>NC_051312.1:39837287-40481651 GCF_015220235.1 Choloepus didactylus | reverse complement strand
GGGCAATAAATACAGGCAAAAATTTCTCATTTGATTTCAAAATCACAATGATTACTGGTTCAGGTCTATTACAATAGAGAAAAATAAAATGGGAAGATCAAATCTGGGGCATTGTGCAGAACAACAGGAACTCTTACCAAATCATCATGGCTGGTGTGTAAACTTGTTATCTAGTTAAAGAGGCAGGTATACTTATGCTGAACTGGGTCAACTCTCCTACTATATGTTTACCCTATTGAAACAGAGGTATTTGTGCTCCCTCAGAAAAACAAAAATACTCATAGACATATTAGTTACTCATAATGGTCCCTCAATATAAACAACCCAAATACCCATGAACAATAAAATAAAATGAATCATGGTATATTCATCCAAATGAATACTGTACCAAGTATAAAAATGAAAAAGTACAGCTGCAAGCAACCTATAGGTAAATCACATAATCAAAAGGTTGAAGCAAAGAAGCCAGACATAAGAGAATTCTTAGTGTTTGATTCCACTTACATAATATTTAAAAATAGGCAAGACTAAAATAATGTGTTTAAGGATGAATATTCAGGTGGCAAAACTATAAAGAGAAAAAGGAATAATCAACTTAAAATATCAGTAAATGAAGGAATGTGTGGCTGTCATTGAATAGTAATGCTTTTTTGGAGGGGATAGGATTACAGGAGTGCTTTCTTCATAAAATTTGTTAAGCTGCACATTTATGTTTTATGCACTTTCAAATGTGTTGTATCTCACAAAAACATAAACAGGTGCACAATTACACAGTCTATTTATACACATCAGGTGTAGAGGTGTGTGTGTGTGTGTGTGTGTAGTGTAGTGTAGTATAGTATATGTCAAGCTATCACCAGTATCAGGTACCAAGAAATCATGAAGTAAATTTCAACCAAGACTATTTTATTCTAACAGTTCTTGAAGGGATCAAGGAGTGATTGAGTTTGAATCATAGGTAATGCATATCCTCTCTTATCAGATATGACTCATTTCACTAGTTATGCAATGCTCTTCATATCCACAAACTCCTGGTTCCTCTAAAAGATGTTTTCTCCTGAGGCTGTGATTTCAATTAATATCAAAACAATATGTTCATACCCTCCCCGTCCCCCAACACAGGTGCCTAATCTCTATCAGCTCAGACTTCTCCCAGCTTCTTACCCTTATGGTGCTAAATGGTTCAGCTTATTTTGTTTGCTTTCATAACATCTAAGTGACAGCACTGTCTTTTCCACTCCAATTGTCATTCTTAGATTAAGCCCTATATTAATCAACTTCCTATATTAATTCTGACACTTGAATTCTGACTCCCAGCTCTCCATACTGCTTAAATATACAACATGCTGATGTGAATTATTTTACTAATATTAGTAAATATTAATATCCACAATTCATTAAGCTTTAATATAGCAATCTCTGAGCAGAGTAGATCTACACTTCATAATATTGAATCTTTATTTAATCCTTGCATCATCCTAATTGTGCTATTGTTTTCTGCATTTACAACTGAGGAAAATGAGGTAAAGAAATAGGAAATAAATTGCCCAAATTCATGCAGCTGGTATATGATAGAGCTTGGACTCAAACCCAAAGCTCATGCTCTAAAATAGTATGCAATATATCCTCACTGCTTACACAGTCAGAGAACACAAAATAAAAAATTTTATGTGAACAACATTGTAAAGCACTCACCATCCTCCTCCATGTTCTGGCTATCATCTACAAATTCAGCCCTATCTCCACCTGTGTCCTTTTAGACGGTCTCTTTCTTCAAAATCCGAATCATAAACTCCTTTGTGCTTCTGTGGCAACTGTCCTTTCCCATCCATCCATCTCACATCAATTGTCCAATTAAAACACCATCTTTCTGTCAAGTTCTCACACATGTGACCTCCTCTGTGAAACCTTCACTGACCTCGCTGCCAATAAGAATTATCATTCTTTGCACTGTCCCACAGCATTTTGCTAGTGGCTCTATAGAACACTTTCTTATCATCAGTATCATAATTTATGCATATGTCACCACCCGGATGGCCTAGCTATGGCTTACAAGAGCTTTCATCATCTGGCCCTTATCTATGCACCCAGCCTCCAATTCCTCCCCACAGTGGATCCCACCGCATTGGTTTCTTCCTGATCCTCCAGGGCAAGTCCTTTAAACTCTATGCCTTACTTTGAACATACTCCTCTGAGCCCCATCTTCCTACCCCTATACTTGCTTCTCCTGTAGAACTTGATTCAAACCTTCTTTGTCAGGGCAGCTTTATCCCAAAACCAGGACTTGCTACCACATGCTAGCAAATATTCTCATGGTACTTTGTATTATTCCTTTACAGGTTTTATCAGAGCCTGTGCAAATTATAGTAATGTTTGATATTATTTCTTTAATGTCTTTCTCCTCCTGCTATACTATAGAGCTATGAGAATAGAGACCGTATCTTTCTTTTTTTTTCCTTTTTAAATTTAATTCCCTGTGTCTAGCCCATGTCAGGTCCACAGTAATGACTCAAAAAATGTTTGTTTAATGGTCAGTTTCTTTTGTACGTGGACAGCATCATTTTTCTAGTACCTACCTCAAATAGAGGGGCTCAATAATTGATTTTCATAATAACGGGCACACTTTCTAAAAACTCAAGTAAGGTTTAAGCAGAAGAGAACTATTCTTTCCTAGATTTAAAACTGATTGATCTCCGTCCCTTTCTAAGTAATGGAAAATATGCAGGCCTATGTAAATGGGCTAGGACTATCGATCTAAATGCTGTTACGTAGAGGACAATCTTCATGAATCAGCTTTTATTTATCCTGTTTCAGATATGCCACTTATGGTAAAGAAATGGAAAGCTTAGGCATCATTCTATTTCTCTTTTTATCCAATTTTCCTCCTTTCTGTTTTTATTTTCATTTCATACGTTTGCTAATGTCAGCCTACTTCCCTTTTCACTGTCGGTTGCTTAGAAATATAATCTTTATCACCCTGAATAATTTTAATGTCTTCCATACCTAACATGCAGGACCCACTTATATATCACAGGATTTCTGTCTCTGACATACTTGTATTAACATTTTTCTGCCATCCTGGTTTCTCCATTTGTCTCCATCACCTGTCTTTTCCCCTTTTTGTCCCTCTATCTTTTCTGTCAAATGGTGTTTTATGTATGTTTTTCAGCCTTTTCTGCCTTTCAGAATAATCAATAATCGTTTGCCAGTGAATTGTTCAAGTGTGGATTTCTAAATAGCTGAAATTCAGTTATGGGAGTTTTAGCTCAAGGTCCCATAGTGAAGCCAGATGTTCTTAAAATGTCCTTGGGTGCACCCAAGATTCTTGGGCAGGGATTTCACCCTTTGTTCCAGCTTCAGTGGTGTTTTTCTATTTTTTTTTTTTTTTTAATAGATTCTCATTTGAAATCTCCTTTCATAAGCCACATCTAAACAACATTTGACTAGGCCTATGCCCCACTTAAGTTTTTTTTTTTTTTTTTTTTTCCTAAAGTGCTATGAGTTTCCTGCACCGATATAGTATGATTCAAATAACACTATTAATTTCAGGATAGGCTTGATTTTTACATTTTCAAGGGAAAAAAGAGAGATTAGAACCATTCTAATAAGTCTTTAAGTCCCTCTAGGACTAAAGGTATCAAATACTTCGACAGCATAGTGGGGAAATAAACACAATGAGCTGAAACGTTTTCACTGCTTATGACTGGATTCTGAATTTGGAAGACATTACAAGGTAGGAAAACTGAGATAAATAAAATGTGAGCAAAGAATAATATATAGGAGCATCTACAAAATGAATCTAACCGTCAAAGAATGGCAAAAACTCAAAATTTATCATTCATGTGAAGTCTGAGCTAAATTAAGGATATATGAGAAGTCATATTGTATTTAAGAGGTCAAAAATGCTGATGGGCATGAATCAAAACTGAGAACACATTAAACGCATTGAGCAAACAGGAATCACTGAGCACTTTGAAAGAATAGGTAAATTCAACACAGTCAAGAGGTATCCTGTCCCCCTCCTTCAACTTTTCATCTTCATCCTCCCTACCCCACCTCACCTTCCCTTCCACTCCTGCCTCCCTTCTCCTCTTCCCTCTTTTCCTCTAATACTTCCTCCCCTCCAGCTCCTTCTCCTTTTCCTCATTCTTTCTCTCACTATATCTCTGTTTTATTCTGATTAAAATTTTACCAATATTTCTCCAGTAACTCTCAGTTAAGTGTCATTTTTATAATTTGCTGAAATGATGTAATATTCTAGTATCAAGTCTCTCTTGTCTGTCCCTTGTGGATTACTACACTGTCAGTTATAAATAAAGCCAGCTGTGGCAATTAGTTTCATTTTCTTTATGGGTAATATCTCAAATAATAAGCATATATCCTATTCTACTTCATGTATACTAGAATAAACTCCTTTGCAGTATCAGTATGTGACTTGTAACAATCCTATGTTGTTGTTATTTTTAAACTGCTGCAAATACTTAATGAATATTATTAGGCACATCAAATTGTTTCTCCTAATCTTTCATCTAAGAAAGATAGAAGAGTGTGGACATCACATTTCCTAATTAGGTCTGCTAAAGCTGCTTGAATGCAATATACCCGAAATGGGTTGGCTTTTACAATGGGGGTTTATTAGTTCACAAATTTACAGTTCTAAGGCTATGGAAGTGTCCCAATTAAGGTGTCAACAAGACAACAC
Source organism: Choloepus didactylus (assembly GCF_015220235.1). Classification (NCBI taxonomy): domain Eukaryota; kingdom Metazoa; phylum Chordata; class Mammalia; order Pilosa; family Megalonychidae; genus Choloepus; species Choloepus didactylus. Next base: position 40,476,949 of record NC_051312.1, on the reverse strand, counting down.
CTCCTCTGAAGAAAAGCTGCTGATATCCAGGGTTCCTGTGTCACATTGTAAGGCACATGGCTGGTGTCTGCTGGTCCTTTGGTCCTGGGTTTTGTTGCTTTTAGTTCCTGTTTCGGTGGCTGTCTCAGCTCCTCCAGAGGCTGTTTTTTAAAGCTTTTCTGGGTGTTTCTCTTTCTGAGTTTTCTTGGCTTTTTCTGTCTTTTATCCTCATAAAGGACTCCAGTAAAGGATTAAGACTCTCTTTGAATGGGCTGGGTCACATCTAAATTGAAAAGATCTAATCAAAAGGTCCTACCAACAGTAGGTCTGCACTCACAGGAATTGATTAAAAGAACATGGTCTTTTCTGGGGTACATAACAGCTTCAAACCAGCCCACTAATTTTGCAAATAGGACTTAATTTTGCTAAAATTCAGTTTATAGCTTCTCTGATAATTTCATTGTAATTTATTATTTTTTTAAAATATTGTTTCAAAAATTATATTTAAAAAATACAGTGATACTAAAACCTATACTGTATATGACAGTTGGATCTATCCAAATATAAGCAATTTTAATCTCATTTGCTTAGTAGCTACAATGGATAAAACATTTACTCATTATATTTTGTCTTCAGCGGGGCTAATATAGTGATGTGATGGACTATTGGACAAATCTAAAAATAACAAGAGCCTGGAAATAAGAAGTGTGCAGCAACATGGAATGTCCTATAAGAGCTGGAAGGCATAAATTCTGGTTGGTCCCTGTCTGAGAAAAGAAGAGAGGGAAGATTCCAACAGTAAGGTTTAGACAAGCATGCAGGGTGCAAAACAGGCTTTTCAGATGTCTGAAATCTTATGACAAAGCATAGGAACCCATTGATTTATTGAATGATTAGTTTAGGAAGAAACTGGGTACCAAGCATGCATGAAGGAAAATAAGCTGAGCTCTATATTTATCTTATTTATAAATGAAATAACCGGGAGCTTGGCAAGTTAAGTTGGCTGAACAGCTATTATGAGGCAGAGAGTAGATATCAATCCACAGCTTCTGATTCTAAAACCCAAGAAAACATCACTTGAATCAGCTGCCTACCTACCCATAACAGGAACAAAAATATCAACAACAACAACAATAATATTTGCTTAAGGAAAACAAACTCTTAACTAGACATTTCATGGATTCTGTGTCTAATCCCTGTTCTGACTCAGTACGATTTGTAACATCCTCCATGTTTTACAAACAAGGAAACTTATAATTAAACCCATGAGTCCCTCATTCCAGGGCCCAAGTTCCTAATGACTAATAAACACCTCCCATTAAGAAGTGTCCAGACAGGAATTTGAATGCAGGTCTGCTATGAAAATGCTATTTTAGGTAGCGCGTTTAATCCGGCCCTTAGTGTGGCTTACCCTGGCTATCCTCATGGCAAGGATCAGCAGTCACCTTGTCAGTACGTGACCACTATCTAAAGTAGCCCAAATAGTCCACCCTCCCCCAGTCTCACCAAGTGTATTTCCTTTAGAACACCTTTTTTTAACTAAAATCTTCTTATTTACATGTTTATCTTATATTATCTTTCTCAACTAAAAGAAGTTCCAAGAAAATCATGTCTGTTTGTTCAAAGTTCACATTTATATTACCAGTGGCTAGCAAAGAATAGGATTCAATGAACATGGGTTAACTGAGTTTTATAAAAAAAGGAAATATAGAAGATCAGAAAGCAAGATATTTTTTCACTCAGTAGTTTGGCAAACTTTTTTTTTTTAAATGATAGCATGCAGTGTAGGAAATAGAGGAAAGTGAGTACTTTAACATCTTGCTAGAAATATAAATTGATGCAATTGTATTTGTAAAACTAATGAGAAGTTATTCATTAGAATTTCTTAAAATATCTATATCCTTCGACCCAGAAATAATTTTTTTAAGAATCTTTCTGGAGTAAGGTGATAAAAATGTGTAAAGATGTATAAGAAATACTTTATTATAATAATATTTATATTTGACATTTGCAAAATTTGCAATTGCAAAAAGTAGAAATACAGTAAATGCTAATCAATTGTGACAAACTTAAATAAATTATATGGAATATTATGTAGCTATAAAAAAGAATAGGGCACTGAACGATGATATTTTCACTACCCCAATCTTTTTTCTTAGTTATTAACATGCAATACAAATAAAATAAAAATTACAAATGTTCATGAGTAAGCAGTCTGGAAAATAAAAAAGATACATTTCACCTAACTGTGAAATTGTGATGTAATTCTGATTTTAAAAATCCTTATATTGTTTGAGAGAGATTTCTGGGAGAAACATGAAAAATTCACTATAAAATTCAACCAGATAAAAGTATGGACATGGTAAAATAAGAAGAGAAAAGAAGGAAAGGAGATAAAATATTATTTATTTTAACTAGGAGTAGGAATGTAGAGTGATAATTAGTCCTAACAGTACCAACATTTATAAAACTAGAATAATTTAAAGGAGCAATGCCAGTATAAAAATAAGCCTGAAGATCATTGGATCTAAATGGATACATTTTAAACAAATTGCATTATATAAAATAATTTAATATGGTATATGTTAGACAAAGCCATTCCAAATATGTGAAGACAGAGTTATTCAATATTTTTTAAAAATATAACATTATGTCCTTTCATAAGTCAATTCTATGTGGATTAAAGAGATACAGAGATACATAATAATAATAGAACCTCTGAAACATAGAAGTATTTGAATAATTATCATCTCTGGAAGGAGCAGCATAAATTTAAATGCAATGGAAGGAATTATAAAAAGAATATTATACACATTTAAGAGCAATAACTGCTATTATTTTAAAAAGTGGAATGTGGGAAATGTTAACAATAATAAAATATATATAATATAAAGCAATGTTATATAATTTCTTGCTTGTAAATGAGCAAAGACAAATACCAAAATTATTCAATGTCAGTGTGATAACTCATGCACAACTGGAAGGTAAATTAGTAGAATCTCTCAGGGAAACAACTTGTCAGCATGTAGCTGCTATGGATTAAGTTATGTCCCCCAAAAAGAGTTGTTCAAGTCCTAACCCCCCATCTGGTAAATGTGACCCACTCTGGAAATAGGATATTTGAGGATGTTATTAGGTAAGATGAGGCCAAACAGGATTAAAGTGGGCGATTAATACACTATGACTGGTGTCCTTATATGCAGAAGAAATTTGGACGCAGTCAGTAAGAGGGAGACATAGAAAGAGAGAGCTCTGTGAGAGAGACAGAGATTGAGTCATGTTGTCTCAGGTCAAGGAATGTCATGGATCAGCAGCCACTCAGCAGAAGCCAGGGGTGGGGGGGATCAGATTCTCCAATTTCAGAGGAAGCATTGCCCTCCCAATATTTTGATTTGACATCCAGCCTCTAGAGCTGTGAGAAACTGAATTTCTGTTTTTCAAGCCTGTGGGCCTTTGTAATAGCAGCCTTGGCAAACTAAGACAGTAACTTAGAGATTTGACCTATTAGCTCCATTTCATAAACAATATTAGAGGTTAGCTCTAAAAAAAAATTCTATTCAAATTTGTTTTGGGGGTAATTTATAGTAAATAAAAGTAAACTCTGTAAGTATCCCAATCATAGGAGAATGGTTAAGTAAATTACGATGCAGTCATCCATTTAAACATAATTTACTCCAAACCATGATATGTTTAAGGATAAATGAGCTTATATTATAATGCTATAAAAGAAAATAAAAAAGGACTTAGAATTTGAATAGTGTGTGATGAAATAAAAGACTCTAGATTTTACCAAAATGTTATCAGTGTTATCATTTACGGAATGTGGGACTATGATTTTTTTTCATTTTTCTTCTTTTCTGTGTTTTACAGACATAATATGTGAATGACTTTCATAACAAAACAATCTAAAATTCTTTATTTTTAGGTACCATTCCCTGTCACCTATGAGATACTTGGTATTAGTATGAGCAGGATGCTTAATTTAATGGGAGAAAAGATGTGAATTTGGGAATTTTAAAATAGATGAATTACAACCACTTTATAGTAAAGTTACTGAAATGGAAATGTAAAGAAAACATATTTATTTAAGTATTTTACCGTTAGGAGCATCTTTTCATTTTGTGAGCATAGTATGCCATTTTATAATAGAGGATTTCTGCCATAAAAAATATTACAACAAGCTCAGCAATAATATCTTGTAATTGAAAGACCAGATCTTCAAAGTTGATGATTTTGACAAATAATCGCAGATCATACCATAAGGACTGGGTGCATGCAATATGTTATGCCTTCTGTTAAAATTTTTGTGTAAAGTTTTCCTTATTTCTTTCATTACAATCAAGGTAAGAAATATTGGCATCTATTTCCTGAATCCCTGCCAAGATAAACTTTCACATTTGCTTCTGAGTAATGTTCTTGTCATTTTCATCTAGATAATTTTCTTTAAAAATTGAGCACCTTAGAGCTCAATTAGGAAGCTATTTAACACAACACATGGATTAATGTACCTAATTGTGATTGTTTCATTCAAGGCAGACTTGCTCCACTCCCTCCCCATTTTTTTTGTTTCTGTCCCTTGATTGAGTTTCACCCTAGCATATCATTTTTGTTGAGAAGATACCCAATACAATAATATGAGTCTTTGTTTGTATGGGTTAAATCTAACTGAATATTTGCAGCTACAGCTCTAAAATACCTGTTACATTTCAGGAAACTCAATAATTTCCTACAAACTATATTATAAGAACCAAAATGGGAGAAAAGTTTATTCCCAGGGTTTAGGAGTAGATTGGGTGTTAGAAAGGATGTGAAAGGAAACAGAAGTTAAATTAAAGCTGGTGAAAGACATGAAGAAAATAATGGAATGTTTTTATTGAAGATATAAACAAGGGTTATTTGGAAAGAGGGAACTGAATGATGTGATGATTGATAGTTTCTCAAGATAAAATGCATTTACCTAAACTGTATTACACGTTGGTATTTTTTTCCCAGACATTTTAAAGATATGATCAACTCTTTGATCTTGGGAAACAAATTTAAAATTATGCAAAGTAGACTTACTGTATATTTTTAATACCAAGAGACCAGAGATTTACAAATAAAGTAACAGATACATACACTTTTAGGAATATGATGTGGTGTGAATTTACAAAGCTGATTACCCATTTCCTCCATATCTGAAATAAAACGACTAAATCATGCTCTAGAATGCTTGCTTTTATGTTGTAGAAATACATTGCCAGATATAACTGGTGGCTTAAGCAATAATTTTATGACCAGAGAAGAGATATAAAATAGTATTGAACTGAAGATTTGATAAATAACAACTTAGCATGCAGTCATAATAGCTGGTTTCTATTTGAGGAAGGAAGAGGAAAATCTTGTTTTTTGTAGATACAAGAATCCTTAAAGAAAAAATGGTGCTCCCCACCCCCCATTCAGTCTGGAAAACTCTTTACAGCAGAACACAGGGAATTTATAGAACTATTTCAAGAGACTAAATAAAAACTTATCAAGGACAAAGGTAAATAACACTAAAAGTGTCCTTTGAGGAAGCTCACAGTTCTAAATGCAACCATTTTTCTTCCACTAAGCCAGTGAGAGATGTGAATGACAATATTAAAAATGACATAAAAGGCAAGGCCATTATGCTATGTTGCTATAGTTAGATTTTAATTTAACTGGGGCATTAGTGTACTGAACAAAGAATATTTTACCTTATTGGAAGCTCTATTGGTATTTACAATCACTCCCCTAAGAAAATTATTGAGATTTTTCAAAATAATCATGGAAAATATTTAATTTCATGCTTCTTAGGACGACAGTGATCTGTGCATAAAAATTGAGAGCAATTTTGGAAAAACTGTCTACATCAGATTATTTATTTCTTTTTCAGAGGACTTCCTCTATCTCTTCCTTAGTGGACTATTATACACTAAGCCCTGCAGGAAACTAAACTAATGAAATTCATGCTGGTATACTGTATCATGTAGCAACATTGAGAATAACTATCACAATGTGATTTTTAGTTACATGGTCAAAGGAAAAGTGTTGCAATTCTACGTAAGCAAGCCAAAGAAAACCTCTGGTCTGCTTTCCAGAAAATACCACAGGGAAAGGAATTTGAAGATTGCTTAGAGAAAATCCTTCATATGAGTACAGTTAAATTATATATAAATGCATAAAATTTTTATTACAAATGAGGACACTTATTGTCATGCTAATCTAAGTCTGATGGATTATTAAAACAAAATGGCATGTCAGAGCAAGAGGTAAGTTAGGACAAAGGACTTCAAAGGGAAAAATGTGTTTACAGACTGTGGGAAAAACTTGACTCGGAGGTATTAAATCAAGGAAGTTAAAAGCTGAATTCTAATCAAAGACACAGTGATGAAGAGCTACCAAATCGCTAATGTGATTATGCTTATGCAATTTAATCTCTAGCATGACACAAAAATTGAAAATTTCCATGAAATGAACTTAAAAAGTTAAGAACCATTGTATAAATCTAATAGTAAAGAAACAGAATCAGAGAAATTCAGAAAGCAACATGGAAAATATAGTTACCACTGGCAAAATAAAATAAAGTTCTGCTATTTTGAAGAATTTGACTAAATAAGAGTCCACATTAACAAAGGAGACAGGATGGATGGTTCAGTGACTGGTTTCAGAAATATGAAAATAAAAGGTATAGCGAGAGCACAAGGAAGTTGTGCTATAACCAAAACAGTATAAATGGGAAGAAAGAATTCAGCCATCAAAACACACACACACACAGACACACACACACACACACACACACACACACACGCATGATCTGGAATGAGAACATAAAAGTAAAGAACACTTTCATTTCAAGTACTAGCCTTGAATTAACTTCTCTTATTAATATTAATTAACTTTATCAAAGTAACTTTGTAATAGAGTACCCGTCCTGAATTTTAAACAAACCTAGAGCGTCGAGGGGGAGTAACATGTCAACTTCGTGAAATTCCATGTTGCTAATTAATTGGGGAAATTAGTGTAAAATACACAGATATGGAAATTGCAACTAACAAATAGTTTGTGTTTTTAACCAATATAGCTCCAGAAAAGGGTTTGAAGCTGCCGAAATTTAAAGTATATTTTGATGATTTTTTAAAAACTTTTTTTGGTTTTTATTGAGATTGTTCACATACCATACAACTATCCAAAGAGCCAAAGTGTACAATCAATTGCCCATGGTACCTAATCATACAGCTGTGCATCCATCATCACAATTTATTTTTTTTTTAATTTTTAGAACATTTTCATTATTCCAGAAAAGAAATAAAAACAAAAAAAGGAAACTCTAATCCTCCCATACCCCTAACCACCCCTCCATTATTGATTCATATAGTACATTTTTTATATAGTACATTATTGATATAGTACATCTGTTACTGTTGAAGAAAGAATGTTAAAATACTACTAGCTGTAGTATATAGTTTGCAATAGGTGTATTTTTGCCTATATGCCCCTCTATTATTAACTTCTAGTTATAGTGTCAGACATTTGTTCTAGTTCATGAGAGATTTCTAATATTTGTGCAGTTAATCATGGACATTTTCCACCACAAGATTCACTGATTTATACATTCCAATCTTTTAACCTTCAACTTTCCTTCTGGTGACATACGTGACTCTGAGCTTCCCCTTTCCACCACATTCACACACTATTCAGCGCTGTTAGTTATTCTCACAATGTGCTACCATCACCTCTGTCCATTTCCAAACATTCAAGTTCACCCTAGTTGAACATTCTGCTCATATAAGCAGCCACTCCCCATTCTTTAGGCTTGTTCTATATCCTGTTAACTTATATTTCATGTCTATGAGTTTACATATTATAATTAGTTCATATCAATGAGAACCTGCAATATTTGTCCTTATGTGTCTGTCTTATTTCACTCAATGTAGTGCCCTCAAGGTTTCTTCATCAGCTTATATTTTTAAGGTGATTTTGTTCACACACCATAGTTTCCATCCTAAGTAAACAATCATGGATTCCCTGCATAGTCGTGTATTTATTCATTCAGCACCATCACCACTATCTACATAAGGACAGCTCCATTTCTTCCACAAAGAAGGAGGAAGAGTCAAAGACGGTAGAGAGAAAAAAGAAAAAAGAAAGAGAGAGAGAGAAAAAAAAAACGACAGCTAGAAAGCAACAAAACGAAAGATAGCATTAAACTAAAGTAGGAAAAAGAGTCAGACAACATCACCAATGCCAGGAGTCCCATACCGTTCCCCTATGCCCACCCCCATATGCTTTGGTATATTTCCTTTGCTATGTTAAAGGAAGCATAAGACAATGTTTCTGTTAGTTATAATCTTTAATTCACATTGATTGTATTTTTCCCCCAATCCCATCCTATTTTTAACACCTTGCAATGTTGACATTCATTTGTTCTACCTCATGTAAAAACATATTTGTTCACTTTATTATAATCATTGAGCGCCCGAGGTTTCACTGATTTATACAGTCCCAGTCTTTATCTTTTGCCTTTTGTTCTGGTGTCCCACATGCTCCTAACTTTCCTCTTTTAACCATACTGTTCCAGCTTGCCAAAGCTGCAGAAATGCAAAACACCAGAGATGGATTGGCTTTTATAAAAGGGGGTTTATTTGGTTACACAGTTACAGTCTTAAGGCCATAAAGTGTCCAAGATAACACATCAACAATCAGGTACCTTCACTGGAGGATGGCCAATGGCATCTGGAAAATCTCTTTTAGCTAGGAAGGCATGTGGCTGGTGTCTCCTCCAGAGTTCTGGTTTCAAAATGCCTTTTTCCCAGGATGTTCCTCTCTAGGCTGCAGTTTCTCTCCAAAATGTCACCCTCAGTTGATCTTGTCATCTCTTAGCTTCTCTGTAGCAAAAGTCTGCTTTTCAACAGCCGTCTTAAAACTGTCTCTCACCTGCAGCTCCTCTCTTAGCTCCTGTGCATTCTTCAAAGTGTCTCTCATGGGTGTAGCAAGCTCACTCCTTCTGTATGAGCTTACAAAGTGATCTAATAAACTACTCAAAGCCCATGCTGAATGGGTGGGGCCACACCTCCATGGAAATCATCCAATCAGAGTTATCATCTACAGATGGGCGGGACACATCTCCATGGAAACACTCAAAGAATTACAATCTAATCAACACTAATATGTCTGCCCACACAAGACTGTATCAAAGAAAATGGTATTTGGGGGGACTTAATATATTCAAACTGGCACACATACTCACAGTCATCTTTGTTCAGTGTACTTACATTGCTGTGCTACTATCTCCCAAAATTGTTTTCCAAATGTCCCACTCCTGTCTTTTCTTTTCTGTCTGTAGTGCTTCCTTTAGTGTTTCCTGTAGAGCAGAAATCTTGTTCACAAACTCTGTCACTGTCTGTTTCTCAGAGAATATTTTAAGCTTTCCCTCACATCTGAATGATAGTTTTGCCAGATATAGGATTCTTGGTTGGTGGTTTTTCACTTTCAGTATCTCCCCACTTCCTTTTTGGCTCCATGGTTACTATTGAGAAATTCACACATAGACTTATCAAGCTTCCTTTGTATGTGATGGATCACTTTTCTCTTGCTGCCTTCAGGATTCTGTCTTTATCTTTGATGTTTGATAATCTGATTATTAAGTGTCTTGGCATAGCCCTATTCAGATCTATTCTGTTTGGGGTATGCTGTGCTTCTTGGATCTGTAATTTTATGTCTTTCATAAGAGATGGGAGATTTTCATTGATTATTTCCTCTATTATTATTTCTGCCCCTTTTCCCTTTTCTTCTCCTTCTGGGATACTGTGCCAGTTTGAGTGTATTGTGTCCCCCAAATGCCATTATCTTTGTGGTCTTGTGTGAGGCAGAAGTTTTGGTGTTGGTTAGATTTGCTTGGAGTGTGCCCCACCCAGCTGTGGGTGATGATTTTGATGAGATGTTCCCATGGAGGCGTGGCCCCGCCCATTCGGGGTGGGCCTTGATCAGTGGAGCTATATAGATGAGCTGATTCAAAGAGAGGAAACTGAGTGCAGCTGGGAGTGATGTTTTGAAGAGGAGCAAGCTTGCTGGAGAGGAAATGTCCTGGGAGAAAGCCGTTTTGAGGCCAGAGTATTGGAGTGGACGCCAGCTGCCTTCCTAGCTAGCAGAGGTTTAGTGGACGCCATTGGCCATCCTCTGGTGAAGGTACCCGATTGCTGAGGTGTTACCTTGGACCCTTTGTGGCCTTAAGACTGTAACTGTGTAGTGAAATAAACCCCCATTTTATAAAAGCCTATCCATCTCTGGTGTTTTGCATTCTGCAGCATTAGCAAACTGAAACAGATACCAATAACATATACATTCCTACATTTCATTTTGTGTAGGCTTTCAGGTGTCTTGTTCCCAGTTCCTGAGTGTTTTCTTCTGCTTCTTGAGATCTGCTGTTGTATGTTTCCATTGTGTCTTTCATCTCTTGGGTTGTGCCCTTCATTTCTATAGATTCTGCCAGTGGTTTTTTCGAACTTTCGATTTCTTCCTTATGTATGCCTAGTGTTTTCATTATATGATTCATCTCTTTTGCCATACCTTCCCTAAACTTTTTGAATTGATTTAGTATTAGTTGTTTCAGTTCCTGTATCAGTAGAAGTGTAAATTTGTTCCTTTGACTAGGCCATAACTTTGTTTTTCTTGTTGTAGGTTGTAGTTTCTGTTATCTAGGCATCTGATTTGCTTGGTTACCCTAATGAGGTTTTCCCAGACCAGAACGGGCTCAGATCTCAAAAGGAGGCAATAGTGTCATGTATCCCTGAGGGTTTGTTTTAGAAGATTGATACACCCTGTGAAGCCTCAAGTCACTATTCTTTTCTGCCCTGCAGGTGGCACCTATCAGCCTGTATCTCCAGACTGGTGTAAGGAGGTGTGGCCTGTGGTTCTTTACCCCAGGCTCTGGAGTCTTGTTCTGAATGGAAGGTGAGTAGTAGAATTTGGCACCACTTTCTTCCTCTTAAGGAAAATATACTCCCTAGGTCGAGGTCATTTACATTTGAACAGACTCTCTGCCTGTGATATCTCCCCCCTTGTCTGCATCAAGGCACTGGGAACTGAAAATGGCTGAGGCTTTCTCCATTGAGCCAAAAAAGGGACAGAAAGCCTCCTTCAGGGCCAGTCTGTGGCCACCCTCCAGCTCTCCAAGGTCAGTCATCACCAAAAGCCTGTGTTTGCTTGTTGGGGATTTGTATCTTGTATTGAGCAGTCCACATTTGTTAATTAAAACCCCAGTTGGAGCTCAGCTGAGCTGTATTCATTTGCTCAGAGAGTGCTGCTCTCTAGCAGCACAAGGCTTTGCAGTTCGGGCCATCGTGGGAGGGGGCTCCCAGGTTGGAGTCACAGTTTTTACTTACAGATTTTATGCTGTGATCTTGGGCATTCCTCCTAATTCAGGATGGTGTATGATGAGTGAACAGTCACATTTTTCCCCCTGTAGTTATTAGAGATTATTTACTAGTTGTTCCTGATTATTTATTAATTGTTCCAGGGGTACAAACAAGCTTCCACTCCTCTCTATGCCACCATATTCTTCTGTCTATTATGATATTTTGTAATGAGAACAAATGTAAGGTCAGTTCACATCTATGTATGTGATGGTGAAGGATGATAAAAGATTAATGGAAAATGTTTTATCAAAAGAGTTTCTTTTCTGATCCTAGTACTTTAGCCACATGATGCTTAAAAGAAAAGAATGATGAGGTCAGGTCAAGTGGTCACATTTTTTAGTTCTCACTTATTTCCACCCATTCTCACCATCCCTGTAATTTCTTTTTCTCCTATTTCCTTGACATTTTTTTTTGCATCAACATCTCTTTTTTTCACTCCCATTTAATTCACAGATTAATTATAAGTATGAATTATATTCATCAAACTATACCCAATGAGATAAAGCAGGTGTGCTTGCTTTCTGAATAAATGAATCAATAAACTGGAACCTGAACTGGCCAAATAAATGAATAAGTATCTATTCATATACCAGTTTTTACAAAATACTCATAAGAATTCAAACTGCTGTTCACCTATTTTTAAATCAGAATGTGTTAACAATGGTTTTACTCTAGTAAATCCCTAAGAATTAAAAAAAATATATAGAATTCCCCAAATATTGCCTGAGTATTACAGAAGTATCAGTAATATTAATTAATAAGTCCCAGAGTGATGGAAACAGTGCATACTGCTTAGTCCTAAGTACTGCTTAATGAGTTTTTTTTTTTAATATTGCTATTAATTGTCACTTCCTATGGACATATCCTATTCTACCACTGATATATTTTATTGCTTTATCTTGTTAAGGTCTGCCAACACTGCAGCTTCAAAAACAAAGTGTCTAAAACTAAGCAGAATATACTTATGTCCAATTTATTTCTTGTCCTTGAATTCCCATAGTCCAAATAAATTGAGGCTTTATGACCATTGTAAGTACAGTTATTGTTGCTCCAATGTGTGAAGTTAAAATTAATTTTGTTGGTGTAACAAAAATGTAGTGCAATGTGAAATGCTAATATTGAATACTGTACATGTTAGAGAGAAACTAAATGCTAAGTGATAGTGATTTATGGCTGCCAATCATTTATAAATTGGTTCTTGATATGTGCCCCCCCAATACATTCTTTTGCCCAAGTTAGTTTAGAAATGCTGGAAGAGTTGGTTGGAGATTGGTTCACTTCTTTCAGAAAGCTGAGGTTATCAATTCTTCCTTCCCAGACATAAAACAACAAAAGCTAACAAAACAAAACTAAAGAGCAAATCTGCAAACTTGCAAGCTTTACAACCACCTGAGTATTAAAGTAATCCTTTTGGTGGCAAAGATTTCTGGGTATATAATTTCATTGCTTAACACATGTAACTATTAAAAATAAATTAGAAAAATTAAATGAAAAAGAACAGAGGATTTATATGTCTAAAAGCATGATTCACTCATAAACTAAAGGCACTGTTGTATCATCAAAGGTGCAGAAGGGAATCATTCATTGTTTCTCCACTGTTGAATAAATAATTTATCATTTTTGTAAACTGTTTTTTGATTCTTTCTATGCGTAACACAAGAATGGGATGGAAACAACTTTTAATCTTTTATTTCCTACAAAACAGAGATCCATAGTTTGCCAAAGGTAATTACAATGGCCAAAAGGCATTTGAAGCCTTTCTATCCACCTCAATAACATTTTAATTTATTGTTTGTTGTTTACATAGCATCTTTTTTCCTTCAAGGAGCTTAGGACACTTTCACAAGATATGAGCCTGGGTTCATCCTCCTAATAAGGGTAGGTTGTTTTGGTGCAATGAAAATTCATCAATTGGTTAATTGGCAGAACTCACAGGAACTGAGAGAGACAGAGTCAGACAAAAACAGACATACACACAAGCACACACATACAAACCTATGCTATGCTAAACCTATTGAGTGAACATCGAATGCCAACACATAGATGACAAGAGAAAACACGGATAATGAAGAAGGCTATATCCAGGTTCTTACTTTCCTTTGGTATCAAATAGCTGGGCTATCAACATTTACTTACAGTACCAACAGATGAAGACAAAGATGGAGCAAGGATCCCAATATTTACTATTTTTGAGAAGTAGAGAGAGAGAGAAATTTCAAAGAAATTTCTGACTTGGAGTTTGGGGCCATATTTCAACCAAAGTTCCACATCTTCTAATACAGTTCCTTTAGCAGAAAATGTTTGAAATATAAATGATAAATTTATATGACACAGTCTAATGTGCTAAAAAATCTACATGCATTTGTTAATCTGGCTCAATATTGCAAATTTTTAAGACATCATCAAAATCACTATGCCCTCCTAGCATTCTCTCTTATTATCTTGCAATGCTTATTCCTATTTTTTGAAGCATGCATAATGAGTAAATGTTCCTGACAGCATGAGATTTTTTAAATCCCTTAAATGTTTTTTACTTTTCAACTTCCACCTCCTCCCCACTTCTTGTTGGGAAACAATAATTCAGAAGTAAGGGCTAAAAGTGATTTTAGAAATCGTCTTGACAAAACAGTTCCTTTCCAGATGTTCACAGAAGTGCTAACAGACTTGCTATCCTAAGGAAAACAATTTCGAATAAGTAAATAAATTAAGCACACATATAGTCAATGCAATCATATTGATAGTAGCAATTAGTTGGAAAGGACATAAATCCTTTAAATAATAAACAGTTATTTAAAGTGAAATAAACAATCTATTATTTATTATTAATTGTTAATTAATAATTATTTACTTGATTCATTTATAACAGCATATAAATATCAGTGACTGTAGTAAAACTTACACACTAGTAAGAAGAGCACTACAGAAAAAGAGAAATAAATATCATGACAACAGTAGGAAACAAAATTGTTTCTACAAAGTATTTAAAAATTACTTTATACACATGTATACATATATACAGTCATGAATATATTAAAGTAATAGAAGGAAATACTGTGCAATATTTACATTGTTATATTTGGATATTGGAATTTGAGGTGATTTTAATTTTTTAATTTCATTTTTATCTTATTATTTTCCTAAAAATATTTATTAGTAATTAACTTTTTTAAAATTAAAAGAATAAGAATTTTCTTTACTTTCAACTTCTGAATCGCCTGACTAATGGAACTGGCCTTGGAATAGTGGTCCAGTCTTCTGATCTCTTCTTTACAGTGGATTCACTCATAATCTAAGTCACAAAAACTGCACAAATATATTTATTTTTAACATTAACTATTGCTTTTAGATAGCCTAGATGATAGCCAATAAACAGTTTGTTGCTTTTGGATTATGATAGGGAACAAAATAATATCAACTCACAATTGAATTTTACATGCCGTAAGGAAAGAGATGTCAGTTCCCCAAACAAAATGATGGGAATATGCAAAAACAATGAGAAAAAGAACAGGGAATGAAACTTTGACAAATGTAGATCATGCTAGTTAAAAATAAACAAAATTGTTGTTTTTGCTTCTTTGTTTGATTGGTTGTTTTTGACTTTCAAATCCAAGGTGTTTAGTGAAGGTTTTACATATAAAATGTCTATTAAAAATGTTTCCACTTCTGGAACTACACTCATACAAGAACTTTCTTCAATGACCTTCACTAGAAAAAATACTTCCCATTGTACTTGAAACAACATCCAGGTGAGAAATTTCTAACTTTATTGCTTCAGTAGCTCAAAAAATGGAGAATGGAATTTCACCAAATTTTCAATGAAAATCCTCATTTAAGAATGAGGTGAAAAATGATGATGAATTTCAAGCCAATAGGCTTTTGAAGGCTGTAAGTGGCTGCAAATAGGACTTATCAAGAAATGTCTCCTCAGCTCCTGAAATAAAGTGATGGCATGAAGCTGTAATAGGCACAATTTTTATTAAACATAAATGAAAAAAGAAAAACAAGGAAGTTCCTTTGTCAATTGTACATTATAGGAGTCAAAACCAAGTTATATAAATCTTTTGATCATATTTCCTTTTCTCCAATTTTTGTTTAGCAGTATAAAGTTTTTGTACTAAGCTTTTTCATAAACAAAAAACAAACACAAATATTTATCAAGCACTTTGATAATTAGAACCTCTATGATCTCTTATATTAACACGTGATAAAGGACTAGCAATTTGTCATAACTTTAATATTAATTCACATTATACCTGCCTTTTTGTTACCTTTCTGAAATAGCAGCACAGATAAATGCAAGCTGTTGGACATTCTTACACATGATATACTTACCTTTTTATTTTGTATTCCTAGCTTTATATAAATATTCTAATGTTTTTCTCACCTAGCATCAAAATCACCATCATGATTATCATTACTCTTGATGTACATGGATAATGTTTTTCATATTTGTAAAGTATTCTAAGTATTGTTTCTATTTGTTATTGAATTAGAACACTCAAATCAAACTACTAGGACATATGTGTGGATGTCAAATGGAAAGCAATAAATACACTTTAGTAATTGAATTTACATTGAATGAACAGCAAGATTATTTCAAGGTAAAACATATTTTGTTGTTAATAAGAATGGCCAGTTTGTCTTCCAAAATATACAAAATATTTTATACTATTTTCTCTATTTTTACCAATGCATTTTCCATGCACATATGTGTGTGTGTGTGTGAGACAAAGACAATGAGTGACTAATTAAGGCACCTAAATCATTGTCTTATTAGCATTTCATATACAATTCCTATAATAGACTAAGGTAAATAACCTATATATGTCCCTGCTCTTACTCATTTTTTAAAGATAGACTGTGGTTAATCATTCCACTTTATCAAGGTTTGAGATAAGATCCTCTACTTATGATTAAAAGACCACCTTCTATTTTTTTTTTTTGTTTTACACTGATTGTGTTGCAAACAAAGACCTTGAGTCTTAGAACCAGGTGGCCCTGGGTTTGTGTCCTAACTCTGCCATACACTAGCTATGACATATCGTACTCTCTGAGATTCAGTTGCATCATTGGTAAAATGGTGCTGATTATGGCACATTTTGTATTGCAGAGAAAACTAAAAGGATCTATCCTGCATGCTCTTTGCAATGTGATCCTGACACTTGCCCATCAAGAAGCACAATTCCTCTCCAATCCCTTTCATCTAGGTAGGACTTGTAACTGCTTTGACAAATAGCCAGTTGGCCTGGCAACTTCCGTTTCTTGCCTCTAGAAAGCCAGTTGTGGTGTAAGATATGTAACTACCCTAACAGCATCATGGTCTGAGAAACTGAAGCCACATCTACAGGATGAGCTTCTGCACGGAGAGAGAGGGGTCAAGGACATTAAGCGTGTCAGGCATGAGAGTAAAAGAACCACCTAGAATTTCCCACACAATTGAGGCTTCAGATGATATCGCAGCCATTTCCCCTTTGCAGTCTCATGTCAGATCCCAAAAGAGAACTATCCAGCTTAATTCCGTCAACCCACAGAAGTGTGAAAAGTAATACTAAAATTTTTTTTTCAGCCATCAAGTTTTGTCAAGCTTGTTTTGCAGCAAAAGATATTTGGAGCAATGTCTAATTGCTCAACTGTGTATATTAAAAATAGTGTATGCAGATTACCACATGCTATTATATTATTTTTATTCCCAGGTATGCTTTATTATTTAGAGGTTACCATTTTTATTGAATTAAACATTATACTAGCATTTAATTTTTTTCTCAAAACTTTAATTTTCCTGTCATTTACTATTATTTTTCATCATTCTGCATGGCTTCTCAGTATTCCTTACTGAAAGTGACTAAAATTAATCAAAACAAGCATTTTGAAGGTTTCAAAACAATGAACAACAGCAAAGAAATGTGGCTAAGTTCCATAGAGCATGAAGATAAAGGGAATTGAAGCTTGTTGTTAGGGGTAGTTAGGAAAGGCATGACAGGCTTTCAACAGGGTGATCATTTATTGTTATAAAGCCACTTTAGCTGGAACTGGATTCTCTAAATTCTCTGAAAAATACAAGCACACAAAACAACCAAAACCTCTCAATCTACAACCCAATATTGAATCACGATGACCTTCGGCATGCATATTGCTATCTTAACAACAATCGGGGATCATTGCAAACTTGGCTACAATGCTTTGCAGCTCCTCCCTTTAGGGGAAAGAGTTTGTTCCATCCATACCCTACTCCCATGCCTTTTAGCTGCCTGTCCTGTGACCTGCTTTGATCAATAAACTGTGTCAGAAGTTACATTGTGGCAGCTCTGAGCCAGGTCATCAAGAAGCTTTGCAGCTTTTGTTCTTGCTGTTGAAGCAAGCCTGGAATAGCCTGCTGGATAATGTCAGAAACACAGTGTGGAGCAGAGACAAACCATTCCAGATGAGGCCATCCTAGACCAAACAACCCCCACCCCACCCGAAAGCTCAGTACAGACACATGAGTGAGTCCAGCCAACAAACTGCTGGATCCACCCAGTTGAAGACAATCCAGTTTGCTGTCTCACATAATAGTGACCTAAATAAAGGTTGCTGTTTTCACCCACTAAAATTTGCTTGCTTTGGAGCAAAAAAGTATATTACTAAATACTTAAAAGTTGAAAATACATTTTTATAAAAATGTTTGGTACTTTTATTTAGTAAATGTTGATCTCTGAGAAAATATTAATGATTTTACTTTTCTTGATTTAGATATCAGGATATAGGTGGGACTGGTGAATATGAGTCTCAATTTAAAATTAGAAAAGTAATTGGACATTTAATAGAAGCTTTTGTTATGTTTACATCAATTCTGTGATAGTAACTCATTGAATGTCCTTGTTTCACAGCAAAGGGAATGTCTAGCAGCTGGAAAATGACTTACTCAGAACTTGTATCAAAAACTAACAAATTCTGTCCCTCACTTCTATGCTCATTCCATCTCAAAATGGTACCCTTACATTGTGGTCATTTTTGTTTTTCATGTTTTCTGTGCTACTATTTTGCTCCTTTGACAACATTTACTATCCACCTTAACATTTTTACATATTTTAAAATAAATGAGCCAAGATGTAACACATACAGACAAGTTTCAAATAAAAAAAATCACAGTGGCATCAACCTTGCAGAAGTTGAATAAATCAAAATTGGGTTAAAGATTAAATAGTAGAGAGAACGTAAATGCTAAGTGTTAAGAGTCATTATAATGAACATCTTTAAATGGGTTATTCTTATCCTTGTATCGACAGCTACAACAATTCTGTCTGGGTAAATGGGAAAATAGGAATAATTATTTTTCTTCAAAGAATAATGTATTTTTCACAAAAGAGAAGTAAGTGGTGCATTAGACTTCAAAGAAAATAAAAACAGGCATCCATTACATATTTCTTTCACTGTGATATATAAGTTAAGAAAGATTTATTCAAATGAGCTGAAATAAGGAATGGATGAATGTCTCAGAGATTAGAAATATTAAGTGCTATGATATCTAAACAGCTTGAGTTTCCCTGAAGTGGAGGCAAAAAATGTCAAATTCTTACCTCAAATTCTGTGTGGCCACAAAAACACATTTTTTTTAACTCATGATTTGGTGCTCAGTACTTATCCATGTGCCACAATTTTTTGGAAAAATGAGAAAATAAAAACAAAAGCCTGTGCTCCTCAAGTGACCCAGCACTGTTTCTTAAGAATGCATTGTTCCTTACTGTTAGATATTCAGAAGATTTTTTTTCTTCTCTCTAAATGTCAACCTTGGTCTAAGGAATGTGGCAGATCTTTCTGACAGCCACAGTGGAATAATAAATTGCGTGTTTAGATGCTCTTACTACAATTGACACTTCCTCACTACTTCACAATTTGAGTGATGTACCAGCTTTCCCATTCATATTAAAACAGTCTCCTGTACTGTCATTCATATTGTACAACACTAGATTATGTATGACCTTAAACCAGTGTGCTTAACTGCCACCCTTTCCTCCTTTAAAGTGGACTGCTGGTTGAAAGACAAAATGAGAGTATTTGCAAAAACCAAGTAATAGATTAGAAAGTCACTTAGAAAACTGCAGTATTTATAATAAATATTAGTGATGTTTTTATTTAAAAATTGGTTTCTGTGTTCAGAAAACTCTACAGCCATTTATTCCTGCTATTTGTGTGTTTGTAAATGGCACAGATATGACATGGCTAAAGATGAGAACAGAGAGATGACATCTGTGCCAGTTTGCATATATTGTCTCCCAGAAAAAGCCATATTCTTTAATGCAATCTTGCAGGGGCAGATTGATTAATCTTTTTGATTAGGGTGTGACTTCTTGATTGGATGTTTCCATGACATTTGACCCTGCCCATTCAGGGTAGGACTTGATTAGTTTACTGGAGTCCTTTAAAAGGAGCTTACACAGAGAGCAGAGGGTCAAAAACACCCTGAGATATGCTAATCCAAGAGACCCACATGCTTGCTGATGCTTTGAGGTGCAGAGAGAAGGACATTTGGAGAAGCTAAGTGAAGACAGAAGCCCAGAGACATTTTGGAGAAAGTCATTTTGAAACACGACCCAGGAGCAAAGGACCAGCAGTCACCAGCCACGTGACTTCCCAGCTGACAGAGGTGTTCTGGATACCATTGGCCATTCTTCAGTGAAGGTATCATCTTGCTGTTGCCTTAGTTTGGACAGTTAGAACTATAAATTTGTAGCCAAATAAACCCCCTTTATAAAAGCCAATCCATTTCTGGTATTTTGCATAACAGCAGCATTAGCAAACTGGACAGATTTTGGTACCAAGAATGGGGTGTTGCTGAGTTTACAAATACCAAATGTGCTGGAACTACTTTTTAAATGGATAAGGGGAAGATTCTGGATGAATTGTGAGGAGCTTGATAGAAAAGGCCTAGATTGCTTTGAAGAGATTGTTTGTGGAAATATGGACTCTAAAGATACTTCTGATGAGGCCTTAAACAGGAATGATGAAAACACCCAGGATTTGCTAAGCCAAGACCCAGATGCTTGCTGACACTTGGAGACTGTAGAAGATGCAGACAGAAGGATGTTTAGAGATGCTAAGTTAAGAGATGAAACCCAGAGTTTGCCCCAGAGAAGCTAAGAGAGGCCCAGAGACATTTTTGGAGAACACCATTTTGAAATGCAACCTGGGAGCAAAGGAACAGCAGATGTCAACCATGTGTCTTCCCAGCTGACAAAAGTGTTCCAGATGCCATCGGCTGTTCTTCAATGAAGGTGTTCTCTTGTTGATGCCTTAGTTTGGACACTTAAAACTGTAAACTTATAACTTAATAAAACCCCTTTATAAAAGGTATTTTGCATAATGGCAGTATTAGCAAATCGGAACAACATCTTTGCTTATATCTTTCTAAACATATCTGTTTGCAACTTAAGAACTCATTATATGACTCCCAAAACTTATGAACAGAAAATAAGTGTATAGACAGCATCCAATGAAAGCACACAAAAGAGAAATACCATGTTTCAGGTGGGAAAAAAGGAGGGAAGGGAGACATAGATAAGCAGAGAATGTTCACCTCTACTTCCTTATCAGAACTTGCTAATGCTAAAGTACAGTGTTTAAGTACTGTTTTTCCTCCATGAAACACTGAAGAGTGAGAACCAAGTGACAAAAAGCAAGGTCAGAATCACGAAGACTCCAGTTACAAGGGGAAGACACTGACAATGATTCTAGCTATCTTCTGCATGGGCTAAAATAGAAATTAATGAGCAAGCTCATGTAAGAAAGTTATTAGAGAAGGTGAAAAATGAAGACTGTTTTGAAGGGTATATTTTTAGGTATATGGAAATAAATGAATTCAAGTAGATTGCATGTCTCTTATGATTCTGAAATTTTCAGACAACATTGCCTCAATTGACTTTCTTAAATTTGTGGATGAAAAACTCTGAAGTATTTTAATACTTTTAGTGTCATATTAATTATCTATATTCCTATTTCATTTCCTGTTATGAGTACACTCTAATTAGTCTGATATCCCTTCTTGCAGGCAGAATTGGCATAGAAAAGACATCCAAAGTAGATAAAGTTCCTTCATCAAATAGAGTGAGTCAGGACAAAGGGCAGAAGTATGAATTCTATGATTTGCTATCTGGATGCTAGACCTAGGTTAGGAGAAAGGAAATCCCAAAGTGGCTAAAGATGGGAAGAATCAGAGGTTATGTGAATTTCAGGGATGAGTGCATAAAATCAGACAATGGGTTGTCATTGTAATCATCAAGTCCAGTGAGGGAGAAGAGCCAGGTACTGAAAACAAGGTCAAATGACTGAATAATACAAAAGGAATAAAGAATGAGGATAGAATCAAAGACAGTTGTTCTAAATATGGTTAGTGGCTTCCAGCTCATTTCTTCCATTGCCTTATGTTCTATTCAAGCATTTTCAAACTGAATTAAATGGAACAAAGTCTCCTGGGTTTTCTTTTGGTGTGTTTGTCTTTTATTGGCTGCACTATATTGCAAGGCCATAGAACATGGATTTAACTCTACACAGGCCACTGGAAGAGCTTGTCAAAAAAAGCAGATCCCTGAACCCTACCCAGAGATTTTGACTCAGCAGACATAGGATCTGCCTAAACAAACCACTCGAGATTCTTGCTGCAGTTTTTCCCTAAACTATGTTAAGGAAAAAAAAAAAATGGTGTCATGAGATCAGGCTAGCTTTTAATTTTAACTTCACCACATATTAAATGTGTGACTTTGGAACTCTGTAAGCTTGATTTTCATCAACTATAAAATGGGTTAGTTACTGCTACAAAACTTTTTCATGATTATATCGCCAGGCAATGTGTACCGGTTTGGGTGTATTATCTCCCCCAAAACGCAATGATCTTTAATGCAGTCTTGTGGGGTCAGACATATTAGTGTTGATTAGGTTGGAATCCTTTGTTTCCATGGAGATGTGATTCAACCAACTGTGAAAATGTTTGATTGGATAATTTCCATGGAAATATGGACCCCACTCATTCAGGGTGGGTCTTGATTTAATCTCTGAAGCCCTATAAAAGAATCCACAAATGGAAGGAGCTCAGAGCAGCTAAGAGTGACACTTTGAAGAGCAGCTGAAGCTGAGACATTTTGGAGATGGCTGCTGAAAGCAGACTTTTGCTGATGCTTTCGAAATGGTGGCCCCGAGTTTTCTCCAGAGAAGCTAGGAGAGGATAAATGCCCCAGAGGAACATTTTGAAGACATTTGAAGCACAGGAGCTGAGAAAGAAGCTGGAACACAACCTGGGAGCAGCAGATACCAACCATGTGACTTCCTAGCTAACAGAGGTTTTCTGGGCACCATTGGCCTTTCTTTGGTGAACACATTCTTGTGTAGATGCATTAATTTGGATATTTTCATGGCCTTCAGGCAGTAAATTTGTAACCAAATAAACCCCCTTTATAAAAGCCAATCCAGGTTCCTGGTATTTTGCTTAATGGCAGCATTAGCAAACTGAGAACACAATGTATGTAAAGTACATAGCACAGGATATTTTCTGTAGTACTTTATACATAACTAGAAACATAGATGAAATAATCTTGTTTAAAAAACATACACATAAAATCAGGACAAATACAGGATGTAAACCCTCAATTACCCTGAACTCTCTACAGAATGTGTCTGATTCCTTCTGTTGGTAACATATAACCTATCCCTCTAACCATTGTATTGCCTTTAAACTGGAAGTTAGATGTAAAGTCTTAATTAGATTTGTGTTCAACATATTTAGAAACAGTAAGCATTTAACAAGATAGAAAAAAAAACGTGCTTACTCATCCTTCACAAATGTTGTTCTTCCTATTAGCAATCATCCATTATAAAATTATTATTTTATTATAAATCCCACCACCAACAACAACTTACCTATTAATTCCTTCTTCCTGTTCCAGAAACTCCTTGGTATCTAATGCAAAATAATGATTGCTGAATTTTGATAGCTCTAAAAGAAATTACAAGATTCCAAATGGCATATTCATGTATACATTTTTTTCTGAGTTTCCTAGTAAAGTGAGAAACAAAATAAAGAAACAAAATGATCTTATGATTCATTATAAGGGATTCAATTGACATAGATATAATTCCCAGAATGTGAAATCTCCTTTATAGGGATGTATAGAAAGATTCAATAATTTTGTGCTTGCATATTAGTTTGCTTCTACCTAATCATAGGGATGTGAAAAATAATCTCTAAATTTACTTCCAATATTACAAATTTACATAGGCTTGTTCTGTAATTGTATGACCAAATTCATTTAAATTACTGGCCAATTTAGTGGGAAAAGAAAGCAAAAAATGAAAAGTTAAATGAAAGAATTTAAGACTAGTTTGAAATCCTGTAGGATAGTGATTATCAAAGTAATACAAAGGCACATAGGCAGATTTCAAGTGCCTTCCTGGTAAGCCACCAACTGAATATACATATGCTTCTTCCGTTCTTACTGACAAATTATACGTAATTACATAGACATCCGTTCTTCATCTTACTAACACCTACTTACTCATTGCTTTATTTTCCTAGGCTGCTCAAGTAAATACAGTGATACGGGTCTGATTAAACAATAGGAAGGTATTCACTCACGGTTTGAGGCTGGGAAAAAGTAAAAGTCAAGGTGTCATCAAGGCAATACTTTTTTCCCCAAACTTCTGGGTCTGGCTGCTAATCCTTTCTCTTTAGCTTGTTACATGGCAAGGCACATGGCTGTGTCTTCTGGTCTCATCGTTCTCTTGCAAGTTCTACAGATGTTCAGCTTCTTGCTTCCTCTCTCCCTGTCTGAATTTCATTCTGCTTATAAAGGACTCCAGTAATAGGATTAAGACCCATCCTGATTGGGCTGGGCAACACCTAATTGAAATAACCTCCTGCATATAATGGGTTCATACTCACAGGAATGGATTAGATTTAAGAACATGTATCTCTGGGGTATAAACAGCTTCAAATCATCACACTAGTGAACTAACAAATAAGTTGATGGTAGCTAAAATATAATATTCTTAAACTGAAATTGTCAAGTCAGTGCCTAAGTGGGTTTTTTTTTTTTTTTTTTGGCATTTTAGTACAGTCTACTCTAATAAAGTTTAATAAAATTAATAGATTATTGTTGTGCTCTGTGGCATTGTTTCTTACATAAAAACAAGTACATGAGATCATATCCTCTAACAATAAACATAGCAAACAATTTATTGTTATCTAGGTTATTTTTCTAACAAGAAAAGAGAATAGGTGGGATAGAGCATTTGACTAGGCAAAAATTAGGAACCAAAAATAAATTTACTGTTTGAATTTTTATTTTTCAAGATATTTGAATTATAGAGATTTTAGATTTTTGTAATAAAAGCTGCTTATAATATTAATAATTTCATCTATATTATATGAGAATTGACAGTCTGGATTCAGGATAGCTTGCATTTTTTGTTTGCTTTTTTCCTTGACCTGGCTGTACTTCTATATAGCAGTGTAAGCCTTCAGGCAAATGGGTTTAATTTTCTACCTTTAAGTGTCAATTTCCCCCTCTGCAGCCTAAACTAATGATCTTCATTTATTTCAGACCTATGCTTCTGAGACAGTATGTGTTCACACAAGACACATGTGCGAAGGGAGATCAAGCTAGCTGATTAGAGCAGCATAATGAGAGACTAAGCAACATCAGTAATGTGTTGTTTTCACAGTTGTGACATTGCTGCCACAAGCTGTTTTTCCCTTTTAACAAAACTGCTCAATTTCAAATTCTAGTAAAGACAACAATATTGTATCTGATTGTAAAAGATTTCCCAAATATAAACACAGTAAGTTAGCGATCAAATACAGGGAGGAATCATACAAGAAAGTAGACATGGAAATATCAAAGGCAACAAACAACAGTTATTTATTACTAGTCATTGTGTGACACTTTTCAATTCTTATCAAAATATTGTGAACATTCATAGACATTTTGGCAACAATTTAATGCAATGCATCTCAAACATCCCCAGAAAGAGCATTAAGTTACAAGATGGAGTATCATCTGGGGACATCAGATTTTCAGTGATTCTAGGGTGAAAATTTTGGATTTCTGCACTCATAAAAATTAAACTAGTTATTGAAATTGCCGGTTGGGTGGAGTGGGGGGATTAGCATCTGTATACACTGAGTGGTGGCAAATGTTGGTATTTTGCTGCCTTTGGGTAGCCTATTGGTGGAGCTAATGTCCCATAGAAAAGAATATGTTTTTCAACACGTTTCGGAGGCTCATCTAACTTGTCACTTTACTAACCTATGAGTTATTAATTTTTTTATTACACGAAGTCTACTGTTCCTTAGAAGCCAATTTATTTTCTTGCTGTACTAAGACTTGACTGAGTTTTGGTTTACAAAGATGTAACCAACAGCAGTCCCATCTCCCAACACTTGATAGCACAAAAATAATGTAAATTCTGGCAAATAATTTCTGTATTTCTAATTTTTGTAACATTCTCATTTAACAATTTACAATTTAGTATGTTCTGAATAATAAATTTCATTTAGGAATATTGAATGTCAGAGGGAAACTAGAAAGATTATAGTATAATTTGGAAGTCAGTTAAAAAAAATAATGAGAAAAATTCAAAGCAACCTGAAATCATCAAGAATTTTGACAAGTGTGTCATTGTCCCTGAGGACCCATGCAGTGAAACTGACAGTGAAGATCATGCTATCCACCAGAGGTACATCTGCAGTAAGCCTCAGCAGTCATTACAAAAAATTAGGATGTACCTGGTTACTTATTTTAAATATGGACTTTATATTTGAACAAATTCAGGTAAGTCTTAACCCTGCCCACTCTTTTGAACTCTTTTGCAGTGAAATTTCAAAATCAAACATACACATTACGAAAAAAAATTATTAGAAAAATTATTTGTACTGTTTGCAACTGAAATGAGAATTTGTAACTAGGAACAAAGCAAGGAAATCAAAACCAATATATAAACAGTGATGCTTTCTTTTAGGTCAATTTCTGAATCACCTTTGATAATGAAACATGTCACAGGAGAAATGTCGGTGAATCTTCCTGCTGTAGACATGCAGAACTCTGATTTGACCCAAAATGAGGCATATGTAGTTTTACTAAAGCATACATCAAACATCAAGATAACTAGTTAATTTTAATGTGCACAAAAGACATTTTAGACAATGGGAGTAATTTAAATTAATCTTATAGTTGTATGAAATAGAGATATTCATTTTTGTTGGTTGGAATGAAGAGATCTATGAAGATATGATCATATGCTAGCATTTCATGATAAAATAACTGGTGATGAATTTTTCAACTAGATATATGAGCATTTTAGTGTGCACAGCACCATCTAGAAATATACATATAGGAGTGTACAAAACTAGTAAATCAGTGGAACTGCATAGCTTGAAGACATTACCAATCACTCCTTCATTCATAAGTACTTTGTCTCAAAAATCTATTGTTTTCAAAAGTCTGTCATTGTGCTCAATGGGGTAGAAATGAAGACAAAGTTTATAGAATTTCAGGGATTTTTAGGTATTTACTTTAGACTACATTTATTTACAAGCAGGAAATATTTTTGGTAAAATAGGAAGCTTACTCTGTTAACCAAATGTACAGTAGTTTATCTGGGGAAGAGAATTAGACTGAGTCTTTTGAGATCAAGTTTCAACTGTTAATTTTCTTAAAGGAAAAAAAGTTACCACAATGTGTATACATCTGAATAAGTTACATAAATACACATTCATAATTATGACAAATAGACTGTAGAGGGTCTTCATTTTGAGATTTATTTGTTTCTTTGTCCATTATTTAGAGATATTTTCCCCCAAGTCAGGATACTATCAAGCCAAATCTACATGGAAAATCCATGAATTTGGGAGCATTTAATGGCAAAGAACATGCATTTTGCGAGTTGCATAAAAAAACTCGTTGACATACTATCTACATACTTTGAGTCTTGGTTTATTTGAATATGATGAAATGAGAGCATTTGGGGTAAAAAAATATTATGTATAGTTTTGTAATTTTTCTTACAAAGGAAATCCTTTGATTCCTTCTGTTAGACAAAGAAGTGCTTATTCATTGTATGAATATGTGTTAGTTAGGTACTCAATGTCAGACATCTTTCCAGGGACTACAGGATATAGTATTAAAGTATATGTGGTTGTCACCCTCATTGATGAGAGACAAAACTACTTACATGTTCACATAATGTAAATGTAAAATTTCTTTCATTCTTAGTGTTCCATTCCTAGCATACATACATAGCCCAATGAAAGCATATAATGGGTAGTGAGAAGGAATATTTCCCTTAGAGTAATAATAGATAACATTTTTTCAGCACCTTTTTCTAAGTACTATATATATATATGTGTGTGTGTGTGTATATATATATATGTGTGTGTAAAAATATATATACACACACACATACACTTTCTAAGTACTTTATATATATTATCTCATTGAATCCTTGTAACAGGTATGATTTTTACCATCTCCATTTACAAATAAGAAAACTGTGGGACATAATAGTTATACAAGTTGCTGAAGCTCACAAAACTAGTGAGTGGCAGGGCCAAAATTAGAGCTCAAAACTTAAGCTCTTAATCACATTGCTTTTACCAATGTGACATACCAGAAGAAATGTCATTGCTAGGCACTTGGATATGCAGGATTTAGGAAAAACAGTGACTGGAGACATAAACTTGAAAGTCATATGTGTGTAGGTGGTAATGGAAACCATGAGTTTGGATAAGACATTATTGTGGAGCATGTTTAGGATATGAGACCAGAAAGAGTCATGAGCCACCCAAATAGTTCATGGGTAAAGGAGAGACTGACAAAGGAAGCAGGGAGGGATAGCCATGGAAAACCAGACAAAGGAGGTAACATGGGGTGATGCTGAGAAGCCAAATTAAAGGAGGATTTCCTAAATTGTCACTTACATTTAGTGGCAGAGTGGACCTCAGTGACCTCTTTGAGAACATTTTCAGTAAAGAAGTGGAGGAAGACAGTTTCGAAGCTATTGAAGATTGAGCAAAAAATTAGGAATTTGAAGCTCAACTATGCAGATTGTCTTTTGTATGCAAAAGAGAACAGAGAGAACAGTAGCTGGAAGGGGGGACTAAGAGTAGAAGAAAGAGTTTTTCAAAATTGCATTATTACATCTTAATAAAAAACTGGTCTAGATGAGAGGGAGAAATGTAATATATAAGCAAGACAAAGGATAACAGCGAATAATGTTTATAAGATAGTGGGAGAGTTTGGAAGCTTGTCATCACATAGTAAGCACTCAATAAATTGTAATTATCAATATTTTCTTACTAATTACCATGTCATCATATATTCACGGCAAGATATTTTATTAAGAGCTCAGTGCATGCCAGGCTCTGTAATAAGCACAAAAATACAGAGATAGATAAGGTATAAACCTTACCAAGAATAAATTTCTTCTATTTAATGGGAGAAAAGTATATCTAAAATTA
This sequence comes from Choloepus didactylus, assembly GCF_015220235.1. Classification (NCBI taxonomy): domain Eukaryota; kingdom Metazoa; phylum Chordata; class Mammalia; order Pilosa; family Megalonychidae; genus Choloepus; species Choloepus didactylus. Next base: position 40,448,071 of record NC_051312.1, on the reverse strand, counting down.
AAAATTTTAATACAGCACAATAATTACAAAAAGAAATAGTTAAAAATACGGAAGAACATAGAGCTGAAGGTTACAAGCTTTGTCTGCAGAAGTGACTCAATTAAAGTCTCATGGAAGCAATCATAAAGAGCTGGTTTGGAAGGCTTTTTGGACTTTACTAGGAGGACAAAGAGAAGAATGTGCTTTGTGTAACAGAACTGACAGAGGCATGAAACAGACCAATATTTGAAAAAAGTGCAAATTATTTTTCGTTCTAACTAGTGGGTACAAATCAAAGTCAACAAGCTTTGGACATTGAGTCTGCAAAAGTAGAAAAGTAGACTAGTCCTCATTGCCAAGCTAAGGCATTTCAATGCAGCAGGTGATGGGAAGCTATTGATTGCGTATAAGCAAGGAGTAACAGTCAGATTTGCATTTTCAAAAGATCATCAAGTTGGCTGTTTAAAAGGGCATGAAGTAGGAGCTTGTTCCAATTAGCCAGTTAATTCCTTTTATATTCTCTCTCACTTAGCTTTAGAGACTTTGCAATGGCTTATTTACAGCCATCACCATGGCAATAGGCTGGTAGCATAAAAAAAAAAATCCACTAGGAACTCTCTCGTGTAGTTACACTTTACTCCAGTGGTTTGTGGAAAACAATGCATTGCTCAACTCCTAGCATTTCACCAGCCTCTGCTACCTCCTTAAGATGTAAATCACATGGCATCACCTTGAATGGAGTTAATTACAAAAATCATGTTTTGAAATAATAATGGCAAATACTAGAAAGAGGGGAATGTTTATGATAAAAGCAATGTTTATCATGGTATCCTCTTTATTTTTCTGTTTTGCAGTCATTGGTATTTAAAGGATCACTATATTGCACCACTCTGCCCCAGGAAAAGTCTTTTCCACCCCATCTGCCAATCCAAATGTTGAATTGTAGAAACAACCACACAATGGCCCTCTTGATAGCCAAACTATAGCAGGGTTTTTCATCAAAACACAGGCTATTACTATGTAATGCAATAGACATCTGGTTTTCAGTCTGGAAAAGCAAAGCTCCAAAAAACAGAGTGGAAGTAAGAACAAAAAAAGAAGGGGAGGTGAATAAACTGAACAAAAGATGTTAATTTTGGCATATCGCATGTCAGTGCTTCTTTCAAAAAACAGTAATCACTGCCACCCAGGAGAGAGTTGGGCAAGACTGGCTAGAAGCATGGTCTGAGCAAATAGTTCATTCTCAGATCCTTTGACTGTAAGCCTGAACTGAACTGTAAAGCTGTGACAAAAGCTCAGGTGGATTAAGGAGGTGAGCAGTGGTAGAAGCAGAGCGGACAAGCTGCCAGGGCCCAGGCCCTTCCCATTTAAACTGACGACCTACATATCTACTGAAGATGCTTGTCCAGCTCTGCCCAATGACCTAAGAATTCTGGGATGAGAGCAGGAGACAACTGATAGCTCATATAAAAGCAAGTGTGAGCCAAGAACCATATAGTGAAAAATCGTCCAAATTACAGACTTTTAATAATTTGGAAATTATGAAATATAGTGGGGAAAACATCAATGGAAAAACTCACATTGTAGTTCTGAATCATGTCTGCTACTTTTTAAAATGTTTATCCTTGAGAGAGATACTTGTTCCATCATTATTTTCTGTAGTGTGGAAATTTACCTGCACTGATTAATTAATATAGTTGATTGGAGATCAAGTGAGTATTTATCAATGCATGTATATTTTAGAAATTAGGAACCAGCAGGGGATTATAGTTATAATTAAATGGACAGAATTTGTATATCTTTGGTAAATTGTTAAAATTCAATTGTTAAAAAATATATATTCTCTCTTTAATTATCATAGTGATTTCATAGCTAACAAAAGGCAATTTTCTAATATAAATAAAAGACTCACAAGTAAAAAGAATTCTAAATGTCATAATTGCAAATATCTTTCAATGCCACCCAGAACTTTGAATTCTCCTCATGTTAGTTTTACAGTCCATGGATTATTAAAGCATTAATTAATTCATTCGTATGTTCCTTCGTTCATTCAGTCACTCCTCGGACACTTGAATGCATGCCATGTGTTGCCACCGATACAAAAGAAAATATTATTTCTTTGATGAAAATCACATTGAAATCTGGGGAAGGGCTGAGACAAAGAAAGCAGAGACTAAAAATATTGGGCAATGAAGCTGTAGAGTTAGGAATTGATTATTTCCTAAGGTTGCCCTTTTAACAATTTTAAAAATAATCAGTGGCATGGTCTGAGAGCTACTTTAAAAATTGTCTGTGGTCTGATGAACAGTTTGGAGGGTTCAAAAGCAGACCTGGAGAGACCAGTTAGTAACTGAAAAGTTCAGGCAAAAAACGTTGATAGGTTGGGCCAGGAAGACTGCAGTAGAGGTAGCTAGAAACATAAAAGAGAACTAATCATTTACCTTTATGATCCCTTTCTCTTTCTGCATTTCCTGTTCCATGACAAATACCAGCAATTTGTCTAAACAGCACAATGGAGTGTTATCTTAGTATAACTAAGTTTATGAATATAGAATATCAAAAGTCAGAATTTTCTCAAACATACCTTTATATCAATCCCATCTAATAGGTACTTTTGTTATACTTAGTCTACAAACAAGGAAAGTGAAGTTCAACCCAATATAACCCAAGAATAACTGAAAACAACACAATCTAATCTATCATTAAATCTTGTGAATTTGCTCTTCTATATATGTGTTAAACAGTATTCCTTTCCCTTCTTCTCCATTGGCCATTAGCTTGGCTGAGCAGCCCTAATACAGTCTCCAAATTCCTTCTAACTAGTGTCCTTGTCTCCAGCACTGCCCTTCTCCAATTCATTCCACTTTTGCAAACAGACTGGTCCCTCTAAAGATCAAGTCTGGGTATCTTTTTCCCCTGCTTAAAATATTTATTGTTTTTCAATTGCCCACAATTGCTTCTTCTGCCACATCTATCAGTAACTTCCCCCAATACACACCACTCCCTTTCTGCGTTTCTCCTCATTGCCTGCAGTTTTATCATTCTATGCACTGACTGATTGCAAACATTTGCAGCTGTACTGAATACATGTATGTGTGCCTCCTTGTAACCCTGTTCCTGCCACCTCTAATCCCATCTCTTCAGCTGAATCAATCCTGTTATTTCACCAAGGTTTAGTGAAGATTGTCCTCTTTTCAGAAAACATTCCTTTCTCCAGAGGCTGAGTTCCATCTCTCCTATGTAATCCCATAACACCTTCCCTTACATATATCACTACAGTTAATATTATTTAATCCCTGTTCATTTTTATAGGAATCCTGTTCTCCTTCCCCTAAATAGAAACATCTCTGATGGAAAAGATGGAGTCTATCTTGTTCATCATTGCATTGGCAATGCTTTGTACAGTATTTGACCCATGATAAGTGCAAACAATGCAGCTATAAAAGAATGATTTCAAAATAACAATTAGTAATGACTGAATAAATAAATGAAACACTGAATACATGCTTGAAATATTTGAAGTGTTGAACTTTCAGCAACAATATAAAATGACAAAGTATTAACGACATTAAAGGAAAGCTCCAGAAACTTTGCTGATTTGATATATACATCACTACCTGGGTAAATAAATATTTAAAAATCAGTTAAACACATGTTTATTTGACTACCTGGGTCTCAATAGGATGTACTTTTCTATTTCTCACCTAGTCCATGAAGCTCTATTTATATGTTATTTAGGCAATAATAATGAAAATCACCAATAAAACATTATGCTAACCCCTTGTGCATGCTAACCTTTTATGGATCCCAGACGACCCATGATCCTTTAATACAATCTTGTTGGGTGGAAACTTTAGATTGAATGTTTCCATGGAGATATGACTCACCCAACTGTGGGTGAGAACTTTGATTAAATTATTTCCATGAAGATGTTAACCCACCCATTCAGGGTGGGTCTTGATTAGTTCACTGGAGTACTTAAGAGAGCTCAAGAGCCGACAGATGCTGATGCTTGGAGATGCTTGGAGATGTAGACAGAGAGACATTTGGAGATGCTAAGCTAAGAGATGAAGCCCTGAGTTTGCCCTGGGAAAGCTGAGAGAGGACCCCCAGATGCTTAGAGAACAAACAAAGATGTGCAGGAGTTGAGAGAAGGAAGCTAAGGGAAACAGAAGCCCAAGCAAAGATGCACAGAGGCTGAGAGAGAGAAGCTAAGAGAGACAGAAGCCCAGAGACATTTTGGAGAAAGCCATTTTGAAACACAACCCAGGAGCAAAGGACCAACAGACACCAGCCTCGTGCCTTCCCAGCTGACAGAGGTGATCTGGACACCATTGGCCTTCTTTCAGTGAAGGTATCCTCTTGTTGATGCCTCAGTTTGGATACTTTTATGGCCTTAGAACTTAGGTTATTTGTTACCAAAAAGCCCCTTTATAAAAGCCAATCCATTTCTGGTATTTTGCATAATAACAGCATTAGCAATCTGGAACACCCTTCATGTTACATAGTAAACTTTTCTGTTTTTCATCCTGATGATTCAAAGAATGTTTTTCCTTTAGCTCCAGATTTGTGGGTTTCTGTTTCACTTGGATTCCTCTTTTCCGACACAAGTTCAGAATAGAGTCAGTCATGGTTACTGATCTTTAGCCCCAGTGGTTCAAAATTTGATTGCTAAGAATGCTTTTATTTCACCTGGGACCTGAAGATTTTAAATGTGTCTCTTGACTTATTGGGCAGGAGCATAAAATGGTGTGAACAAGAGAAAAATATGGAAAGACAGCAGGTTTCACATTAGAAGTGGCAGCATCAAGTGCCTCAGCAGGGGTGACAGATTTTGAGGCACTTCACAAGTATCGTGTCATGAGTCCAACCTGTTCAGGTTTCCACTGAGCTACGGAAGCTTGTTCTTGATTAACATCAAGTCAAGTGTTTTGTCCTTGTAAGGTTTTACTTAGTAAGCCTGAGGTTAAAGATGAATTGTTCTTTTATCTGTGACTTCTTTATCTCCCATTTATAGATGGAGGATCTTTTTCCCTACAAGCAAATTCCAATATACTTAATCTCTTTTGATTTAACAGTTTTCCTTGAAAAGACAGTAGATAGACACAATGAAATTGTAGATAAAGATAAAATAATTTATAGTCAGTGTTCATGTTTGGGGTAAAATTGATTTCCTCTTCCATTTAACATGGAATGAATTTTAATATTTCATTGAAGCCAAGTGGAACACATCCCAATATTGTGATCTTGTATAATGGTAGTATAAACAATAAGAGATAGCAGTAGTGTGACATACATGAGCAAGTAGTCTTGAAGTCAGGATAATGGGTGTGTGGCACTGACACCTTCTTCTGTATAATCTCAGTCAATTACTCATACTCTTTGAGCCTTAATTTCCTTGTTCTTAATCAAATATGTTCCACTTGCCAGTAAAAGGTGGATATAGTTCATCTATGAATATATTATAACGATATGTGAGTAAATGCAATGAAACAGGAAAAACTGTTTTAGCAATTTTATAATTACCTCTGCTTCTGAGGTTCAAAACTAGAATGTGTTGTGGCTATTGGAGAAGTAGAAAAAAATAATTAAACATCATACAACGTAAAACTTGAAGTTTAGTATTTCCTACTTTCCAGGTGAACCTAGTATTAATATTGCCAAGGCATAGAATCTGACTGGGTCAGTTTAACAACATCCAATATGGACAACTCCAATCAGAAGTTCATGAATTCCTTTTCACATTCAGAGTAAAAATACCAAACTCATGAGTTTACCATGGGGACTTATTTAGTTTATTAGAATAGTTAAAAGGAAATATCTGAAATTGTTGAATTGCAATCCAGTATCCTTGATTCTTGAAGGTGACTGTAGAACTATATAGTTTATATGGTGTGACTGTGTGATTGTGAAAACCTTATGGCTCACACTCTCTTTACCCAGTATATGGACAAAAAGTAAATAAATAATATGGAGGAGGAGAGTATGGGATGTTTTGAGTATTCTTTTTACTTTTATTTTTCTTCTTCTTTTTATTTTTTTCAGTAATAAAAATGTTCAAAACTTGACTGTGGTGATGAGTGCACAACCACATGATTATACTGTGAACAATTGTTTTACACTTTGGATGATTGTATGGTATCTGAATATATTTCAATTTAAAAAAAAGTAGATGGGGGGGTGGGTCTGGGATGCTTTGAGTAGAGTTCTCTTCTACTTTTATTTTTATTCTTATTTTCATTTTTATTTTTTGGAGTGATGAAAAGTTTCAAAAATTGATTGTGGTGTTGAATGTACAATTATATAATGAAACTGTGAACAGTTGTACACTTTGGATGATTGTATGGTATGTGAATATATTTCAATAAAGTTACATTAAATATATATATATAATGCATCCACAGACACTTAATAATTTTAAAATATTACGTAAAATGTGAGTGAGTGTTATATCATGATAATTAACAGATTTTTTAAACCTTGTGTATTTCACAAGTGCATTATCATCTATGGAGCAAAGGTATCTCGTTTAACTCTTTAAAATGTATCCAATTTTAATTAATGTTAAGTTCCCAGAGTCAGTTTTTAAGTGAAAAAAAAAAAATTATTGAAATCCATTATGTGATATCATTTGCCCAAGAATTAGTTTTTCTGCTTTAGTTTGTGTTTCTGAATGGCATAGAAGAAAAGAGGAAGCAAATACATGATTTGTAGAGCAATTTACTGTCATGAACTAAGATTTAGGCTAACTCCATACAACAGGAATACTCTAGCAGCAAGCATAGTAATAAAATAAGGAAACTTTGGGGAGACCCAGAGTAGAACAAGGTGGACTTAGAGTGGGGAGTTAATCACACCATTCACTAATTGTGTTACAACTTAACTTTCTGTATAGTCTAATTATAGAGCCATGTTTCAAGTAAGAATTTCCATGTCTGAATCACCTAATAGTCCATAGATTGATTAAGTGCAGAGGCATACCTGACTCATGAAGCTTGAGTTTTGTAAGGCCCCACCAAGATATGTAAAATTGACATCATAATCTGAGTCACTATCCTTATTTCAATGACTTTTATTCCAATTGCTGAATTAATCCCACAAGTATTCCTGAGACTCCTGATGGATGTCACACATGAGCTCATTACCAAATCTCGTCCACTAGAATTACCACGAAGCCTAGATTATTCATCTTTTGCTTCTTTGGCTTTGACCCTGTGTCTCTGTGCATTACCATGACAACTAGCACAGCTACATTTTCAAACATCTTTTCTGATTCTGCCTGTTATTGCCATATACTTAATGGACACCAAAGCTGTTTTGTCTTGGCTTGGCAATATCACCCCATCCTGGGCACTGTTGACAAATCAGCTGAATGACTCAACCACTAGCTCTGCTACATTGTTGCTGCTTTTTCCCAGAGACTTCTCTCCAGCTAGACACCATATCCATAGGAGGCTTCACGGTGCCAATGTTGTATGATACTCTATGACAATGAGTTGGTGAGGACTGCCCCTTTATACTTAGTTTGCATACTCTAGTATGCAGATACCAGGAAAATGTTTCTTGAACCAAGTCTTCTAAGAGTTTCCAGTGAAAAAATAAATTCCCCTGCTTTTACTGATATTCCCTTCTTACACTAGAATTCAGACAGAAGTCTATAGGAGAATGGATAGTAAAAAAAAAACAAAAAACAAAAAACTGACAGTCCAAGACCATGCTACCATGCTATTCATTCTATCTTTCCTCAGCCCTGGACTATGACAGCTCACACCAGGTCCAAAACTGTTTGAGGTTAAGAGCAAAGGTTCTAAGTTACATTGACTTTATTTGGACACTGACTCCACAGTGTAACAGTGGAGTGATCTTTGGAAAATTATTTTATCTCCCTGGGCCTGAATTGCCATATATGTAAAATCAATATTACAATAGTAATACCTGCAGATGTCTGTAGGATTAAATTAGATAGCACATGTACACAAGCAGCATTTAAATTGAACTGTCATTATTAAAACAAAGATTTTATGACTGTTTTTCCTTTAAGATTTATTCTCACCTCATGCAAATTGATGTGAATTAGATTCACCCTGTCAGTTTGCCAGATGTGTCCAGACACATCTCAATAGTAGGTTTGAACAAATGCATCTCTGATCTTTCAATAATGAGCAGCTGGAATGCATTAAGTGTTCTGGAGAGGTAAGTTGAATAAATAATAGGCACAGAGAGAAAGTATTAAAATGCACTGAAAGAATAAATGTGGGAGTGACACCATCAACATGGCGAAGCAAACAGCTACTAAAAATCTCTCTCCAGAGATTCAAAAACTAAAAGGACCATTCTAATTTTTCAGAACACTGGAGGAAGATATAGATTGGAAAAGGACCACAAAAATGTCAAATTAAATAAAGAGAAACAATAACAGGTATGAATCTTCTATCTCACACTGGCTGGTCCAGTTCCTTACCTCTCATTCAGTTTCACAAAGCATGGGAAGAAGGGAACAGAAACAGCAGCTGGAATCCCTCCCACCAGTGATACAGACTATAAAATCTCTCACTGGAGTGAGACAGACCCCCACAGTCTGGAAACCTGTGAATAGGGGAGGACATTTCAAGGCCCAGTTCAGTGAGGGACAAAGAGTCTGAGAAAATGTGGTCAGAGACTGTGTTTCCAGCCCTGGGTCTGAAAGCCCTTCCCCCACCCCTGAGGGAAAGAGCAGTGAATGGTCACTTCCTTGTCTGGGGGAAGGCTAAAAAACTGGGACAGCCGGGAGAGTCCTCTGCCACAAATAAAGAGGGAGACACAACCCCACATTGAGCCAAATTCTGATGAAAGTGAGGGCACAGAAATCCTAGTTTAAGCCATTTTTTTCAGACACTGCCTGTGCTTGAAGGCAAAACAGGTTCTGAGTACAATTAAGTCAGTGACCAGTGCCATCTACTGGACAGACCAGAAAGTGTAAGGGACTTTAAGGGTTCTTAAAAGACTCTCCAGATTATTTTAGGGCCACTAGAGCTGGTCTACACCCCTGACCAGAAATCCAGCCCTGTTTGGCTTAGAAATATGGATGGCCCAACTGTTAAAGCAGGCCATAAAAAAAGCCCAGGTCTTGCTGGCTGGTGAAAAACTGAGCACCTCTGAGAGCCAGCAGACTTGTTCTACCATACACAGAGACAATGCTATGGTTCTCAGTGCTTACACCCCATCCCTGAGGCAGGTCACTGTGGGTGCCTGGCTTTTAGGAAAGATTTGGGGGTAGAGCCAACCTAATAATTGGCCAGTAAGAACAAGAAAGAAAAGATAGAGATCAAAGACAACTAACAAGACAACCCTAGGCAAAAGAGAGGAAATAACCCCAGAATAAACTAAGCAAGCAACCAGATGCCTAGGCTCCAGCAAAAAATCCTGAGACATTCCAGGAAGCAAGAAGATACAGCCCAGTCCTGTATCCTCAATTGGGATAAAGGAGTTGAAACAACTAATTAAATATGTTCAGACAAATATTCTAAATCAAATCAAGAAGCTAAATGAAAATGTGGCAAAAGAGATGAAAAATAAAAGGAGATGAAGGATATAAAGGATATTCATACAGAAGAACTCAAAAGCTTGAAAAAATAAGACAGAACTTATAGGAATGATAGGCACAATAGAAGAGATGAAAAGCATAATGCAGACATACAACAGCAGACTTGGAGAGGCAAAAGAAAGGATTAATGAACTGGATTAGTAAACTAGAAGCCAGGGCATCTGAAATCCTACACATAAAAGAAGAGATAGATAAAAGAATGGAAAAAATATGAGCAGGATCTCCTGGAACTGAACGACAACACGAAGCACAATAACATACTTGTTATGGGTGTCCCAGAAGGAGAAGGGGAGGGAAAAAGGACAGAAAGAATAATGGAGGAAATAAGACTGAAAAATTTCCCAACTCTTATGAAAGACAAAATTACAGGCCCAAGAAGTGCAGTGTATCCCAAAGAAAAAGATATGAATAGACCTATTCCAAGATACTTACTAATCAGATTGTCAAATATCAAGACAGAGAATTCTGAAAGCAGCAAGAGAAAAGCAATCCATCAGATACAAGGGAAATTTGATGAGACTAAGTGTGTTTCTCCTAGAAGAAACCATGGAGGCGAGAAGCCAGTGGTATGATATAATTAAGATGCTGAAAGAGAAAAATTGCCAACTAAGAATTCAATACCCAGCAAAACCATCCTTCAAAAATGAGGGATATGCCATCAACATGGCAACATAAACAGCTACTGAAAACTTCTCTTCAGAGATTCAACAAAACAATGGAAAATGCTTAATTGTTTGAAACTTTGGCAGAGGATACAGACTGGAGAAGGACCCTGCAAATGCCAAATTGAAGAAAGAGAAGAAATATTGGGTAGAAATCTTCCTTCCTGGACCAGCCAGTTCTCCCCCACCCCCACTTGGTTGCAGTGTGGGAAAGGCACAGTATCAGCAGATAGGACCCCCCCCCCCCAACCAGGGACATAGTCTATAAAACCTCTTACTGTAGTAAGACATAGGCATGCACCCACCATTTGAAGATCCAGGGGACAAGGAAGGGCATTTCAAGGCCCAGGTCAGTGATGGACAAAGAAAATGTGAACAGAGACTGTGTTTTCAGCCCTGGGTCTGAAAGCCCTTCCCCACCCTGAGGGAAGCAGAAGCTTCCTTGCCTCAGGGATGGCTGGAATACTGGGTCAGCTAAAGGAGTATTTTGCCACAGGTGGAGCCCCACATAGAGGCAGATCCTGGTCGGCAAAGTGAGGGCACAGGAATCCTGCAGTTTCAGCTCACCTGTGTAGATGCAGCCTGTGCTGGGAGGCAAAGCAGACTCTGAGGACAATTAATTTACCAAACAGCACCATCTGCTGGATGGTCCAGAAGGTGTGAGGGAATTGAAGCATTTTTAAAATGATGCTCCAGACACTTTTGTAGGATCACAGGAGCTTATCTACACAGCCTGTATGGCAACCTAGCCCTATTTTATATGAGAAATATATAAAACCCAACTGTTAAAACAGGGCTCTAAAACAAACCCAGGTCTTGCTGGCCAGTGGAAAACAGAGCACCACTGGAAGCCAGCAGGTTTGTATTACCAAACACAGTGAACTTGCTGAGGTGACCAGTGCCTACCTCCCATCTCTGTGGTAGGCCATGGTAGGCACCTGATTTTTGGGAGAAGACTGTGGGGGACAGCCAATCTGACAGCTGGCCAGTGAGAGAAACAAAGAAAAGAGACAGAACAAAGACAACCAACAGGAGAACCTTAGGCAACAGAGAGAAAACAACCTCCGGAATAAACTAATCAAGAAAATCAGATGCCTAGACAGCAAAAAGCATGAGCCACACCAGAAAACATGAAGATATGGCCCAGTTAAAGAAACAAACTAACACATCAACTGAGATTCAGGTGTTAAAACAACTAATTAAAAATATTCAATCATATCTTCTAAATAAAATCAATGAGTTGAAAGAAAATGTGAAAAAATAGGTGAAGGAGATAAAGAAGACACTGCGTGACCACATGGAAGAATTTGTAAGCTTGAAAAAGTAAATGGCAGAACTTATAGGAATGAAAGGAACAGCAGAAGAGATGAAAAACACAATGGATACATACAACAGGCAGAAGAAAGGATTAGTGAACTGGAGGACAGAACAGTTGAAATCCTACACAAAAAAGAAGAGATAGGGAAAATAATGGAAAAATATGAGCAGGATCTCAGGGAACTGAATGACAATACAAAACACATGAATATATGTGTAGTACATGTCCCAGAAGGAGGAAAAAAAAAGGCAAAAGGGACAGAAAGTATAATAAAGGAAATAATCAATGAAAATTTCCCAAATCTTACCAAAGACCTACAATTACAGGTCCAAGAAGTGCAGCATAACCCAAGCAAAATTGATCCAAATACACCTACTCCAAGACACTTACTAATCAGATTTTCAATTTTCAAATAGAAAGAGAGAATTCTGTAAGCAGCAAAAAAAAAGCAATCCATCACATACAAGGGAAGATTGCTAAAACTAAGTGTGGTTTTCTCTCAGCAGAAACCATGGAGGCAAGAAGGCAGTGGAATGATATATTCAAGATACTGAAAAATAAAAACTGCCAACCAAGAATCCTGTATCTGGCTAAACTGTCCTTCAAAAATGAGGGAGAGTTTAAAAAAATTTTAGATGAAAAGACATTGAGACAGTTTGTGAAGAGGATACCACCTCTGCAAGAAATACTAAAAAGGAGTGCTACAGACAGACAGGAAAAGACAGGAAGAAATTTTTGGAGAAGAGTGCAGAAATGAAGATATCAGGAGATAGAAAGAGGGTGGGGATCATGCATTTGATGTTGAAGCAGTACAGAATGTTCAAGAGGATTGATTGTTCAGATCCAGAAATGGATAGAACAATACTGTGTGGTGGTAGCAACATTATAAGTGCACTGAACAAAGATGACCGTAAGTATGGTTGAAAGAAGAAGATTAGGGGTATGTATGATGCCAGAAAGAAAGAGAGAAGGTAAAGACTGGGACTGTAAAACTTAGTGAAACCTAGAGTGGTCAATGATTTTGATTAAATGTACAAATATATGATTTTTTTTATATGAGGGAGAACAAATGAATGCCAACTTTGCAAGCTGTTGAAAATGGGATAGTATTGGGGAAAAAATAAAATCAATACAAACTAGAATCTATAGTTTACAGTAATATTACAAGATGCTTCCATTAATTGTAACAAAAGCAATATACCAAAGTAAATGTCTATAGCAGGGGGATATAAGGGAGGGGTATGGGATTCTTGGCATTGATGCTGTCTGATCTTTTCTATTGTATTTTATTTTTATTTTATTCTTTTATTTTGTTTAATCATCATTTTTTCCTTCTCCTTTTTTTTTCTTCTTTTTTTTTCCTCTTCCTCTTTGTTTGTGGAAGAAATGGAAATGTCCTAAAATAGATTGTGGTGGTGAATGCATAGCTGTATGATTATATCAGGAACAATTGTTTACTGAGGAAGGAATATATGGTGTGTGAGAAAATGGTTGCAAATAAAAATAAAAAATAAACAGAGAGATACAAGTGCTGGAGAAAATGTGGAGCGTGGGATATGCCTAATCACTGTTGGTGCCCTCCTAATCATCTGGAGGGCACTGTGGTGCTTCCACAGGGAGCTAAGTATGGTGTTGCCATGTGGTCCTGCAACCCTGTTATTGGCTATATACTTGGAAGAACTGAGAACAGGGACATGAATGGACATTTGCACAGTAGAGCTTACGGTGGCAGTATTCATGATTCACAGTGGATGGAGATGCCCTAAACATATATTGACTGAGGAACAGAATGGAAAACTGTGCTGTTTACCCACAATGGAATATTGAGTGATCATGAAATGGTATGAAATTGTGAGGTATGCAGCTAGATGAATGGACCTCAGTGATAGTATGTTTACTGAAATAAACCAGAAATGAAAAGACAAACATTATAGTGCCTCACTAATATGGTCTAACTGTAATGTCCAAACTCTGAGAACTGAATCTGAGAGAATAGGTTATCAGGGGGAGGCTTATGGTAAAGATTCTTAGATTGTAAGCTCTTGTAGCATTTACATCCATTTCTGAATTGTAAGGGCTATTTCTAAATTCAGAGATGTTGAGTTCTTGTATATAACCAGGTTGGCTTCCTGGAATTTCAAGTTTCTATGTGATGTGATACCTGAGACTCAGAGTCAGAGATTTCAAATGGAATCAAGAGGGCATTCTGGAAGTTATTCTTATGTGTTATATACATATCCCTTTTTAGTTTTTAGTGTATTGGAATACCTAGAAGGAAATGCCTGAAACTGTTGAACTGCAACCTAGTAGCCCTGATTCTTGAAGATGATTATATACTATATAACTTACACTGTGTGACTGTGTGATTTTGAAAATCTTGTGGCTCACAATCTTTTTGTCCAGTTCATGGACAGATGAGAAGAAAAATGGGACAAAAAGAACATGAAAAATAGGGAGAGATGGGGATGGACTATTTTGGGTGTTCTTTTTCACCTTGTTATACTTCTCATTTTTTGTTTTTTACTATAATGAAAATGTTGAAAAATTAATTGTGACAAATGCACAGCTATGCAATGGTACTGTACACAATTGATTGCACACTTTGGATTAATGTATGGAATAGCAATATAGCTCAATAAAATTGAATTTAATAAAATGAGGGAGATTTATAATATTTACAGATAAAGAGACACCAAGAAAATTCATGACCAAGAATTATTAAAGGGAGCACTATAGGCAGATAGAAAAATAGAGGAGACTGAGGTTTGGAGAAAAGTGTAGAAAGGAAGATTAGCAGTAAGGATAACTAATAGGGTGAAAAGATAGAAAAAATATTATATGATATATAAGATCCAAAAGAGAAAATGGTTGCAAATACTACTCCATATACAGGAATCACATTAAATGTTAATGAATTAAATTCCCCAGTTAAAAGACCTAGACTGGCAGGCAGAATGTATTAAAAACAAACAAACAAACAAACAAACAAAAAAACAAACCAAAAAAACAGCATTTATCTATATGCTGTCTACAGGAGACTAACCTATAACCTAAGGACAAAAATAGATAGAAAGTAAAAGTCTGGAAAAAGATGTTTCATGCAAATAACAAACAGAAAAGAGTGGGAGTAGCTGTACTAATATGAGAAAAATTAAACTTCAAATGGAAAACAACTAAAACACTATGTTTTAATAAAAGGGGCAATCCATGAAGAAGACATAGCAATCATAATTATCTGATTATACACTGAGTCAAAGTGCCCCAAAATGCATGCAGCAAACACTGATAACACTGAAGGGAGAAGTAGATACTTCTACAATAATAGTTGGAGACTTCAATACACCACTCTCATCAAGGATAGAACATCTAGGCAGAGGATCAACAAAGAAACAGAGATATTGAGTTTTGTGATAAATGAACTAAATTTGACAGACATATATAAAACACTACACTCCATAACAGCAAAATACACATTTTTTTCTCACAGATCATTTTCCAGGATAGACCACATGTTAGGTCACAAAGAAGGTCTTAATACATTTAAAAAGTTTGAAATTATACAAAACAATTTCTCAGATCATAAGAGAATAAAGTTGGAAATCAATAACAGATGGAAAGCTGGAAAATTGGCAAATATGCAGAAGCTAAACAACACACTCTTAAACAACCAGTGGGTCAAGGAAGAAATTACAAGAGAAATCAGTAAATATATTGAGGCAAATTAAAATGAGAACACAGCACATCAAAACTCATGGGATACAGCAAAGGTAGTGGATGAGAGGGAAATGTATTGCCCTAAATGCCTATATTAAAAAAAAAGAAAGAAAGAAAAGAAAAAGAAAAGAATGAATACTTAATTACTCACCTGGAGGAATAAGAGAAAGAACAGTAAGAAACCACAAAGCAAACAGAAGGAAAGAAATCACAAAAATTAGAGCAGAAATAAATGAAATTGAGAACATGAAAACAGTAGAGAGAATCAATAAAACCAGAAGTTGGTACTATGAATAAATCAATAAAATTGATGGTCCCTTAACTAGGCTGACAAAGATTAAAAGAGAGAGGATGCAAATAAATAAAATCAGAAATGGGAGGGGGAACATAACTACTGAATCCAAAGAGATAAAGGAGACAATGATGATACTATGAGTAACTATATGCTAACAAACTAGAAAACTTAGAAGAAATGGGCAACTCCCTAGAAAAGTATGAGCAACCAACATTGACTCAAGAAGAAATAGAAGACATCAACCAACCAATCACAAGTAAAGAGATTGAATCAGTCATCAAAAAACTCTCAAAAAAGAAAACTCCAGGAACAGATGGCTTCACATGTGAACTCTACCAAGCATTCTAGAAAGAAATAGTTCCAATTCTGATCAAACTCTTCAAAATTTAAAGAGGAGGAAAGCTACCTAATTCATTATATGAAGCCAACATCACCCTAATACCAAAGTCAGACAAAGATACTGCAAGAAAAGAAAATAACAGACCAATCTCTTTAATGAGTATAGATGCAAAAATCCTCATGAAAATACTTGCAAATCAAATCCAGTAGCACATTAAAAGAATTATACACCATGACCAAGTGGGTTTTGTTCCAGATGTGCAAGGGTGGTTCAACACAAAAAAATCAATTAACATAATATACCACATCAATAAATTAAAAAGGAAAAACCACATGATCATCTCAATTGATGCAGCATCACTTCTTGAAGAAAATTCTTCAAAGAATAGGAATGGAAGGAAACTTCCTCAACATGATAAAGGGAATATATGAAAGACCCAAAGTTAAGATCATATTCAATGGGGAAAGACTGAAAGCTTTCCCTCTAAGATTAAGAACCATACAAGGATGCCCATTGTCACCAATGTTATTCAATATTGTGCTGGAAGTTCTAGCTAGAGCAATTGTCCAGACAAAGAAATAAAAGGCATCCAAATTGGAAAGGAAAAAATAAAACTTTCACTGTTTGCAGATGACATGATCTATATGTAGAAAATCCCAAAAAATCCACAGTAAAGCTACTAGAGCTAATAAATGAGTACAGCAAATTGGCTGGATACAAGATCAACATGCAAAAATCATTAGTGTTTCTATCCACTAGAAATTATCAATCTGAGGAGGAAATCAAGAAAAAAAATTGCATTTACAATAGCAACCAAAATAATCATACATTTAGGAATGAAGTTAACTAAGGACATAAAAGACCTATACACAGAGAACTACAAAACATTGCTAAAAGAAATCAAAGAAGACCTAAATAAATGGAAGGACATACCATGTGCTTTAATTGGAAGACTAAAGGTAGTTAAGATGTCAATTCTGTTCAAATTGATTTATAGATTCAAAGCAGCACCAATTAAAATCCCAACAACTTACTTTGCAGAAATAGAAAAAAAAATCAAATTTAGCTGGAAGGGAAGGGTGAATCAAATAGCTAAAAATATTTTGAGAAAGAAAAATGAAGTGAAAGCTCTCACACTACCTTACTGAAGCATATTACAAAGCTACAGTAGTCAAAACAGCATGGTACTGGCATACAAGTAGATGTACTGACCAGTGGAATCAAATTGAATGCTCAGAAATGGACTCTCTCATCTACGGACATTTGGTCTTTGATAAGGCCTAACTGGCTTAACTGGAACAGAGCAGCCTCTTCAACAAATGGTGCTTGGAGAACTGGATATCGATATCCAGAAGAATGAAAGAGAAGCCCTATCTCACATTTTATACAAAACAACTCAAAATGGATGAAAGACCTAAACATTAGAGCTAAGACCATAGAACTTTTAGAAGAAAAGTAGGGAAATATCTTAAAGATCTTGTGATAATAAGTTGTTTCCTAGACCTTACACTCAAAGCATGAGCAATGAAAAAGAAATATATAAATGGATCTTCTGAAACATGAATGCTCTTCCACATCAAAGGACTTTGTCAGGAAAGTAAAAAAGACAGCCTACTCAATGGGAGACAGTATTTGGAAACCACATATCAGATAATGGTTTAATATCCTAAACATATAAAGAGATTCTACAATGCAACAACAAAAAGACAAAGAACCCAACTTAAAAATGGGCAAAATCATGGTCAGACACTTTTGTGAAGAGGAAACACAAATGGCTCAAAGCATGTAAGATACTCAATTTCACTGGCTTTTAGGGAAAGGCAAAGCAAAATCACAGTGAGATATCTCACACATGCTAGAATGGCATATATATATATACCAGAAAACTACAAGTGTTGGAGAGGATATGGAGAAATATGTACACTCATTCACTCTTGGTGGGAATGCAGAATGGTGTAACCACTCTGGAAGGCAGTCTGGCAGTTCCTCAGGAAACTACGTATAGAATTGCCATATGATCCAGCAATTCCATTACTAGATATATACTCAGAGGAACTGAAAACAGGAATAGGAATAGACATTTTCACACTGATGTTTACAGCAGCATTATTCATGATTACCAAGAGATGGAAACAGCTCAAAAGTCCATCAGTGGGTGAAAGGATAAACAAACTGTGGTATATACTTATGATGAAATATTATGCAGCTGTAAGATAGAATAAATTCATAATGCATGCAACAATGTGGATGAACCTTGAAGACATTCTGTTGAGCAAAATTAGCTGGAAACAAAAGGACAAATACTGTATGGTCTCACTGATATGAGCTTATTGTAATGAGCCAACTCTGAGAGTTAAAGTTGAGATGAATTGTATGGCATGTGAATGAAATGGTTTCGAAAATAAACAGAAGGATACAAATGCTGGAGAAGATATGGAGAGAGATATGTATACCTATTCACTAATGATAGGGAAGCAAAATGGTGCAGCACTTCTGGAGGGCCGTGTGGTGGCTCCACAGAAAGGTAAGTATAGGGTTGCCATATGATCCTGTAACACCGTTGTTAGACAAAGACTTGGAAGAACTGAAAGCAGGGATACAAACAGACATTTGCACACTGATGATTAGGGCAGCACTATACACGATTTACAATGGATGGAAGTGGCCTAAGGGCACATATGCTGATGAACGGAAGGGATAACTGAGGTGTATAAATACAACAGAATATTGAGTGGCTGCAGGAAGAAATGAAGTTGTGTGGCATGCAACAAGGTGAATGAACCTTGAGGACAATATGTTGAGTGAAATAAGCCAGGAGGAATAACATATGGTCTCACTAATATATTTAGTGAGCAAACTCTGAAAATTTAATGCAAGAGCATATGTTATCAGGGGATAGGAAGTGGGCAGAGATTAGGCAATCAATGATTAAAGAATACAGAATATTCAAATAAAGCTAATTGTAAAGGTTCCTAGATTTTAAGCTCTTAGAGCAGTCGTATCTATTCCTGAGTTCTAAATGTTATTTCTTAATTCTGAACTGCCATGCTCTTTGTTTATAACCTGGTAGTTCCCTGGAACATTGGGTATCCGTTAGACACCTAAGCCTCAGAGTTAAAGTTCTGTAGCTTTGAAAGTCAGCATTACTCCATACAGTAACTATTAAAGAAGCTGATAAAGGGATAAGACTTCCATTAGAGATATGAATGAAATGGACCTTGTTAGGTCTAAGGTAAATCATAATACAGGGCAAAGGATGAAGTTACCAGTATTTTAAAACTTCAACTTTTGTGTGAGACCAAAGAAAGGGATGTTTATTTGGTCTAAAATTTAAATTTTCTGTAGCTCACTATCTAATTTATCCTGTCTGATCAGTTTACTTAAAAAACCCAATTACATTTGGGCAGATAATAAAAAATATATTTACAGCCTCCCCCTCCCCAGCCCCAAGGATCTGAGGGAAGGTGTGGATGTGTTGGACATCCTTACCTGGACTGGTGTTGATGTTGTCACAAACATTGGGACCGGCGGTTTGATGTGCTGAGCCCTCGAGCATGGGACTTGCCCTTATGAAGCTCATTACCACAAAGGAGAGTCTAAACTTGCATGTAATGGTGCCTAAGGGTCTTCCCCTGAGTACCTCTTTGTTGCTCAGATGTGGCCCTCTCTCTCCCTAACTGAGCCATCTCGACAGGTGAACTTGCTGCCCTCCCCCCTATGTGGGACCCAACTCCCAGGGTTGTAAATCTCCCTGGCAACGCAGAATATGACTCCCAGGGATGAATGTGGACCCGGCATCGTGGGACTGAGAGTATCTTCTTGACCAAAAGGGGGATGCAAAATGAGACGAAATAGTTTCAGTGGCTGAGAGATTTCAAATGGAGTCGAAAGGTCACTCTGGTGGACATTCTGATGCACTATATAGATAACACCTCTTAGGCTTTAATGTATTGGAATAGCTAGAAGTAAATACCTGAAACTACCAAACTCCAACCCAGAAGTCTGGACTCCTGAAGATGATTATATAATAATATAGATTACAAGGGGTGACAGTGTGATTGTGAAGACCTTGTGGATCACACCCCCTTTATCTAGTGTATGGATGAGTAGAAAAATGGGGATAAAAACTAAAGGACAAATGGGGTGGGATGGGGGAATGATTTGGGTGTTCTTTTTTCACTTTTATTTTTTATTCTTGTTCTGGTTCTTTCTGATGTAAGGAAAATGTTCAGAGATAGATTGTGGTGATGAACGCATAACTATGTTATCATACTGTGGACAGTGGATTGTATACCATGGATGATTGTATGGTGTGTGAATGTATTTCAATAAAACTGAATTTAATAAAAAAAAATGTATTAAAAAAAAAAAGAGATGGGGTTCTTACATGCTGCAACATGGATGAACCTTGAAGACATCATGTTGAGTAGAATAAAACCTTAACATCTGTGGTGGTTTGGAGTGACACATACCCCAGAAAAACATGTGCTTAAACTTATTCCTTTCCTGTAGGTGTGAACCCATTGTAAGCAGGACCTTTTGATGAGGTTATTTCAGTTAAGGTGTGTCCACCACAATCAGGAAAGATTTTAATTCAAAGACCCTTAATCCAAACTACAGGAGTAGTTTATTAACAGAATGAAATTCAAATGGATTGAGAGCCCTGGGAAGCAACAGCTGAAGGTCAACGGAACCTGGAAGAGAAGGGAGAGGCCAGAAGAGGCTGCCATGTGCATCGCCACGTGACAGAGGAACCCATGACCAAGGATCACTGACAGCCAACCCCAGAACGCCAGGCTTCAGGAAGAAAGCACTGGCTTGATGAAACCTTGATTTGGACTTTTTTCCTAGACTCAAAACCACGAGCTAATAAATTTCCATTTTTTAAGCCAAAAAAAAAAAAAAAAAAAATCCCAATTACATCGAACCTAGAATAGGGAATGAGTTCTTATTTTTCTGTACTGGTAATCATAATACGTAATACCCAGATTCATCCCAGAGTATTTTGGGCAGAAAAAAAAGTATTTGCAATGTCCCTTTGAGGGACTGGGGGAAAATGTGGAACTTTTAAGCTCCCCCATGTGGGGAATTACTGATATTCTCTCGAGCACTAGGGATTCCCAATTTAATAAGCCAAGCCCTTAATCTTGAGGCTTGCCATCATGAAACTTATTTCATCAATAGCAAAGCTAGACCTGCTTTTAATGATGCCCAAAAGTCACCTCCAGAGAACCTCTTTTATTGCTCTGATGTGGCCTTTCTCTCTAAGCCAACTCTACAAATAAACTCTCTTCCCTCCCCTCTACGTAGGACATGACTCCCAGGGATGACCCTAACCCTGACACTGTGGGATTAAGAATAACTTCTTGAACAAAATGGGGAAAAGAAATGGAACAAAGTAAAGTTTCAGTGGCTAAGAAGTTTTAAAGAAAGTTGGGATGTCATTCTGGATGTTATGCTTATGAAACTTTACCCAGGTACAGCAAACTATGACAGTATGCTAACCCCAACCAACAGTATTCCTGAAAACCCTACGGAGTGTCCTGTGCTCTATCTTAGTCTCTGTAGAAGTTTTTCTTATTAAGTTTACCCTTTCAGAAATGTTAGGCCTCCAGATTGTGTGTATGCCAGATAAGCCCTGAAACCCAGTGGTACCAGTCACTATAAGAACGTCAACAATTTTCTTCCTCTTCCCCATAAGGTCAACATCCCTTTCTAGCATGAAGAAGTTAGAATGGTCATTGCTAAGATATCCCTGAAGATTGAGAAAATGATCAAATGAGAGAGAGGAAGTGTAACTGAAAAATTAGGATTAAACAAATGACTGTGAATACTCACTCACCATATAGATACTTGTTTTTATTGTCTATTGTTTTAGAATAGTCTGAAGGAAATATCTGAAGTTGTTGAACTGTAATCCAGTAGCACTGATCTTTGATCATGATTGTACAACTATATAGCAAAAAAAAAAAAAAAAAAAAAAAAAAAAAAGTCAGTTGCCCGTGTTTGTAGGGATTTACTTTGGGATGTTTTGTTGTATAGTATCAGACAATACTACACTCTCTCAGTTAAGCTCCCTCTATTCCAAGTCTTAAAATTTGGGTGGAGTGTAGTAGTACTAGTGCTCAATAATGAAGGGTGGAGTAAGGGAAATGGGATGTTTGCAATTTTCTTTTTTTTTTTTATTTCTTTTTCTGGAGTAATGCAAATATTCTAAAAATGATCATGGTGATGAATGCACAAGTATGTGATGACACTGTGAACCAATGACTACATACTTTGGATGGATTGTATGATATGTGAATATATCTCAATCAAATTATATTAAAAAAAGAGTAAATGTGACTAATACATAGCAATAATTTTGATAGCAGAGAGAGAAGACAGCTGTGTTCTGCCTAGTGACAAGCAAAGTACCTGACATATTGTTGATATTTTCTATATATTTTTAAAATGAAAAATACTATCTACTATTTATCAAGTAGTTATCCATAACATGAACTACTTTACAGTTTACTATCTCATTTAATTGCCTTATTTGATATGTACTTGTTACTATTCCCATTGGCAGATGAAGGAACTAAGGCAAAGAGAGAAGGTAACTTGACAAGATGACACAGCTAAGAAGGGTAGTGTAGAGCATCACACACTGACAATTTGAATAGAAGTCCATGATCTTAACTACATTCTCAATAGAAGGAAAAGATGACCAAATAAATAAGTGAATGAATAAGGGTTCAGCCAGGGTACTGGGATTAAGATCAAGGATCTTTTGTCAAATTGTCTGAATTTGAATACTGATTCCTTTGTTAGATGAATGATTATGTACAAATACATAACATATACATGTTCCATTTTCCTTAACTCTCAAAAAGAGACAAATATGATATATGTGTCATAGATTGTTAGAATTAAATGAAGTTTAAAAAAAGTAAAGTATTTGTACAGTGGCTTGCACAGTATGCTTGACAATAGCATTTATTGTAATTTTTATTATTCTTGGTTATATTCTTACTCACATTTCTTATTTTAATATTCTACCTGCTTAAAAACAAGGTTAAAATGTTAAGTTGTGTTAATTATATATATTTATTTTAAATATTACTCATTCAAAATAGATCTAAAATTGTTTGATGGTTTAAAATGTAGGCTTAAATTATTTGGAAGATCAGCATATGAAATGTTTCCTTGCCTAATTATTTTAGAGAAAAGGGGTATCTATTCAACCCATGAGGACACAAGTATAATAATAATAGAAGAAATATAGACATATAGTGCTCAGATAGCGTTTGATTTAGAAGGACTTAGAAAAATGAGTAAGTTTTCATCTAAGAAATCTTCATGTGAAAATAATAGTGGAAGCTCACATTATCATTTGTAATGCTCATGGCTGTTCCTATAATGGTACCCGAAATGAAATAACACATTTTACAAAAATGAGTTAAAATAAAATCATGTATTTTCTGCTGAGGATTGCACAGAAGAAGAGAATATTTATTTTCTGCTGTTACTACTTTGATCCTTTTCCTTAACAATATAGGGGTTAACAAAGATGCCAACCTACAACAAATAGTACAAGATACTTTCTGATTTGGAACAGTAAGGCAATTGTTGTAAGATGTTTTCAATGTGGCCTGCAAAAAATGAACAGGATAGGTAGAGACAATTATTCCTAGGATGTGTTTGTGAAAATGCCTCATAATTAACAAGTTTTTGAAATATAAGTTCACATATACTTGTCTGATAGATTTTTATATAAATGGATGTTCTAATTTAAATTCTAAGATAAAGATTGAGACCTAATTCTTGAAAACTGCTAGTCCATATTAAAGCTGCAATTAATCATCCACATTATATCTAATCATTGAGACCTCCACAGTCCCAGTCTTTTGAAATTTGTTTGTAAATATGTTTCCTTAGTACTCTGTTTATATTATTAGTTGGCAGTTTTATCCAAATATTTTACCTCCATTACACTAAGAGCACCCCAGGGAAAGGAACCTGTTTTATTCCTTTAAGACCTATTCCCTTGTTTAACACATTTCACATGAGCAATAGGTTTTCATTGAAAAGAAATCAATGATAGTACATTCATGATCATTGAGAAAAAAAGAACATTGAAAATACTAAATATTGTTCATGATATTTCTCCACATATATTTATCAACATCTTAATCTTTACAAAACTAGACATGTTCTGGAAACTGACTTCATCTGATATCACAGTCCAGACACAGCTTGTTCACCTCACCACTGACATGATAGTTTTAATAATAAATGTTCCAAAACAAAGTCCAAAACATTTTTATCTTTCAAGATATGGTCAGCTTCCCATATGAGCAAGAGGCACTAGGAAGTATATGTAGTTAATGTAAAGTTGTCGAATTGTGGGGCATTTTACGTTTTGGATTACATGGAAAGGGACAACATCTACGAAAAGATATTTCAGAAGAGCCCTAAATGAAGAGAGAAATGGAAGGGAGTTATCTGAGAAGGAAAAAGAATATTTTAATGTAGGAAGCACAGGTGATTTGAGGGAGGAAAGAACTTGGTGTATTTAAGAGATTGCAGAAAGGGTAGTGTAATCAAAGTAGAAGTAAGCATTGTTGTAGTAGGAAGGAGTTAAAGGTTGGAAATTAATTCATGCAAGGCCTTGTAGCCAGGGATAACAAGTTGGATTTTGTTTTAAATGTGATTAAAAAAAAAGAAAAAAAAAAAAAACAGAAGTGGAGTAATAGAGTGATATGATCTTACCTAAGATTTTAAAAGATTACTATGCAGACTAGACCAAATTACAAGTAGACAAACCACTAAGGAGACCACTGCAGTAGACCATGATGGTGTGGAGATGATGGTGGCTTGGGCTAAGGCAGTGACGTTAGATCCAAGATATCCTCTGAAAGTTGAGCTGTCAGTGTTTATGGATTGAATCTACAATGTGAGTAAAAATAAAGTAACTAAGACGACTTCTAGTCTTGAGCAAATGGATGAATTGAGAACACTAAAATGAAGAAGACTGAGGGGGAGTTTATTAATAGAAGAAAATAGAATTAAGTTTTAAGTATATACAGACAATTTAGTAGTAATTTCAGTGTGATAATTAAGTTTCTTAATTTAGGGAGATTATTCATATGGACATGTAAATTTGAGAATTAGCCATGTATAGTTAGGACTGGATGGAATCCTGAAGAAAAAACATATAGCTAGAGAAATAAAATGGCTGGAGAATTGAGCATAGGCTACTCCAATATTTAGGAATAAGAAGAGACAATCCAGAAAAAAAAACATGGAGAAGGATTAGCAAGGAAAGTAGGAGAAAAATACATCAGAGCAATGTATGCCATAAACCAAGTGAAAAGAAATTCAAGAAGTATAAAGCCTTCCAACTGTAAATGTCAATGAGAGATAAAATTAAATGACAACTGGAAATTGGTTATTGTATTTGACAAGTGGTCACCATTGATGATCTTGACAATAATGTGTGACGGTGATGTTCTTCTTGGAATAAAATGAAGAAAATATATGAGGTGAGGAAGTAGATACAGAAAGTATTACCTATCCTGTACATGAGTTTCTATAAAAGGAAATAAATAAATTAAACTGTGTTTGGGAAGGCAAGAGAACAAGAAAGGTTTTGGTTTTATTTTGTTGTATTGCATTTTCTGTAATTTTGCTCTTTTTCTATAAAGAGTCAAAATTCACTAGAAATTAGACTTACTTCATTGGCATCAAGAATGCAGGATCTCCTTGCTGTTCTATAAATGTTAGCATCCTTAAAATCACTCACTCTGGAGCTTGTTTATCTGTTAATTTCTCTTAATATCATAATCTTTCTAACTCTTACGTCTATCTACTAACAATGAACTTTCCCTACCACTTCAGTAAAGCCCTCTTTCATCATGCCAGCCATTATAACCTACTACATGGAAAACATTTTTTGGTAGTTATTTTTTATCCTTAATGCATATTGCATTTTATTATAATGTATTTGCTAATGTGTTCACTGTATCTACATACTTTATTCAAAGGGTTCCAAAGTCTTGTTGCCACTGTTCAAATCCCAGTTCTGATATCACCATTTGTGACACTTTGGGTGCGTGTTTTACCCTCTCTAACCCTCTATTTTCACATATGCAAAATAAGAAAATAATAGTAAGTGTACCCCAACTTGTTTTGAGAATTCCACAGGACAGTATAGAAATCATTGGCACAATGTAAACTCAATAAATATGAACTTTCATTATTTTATGTTTCTATTCTACTACATTATTATAATCCTTGATTCTTCAATCTCTGCATAATGCTTTGTATTCAACAAGTGCTAGTTAATGAATAAATAAAATTTGCCCATATGTTCATTCAGCAAGTTTATTCTACAATTGTTTGTATCTTCGATTCATTGTTCTTGATATTTGATATATGTCAGTAAACAACAACAAAAGTAACAAAAAACATTTCTGCATAGTAGACCTTATATTCTAAAGAGGGGTGATGGAGGCAGTTTAAATATATGCACACTATTATATTTATATATGACATTTATATTTAATTTATTTAGAAATATAAATCTTTGTATTAAATATAAAATATTTGCATAGTATGTTTTGATGAGGCACTTTCAGTAAAACCCTATGAATTTGCTAGAATTTCAGCAACTTATTCATATTAAAGGATATGATCATTTATCCACAATTTCAAAGCACCAAATACCCAAAAATAGAAAAATTTAATTCATTTGATTCAAACATTGATTGAAATAAAATGAGGCTATGTGTATAATTATTTATCTCCTAATTACAGGGTTCTGGAGTAGTTCATAATGTACAGTATATGACCATATTAACTTTATAAAATCTAAATAGTTTTGAATCCAAATTGTATCTGATCCCAATTATTTTGGTTAAATGAATATGGAATTGTACCTGTAGCCTTTCGCTAAGTCCCTTTATTAGAGAGTTATTCTCTCAGAAAACATTTATTAAGATCCTCATTTAAACAATTTACAGAATCATAACAAAGATTTGAGTGGCAAGTGAATCAGCTGTCTGAGCTTTAATTTCGGAATAATTAAACGTAGAAGTTATGGAAGAGGCAAGAAAACCATGGTGTGTGTTTTAGATTTCAGAAAGCATTTATAGGAGTTATTATGAGAAAAAGTCATAAGCCAGTTTTTTCAAGACATTTGCTAAAGACAATATTCTTTCCATGGGACTACGTTTTAGAGGATAAATATCTTTAACACAGAATAGGCATTCTGGTGTAGAGTGGAATTGAAAAGGATTCTTCATGGAAAATATTTACTGCAGAAATTAGAGAATGCCAATAATGATAATGGCTGCTATCCTAATCCAGAAACAATTTTTATTTACATAACTCAAGTTGTGAAGAAGAAGGTCTTAGTTTTCTTACATAAACACCGAAAAAGAGTGTGCCACCTGAGTTTCACCGCATATCTGTAAATAACAGATTGCATCAATTATGTTAGTGTTCTGTTGCTGTGCATTAAAATAAAGTGCAGCAGTGGGAAAGATTTATAGGGAAATGCCTACTCTAAAATTCTAAGGCTCATAAGCAGAGAAGTATGAATTATTAAACTGAATAGAAGCTTTATAGGAAGGGTTGTAATCAAGCTTTGCTTACACAAAACAAAAAACCTGTGACTAATTTCAAATAATATTGTTTGACTAACAAATCAGGACATTTAAAGGTCAACTTTACAAGGAAAATCTAATTTCAAGGAAAGGAGTTTCTGTTACTTTAGTCTTATATTTCATTTAGAATAAGTACAGTAGATTTAAAAAAAAGTACATCACGACTGGGAGTTAATGTTTCTGATGATAGTAGAGAATGAACTCAAATAGGTACTAAACAGTCATTGAAGAAAACCCAAAGGTTAGAGCTTCAAATTGGAAGTGAAGCTTGGATGTCAAAATGTTTGATAAATACCAATTTTTACCTTAGCTTTTCTGTTTTAAAACACAAAACAAAATCATTTCCAAACATATGTGCTATTAAGTTGGTATGGTTATCCCCTCTTCCCTATATCTTTCTCCTAGGGAAAATAAATTAAGGCAGTTTGTCAACAATGGAGATAGAAAAGAAGCACATAATAGAGACACCTGAGATTTCACATAGCTTTGAGTGCTACATTTACAGTATTTCTTAGGAAAAAAAATCTATTTTTCCCTTTCCTGTGAAATTTACAATTTAGCTCTCTTCTTAATCCAACTATGTGGGGCAAAAGGTATGCCAATTATTTTTTCAAAGTATCCACATTAAAAATGTAAATAAAAAGCCCTATACTATACTTATCTGTCTTTTCCCCCTTCACCAAAACCTGCAGCACAACTTTTAATACTCACACAATGAACTACATTCTGCTTTTAACATGTATTAAGCTTTATGTCACGCAATCTAATTTACTTCTTTTATGTCTCTACAACATGACTGTAGAGGGAAATTGAAGAATTTGGGTTACATTAGGCCCAAGTAAAAGGTTACTATGTAGATTTATATGTACTCTATTCTGAAACCCAAGGGAACCCATTTTAACAAAGATGCTCCTCTCCCTCCTCTCTCCCAGAATCTAGTTTTGTTCTCTCTGCATTGTGACATGGACTGAAGTAGATATAGCTTTTATCTATAATACTAGAGTTCCTGATTTCAGAATTTCATAAAGTAAAAAAAAAATGACTTCATAAATGAGAACTGCATTATTTATATAGGAGTTGAAAAGAATACCTTAAGAGATAGCACTAGGATTATCTGTGTAATCCTTAATCCTTGCTTTTGAAACCCAGCCACCATGCTGCAAGAAGCTCAAGCTGCATGAACAGACCACATGGAGGAAAATCAAAGCTCTACAGCCCAGATAAGCTCCAAGCCACTGGCCCATACCCACTGGCAGGCATGTTAAGTGAACCATCTCATGTAAAGCCCCAACAAGGCTGCAACCCTAGTCAATGACTGTAACCTTATAAATTACTTCAAGGGAGAACTGGTTAGGTGAACCCAGTCAACACAAAGTCTCTTGAAGATAAATAAAACCTTTGCTATTTTAAGGCACCAAGTTTTGAGGCAGTCAATTTTGCAACAATAGAAAACTGACTCATATGCCATAAATTATATTGTTGGAACTATTGCTACATCCTCACAGATTTGTTGTCCATTTTTAGTAATACATGTGTATTCTGCAGTTTTGAGCTGTGTTCTGTACATGTCACTGAGGTGAATTTAGTAATTCAGGTTTTTTGTATTTTTTTAAACAATTCTTTCTGATTTTCTTTATGGTCTGTTTGTTCATTCACTTACTGAGAGAGGTGTGCTAAAATCTGTTTGATTATGGATTTGTTATTTCTCTTCCATTATTTTTTAATAGAGAAGTTGCAGGCTTCTTTCATCACTTCTTGCTTTACTATTATGATACTATTTACTATTTTATTAGTTGCATACATATTTAGGATTTTTACATTATCCTGGTGTCATGACCCCTGTATTATATGAAATATTTCTGTTTATCTCCAGAAATAATTCATACCTTATGACTTATTTTGTCTGATATTTCGCTTCCCTTATTAGTACTTAGAGGTAAGTCTGCTGACAAGCCTGTGATTGGAATTCTGTAGTTTCATATTAACCACTAATGTCCACCATCTATAAGGATTCAATTTAAATGTCTTTTGGCAGTTTGGATTTTATGAGGATGTTGTAGTGGATGTAGAATGAGACTTTTTCTCTACCTTTTCCCCCATACACAATCACTGCACAAAAGCCTTGGGAAATGGGATTAGGAATAAGAAACTAAGACAATCGCCCCAATGTTTTTCATATTCAAGGACTTGTTTATAATAAAACATTCACTGCTTCCCATATGACTACACTGATATTGTAGTAAATGTAAATTTAGGAAATGCAAAATTTACCAAAATTAATATATATTTAGGATTACTTTCAAGAAAACATGTTCTTTAATAATAATCATAACATTTAGATATATATAAAACACATTAGACCATTTATGTTAAAGATATGTTTATTGAATCTGAAAATATGTTTGATCACTAAATGAACATTTAGAACCCTAAAGAATTAAGCATGATCCCCACTAATTTTTGGAAATAGAGTAACTGAAGGTGGTTCTGCATATAAATAATAAATTGTCAGCCAAGAGGTACTATTTCCTCCTTATATATCAATATAACATTCACTAATGTTACGACATTTTAAAACCAGTCTGAAAACTAGAGAAAAAAAATGAATCAATGAGCTAATACATTATACACACACACATACATGCAATCAGTAAAAATATATAATTTCACAAAACAATTTACAAAAGATAGAAGCCTTTAAGTTCCAGTAAAAGGAGAAAAAAACTAACAAGTAGATAGTGTTGCACCCAAAATATTTACATAAAATTATGCTTTGGTTTATATGGTGGCTTGGGGCTAGGTACTCCAGAAAAAAATGCTTTTAAACTTAAGTCCTAGCCTCAAAAATATGGACTAATGAATTATTGTTGTTTAATCCAACTAATTTTCATGGTATTTGCTTGAGCAGTCAGGAAACTGAAACAGGTTATTTTTTTTTTAATTTTATTGAGATTATTCACATACCATACAAATTATCCAAAGATCCAAAGTACACAGTCAGTTGCCCACAGTACCATCATACAGCTGTGCATTCATCACCACAATTAATTTTTTTTCCAATGTTTAGAACATTTTCATTACTCCAGAAAAGAAATAAAGACAAAAAAGAAAACTCAGTTCCACCACCCCCCTCCATTACTGACTCATAGTATTGGTATAGTACATTTGTCGTTGTTGATGAAAGAATGTTAAAATACTGTTAACTGTAGTACATAGTTTACAATAGGTATATTTTTCTCTGTATACCCCTGTAATATTAGCTTCTAGTTATAGTGTCATATATTTGTTCTAGTTCATGAAAGAGATTTCTAATAGTTGTACAGTTAATCATGGACATTTTCCACCACAAGATTCACTGTTTTATACATTCCCACCTTTTAACCTCCAGCTTTCCTTCTGGTGACATACGTGACTCTTTAAGCTTCCCCCTTCCACCACATTCACACACCACTCAGCACTGTTAGTTATTTTTACAATAATTGTGCTACCATCACCTCTTTCCACTTCCAAACACTTAGGATCAACCTAGTCGAACATTCTGCTCATAATAAGCAACTGCTCCCCATTCTTTGGTCTCATTCTGCATCCTTTAACTTATATTCCATGTCTATTTGTCTAAATATTATAATTAGTTCATATCAGTGACACCATGCAATATTTGTCTTTATGTGTCTGACTTATTTCAATCAACATAGTGCCATCAAGTTGTCTTCATCAACCCATTTGTTTTAAGATGGTTTTGTTCACACACCATACATTTCATCGTAAGTAAGCAATCAGTGGTTCCCTGAATAGTTACATATTTACGTATTCACCACCTTCATCACTATTTATACAAGGACATCTCCATTTTTTCCACAAAGAAGGAGGAAGAGTCAAAGAAGATAGAAAAAAGAAAAAGAAAAAGAAAGGAAGAAAAAAATGACAGCTAAAAAACAACAAAAGTAAAGGTAGAATTAAAATAAAGTAGAATAAAAGAGTAAGACAGCATCACCAATGCCTAGAGTCCTGTACCCTCCCTCATGTCTCCCTCTTAAAGGCATTTAGCTCTGGTATATTGCCTCTGCTACATCAAAGGAAGCATAATACAAAGTTTCTGTTAACCATATTCTCTACTTTGCATTGACTGAATTTTTCCCCAATACCACCCTATTTTTAATACCTTGCAGGTTCACATTCATTTGTTCTCCCTTATGTAAAAACATCTTAATACAAAGCTTCTGTTAACTAGAGTCTCTAGTTTGCATTGATTGCATTTTTCCCAAATACCACCCTATTTTTAACAACTTGCAATGTTGTCATTCATTTGTTCTCCCTCATGCAAAACATATTTGTGCATTTTATCACAATTGCTGAGCATCCTAGGTTTCATTGAGTTCTAAAGTCCCAGTCTTTATCTTTCCTCTTTCCTTCCGGTGTGCCACATGCTCCTAACCTTTCTCTTTCAACCATACTCACAGTCTTCTGCATTCAGTGTACTTACACTGCTGTGCTACTATCTCCCAAAATTGTTTTCCAAACTTCTCACTCCTGTCTTTTTTCTTTCTGTCTGCAGTGCTTCCTTTAGTATTTCCTGTGGTACAGGTATCTTGTTCACAAACTCTCTCATTGTCGGCCAGAAAATATTTTAAACTCTGCCTCATATTTGAAGGACAGTTTTGCCAGATATAGGATTCTTGGTTGGCAGTTTTTCTCTTTCAGTATCTTAAATATATCACCCCACTTCCTTCTTGCCTCCATGGTTTCTACTGAGAAATCCGCACATAGTCTTATCAAGCTTCCTTTGTATGTGATGGATCACTTTTCTCTTGCTGCTTTCAGGAGTGTCTATCTTTGACATTTGATAATCTGATTATTAAGTGTCTTGGCATAGGCCTATTCAGACCTATTCTGTTTGGGGTACCTACCTGTGATTCTTGCATCTGTAATTTTATGTCTTTCATAAGAGATGGGAAATTTTCATTGATTATTTCCTCTATTATTTCTTCTGCTGCTTTTCCCTTCTCTTCTCCTTCTGGGACACGCATGACACGTACATTTGTACATGTCATGTCATCCTTCAAATCCCTGAGACGTTGCTCATATTTTTCCATTCTTTTCCCTATCTGTTTTTTGTTCTTGTTCTCCTGAGCATTTTCTTCTGTCTCTTGAGATCTGCTATTGTATGCCTCCATTGTGTTTTTCATCTCTTGCGTTGTGCCTTTCATTTCCATAGATTCTGCCAGTTGTTTTCTCAAACTTTCGATTTCTACCTTATGTTCTCCTGGTGTCTCCATTGTGTTTTTCATCTCTTGTGTTGTGCCTTTCATTTCCATAGATTCAGCCAGTTGTTTTCTCAAACTTTCGATTTCTACCTTATGTTCTCCCGGTGTTTTCGTTCCTTTTGTTATATCTTCCCTGAACTTGTTGATTTGGTTTTTTATTTCATTTAGCATATTTCTTTGAAATCTTTAATACATTGTTTCATTAAAGTGAAACAATATGTCAACTGTGTCTTGACTGAGGTATAAGTTTGTTCCTTTGAATGGGTCATATCTTCATTTTTCCTAGTATAGATTGTAGCTTTCTGTTGTTCAGGCATCTGGTTTCCTTGGTTACTCCAGCCAGATTTTGCCAGACCAGAATGAGTTCAGGTCTCATAATCGGGCTATATTCAGGGTGTATCTTAGAGGAATGACAGACTCCTGTGAGGTTTCCAGTTACTGTGCTTTTCCCAATCTGTCCAGCAGGTGGCACCTGTCGGCCTGTTGCTCCCAACTGGTCTAAAGAAATGGGCCACTTCAGTTTCTGTTTTGGCTGTTTTCCCCCAGACTCTGGGGTCTGGTTCTGAAGCAAAAGCTGGGCCCCATCTCCTTACTCTTAGAAAAGATAAACTCCCTCAGGAGTTTTCATCTGCATTTGAATTGTTGTCTTTCTGACTCTGTTATCTCCTCCCCTGTCTGGGTCAGAGTGCTGGGAACTGAAAATGGTTGTGGCTCTCTCTCCTCTGAGCCCCACAGACTGAGAGAAAAAAAGGACAGAAAGACCCCTTTTGGAACCAGTACACGGGCCCCCAGATTCACTTGTCTGCCAGAGATAACACCTGGTCTTTAGGGCTGCCCCTCACATGTCAGATGAATCTTCTGGTTTTTTAAGGTCAGTCACCATTAAAAGCCTCTGTCTGCTTGTTAAGGGTTTGTAGCTTGAATTGAGCAGTCCACATTTGTTAATTAAAACCCCAGTTGGAGCTTAGCTGAGCTATATTCGCTCACTCCAGCTCCGTTCTACCACAGCAAGGTTTTGCAGCTCAGACTGCTGTAGGGGAGGTGCTCTCTGTGTGGTTCAATAGCTTTTACTCACAGATTTCATGTGGTCTCAGGCATTCCTCCCAACCCAGTGGTTGGTGTACGATGTGTGGACAGTTACAGTTGTCTCCCAGCAGTTATTCCAAATTATTTACTAGTTGTTCCCGGTTGTTTATTAGTTGATCCAGGGGACTAACTAAACTCCACTCCTCTCTATGCCACAATCTTGCCCCCCCTCCCAAAACAGTTTTTATAAGAAAGTTTAAAGCAAGACTTCTTAGTATACTGTGACAAATATATATTATTTTATAAGAAATATTGTAAACACTTTCAAAATTTTGGACAGTGGATTGTTTAAGACTTAAAACAAGTTACCTATGAATAATGATAACATACTTAATTTCTATACAAATTGTTGGCAATTTTGTATTCTTTCTTTGTTTAGAATAAATATTTCTAACTCCAAGAGGAATCATTTTTAAAAGATGAGCTCAACTTTCCCTTTATTTTGTAAATGTATTCGTTTTTAGGTGTGATGCCACAGCACTTTATTAAGCTTCTTTTTTTAAAAAAGACAAAAACTCTCAGATTTCCAGGGTTTTGTTGTACTTCCTAGGGTTTTTAGAGTTCTGACTTTTGTTTAAAACTTGTTGGAAGTTAGATCCACTGAAATCCTTTCTGG
This sequence comes from Choloepus didactylus, assembly GCF_015220235.1. Lineage (NCBI taxonomy): Eukaryota > Metazoa > Chordata > Mammalia > Pilosa > Megalonychidae > Choloepus > Choloepus didactylus. Next base: position 40,413,563 of record NC_051312.1, on the reverse strand, counting down.
TCATCAAAATCCATAAAATTAACAATGAATTATTTATTAATTACCACAAACAGTAGTAAAAATAAAGACATACTTTGATATACTTGGGGTTAGTTAACCTTTCCTTCTCTTATATTCTAATTGGATTTTGTGTATATTATATTATATTGTATTGTAATAGCTAAGAGACTCAGCCTTATTTGTGTCATGTGCATTCTCTACCTGTCCCCATTGGTTTGTAAACTCCATGAATTGGTGACAGTATTTTTGAGCTTTACACAAAGTAGCTGCTAAATATTCACTTAATGGAATTTAATTAATCATGACTTGCATTGTTATAATCTAAGGTAACCTATATACAGAAACAGATGATGTAATCACAGGGAAATAAAGCCATTCCACATTTCATAGCCAATTAATCTCAAATGATCCCCCTCAATATGGATTAAAAAAGTACTCTAGAATTTTCAGAGGAAATATTTTTCTAATTTGTTTTCATATAATTGTCCTTCACAATTTCTCCTATATAAGGATTGGGGTTTCTAATTACAGAGTTGGTGGAGGCACTACTAAATTATTGCAAATTTTCTTGTGAGCAATAAAATACATGTTCATTTAACTGTGCAATTTACAGAACTTAAGGATCTTTCTATATTTTCTCCATCAGTGTATATTGAAATTATATGAATGATTTAAAATGATATGCATGGTACTAAAAAGAGATTTTTAAGTTCCAAAAATTGAAGACTACAAAGATTTTCCAAAGACTACTATATTCTTTGAGGTCCATATACCATTTCTTTTAAGGAAATCAATTGTTATAAAACCTAAATCACTATGTCACCATTTTTTAGCCCAAAAACCAAGCTGAGTAGATGTGAGAAACTAATTTAAACAATTATAAACAAAGAGAACTTCAGTTTGTTGACACCTCTTAGAAAAGACTAGGCTTGTGTTCCTTCTCTACAATCTAAGACAAAAAGAAGCACAATCAAATATACATTTTGGGTAATTGTTACTGTGGTAGTTTGGAGGCTGTATGTACCCCAGAAATGATCATGCTCTTTTAGTCCATTTCTGTGGGTACAGACCTATTGTAAGCAGAATCTTTTGATTAGGTTATTTCAGTTGAGGCCTGCCCTAGGGTGGGTCTTAATCCTCTTATGGGAGTCCTTTATAAGAGGGTAAAGGACACAGAGAAAACAGGCATAAAATTAAGAGAAACTCACAGAAAAAGCCACAGATGGAGAAGCCAGAAGGTGAAGCAAAGCAACTCAGGAGAGAAGGACCAGCAGACATCACCATGTGCCTTGGTAGCTGGCAGAGGATCCCAAACTCACTGGTAGCCAGTCTTCAGAGAAGGTATCATCCTATTGATGTCTCAGTTGGGATATTGTCATGGCCTTAGAATTGTAAATTTGTAAGCTAATAAATCCCCATTTTTAAAAGCCTGTCCCTTTCTGGTATATTGCATTTTATCAGCTTTACCAAACCAAAACAGCTACCCTAAATAAGAAACTTTGATTAAAATTTAGACTGTACATAGTGTATCTTCATTCTTTAAGGTTACCATGTATCAGTTAAAACTTATCCCTCATCCAAGCAGAAACCACTTCAAAGATCTTTTATTCATAGGAAGGGAGTGCATGAATCACTAATTACAAAGCATTGCTCAGCTTCCCTACTTACTATCATCTGTGAGGAGATTAACAGCCATCCTTGGGACATCAGCTGCTTTCCATTTATAAAAGAGAAGCAAGTGGCTGGCAGCTCTCCTAGAGGACTGAGAGAAGATGGTATACAGACCTAAATACAGACGTAAATGCATCCCTGGTAACCTGAAGATGAAGGCAACACAATAACCTCTTGACTCTTGTAAGTCCCTGAAGACCACGATTGTTTTTCCCATCATGTTAACACTACTCTCATATCTTTAATAGTATGCTGTCTTTTTTTTTTTTATGATCTAAAACAGTGTCACACCTACAAGTGGCTCTGCTTTGTGTAATTTTCTCAAGAAAACCCTGTCTTTATATTGTGCTAGAGGATTTCTTTGTTTTTAGCAGTGTCTGACATTTCCCCTAATATTGATGAAAATGAAATTAATTATTTGCCCTTAAGTTTATGCGATCTTAAAATTTGTGAGCATTAGACAAATAACTAATCTATATTCTAAATTAAACATCCTGCTTGAAATTTGTTTCTAATGCTTATGCTGTAATCACTTCAAAACCACCCAGTCTAAAACAAAGCTCATTGTCTTCTCTTCCAAAAGTCTGATCCTCCTTCTGCCTCTGCCCTGCCTTTCTTTGATAATGGAAAAACTTTCTAAATAATTGTTGAAAATAAGAACCTCAGTCCATCTTGATGTGAATGTCCTTTCTAGTTTATTATACTGAAAATTGATTACCAGCACTTTCTAATACTATCTCTGAAACTCCTTATGGATTCTGCTACTGTGGTTCTTACCACAGCTTTCTTCTAGCACCTCAGTGTCTTTTCTCCAGGGTTTCCCAAGGGCTTAGGTATATATCTGCAGCAGTTTGGGGGTATGGAGATAAGTGTGTGTGCCTGTGTGAGAAGTAAGTAACGTCATGCTCTTTGGGCTCTACGTTGATACACTGAGTATTAACAGGCAGAGGTAGACATCTGGTTGCCCAGGCAGCTACAGAGCACACCTCTGACCACTATAGACCTGGAAAGAATTTGTTTTCCCAGTGCTCAAAGGATAGGGCTTAAAGAGGCAAAAGTGTGACCAGGTTGGAGCTGGTATGGTTGAGGAGGACAGCCAAATATCCTATCAGAGGTAGTTCCAGGCAATAGCCTCAAAAATGTGCCTTTGCATACATCATATACTTTTGTTTATTTACACTTCATGTGCTACTTAGTGACTTGCAAGCTACCAAAGGATTCCTCATGGTGAATGCATTCATGTGCTACTGCTTAAAGATTCATCATTATTTTTAAATATTTCCTATGAATAATTTCAATTAAATATGAAATGCAATGAAAATTTCTCAAGAAATTTCAATATCATATTTGTCAATGACAGAAAATGATAATCCATGTGTCTTCGAAAATAATGTAAAAGGATATATATTTTATATGGTCAAAAATAGTTGAAATATTTTATCACCTACTTGTGAAAATTATTTTCTTGTGGTAATCCTCAATACTTCGAAAGTTATTATTATTTTAAAGAATTGCAAAGGAAGCGTATAGCTATTTCAAGTGTAAAATCCAATTTTAAATGTTAGATTGATAAAATCAGCCTCAAGTTGGTCAAGAAAATAATTGGAAAGGATTCTATTTGGCTGTTTAATTTAAGAAATCAACATTTAATTTCATCCCTTATACTTAGTCTTTATAATTTTATCATATAATAAGTTGTGCAAGTTTGAATGTATTATGTCCCCCAAAACACCATTATCTTTGATGTAATCTTGTATGGGCAGATACATTAGTATTGATTAGATTGTCATTCTTTGAGTGTTTCTATGGAGATGTGACTCACCCAATTGTGGGTGATAACTCTGATTAGACAATTTCCATGGAGGTGTGGACCTGCCCATTCAGCAAGGGCCTTGATTAGTTTACTAGAGCATTATATAAGCTCAGACAGAAGGAGCGAGCTTGCTACAGCCAAAAGGGAATTGGAAGAATGCACAGGAACTGAGAGAGGAGCTGCAGCTTACAGAGTCATTTTGGAGACAGCCGCTGAAAGCAGACTTTTGCTCCAGGGAAGCTAAGAGAGGACAAATGCCCCAAGAGCAACTAAGAGCAACATCTTTGAGGACTTGCTGCCTAGAGAGGAACATCCCGGGAGAAAGCCATTTTAAAACCAGAACTCGGGAACAGACACCAGCCAGGTGCCTTCATAGCTAACAGAGGTTTTCCGGATGCCATTGGCCATCCTCCAGTGAAGGTACCCCATTACCTTGGATACTTTATGGCCTTAAGACTGTAACACTGTAACCAAATAAACCCCCTTTATAAAAGCTGATCCATTTCTTGTATTTTATTTAAAGGCAGCATTTGCAAACCAGAACATAAGTGTCTCTCCCCTAGACACATTTAGAAGTTCTCACATCCCTTCCAGTTTTCTGCTGTAACAACAACAAAAATATTAACAATTTCTGCATATCATGAACTAGAAAAAGCTTATAAATTCCAAAAATAGACTAGGTTTTGAAATGTTTGTGATGGAGAAAACGTAACAAAATCTTAAATGATCTCTACCCCACCCCAGTAAATAAAATTGACCCAAGTACAGCTGTTCTGGAAAAAAAAGTGATTGGGGTACAAAAAACCACATCCACCCAGCCTCCCTTATCCCCTCTCTTATGACCCCAGGGACATTCTGTGACTTCTGTGCTGGGCAAGTCATAAATGAGCCATCTCCCATCCCTGGCCTATGCCCCTCCTTTTCCCCTCTGGCTTGATTGTGTGCAGATGCTTCTGTATGCTTCCATTCCTCAGCCTGCAGGAGGAAACCTTAGGTCTAATGGAAAGACCTGACCCTACCTTGAACTCAAAACCAGGAACAAGCAGTTCCAGCTACTTATCAGGGCAGGTTCTCTGAACAAATGCTGCTTGATACATGCTTTTTGTCACCCCTCATCCTGCCTCTACCCTCCACTCTTGGGGTATATAGTCAGCCCTCCAACAGCACATCTCTGATGTGGACCCACCATCAGCAGACTCTAACCTGAGCAGTTGGCATCTCCAGGGAACCAGCCAGGAAAAGATCTCATCCCCTGCTGGTCCCCTGCTATTTTGGAACCTTTGTGCTTTTTAAGTAATGATGAGGTTATTTGCTGAAAGTTTCTGTTCTGCCTGAGCCTGTGTCCCCACTACATACCATTTAGCAATGCACTCCACATTCTGTGTCTTTGTTTAATTTGAAAACTACTGTCTTAATCTATTATAGGAGTCTCCAAAACAGTTTACTTGTTTCAGGTCCCTGACACACCCCCTCCTCATTTTAACTCAACTATTGCAGGATTGCCAGAATTCTCATCCAAATTCAAATGACAGTCCACACTTCCCACTACATTGAAAACCTTGGAAGGACCCCCAGTACCTATAGAATAAAGTAATATATTCAAACTGGCACAGTTGATATGCAATTTTTCATAATATTCCCTTATAGTCTATCTTATACCTGCAAGTTCAGTAGTTAGATATCCTCTTTCATTCTGGATTTTAGCAATTTGGATCTTCTCTCTGACCATCTAAAATCACTTGCTTGATGTGTAGGTTAATGTTTTCCATCAAATTTGGGAAGTTTTCAGCCATTATCTCATCTGTCATTATTTCTGCTCTTTCCTTCTCCTCTCTTCTCATGGGACTCCAATTTTATGAATATTTAAGTGCTTAAGGGTTCCTCACATTTCTCTAAGGCTCTATTCATTATTCTTTATTCTTTTTACCTTATGTTCTTCAAATTTCACAATCATTATCTATTTGTCTTCAAATCTGATGATACTTTTAATTTAAATCATCTTTAAATCTCCCTTCAAGCCATTCTAATGTATTTTTCTTTTCAGTTATTGTATTTTCAACTCCAGAATTCTCCTTTGGTATTTTTATAATATTGTCATTTATTATTTTTCATTTGATGAGACATTGTAACCATAATGTCCTATAATTTTTAAAGCATGTTTTCTTTTAGTGTTTTGAACATGTTCATAATTACTACTTTGAACTATTTGCCTGTTAAAACTAGCAACTGGGCCCCCTCACAGTCAGTTTCTATAGCCTGCATTTTACTTTTCCTTTGTACAGGTCACATGTCCCTGATTATATTTGCAAGTCTTATAATTTTGGGTTGAAAACTGGACATTTTAGATAATATATTAAAGCATCTCCATATATTTACCCTCTCCTCCTATGGTGTGTCTTTTATTTTTTTCAATTTGGTTAACTATTTGGCTGGACAATATTAATTAAGTTATTTCCCCTGCAGTGAGAGGCCTCTGATATACCTTAGGAGGGCAAAGACTTGGTAATGCACAAAGTCACCATGATGACAGTACTTTTAGCAAAGCTCTCTTTGAGTCTCTCTCTGACCTCTCTGGTAAGCTGTCTGCATCTGTTGGTATCACACCCAGCTGTTAGACTCTACTAATTGCTGTCTGATTGGTCTAATGTTTTTGTAAATGAACTGGGGCATACGTTGCTCCAGAATTTGTTCCAACCAATTTTGGTACTTTGCCAAGGTAGCTGTTGAGGCCAGTCTTTGAGGTTTGCTTTGATCTAATGGATGCTCTTCTTAACTGCCTATCAGATAAAATAGCTGGGCTAAGGTTTAGCTTGTTGCTTACATGGAGCTACCAGCCTCCTCATAAATACTTAACACCCAAATCCCCATTGTATTCAAGAGCACCATTAAGAGGCTTGAATTTCCCACATTCTATTCTAAAGACAGCTCCTTTGAGGGACGCTCTCGAGTACTATGGCTTATATCTTTCTGAGAAAATTATGTGGGCCATTGCTTCAGAACTGAGGTGGGAAAATTGACCCGCTTCTCTTAGAATGACTCCCCATGCTTTATATCCAGTCACTATAGGAGGATGGTAAATTCTGATATTCTTAGATTGCCTCTCAGCCTGGAACCTCTGCTGTATAATTAAGTGAGGTGGTAGCAATCAGAGTTCCAAATTTCTTGACCTGTCATGCCAGGGGTAGAGATTCTACCCTATGAGAGAGACAGATGATTAGAATAAAGGATGCTCCTGACCTCTCAGCATATTTAAGCTCTGCAACAAAAAGCTGGGGGTGAGGGAAGAGAAATGCTGGCAGTCTGTGCCTCCAAGATACATAACATAGACCTTGACTGGTTGATGGGGAAAAGGGAGTCATTTCTTCTTGCTCAAATTTGACTGGAGTGAAGCTTCCAACACACTATGCTGGGTCTGGGGGAGATTGCAGTTCAAGTGCCACATAGTCTCACTATTCTTAATGAGATTTGATAATTTTCTTGAATAAATGTTTCTTCATTTGTGGTATGATGTAGGACAACTTCTAGAGATGTTAAGTGCTTTTTTTAATTTAAAAATAATTTTCATATGTAATAGTTGTTTTTCTAGGTGTGAGTCAATGAGAGCTCCATATACAGCCTTTGCCTTTGTTTTTGAGAGGTTTTTATTCTGAATAAGAATGCTATGTTTATAATTATATTCTTTTAATTGCTTGACATCCCTCTGCAGTACTTTTCTATTAGCTCATCCCTGGGCTTGAAAACTTTCCTGCCCTCTGATTCACTGGAATTGAGTTCCCTCCTTCTCCCTGTCATGTTAGCCTTCTAGTCTCTCTCTTTATCACAATTACATTCTGTAATCTCTCTTCTCTATTGCATTACTTTGAATATAGTCATTTTTGCCTATCTTAAATTGTCTGGGGTGGATTTTTTTCTTTGATATTACCAAACTTTCTCAGACTGCTAGTAAAGAAGAGTAGGTATAGAACACATCTCCAACCCTGTTTGTGTATAAAGCTCATGCTTGCTCCAGTCTATCCCCCTGATTCTAAAGAAGAAATTGAGTTCTTTTATCAGCTGAAGTTTACAAAGTGAGATTACTGGGAAATTACTTCTAAATTTTCAGAACATATCCCAAATCCAGAACAAAGAAAGGACTGGAAAACACCTTTTATAATTCAGGGATTGAAAGACTTAATCTAATCAGAGCATTTTGAACAGGATTAAAATTTCAATAGATTTTCTTTGTGTTAAAAGAAAAGTTTTGTTAATGGACGGGGTTGATGGTAGCTCAACATTGTAAATGTAATCAATACAACTAAATTGTATATTTGAAAGTGGTTAAAGGGAAATTTTAGGTTTTATTTGTTTTACCAGAATAACAATTTATAAACATAGAACTATACAACACAGTGAACTGTGATGTAAACAATAAATTACAATTTATAGTATGATTATAATAACATTGTTTCATCAATTGTAACAAAGTTACCACACTAAATAAAAGTGATAAAAAAAGGCAAAACTGTTTGTGTGAGGGGATATATTGGAAATCTGTACTTTCTGAATGTTTTTCTCTAATAAAAAAATCAATAGATTTCATATATGCCAAATTTAAGAAATCAGAGCGTAGGAGTTAGGGAACTGAAAAACACTAGGAGACTACTGAAGTTGCATAGCATGCTTATGGGTGGGTGGTTCTTTCATTATTCAAAGGCATGATTATGGAAATGGAATTTGGGAGATAAAACTAAGATTCATTAGAACATGGTATTTAGCATGGAACACAATCAGGAGGGAAGATAAAATTTGGAAGAATATTTTAAATTTTAAAGAACCATTCCTAGTCATTGTTATAAACTGTCCACTTGACAATAGAGGTTGTTTTTATCTAAAATTTTAGGAGAAAATACAGGAGAGTAGTGTAGTGTGCTGGTTTGGATATTATGTCCCCCAGAAAAAGCCATATTCTGTAATGCAATCTTGTGGGGACAGATTAATTAATCTTTCTGATTAGGGTGTGACCTCTGGACTGAGTGTTTCCATGGAGATGTGACTCTCACAACTGTTGGTAATACCTTTGATTAGATTATTTCCATGGAGGTGTGGCCCCACCCATTAAGCATAGGTCCTTATTAGTTTACTGGAGCCCTATAAGAGCTCATACAGAAAGAGCTCAGTGCTGCAGTTGAGACAGACATTTTGGAGATGGATGTTGAAAACAGACTTTGGCTGATGCTTTGGAGATGCTAGACCAGAGTTTGTTCCAGAGAAGCTAAGAGAGGTAAAAACACCCCAAGAGCAACATTTTGGAGAATGCCATTTTGAAACAACCTGGGAACAAAGAAAGAAGATGCCAGCCACATGCCTGCCCAGTAGACAGAGATGTTCCAGATGCCAATTGCCATTGTTCAGTGAAGGTACCCTATTGTTGACGCCTTAGTCTGGACATCTTTATGGCCATAGGACTCTAACTTTGTAATCAAATAAACCTCCTTTATAAAATCCAATCCAATTCTGGTATTTTGCATAATGGAAGCATTAGCAAACCTGAACATACAGAGAAAGAGCTTTTCTTCACCTTGAGAGTAGATGTACTGCATTTATTCAATCTCACAAACATGAGAGAGTAATTCAAGGTTGAAATAAAGTAGGTGAATCTCTCTATGTGAATTCTCATATATGAAGAATATGGAATGTCAGAAAAGAGACACCCAAAATGTCATTTGTATAACTCTTTGAAAGATAACATTTGTGGAAAGGATTATGAAATAAGGTAGGAAATTTCAAAAATTCAGATTTCACTAGTTTCATTTTATATTTTTAGTCACATTTGATAATTCAAATGTATACCTGATTTATCCACTAAAATAATATCCTTAATTTCATTTTTAATTATGCATGGTATTATGTAGTAGTATAGTTTTGGACTATGGCTATATTTAAAAGATTTTAGCAATCAGTATAAAAATATATTTCTAGTAAATAGTTTGAGATTTGTTCAAGACTTTTAAATGAGAAGAACTCGCATATTACAGTTAAAAAGAAATATTTTTTTTCTATAATGCCTGATATTGGAAAACTGTCTTAAACTAAAACTCTCCTGTCTTCTAGTGGAGAGCTAGTTCTGAATGTACAAACACAAGTCTTGGATCACACTTTCTCATTAACAGAGCAGCTATACATAGAGGTGGACTCTGGTCATTGTTGGCTAAGTCAGGGCTATGATAGAATTGTATTCATTTTATAGATTAGTAAACTGAGGGCCTATAAAATTAACTTTTTAAAATTAAAGAGCTAGCTATGAGATCATCAGTTTTAACTTTGAAGCAAAATAATTTTATTCCAGATTTTATTATAGCTGACTCTTGACATTGTAATTATTACCTTCAAAATATGAAATTTTTTGCTCAGTCTAGTTTTTGTTGAAAAGTCTTAAATGTGAGAAATGCAAATACTTTTGTAAAAATTGAATTAAAATCTCATGAATTCAAATCTCCCCATCTTATTAAAATAGAACATTTTGCTTAAAATGAATTACCCAGGGCAATTAATATATGTTTTGAGATAAATTTCTTCCTCTTTCAGTCAGGAGACAATTGTTGATACTACATCCATGATTGTAGTGTACTCCCCATTACAATACTGCCTAGAATAGGCAAAAACTTTCTTCCCAAAGCACCACACTAAATTCTTTCTAGAAGAGTTCTACTTTAGAAATATAGGGAATAAGTACTTCAGGAAGAAATTCTGAGAGAATATATTTTCCAGGTATCTATTCAAGTTCACCATACTAAGAGTAAATTTCTTGAGTTTGTAGGATATCAGGTTTGAACCTCACTAGAATTTTAAAAAGACTTATAAGAGGAGTATTTAATAGTTTTTCCTCTTCTTTTGTCTCATCTCTTCAGGAAACTTTTCTAAATATAGATACAAAACAAACTTAATCTCTGTCATTTTGCTCATTTTGAGCCATTCATATATGAGTAATGTCCACTGAACTGCAGGTTTTCATCAGAGAAAAAGACCACCAGTGAAGAAAAAGTATGATGAATAGTCCTTACCCAGAAGAACTCATATTTGCTTTGGAGGGAATCAAATTAGTAAAAAATCCATAAGCCAGTTTTCATCAAATATCATCAAATATCATCCCTCTCTATGGTGGCATAGAGAGGAGTGGAAGACTACTACTCCCCCCCTGGAACAATTCAAAAATGACCAAAAAACTAATAAATAACCTGGAATAACTGTGGGGAGACAAACATGACTGTCCACTCATCATCCACCAACCTGAATTGGGAAGAATGCCTGAGATCTCAGCATAAAATCTGTAAGTAAAACTGCAGACCCGTGGTGACAGCCAAGAGCTGAGAGCCCCTCCCTCACGGAATCTTTGCAGTGCTAGAAAGCAGTGCTCTCTCAGCCTAGCTCCAACTGGGGTTTTAATGTTAACTGCTCAATACAGTGAATCCCCAACAAGCAGACAGAGGCTTTTGGTGGCAACTGACCTTGGGAGAGTCAGGGGCCATATCTGTCTCAGGATGGGGAACACAGAGGATCAGGTGCTATCTCTAGCCAATGGGTGAATCTGGGAGCTTTCTGTCCCTTTCTCTCTCTGTGGAGAAAGCCTCAACCATTTTCAGTCTACAGTGCTTTGCAGTAAAGAAAGCCTCAGCCACTTGAAAATTGCAGCACTTTGACCAGCAGAGTCAGAGAAACAAAGAACTCATTATTGCAGATGACCTCTCTGGAGGGGGCATAGCTTCCCAAGAGGAAAGGGACAGGCCCAGCTCCACTGCCTGCCTTACAGGAACCAGACCCCAAAGCCTGGGGGAGGAGAGTCACAGGCCACACCCCCTTACACCAGCTGGTGACAGGCTGACAGGTGCATCTGCCAGGCAGAAAAGCATAAGGTGTGTCAACCCTCTAAGAAAAACCATTAGGGAAACCGGACACTGAATATTTCCTCCTTCTGTGACCTGAGCCTGTTTTCATCTGGGAAAACCTGATTGGGGTGGTCTAGGAAGTCAGAGGCTCAGACAACAGAAAACTACAACCTATACTAAGAAAAATGAAGTTATGACCCAGTCAAAGGAACAAACATACACTTAAACTGAGATACAGGAATTTAAACAACTAATGCTAAATCAATTTAAAAAGTTTACAGAAGATATGGCAAAAGAGATAAAGGGTATATAGAAAACACTGGGCATACATAAGGCAGAAATCTAAAGTTCAAAAAAACAACTAGCAGAATCAATGGAAATGAAAGGCACAACACAAGAGATGAAAGACACAATGGAAACATACAACAGCAGATCTCAAGAGGCAGAAGAAAACACTCAGGAACTGGAGAACAAAACACCTGAAAGCCTACACACAAAGGAGCAAATGAATAAAAGGATGAAAAAAATGAGCAACGTCTCCGGGAACTTAAGGATGAAACAAAGTACAAGAATGTACATATCACTGGTGTCCCAGAAGGAGAAGAGAAGGGAAAAGGGACAGAAGCAATAACAGAGGAAATAATCAATGAAAATTTCCAATCTCTTATGAAAGACATAAAATTACAGATCCAAGAAGCACAGCATACTCCAAACAGAATAGATCTGAATAGGCCTATGCCAAGAAAGTTAATAATCAGATTATCAAACATCAAAGACAAAGAGAGAATCCTGAAAGCAGCAAGAGAAAAGCAATCCATCACACACAAAGGAAGCTTAATAAGACTATGTGTGGATCTCTCAGCAAAAACCATGGAGGCAAGAATGAAGTGGTGTGATATATTTAAGATACTGAAAGAGAAAAACCACCAGCCAAGAGTCCTATATCCAGCAAAACTGTCTTTCAAATATGAGGGAGAGCTCAAAATATTTTCCAACAATGAGAGGCTTTGTGAACAAGACACCCACCCTAGAGGAAATGCTAAAGGGAGCACTACAGAGTGACAGGAGAAGACAGGAGTGAGTGGTTTGGAACAAAATTTTTGGAGATAGTAGCACAGCAATGCAAGTACACTGAACAAAGAGACTATGAATACAGTTGAGAGAGGAAGGTTGGGAGCATGTGAGACACCAGAAGAGAGGAGGAAAGATAAAGGCTGGGACTGTGTAGCTTGGTGAAATCTAGAGTGTTCAACAATTATGATAAAATGTACAAATATGTTCTTTCAAGAGGGAGAACAAGCAAATGTCAACCTTGCAAGGTGTTAAAAATGGGGAGGCATAGATGGAGGGATGTAATCAACGTAAACTAGAGACTAACTAACAGAATCATTGTATTATGCTTCCTTTAATGTAACAAAGGTGATATACCAAGGTAAATGCAGATAAGAGGGGGGGATAGGGGAGGCATGTTAGACACGTGACATTGGTGGTGTCTAACTCTTTACTCTACTTTGATTTAAGGTTAGCTTTCCTTTTGCTGCTTCCTGGCTGTCATTTTTTACCCCTCTTCTTCTTTTTTTTTTTTCTTTTGCTTCTATACCTTCTTTGACTCTTCCTCCTGCCTTGTAGAAGAAATGTAGATGCCCTTATGTAGATAGTGGTGAAGGTGGTGAATGTATAAATATGTGACCATACAGAGAACCACCAATTGTTTACTTAGGATGGAATACATGGTGTGTGATCAAAACCTTCTTAAAAAAAAAAAAATGGGTTGACGATGAAACTTTGAGGGCAATATACTGAGTGAAATAAGCCAGACACATAAGGACAAATATTGCAGGGTCTCACTGACATGAAATATAAGGTACCAAGATATAGGACAAGGCTAAAGAATAGGGAGTGGTTGCTTAGTATGAGCAGAATGCTCAACTAGGATGGACTTAAATGTTTGGAAATGAACAGAGGTGTCGGTAGCAAGATGTGAGAATAACAGTGCTGAATGGTGTGTGAATGAGGTGGAAAGGGGAAGCTCAGAGTCATATATGTCACCAGAAGGAAAGCTGGAGGTCAAAAGATGGGAATGTATAAAACTGAATCCTATGGTGGGCAATGTCCATGATTAACTGTACAAATATTAGAAATCTCTTCCATGAACCAGAACAAATATATGACACTACAACTAGAAGTTAATAATAGAGGGGCATATAGGGAAATATATATATATATATATATATACACACACATATATATATACATATATATATATATATATATACACACGTATACATATACATATATGTATATTGCAAACTATATACTACAGTTAGTAGTATTTCAACATTCTTTCATAAACAATAAAAAATGTACTATGCCAACACTACGAGTCAACAATTGAGGGGGGTTGGTTAGGGATATGGGAGGATCCGAGTTTCCTTTTCTTTCTCTTTTCATCTTCTGCTTTATTTCTTGTCTGGAATAATGAAAACATTCTAAAAATTGAACAAAAATTAACTGTGGTGATGAATGCACAGCTGTATGAAGGTACCAGGGGCAACTGACTGTACATTTTGGATCCTCGGATAAGTATGGTATGTGCACAATATGAATAAAAATTTTAAAAAAAATCCAAAAGCCAGTTTTCTTCAAATATCATCCCTCATGGGCCATGACTTTGCCTAGATATTGGTATGTGGAATTCATAAATGGAAGGACATTCTATGTTCATGGATTAGAAGACTAAATATTATTATGATGTCAATTCTACTCAAAGCAATTTACAAATTCAAAAGAATCTTAATCAAAATTCTAACAGACTTCTTTGCAGAAATGGAATGGCCACTTATCAAGTTTATTTGGAAAGGTAAGGGGACCTAAAGAGCCAAAACCATCTTGAAATAAAGAATAAAGTTTGAGGACTCATACTTACTGATTTTAAAACTTATTACAAAGCTACAGTAATCAAAGCAGCATGATACTGACACAAGGACAGACATATGTGCCAATAGAATTGAACTGAGATTTCAGAAATCAACCCTCAAATCTATGGATAATTGGTTTTTGACAAGGGTGCAAAGTAATCAAAGGGGAAAGAATAGCATACTCAACAAATATGCTGGGAGAACCTGGATATCAATATGCAAAAGGATGAAGGTAGACCGTATCATATGCAAAAATGAACTCAAAATTGATCAAAGACCTAAACATAACAACCTAAACTATAAAGCTCCTTGAAGTAAACACAGGAAAAACTATAAAGTTCCTAGAAGAAAACACAGGAAAATATCTTCAGGACCTTATGTTAGGCAATGGTTTCTTAGACTTTACACCAAAAAGTATGAGCAACAAAAGAAGAAATAGATAAATGAAACTTCATCAAAATTAAAACTTTTCTGCATTAAATAACTTTATTAAGAAAGTATAAAAACCGCCTACCAAATGATAGAAAATATTCAGAAACCATCTATCTGATAAAGGCTTAATGCCCATAATATAAAAAGAAATCCTACAGCTTTAAGCAAAAGACAAACAACTCAAATTAAAAATGAGCAAAAGCTGTGAAGAAACATTTCTCCAAAGAAGATACACAAATGGCGAAAGAGTACATGTAAGATGCTCAACATCATTAGCCATTATGGAAGTATCTCAATGAGATACTATTTTAAACCCATTAAAATGGCTAATATTAAAAAAAAATAAAAATAACAAGTGTTGGAGAGGATGTGGAGAAATAATAACTCTCATTCATTGTTTGTTGGAGTATAAAATGGCGCAGCTGTTGTAGAAAACAGTGTGTGACTGTTCCTTAGAAGATTAAGTATAAAATTACCATATGACCCTCAATGCACTTGTAGGCATATAATTCAAAACAATTGAAAGTAGGGACTTGACAAGACATTTACACAGCTATGTTCTAGCAGCATTATCCACAATTGCCAAAGAATAGAGGCAACCAAGGTGTCCATCAACAGATGAATTGGTAAACAAAATGTGGTATAAACATGCAATAGAATATTATTCAGCCATAAAAAAGGAATGAAGTTTTCATACTTTCAACAACATAGATGAACTTTAAGGATGTCATAAGGAGTGAATTAGGCCAGATACAAAAGGCAAAATATTGCATGATCTAGCTAGAATATGAGTTACCAGGGGCCAGGGTCAAGATAGGGAATGGGGAATAAATGACTAATTGGTACAGAATTTCTGTTTGGAGTGATGGAAAATTTTGGTAAGGGTTGTAGTGATGGTGGCAAAACATTGCTACTGTAATTAATGCTATTGCATTGTATATTTCAAAGTGGTTAAAATGGGAAATTTTAGATTGCATTTATGTTACCAGAATAAAAGTTTAAAACATAAAGGCAAGGTGGCAGAGTGGTGAGCTGTGGGTTTTAGTACTCCTCTGGGGCAGCTGGTAGATAGCCAGGAACTGTGTGGAATGGATACTGCAGAGGAATCTGAGTTTGGACACACATCATACAACACTAACGAGCATGTGGAGCAGCTGAGATCAAAGAAATCTGCAAGTTCTTGTGGCCAGGGGGCCCATGACCCTCCCTGCCAGGCATAATCCCAAGGGTGGAGGGGCTGTCAGTGCTGGGAATCAGAAGGGAAAACTGCAGTTGTGGAACTGATTAACAAACTCAGCCTGCTGAACAAAAACTTCAACCATAGATAAACTGAGACCAGACAATGGAGAACCTGGGAGCAGTCAGCCTGGCAGAAAGGAGAAACGGCTAGCATAAACAGCAAATACACACACACACACACACACACACATATATATATATATATGTATACACATACACACACACACAGAGACTTTTGGAGTTGGGGGTGAACAAAATATGCAGAAGGGCTGGGCTCAAATAGAATCAGGCATACATACAAACCCAGGGGGCCAGGGCCCTTCTCTGAAAAGCTGGTTTCTGGTTCCTTGATTGTTCCTCAATTGCTCTCCAACTCCTTGTCTTTTTGTATTTCAATAGCCCATCAGAACTGTAAGGAATGAATTAAAGGGCATTTCTTTAAATAGTCTAGACTGGGCTCTTCTTTTCCTTTTTTCCTTTTTTCTTTTTTGTATATTTTTCTCTCTTTTTTAAAATAACTATTCTAAGTAGCCCATTTCAGGGGCCTCAAAGTCTTGCAATTTGGTCCCAGGCAAGAGCAGAGCTAAGATAGCTCTGAGAAACAAAACAATAAGTTTAGTGGGGAAGAAAATTTGCTAATGACCGTAACTTCCCTAAGAAAAGGGGGTGTGGCCAAGCTCCAGTGGCAGAGCACCTTTGGGGAACTCAGAATCCAGGGGCTGGAATCCAGAAACCAGCTTCAGCCATGTCCCTGACAGGGTCAGGATAACCAGAAGAACTAAATGCTCCATACCCCCTCACACTGGTGGGGTAGCTGCAGGCTGGCAAGAGCTACCTGCTGGACAGCGTAGGAAAAACACAGTCTAAAGTCTTCACAGGAAGGTCTCATTCTCAAGGGAATTCCATACCCTCCTCCTGAGACCTGGGGCTCTCTGGACTGGGAAAACCTGACTGGGGATGACCATAACTGAGGAGACCCTCACACAAAAAGGCTACATAGTGGCAGGGCAAGAAACAGAAAAGCAAAAGGTGAAAAACTCCTATCAATTAAATAGAACTTAAGTTAGAGGCCTAGAATAAGCTGAACTGAACTGAGCTGAACAACAAAGATTAGAGAACAAAGCCAACCAACAAGAAAATCCTAGGTAAAAGAGTGAAAGTGAGCTCCAGAAAAATCTAGTCAAGAAAGTCAGATGCCTAGACAGCTCAAGATAACAAGCCATACCAGGAAACACAAAAATATGGACCAGCCAAAGGAACAAACTAATAATTCAACCAAGATACAGGAGTTGAGATGACTAATGATCAACCAATTCAATGAACTGAAGGAAGAACTAATTAAAGACATGCAAACAAGTCTCCTAAACCAATTCAAAAATCAATTTAATGAAATGAGGGAAGATATAGCAAAAGAAATGAAAGAAATGAAGGGTATAAGGAAGACACTGGTTGACCATGAGGAAGAATTCATAAACTTTAAAAAACAAATGTCATAACTTATGGGAATGAAGGACATAATGGAGAGATGAAAAAGACAATGGAGGGATACAACAGATTTGAAGAGGCAGAAGAAAGGATCAGTGAGTTGGAAGAAAAGACATTTGAATTCATACACACAAAAGAACAGATGGTGAAAAGAATGGAAAAATACAAGAAGAGTTTTAGGGAGCTGAGTGACAACATGAAGCACACATATATACATGTAATAAGTGTCCCAGAGGGAGGAGAGAAGGGAAAGGGGGCGTAAAGAAAATAGAAGAAATATTCACTGAAAAATTCCCAACTCTTATGAATGAAAATTACAGATTCAAGAAGTACAGCATACCCCAAACAGAATAGACCCCAATAGACCTACACCAAGACACTTATTGATCAGATTGTCCAATGTCAAAGACAAAGAGAGAAATCTGAAAGCAGCAAGAGAAAATCAATCCATCACATACAAGGGAAGCTTGATTGGACTATGTACAGATTTCTCTGCAGAAACCATGGAAGTGAGATGACAGTGATATGATATATTTAAGATACTGAAAGAGAAGAACTGCCAACCAAGAATTCTATATTCAGCAAACCTGTCCTTCAGAAATGATGGAGAGATTAAAATATTTTCAGAAAGACAGACACTGAGTTTGTGAATAAGAGACTGGCACTACAAGAAACATTAAAGGGAGTGCTACAGGCTGATAGAAAAGACAGGAGCGAGAGGTTTCGAGAAGAGTGTAGAAATGAAGATTATCAGGAAGGGTAAAAGAAGAGAGAGGGAAAGAATAAGACATGACATATAAAATTAAAAAGACAAAGTGGTAGAAGAAAATACTGCCCTTACAGTAATAATACCAAATGTTAATGGATTCAACTCCCCAATAAAAAGACACAGACTGGCAGAATGAATTAAAAACAGGACCCATCTATATGCTGTCTACAAGAAACTCACTTTAGACACGAGGAAAAAACTAGATTGCAAGTGAAAGGTTGGAAAAAGATATTTCGCACAAACAGCACACAGGAAAAAGTGGGAGTAGCTATATTAATATCAGACAAAGTAGATTTCAAGAGTAAAACTATTAAAAGAGAAAAGGAAGGACACTACATATTAATGAAAAGATCAATTCATCAAGAAAACATAACAATCATAAATATTTATGCACCAAGCCAGAGTGTCCCAAAATTCATGAGGCAAACACTAACACTGAAAGAAGTAGATAATGCTGCAATAATAGTAGGACACTTCAATACACCATTCTCATCAATGGATAGAACACCTAGAAAGAGTATCAATAAGGAAATGAAGATGTTGAATTTTATAATAAATGAACTAGACTTGACAGACATTTATAGAACACTACACCCCACAACAACAAGATGCACATTTTTCTCAAATGCTCATGGAACATTCTCTAGGATAGACCACATGTTGAGTCACAAAACAAGTCTCAACAAATTTAAACAAATTGATATTATAAAAAAACACTTTCTTGGATCATAATGGAATGAAGTTGGAAATAAGTAAGAGGCAGAAGATTGTAAAATTCACAAATCTATGGAGATTAAACAACACACTCTTAGAAAACCAGTGGATAAAGGATGAAATTACCAGAGAAATTAGTAAATACCTCAAGACAAATGACAATGAAAAAACAACATATCAAAACTTATGGGATGCAGCAAAGGTGGTGCTGAGAGGAAATTTATTGCCCTAAACACCTATATTAAAAGAGAAAAGAGAGCAAAAATTGAGGAATTAACTGTCACATGGAGAAACTAGAGAAAGAACAGCAAACTAACCCCACAGCAAACAGAAGGAAAGAAATAACAAAGATTAGAGCAGAAATAAATGAAACTGAGAACAGGAAAACAATAGAGAGAATCAACAAAACCAGAAGCTGGTTCTTTGAGGAAATCAACAAAATTGATAGACCCCTCGCTAGGCTGACAAAAAAAGAAAGAGAGAGAGAGAGAGAGAGGGCTGATGCAAATAAATGCAATCAGAAATGGGAAAGGAAACATAACTACTGACGCTGCAGAAATAAAGGAGATAATGAGAATAATGAGAAGATACTATGCACAACTATATGTTAATAAACCAGACAACTTACACAAAATGGACAATTTTCTAGAAAAAAATAAATAACGAACATTGACCCAAGAGAAATAGATGACCTCAACAAGCGAGTAACAATTAAAGAGATTGAGTCTGTCATCAAGAAACAACCCAATCAAAATATGGGCAGAAGACATGGACATACACTTTTGTGAAGAAGAAATACAAATGGCTCAAAAACATATGAAAAAATGCTCAACTTCACTGGCTATTAGGGAAATGCAAATCAAAACCACAATGAGATATCATCTCACACTTACCAGAATGGCCATTATCACAAAACCAGAAAATGACAAGTGCTGGAGAGGATACACAGAAAGAGGCAAACTTATTCATTGCTGGTGTAAATGTAGAATGGTGCAACCACTCTGGAAGAAGACATTGTGACACTTCCTCAGGAAGCTAAGTATAGATTTGCCGTAAGATTCAGCTATTCCATTATGAGGTATATACACAGAGGAAATGAAAGTTAAGACATGAACAGACATTTGTAAACAAATGTTTGTCATGACATTATTCACAATAGACAAGAGATGGAAACAGCCCAAATGTCCATCAACTGACAAGTGGATAAACAAACTGTGGTACACACACATGATGGAATATTATACAGGTGTAAGACAGAACAAAGATACTAACATGGATGAACCCTGAGGGAATTATGTTGAGCAAAGTCAGCGAGAAACAAAAGGACAAATACTGTGTGGTCTCACTAATATGAACCAACATTAATGAGCAAGCTTTGAGAGTTAAAAGCTGATAACACAGGCTACCAGGAGTTAGAAAGAGGGTAGAGATTGGGCATTTGATGCTGAAGGACTATAGAATGTTCAGTGTGCTTGATTATATATACCCAGAAATAGAAAGCATGATACTGTGTGATCATAGCACTGTATTGTAAATACATCGAACAAATATGTCCATGAATAAAGATGAAAGAGGTGGGCTAGAATCATGTATGACACATGAGGTAAAGAGAGAAGATAAAGACTGGGGCTGTTTAACTTAGCAAAAACTGGAGTGGTAAATGATTGTGACTAAATGTACAAATATAAAACTTTTCTTGCATGTGGGAGGACAAATGAATGTCAACCATGCAGAGTGTTGGAAAGGGGATGGTAGCGGGGAAAAATATAATCAAAACAAACTGGAGTCTATGGTCAACAGTAACATTTAATATGCTTCCATTAAATATAACAAAAACAATATACCAAAGCTAAATGAGTATGAGAGGGGGATATAAGGGAGGTGACCTCACTGCCCTTCCCCCTACATGGTACCTGACTCCCAGGGGTGTAAATCTCCCTGGCCACGCAGGATATGACTCCTGGGGATGAATCTGGACCCAGCATCCTGGGATTAAGAACATCTTCTTGACCAAAAGGGGGATGTGAAATGAAATGAAATAAAGTTTCAGTGGCTGAGATATTCCAAATGGAGTCAAGAGGTCACTCTGGTGGGCATTCTTATGCACTATATACATAACCCTTTTTAGGTTTTAATGTATTGGAAGCTGCAACCCAGTAGCCTTGACTCTTGAAGATGATTGTATAGTAACGTAGCTTATAAGAGGTGACAGTGTGGTTGTGAAATCATTATGGATCAAACTCCCTTTATACAGTGTATGGGTGGATAAGTAGAAAATGGGGACAAAAAAAATAAATGAAAAATGGGGTGGGGGTGTTTTGGTTGTTCTCCTTTACTTTTATTTTTTATTCTTATTTTCACTTTTTCTGGTACAAGGAAAATGTTCAAAAAACAAATTTGGGTTATGAATGCACACTGTATGATGGTACTGTGAACAAGTGATTGTACACTTTAGATGATTGTATGGATGTAAATATACCTCAATAAAATTGAATAAAACAAACAAAAAAAACATGGAACTGTACCATACAAACAGTGAATTGTAATGCAAACTATGGACTATAAAGTTAATAGTATAATTATAGAAATATTGTTTCATCAATTGTAACAAAGGTACCTCACCAATGCAAAGTGTCAATAATAGGGAAAACTGTATAAGGCAGGCATATGGGAGCATTGGACTTCCTACATGTTTTTTCTATAAGTCTATAACTTCTCTAATTTATATATATATAATATATGCCGGCACATAGAGAAAAAGCTCAAAAAAAACTTTGTAGGCAGTCCAATTTTAAACATAGTTGGAATTATGGAATATTTCTAATGCAGCTTGTGTATAGTGAATCAGTTTCTTCTCCTTGCAATAATGTACACATTTTGTCCTTCTTTCAATTTTTAATGTATGTATTGTATGAGTGCTCTTTCAAATACTGGTACAACAAGTAGAAGAATAGGTCAGACTTCACTAATATACTTTTGTAATATATTACAAACAAACTTCTGAATCCTTTCTCATCTATCTTCTTTCCATTCTTTCCAAGTTCCTACCTTCTTTCCATAACTGAGTACAGCAGAGTTAAAATCATGGCTAATTAAAGGAAATACATTTCACTCCAGAATTGGGAAATAAAGGTTTTTTTTCCACAAAATTTGATAGAGGTAATAAACAATAAAAGAACAATAATTTGTTATCCCGATTTCCTCTATTTTTCTCTATTGTAAGTTCTATCCA
The DNA here is from genome assembly GCF_015220235.1 of Choloepus didactylus. NCBI lineage: Eukaryota > Metazoa > Chordata > Mammalia > Pilosa > Megalonychidae > Choloepus > Choloepus didactylus. The sequence goes on along the minus strand of NC_051312.1, from coordinate 40,391,428 downwards.
TTTGAATCATTTGTTAATGATGAAAAAGTACACAGGGCAACTTTAGCAAATTTTCCAACAGAAAATAACACTTTTACTTAAAGGTTTACTGTGAGTTAGGGGTTAAATTTTCCAAGGCCATTCCTTACAGGCTGGATTCTTAGAGAGTTAGCCTCTTAAAGAACACCATGGAAACACTATAGAACAGTATTTAAAACAATTAATCTTATAGAGTTATAAGGCATATCACGAATGTATTCTGCTACAAGGCTAGGATCCCAGCCACTGAATACACCAAAGAAGAAAGCAATACTCTCACAAACATCAGACAACAAACTGATAGAACAGGGCTGAAAAATAGTAGCTATGCCCTTCTGATTATGGATTCCAGTCAACTGCCTACACTAAGGGAGGGACTGGCCTTTCCATAAATAACACTGCAAGAGCTGAGAGCTCTCTTTTGGTGCTGATATCCAGTGTATTCTCTCCCAGAGGCACTTGGCAATGGGAGACCAACACTTGGTAGGCATATATCCTTGACACTGTTAATTGCCTTTTTACATTAAAATAGAGTTTATTCTTATTCACATTTTATGTAGTTTCTTCCTTCCAAAAGATTACTTAAATTATGTTTTCAATTGCTAAAAATGTTTCATTTCAAATTGATTTTCATGCAATATAAGGGAAAATATTTTCCTGTGTTACTAAATTATTAGAACTTCTAATTCTCCATCCTCGGCCATGCACTCTGTGGGAGATAATAAATGATTGTTGTTTTAAGCAACTGATTATTGGGGTAATTTGTTATCTACTCCCTATGTCCATATATTAAAATAACTGAAATATGAAAATGTTTCTAATATTTAAATACTGACTTTGGAGAACAATGAGAATTGAAAAAAAATACTGGTGATTCAGAGTTAGCCATCACAAAATTCTATCAGAGATGAAACAGGGAAATCTTTCCAAATAATTAGCAGTAATTATGTTTCATGGCTCTCCCACTTAACTACATTACTTTAATTTATTTTCAGGTCTCTATATCCAATAAATCTGAATGCATACCTATTACTAAAGATTTATAATTATCGTTGTGTCTACTTGTCTTTTAAATCAAATAGTAATCAAAAAGAAAATTTACATATCAAAAATATAAAGCAGCTTTTATATTTATCTATGCATTTATCTTTATCAGAGAACTTTTTCTTTGGTATGGCTTCAAGTTAACATCTAGTGTCTTTTTATTTCAGCTTGAAGGACTCCCTTTTGCATTTTTTTAAAGTAGGTTTACTAGCAATGTACTTTACCTTCTGTTTGAGGATGCCAGGAATGAACTCCCTTATCTTTTGTTTAATCTGGGAATGTTTATACTCTCCTTCAATTTTTAAGGATACTTTTGCTGAAATAGAATTCCTTATTGACAGCTTTGTTTAGTTTTGTTTTAAATTTCAGGAAGTTCAATATACCATTTCACAGTCTTCTGACCTTCATGTTCTGTGCTAAGAAATTGACTGTTAATCTTATTGAAGATCCCTTGTATGTGACAGTTCACATCTGTCTTGTTACTGTTAAGATTTTCTCTTTGCTTTTTGTCTTTGGACAGTTTTATTATAACATTTCTCAGCGCAGCTCTCTTTGAGTTTATCTTGCTTAGAACTCATTTGGCTTCTTGGATGTGCAAATATTTTATCAAAATTTGGGAATTTGGGGGCATTATTTCTTCAAATATTTTTTCTGTCACTTCCTCTCACTCTTCTACTTCTTGGACTCCCATAATGAATATATTAGTATACTTGGTGGTGTCCCATAGGTCCCATAGGCTCTGTTTATTTTTTAAATTCTTTTCTCTTTCTGCTTCTCATACTGAATAAATACAATTGTCTTAACTTCATGTTTGCTAATGTTCCGCTTGCTGAAATCTGCTGTTCAATACCTCTAGTGATTTTTTGTGTGTCTGCTATTGTAATTCTCAACTCCAGAATTTCTATTTCATTCTTTTTTTAATTTTTATCTCTTTACTGTTATTCCCTGCTTGTCCATACAGTAGACCCCTGATTTAATTTATGTTTTATCCATGGTTTCCTTTAGTTCTTTGATCATATTTAATTTAAATTATTAATCTAGTATGTCCAATATCTGTGCTTACTCATGATACTTTCTGTTGATTACTTTTATTTTCTTGTAATTGGCTATTCTTTCCTGTTACTTTGTATGCTTTTTACTTTTATTTTGATAATTTTGCATTTAGAATATTGTAATATGACAACTTTGGAAATAAGATTCTCCCTTTTCCCTGGGTATTGCTTTTGTTGCTTCTTGAGGAATGCAGTTGACCATTTGTTTAGTGATGTTGAAAGCATTTTTGTCTTGAGTGTTCGCTGCAGTCTGTCTTCCATTATCTCCATGACTAGTCAATAAACTGACAAGACATTTCTTTGAATGCTTGGATCCAATAACAAGAGGGAAAAATGTGTTGTGTCTCTTTAAATTCTCTTAGCAGATGCCTCCCAGGAAGCCATGTCACCCTGTGAGGGCTGAAACTGTCCCAGCCCCTGCCCCAATTCCACAGTGAACTGCCAGACACATCAAAACCACAGCTGTGTTCCTTTAAGGATAAAGTCTTTATTGCCCAATCTGGGCCAACAAGCCACAATGGCAATACGGTCTGCTGCCCCTTGGCTGCTGGCCATGAGACTAGGGGATAGAAATGGTAGCTGCTATGTGGAATGTCAAAATTCACTGAAATTTACCAACATCTTTCTTCCTCAAGCACCCCCCTACTCCCCTATATACTGTGTTTGGCTGGACTCCAAAGTTCCAATATAGTTGACTCTAATTGTTCTTTCTAGCTCAATATATTTTATTTGGTTTGTTGGTTTTTGTTGTTGCTGTTGTTGTTTGTTTGTTTGTTTTTTGGTGGAGGAACTGATTCTTGAAGCTTCCAACTCTGCCATCTTCTGTGATATCACTCTGATTTCATAAATATTTATACATGTCCACATTGTGGAAGGCACCATGCTATGCGCTCTTGGATGGAAGAATAGATCCTCACTTAAGGGGGGGAGATGAAACTGATTTATAGAGAGTGATAGCCATGATAGCCCTTTATTGGTTATATAATCAGTTTAGTGGTTCAGTTCAGTAACTTGGAAATAGGAAAGGGTAAGATAGGATAGGTTAGGATACCAGGGGATAGGATAAGATAGGAAGAGATAGAAGGGATTAAAGTAGGGCTGGATAGCATAGGTGTAATATAATAAAATTAGAACAGAATAGAATATAACTGAATAGAATGGAACATATTACAGTACCCTGAATAGTAAAGGTGAGGATAAGTATGTGAAAACTGGGTAGCCCCCCAGAATGTATGACTTACTGCAAGTGTCTGCCAAAAACACTTGTAAGAAATGGATGTGAGGAAAAATAAGTGAACACATATAAATATAACATAAAGAAGAAATTCTTAATCCCCTAAAAGAGTCAATATTAAGGATTCAGAGGTTAGGAAGAAATTGTTTCACTTGGGAGAATATGGTGATCACTCAAATACCCTTGTGTCTTATTTTGCTAGCACTGCTGCAACAATGTACCATAAGCTGGTTGGCTTAAAACAACAGACATTTATTATCTCACAGTTTGGAGGCCAGAAGTCTGAAATCAAGATTTTAGGAAGGCCATACTTACGGTCAAGGTCCTTAGGGAAGAATTTGTTCCTTACCTCTTTCAGCTTCTTTTGGTTTGCTGGCCACCCATGGTGTTCTCTTCCTAGTCACATGGCATTTTCCCTTCTGCTGTGGTAATTTCCTCTTCTTATAAGGTCACCAATCATACTTCATTAGGGCCCACCCTGATCCAGTCTGGGCTCATCTTAGCTAATAACAAATGCAAAGATACTCTTTCCAAATAGGGTCACATTCACAGGACCAGGTTTAGGACTTGAATATATCTTTTTGGGGAACACAATTCAATCCACAAATGACCACCCACTCCCATGTTTATGTCCTTCCCACAAGCAAAATACATTCACCCCATCCCAACATCCCAAAAGCCTTTAGTGATCCAATACCAAACCTAAGTCCAACATATCATCAAAATCATTTATGAGTATGGTCCATCATTTTGCAAAATCCCTCTCCATCTGTGGCCTGTGAAACCTAAAAAATAAAATATCTGCTTCCAAATTACAATGGCAGGCACAGTGTCAACATTCCCAACTGTGATGGCTTCAAACTGTTATGTACCCCAGAAAAGCCATGCTCTTTTAATCCAATCTTGTGGGTGCAGACTCATTGTGGGTGGAATCTTTTGATTAAATTTTTCTGTAAAGATGTGACCCCAATGGGTCTTCATTAGTTTACTGGAGTCCTTAAGAGAGCTTAGAACTGACACAGACACAGATGTTTGGAGACGTAGACAGAGAAACATTTTGAAGAGAAGCTAAGATATGTAATTGAGAGTTTGCCCGCAGGAGAAGTTAGGATTTCCCACAGGAGCCGAGATAAGCTAAAAGAGATGCTCAGACAGAAATGCCCTGGGAGAAACAAGCAGAGAACCAAGAGAAGCTAAGAGTGACAGAAGTCCAGAGACATTTTGGAGAAGGGCATTTTGGAACCAGTACCCAGGAGAAGAAGGACTAGCAGATGTCACCATGTGCCTTCACATGTGACAGAGGAACCCCAAATGCCAGCGACCTTTCTTCAGAAAAGGTATTGTCCTGTTGATGCCTTAATTGGGACATTTTCACGGCCTTAGAACTGTAAATTTGTGAACTAATAAATCCTCATTGTAAAAGCCGATCCATCTCTGGTATATTGAATTCCTGCAGCTTTAGCAAACTGAAACACCAACCCAAAAGGGAGAGATGCCATATGATGACTAAGGAGAAAACACCGTGGGTTAATAGTAAACCACCAATAGCTAGAACAGATACTTTCCCACAGAGTTTGAAGCATGGCCTTCCCAACAATTTGGATTGAGACTTCTTGGATCCAGAACAATGAGATAAAAATGTTTTATTGCTTGTAGCTACCCAGTTTCTGATACTTTGTTATAGCATCCCTTAGGTAGCAAATTAAGTCAGTTGTTGGTACAGGGAGTGGGGTATTCAATCCGTAACACCTTGCTACCTTTTTGACAATAGAAAATGTCATTCCTTCAGAGACTTAAGGGGATGAGGAAGGGAGATGGTTAAGATGAGATGGGAGATGATCATTCACTGAATATCTATTCAAGTATGGATTCTGCCCTACAAATATCAGTAAGAGTAAATATGCATTTGGAATGCGTGTCTGAGATTTGATAAACTCTTTATTTTTAATTTTAGGCATACTCTTTAATAGTAATATCATTAGTAGAAGTAACCCTCATTTTTCACTCTCTAATATGTACTAGATACCATCCCAACTATTTTATATCATGCATTCTGCACAGAAGCATCAATAACTAGATAAACTTATTATTCCCACTTCAAATGAGGAAAATGAGACTCCAGGGGATTAGAAAACTTACCTCTCAGTCTTATAGGTAGCTTGTGGGTGACAAAACAGATTTGATGCTAGTTATATTACTTTGCTGTATATACATAGACAGCTTTTTACGTAAAGCTGCTGTTGTAAACCATCAAACTCTCCAACCTCTTTGCAAGTTCATAATATCTGACTAGTGGAAGTTTTTCTGGAAATATGTATGGGTGCTTTGTCTTAAAGGTATGTCTTTCAGGTACAAAGAAATTTTCGAACATGGTTGCCTACTCCATGTAAAGCACCTCAAATTAAATAATCTGTCTGTATCTTTTTATAGACACCCCAAGTTGGTTCAAACTAATGTGATACACAATGCACAATACAAAGAAAAGCTTTGCCTCCCTTTTCTCCAGATGGATTTCTGGATATGAGTTTCATCTCTTTTGGCATCAAATACTAAAACCACCAGTAATCACAATGCAGATGTGCAACAAGACAATTTTAGCTACAGCCTCATGCATAAAATACAGCTCAATTTCTATGAAAAAAATTGGAAGAAACATATTGGGATGTCTACCTATTTACATTTTGATGCAGTATGGGTCTGGGGCTATATTTTCTATTATATGGTAATAGTTTCCTATCAAAGTATTGTGAATCCTGCTGACAGTTTTCCTCAGTGTTTCCTGATCAGTTAAATACATTTGAGCTAACAAAATCTTGTAACATATTTAATTTTCTTCTGAAGCTCACAAAATTAGCCCCAGGACTGTAAGAGTAAAATGTAAGTAAGTGTTTTACAAAATGCCAGGAAGAAAGGATCAATGACAATAGAATGAGAGAAATATTTTAAGAATTTTTATAGCTAGTTATTTAAAGAGCAGTTTGTAAAGAATAGCCTGATGGCAATCCAGACATTTCTCTTGCATCTTCATCCTTGAATCTGGGGAAGATTTAAAATAATGAGCTCTCTAAAATTTTTAATATGCTCCACTTCAAGTAGAGCCTTGGTTTTCTTTTTCACAATGATATAAACCTATAAAATGCTCTTTTATCCAACCCTACTTTCCTTTAGCTAACACCTATGCATTTTTAAAATCAATTATGCAAAGTGAATAATTGCATTTTCCAGTACTGTTGAAAGTTCACTGTGTGCTCCTTCATAATCACTTACTTCTCACACCTCTCAGAGAAATTCACAATCTTGAATTTAGTATGCATCATTACTTCCATATATTTATAAATTTCCTACCTATGTATTTTTTGCAGGATTTAGTATTATTCATATTATATTCTACATACATGTATGTAATATATATATATATACGTATGTGTGTGTATATATATGTGTGTGTGTGTGTATATATATATATATATATATATATATATATATATATACAATTTTATAACTGGCTGATTTTTTTTGGCAATGAATTTCCAAGGTTTCTCCATATACCTTTAATACACTTATCTTTATTGATGTGTAATATATCATTGCAATAATATTCCTGAAATTCCTGAGCTGATCTCCTGTTCATGAGCATTAATGTTTTATCTAATTTTTTAATAATGTAAATGTGGTTGCCTTTATCATTCTTTTCCATGTCTCCCACGTCATAGATGTAAAACCTTAGTGAATAAACAAACAAACAACATAGAACAGGTGAATTGAAGAATATGTGAGTATACAAATTGGTTATATATTCCTGTATTTCTTTCTAATGTATTTATACCAATTTACACACAACAGTAGTCAAAGAATAAGTATTCTTGCAATTTTATGGCCTTGTAAATATTTTATTTCTTCTTCATATCAAGCATATATTTTCTCACCTAATGAGATTGTATTATTTTGGATTCTCTAGGGAAACGGAAACAATAGGAGATATCTGTAAATATGATATTTTATAAAAGTGTCTCACATAACTATGGGAATGCTGGAGTCCAAATTCCTTAAGACAAAATGCACAAGTCTAAATTCCATAGGGCAGGCAGTGAGCTGGCAACTCTGATGAAGGTCTTTGATGAACTCCCTTAGGAGAGTCTGGATGGCTGAAGAAGACGTGAGGTTTCTCTCTCTTCTCCCTTAAAATTCTTCAACTGATTGGATGAAATCCAGATGATTGAATTCTTTCATTCCAGAAGACACTCCCTCCATTGATGAAATCAGCCACAGATGCAATCATTTGATTGATGATTTAATTAAACCAGCCTTCTAGTTTATTAAAATGCCACAAATGTCCTTGCAGTAATGGTTAGGCCAGTGGTTGATGGATTAGACAACTGGACAGTATCACCTGGCCAAGCTGACACATGAGCCTAACCATTATAGTCTACCCCTTATCAAATTGGCAGCTATACACATGACTTTAAGCAATACTTAATCTCTAAATAGAACACAGTAACAGATATATGTTTCACCTAACAATACTCAGCTGTCTTGTGTACAAATGGAAACACACTAAATCTCTCCAGAATAGGATACAAGCCCTTGGGAACCATTCGTGCCTAAACTTGATATACTATAACTTAATACATTATTTCTGTAACTGGTCACATGGTCATGGTTCATATTTATCACTACCTTCTTCCACTACCCATTCTATGTTCCCTTTACCCTCAGCAAGTACTTCAGTTGGCTGTGGTTCCTTGCTGGGTAGGGTGACTCAAACCTTCATTCCTGAAGTTTCTGGGCCATTGTTAGTCCTGCCTGGTTTGGGTTGTTACAGTTCTCCATTGACTTTAATTGCAGGGCATGGTAGTGCTAAGAGATGTCCTAGGGGATCTCCTGTATTCCAGGAAAACTTTTCTTTATGTCCATTGTGTAGTTGCAGAAATATTAACCATTGATAGTCAGGATCAATCACCCTAGCCAGTACAGTAATTCCCTTCCTTGCCTATTGATTCAGAGGCATGAGAAGCCCAAAGTGGCCAGGCGGCAGTCTTAACTTCCACTTCAATGGAATTATTGTTGTGTTTCCTGTTGGGAGCACTCCTTATTTTGGAACTAAGACCTGTAGGACAGCAGAGTTTAAGGTTGCAGGGACAGGAAGTAAATTTTTTTTCTAGTAGATCACTAGGGGTGATACTGAGGAATACCACTCCCATTTCCACCCCTTGATTCCTGGACCCATGAATCCTTGCTATGAGAGAAACACCACCATAGAGTGGATGCTGATTCAGAGCATACACAGCCTCCTGGAGAACACTGCCCCAGCCATGCAAATTATTGTCAACTAGTTGGCATCATAATTGAGTCTTCAACAGGCCATTCCACTGTTCTATCCACCCAGCTGCCTCTGGATGATGGGGAACATGGTAAGATCAGAGAATTCCATGAGCATGTGTTCACTTCATTTGTTGTGAAGTGGGTTTCTTGATCAGAAGCAATTCTCTGTGAAATGCCATGATGGTGGATAAGGCATTTTGCAAGTCCCCAGATGGTAGTTTTGGTGAAAACATTGCATGCAGGGAAGGCAAACCCATATCTAGAGTATGTGTCTATTCCAGTTAGAACAAATCATTGCCCCAGCCATGATAGAAATGGTCCAATGTAATTAACCTTCCACCAGGTAGCACGCTGATCACCTTTAGGAAATGGTTCCATATTGGAGACTAAGTGTGGTTCTCTGCTGCTGGTAGACTGTGCACTCAACAGTGGCTGTGGCCAGGTTTGCCTCGGTGAGTGAAAGTCCATGTTGCAGAGCCCATGCCTAAACTCCATCCTACCACCATGACCACTTTGTTCATGAGCCCATTGGGGAATGACAGGAGTGGCTGGGGAAAGAGGCTGACTAGTATCCACAGAACGGGTCATTTTCTCCAACTGATTACTAAAATCTTCCTATGCTGAAGTTACCCTCTTGTGAGCATTCACATGGGACACAAATAGTTTCAGTATTTTTGCTTAGTCACAAAGGTCTATCCACATACCTCTTCAGACTTCTTTGTCACCAACTTTCCAATCATGTTCCTTCCAAGTCTCTGACCATCCAGCCAAACCATTAGCAACAGCCCATGAATCAGAATACAAATGTACCTCTGGCCAGTTCTCCTTCCAAGCAAAATGAACAACCAGGTGCGCTGCTCTAAGTTCTACCCACTGGGAGGATTTCCCCTAACCACTGTCCTTCAGGGACATCCCAGAAAGGGGCTGCAGTGCTGCAGCTTTCCACTTTTGGGTGGTGCCTGCATATCATGCAGAATCATCTGTACACCATGCCCGAGTTTTCTCTTCCTCAGTCAACTGATTGTAAGGAACTCCCCAAGAGGCCATAGCTCTAGGCTGGGAAAGAGAAGCTAATGTGGCAGAAGTAGGGGCCATGGTCATTTGGGCCCTTCCTCATGTAACTTACTTGTACCTTCAGGACATGCTCAAGCCCTGTCTCTTATGTACCATTTCCATTTTATGATGGAGTGGTGCTGTGCACACCCAACTTTATGGCTGGGTGGATCAGGCAACACCCAGCTCATGAAAAGCAACTCAGGTTTCTAGGTAACTTGGTGGTTCATGGTTAAGTGTTCTGTCTCTTGTAAGGACCATAGCAGGTGAAAAGCTCCTTCTCAAAAGAAGAATAGTTGTATGCAGAGGATGTTCAGACTTTACTCTAAAATCCTAAGGACCTCCATTGTGATTCTCTTATAGGAGCCTGCCAAAGGCTCCAAACAGCATCTCTATTTGCCATTGACACTTCCAGCACCATTGGATCAGCTGGATCATAAGGTCCAAGTGGCAGAGCAGCTTGCACAGCAGCCTGGACCTGCTGCAGAGACTCACTTTGTTCCAGTCCCCACACAAAACTAGAAGCTTTTCTGGTCACTTGGTAAATGGGCCAGAGTAGCACACCCAAATGAGGAATATGTTGTCTCCAAAATCAAAAGAGGCCAACTAGGCATTGTGCCTCTTTTTTGGTCATAAGAGGGGCCTGATGCAACAGCTTATCCTTTACCTTAGAAGGGATATCTCAGCATGCCCCACACCACTGGATACCTAGATATTTTACTGAGGTGGAAGAACCCTGTATTTTTGTTGGATTTATCTCCTATCCTCTGACACACATATCCCTCACCAACAAATCTAGAGTAGTTGCTACTTCTTGTTCAATAGGTCCAGTCAACATGATATCATCAATATAATGGACCAATGTGATGTCTTGTGGGAAGGGAAATGATCAAGATCCCTGTGGACAATATTATGACATACGACTGGAGAGTTGATATATCTCTGAGGTAGCACAGTGAAAGTATACTGCTGGCCTTGCCAGCTGAAAGTAAACTGTCTTTGGTGGTCCTTACAAACAGCTATTGAGAAAAAAGCATTTGCCAGATCAATAGCTGCATACTAGGTATTAGGGGATGTGTTGATTTGCTCAAGCAATGATAACGACATCTGGAACAGCAGCTGCAATTGGAGTCATCCCCTGGTTAAGCTTACGATAATCCACTATCATCCTCCAAGACCCATCTCTTTTCTGCATAGGCCAAATAAGAGAGTTGAATGGGGATGTGGTGGGAATCCCCACCCCTGCATCCTTCAAGTCCTTAAGAGTGGCATTAATCTCTGCAATCCCTTCAGGAATCTGGTATTGCTTCTGGTTTACTATTTTGCTAGGCAGGGGCAGTTCCAGTGGCTTCCACTTGGCCTTTCTCACCATAGCAGCCCCCACTCCATGGTTCAGGGAACCAATGTGGGGGTTCTGCTGATTGCTGAGTATGTCTATTCCAGTTATACTGTGGAGAAATAACCACAGAATGGGTCCAGGGACACACTGGACCCACTGTGACAAGGACCTGAGCTAAAACTCCATTGCTCACCTTACCTCCATAAGCCCCAACTCTGACTGGTGGAACAGAGTGATGTTTTGAGTGTCCTGGAATTAATGTCACTTCTGAGACAATGTCTAATAATCCCTGAAATATATGATCATTTCCTTTTCCCCAGTGCAAATTTACCTTGGTAAAAGGCTGTAGGTCTCTCTGGGGGAGGCTTGGAGGAAGATTAACAACATAAATTTTTGGCAGTGTAACAGGGTCCTTTCCCAAGGATACCAAGCCTTCCACTCATTCAAGGGGCTCTGGGTCGATAAACTGTTTCAAGTCTAGGAACTGATTAAGGAGCTGTGACTCTCTGTTTTTGTAATTCAAGTTAGACTTTTGTTCACTTGACCTAGAATTCTTCTGCTTATACAGATCAAACAAGAATTTAGTAGACTGCGCATCTATTTTTACATCTAGGTACCCCATGAGCTTCTAGCCAACACCATAAGTCTCTGTGAGTCAGATTATTTTGACTGCTTCTTTGAATCTGCTGTCCATTATGGTAGCCACACCCACCTTGCCTTTGGCAATTAACTGCTACCACATGTCTTTTGCCAACTCGAGATTCATGTATCCCCATTGTGTTTAAGGATTCCAGCTCAGTGGCAGCAGTTCCCACAGTAATAGCTGACCTACAGGGGAGGCTGACTACAGAGCTCATCAGGCATGATGGGGCTAGTCTCAAAAATTTATTCCCCACAGTCTATGTAAAAGGTGTGTCCTCTGGACATTCCTGGGGTATGTTAGCATGTCTTTCATGATAAATCCACTCTAACATTCCAATCTCTCTAAGCTTTTGGATCCCTTCGCCTAAATTATACCGGAGCAGGACTGACATTTCAACTTCAGGTAATGTCGGCCACCTTTAGATCCATATTTCAGCCCACCACCCAAATTGTTAATGCCCTTTCTAACCCCTCGAGCTACAATATTGAATGCAGGATCACTGCTTAGTTGGCTCATATCAATAAATTCAGCCTGATCCAACTTTATACTCCTTCCACCATTGTCCCACACCCTTAATATCCATTCCCACCCATATTCCCCTGATTTCTGTCTCTGTATATTGGAAAACTCATGCAGTTCTTCCAGCGTATAGCATACCTCCACATGGGTCTCACTTTGTACCTCATCTTTCAGGGCTGGTTGGGACTTTTGTCTAATTAGAGATCTTGAAGAAAAGAATAGTGGTGGCGGTGGGTCTTGAAGAGAATTAGAAGTATCCTTCAAGCCAGTTACCTCAAGACAGACATTCTGTTGCAGTTTCATCTGGTGAAACAGGGCACACATAGAACCTTTACATCTGTCATACACTGTTTAAGTTTCAAATTTGAAGCCTTCAGCTCCTCCCTTTCTCTTACAACTATATCCAGCATATCTAAGAAAAACCAGCCAAAGTCATTATACCTCTTAACTCTACAAAACTCTGTTAAGATGTCAAAAACACTACCACCAAGAAACAAAAACACTGTCACCAAGAAAGAGCCTTGCCTCATACAAGAGTATGATTAGGAGAATCAAATGGTGATATTTTGCATATCTCTATTTCCAACTCATGTCATGGATTGTCAGTGCCATCTTGATTATTAGAAATAGAGTCATTGGTGCCTTTGAATCTAATCAGAGTAGAAAACCAATTATAAAACTCTATTTTAAGATTCTGTTTCTCAAGAACCACTCCTAGTACCAAGCTGTATTAGTTAAGATTCTTTAGGGGAACAGAACCAACAGGAGATATATGTACATATGAGATTTCATAAAAGTATCTCATGCAACTGGGGATGCACAAGTCCAAATTCCATATGGCAGGCAGCAAGTTGGCAACTCTGATGAAGATTGTCAATGGACTTCCCAGGAGAGGCTGGCTGGCTGAAAAAGAAGAAATGAAGGCTTTCTCTCTTTTCCCTTAAAAGTATTCAACTGATTGGATTAAATCCAGCTGATTGAATTCTCTCATTCTGGAAGACACTCCCTTCATTGATGTAATCAGCCACAGATGCAATCAACTGGCTGATGATTTAATAAATCAGCCTTCTGATTTATTAGCCAGCCACAAATGTCCTTGCAGGAATGATTAGGCCAGTGCTTGCTTGAACAGACAATTGGGCACTATAACCTGGTCAAGTTGACGCATGAACCTAGCCATCACAGAGATCATCATTAATTCCTCCTTTTTCTGTTATTTTGATGAACTGTAATAATTTTCCTCATTTCAACACAACATAGCAATGAGCTATTAGTTTTATTTACATTACTAGATATGATTTGTGTATATTTATTTATAATATTTGAATCTACTGTATGAATGACATTGATCTTTAATTTTCTTTTGTGTACATTCAGATTTCGATATAAAATCTAAATTAAGCTCATAGCATTTTGTTTAAGAATGAAATAATCCCTTCATGAATTTTACTTCTCTGATGAATATATTTTTGTCCTGTGTTTTTTTTTGATAGATTTGTACCAGTATTTGCATCTTTAAAACAATTTTAAAGTTTAATATTTCTTCTTCAAGTAGGAGTGATGATTTATATTTTTTTCAGAACTTGTTTATTTTTTCTGAGCTTCCATATGTATTGCAATTGCATACATGCACAATTAGAATGGAAGTGATGCAATATATGAAAGCTAATGGATACATTTTTCCAGTATATGTTTGGATATACCTATTATATGTGCACATATATACATCCACACACACAAACATCCACACATACTTATTGCTAAATGTAAAATGTAGAAAATATTATATATGCTTCTCTCAAGTTCAAATTTAAAATTATCTCTGAGACATTTTTTGAGCAATGAGAAGACAAATCCTAAAGATAATAAAATAATGTCTATAATTAATACAGAAATTTCATCTTAAAATTCTATTTAAAATATTATATATTAAATACAAATTATGAGTCCATAAAAGTTGCTGGCCTCATGTTGCTGACAGGTTAAATGGGAGAGTTAGACAATAATAAAGATAAATAAGTGAAATGTATAAGTATTTCAGAAATGTGACACACAGAAATATACAAATGTGTTTGATGATAAGTAATAAAGAGAAAAATAAATCAGAAACTTGGAAAAGCATTGCAGAGTTGGAAGGTGTTTTTAATTGTATTATTAAATCATGTGATCAGGAAAAGCCTCACTAAATAGGCCTAGTTGATCATGGAAGAGGTTTAGGCCAATATTAGTCAATATTAAGTCCTTGAAAAAGCATTTCCAATGTGCATCGCACAAGACATTTTTTGGTACCCGAATAAAGAATAAAGGCAAGTCAGAGTAAATGCATATAACTAAGAGAATTTCATACCAGAAAAAGGAAAAGCATGTATAACTATCATGAGGCAGGAACAAACATTATGAGTTTGAAGAACACCAAAAGGCAACAGTGGATGGAAGGGAGTAATAAATGAAATCTGAGAATAAGAGGGTAGGGGAATATCCTAAAGAGCCTTTGGGGTGATTTATACAGACCTTGACTCTTACTCTGAGTGAGTTTAAAAGTATTTGAAAATTTTGAGCAGAGGGATACAATATGGCTTACATTTACCAAGACACCGTCCAGTTACTATGTTGGGAAAAGACTGTCAAAGAACAAGGGGAGAAGCATGAAGAGAGAACAAGATAAAGGTCATCATAGTAATCTGGGTGAGAAATGTTGACTTGGGCTAGAAGAGGTGGGGAGAAATATGCAGATTTTGTGTATATTTTCAACAAGATTCTTAATGAATTTGATGTGGAGTAGGAAAAAATAGAGAGGAGCCAAGAATATACTCAATGACTTTTGTCTGAGCCAAAGGATGGTGTCTTAGTTTGCCTGGGCTGCTATGACAAAAACCACAGAATGGGTTGGTTTAAACAATAGGAATTTATTGTTTCACACTTTTGGAGGTTAGAAGTCCAACATCCAGGAATCTGCAGGCCATGTTTTCTCCACAGTCTGTAACATTCATGTGGTGACTCAATTTCTGTCTCCATCACATGGCAATATGCCTCTTTCTGTCTCCTCCTCTGGTTTCTTCTCTTCTACCAGTCATCTCCTCATAAGGCTCCAGCCATAATGGATTAAAGACCACCTTCATTCATTTTGGCCTCACCTTAACTAATAACATATTCAATGATCCTGCTTAGAAATGGGTTCACATCCACAGGACAAGGGGTTAGGACCCAAACATACCTTTTGTGGGGAACATGATTCAATCCCTCACAGATAAATTTGAAATTTACTGAGCTAATAGAAGGCTTAAGATGCAACCTTGGAGAGAAGATCCAGATTTCAGTTCTGAACAGCTTAAGTGTCTTTTAGATAACTAAGTAGGGACATCAAATATGCAGTTGGAGATGAATTTAGCGAAGAGATCCAATCTGGGGATATATTTATTTAATCCTTAAAAGTACAATTTCTACAGTGCATTGTGTAAGTCTTAGTTCTGCAGCAAGTAAATAGGGGCTAAACGTAAGAGTTATGTTTTTAGATTTTCTGGGAAATGTTGAGATATTGAAAACAGTTTCCTTGCTTTAGTCCTTCCAAGAAAATTTAATATCATTAATATGCTAATGTCTTTTTGATACCTAAAGACTAAGATATAATAATTAGAGTTTTTCAGTCTTGTTCTATCTAGAATCTATATTTTCCAGGAAAACCTTTGAGACTATTGTTTTGAGGGAAACCCTGTGAAATACTATTAAAACAATGCTGAAAATGTTATTCTCATTTTACAAAAAAGAATATAAAGTGTCAAAGAATTTGAATCCTTGTCTAAGATTACATAGTTGAGCTTCAAAATCATGTTAATTATTTACATTGTTTAATTGAACTCATGAAAAAGAAATGAGTGGCAGTGTGGGTTCATACTGTTTAACTATGCAGCATTGGGATAGGCAGATAAAGCTAAGCCGAATACCCCACCCAGGCCTTGAGAATAAATCCCTGGTGGACAGAATGGGAGTATAGAATATTAACAGATACAAGTCAGAGTGTCTGATTTGATTCTCTTACTTCTGGCTTGAAATAATTTGATGAATAATGGCTATATAGCCAGGAGCATTGGAGAGAAGCTTGAAGAATACCTTTGAGATAGTATTATTAATTTTCTTTTAACTTACATAAGGTATGTGGGTTATGGGAGACTTTTCCTAAGTTACTATGCATATCTGTAGCTAAAATAGGTCTGGGATGTGAGTCAACAAAGTGAATTTAATTGAATTACATGAGGGTGGAGTGATGGCAGAAAGGTGGAGAGTGTTCAATACCATTGTAAGAGAAAGGAATAGAGGAATCAACCATTCAAAATCTGGGTGTGAGGAAACTACTGTTCTAATGGTATTGGAACTATTGCTTTATTAGTATTCTCTCAAATTTATATTGACTTGAGAAGTGACTCTCCAAATATGACCTCAGACCCCCATGGAGAGTATCACAATGGTCCCCAAACTGAACCCCTCAGTGGCTCTTAGCTTTTGCTAATAACCAATTCCATAGATTCTAATTTTGGACCCTGAACTGCAGACTATTTGCAAGTAATGTACTAAGTGATTCAGGGTTACTAACATTTCCTATTAATTAACTTAAGTTTAGCACATTGTTACCATTTAGTGAGGGCTCTAATTCCATGTCTACAAATAAGTTTGGTGGCTGTGCAATGTTTGACAGGTTTGCAAAAGTACAACTGGGCAAGTATACATGCAAGCAATTGAAATTACCAAGACTTTTAGTATGCGCTTTGAGACTGTTTTATAATCTAGTCTATTCAGATTCTCCAAGATAGTCAAGCAGGCTATTATATCTCCACCTATCTTCTTCCTACCGCTACAGGTTTCACCTTAGAGTCTAACAAGTTCCAGCCTCTGCTTTCTTTATTACAATGAAAAAAAATAACTTGTAAAGAATGTATCCTAAAAGTAAGGAACTATTCTTCTCAACAAGTTCCCCTGTAAGTGGTGATGAATACTGACTCATGAAGGTAAAGAATTCCTTGTTAGGAAGTCCAGCACTGCTGTTAAAAGCGGAGGTTTTGATGTCAAGAACAGAAGCCTTTTAATCATGGCTTTATCACTAATCAGAGAGTTCGTGGGCTAGTTACATAACTTCTCTAAGTATTGAGTTTCTCATCTGTTAATACGGACAAGAAGAGAAGTGCCACATATGCTTTGGAGTCAAATTAAAGGAAAGAAATCATGTAAAGCACCTTGGCCATTGCACATCACACTGGTAAATGTCAGCTAAAACAAACAAATGAACAAAACTGTTTTACCATGGGAAGTCTTCTTGAGGTTCTTGTGCAGCTCTTTTTGGTGGATCTACCTAAAAAAATCTAAGGCACTTAAATTTGTTAAATTCACTAAGTTTTATGAAAATAAACTGTTGAGAAGATCTTTTCTCTGGCTCAGATATTTCCCATTTTCAAGCGAAAGATCCCAGGGGCCAGAGGCTAATGGAGAAAGCCAGCTACCTCTAGTTTTTGACAAGGCCATCATCCTACAGCTTTATTGGTGGCCTACACTGCCTGAAGGGAAAGGCTGTCCTCTGGCATCTGTGTCCTTTGTAAAATTGTAAGCTACTGTTTTAGTTTCCTGGGCTGCTGAAGCAAATACCATGAAATGGGTGGGTTAAACAATGGGAATTTATTTGCTCATGGTGTTTAGCCTGCAAAAATGTCCAAATCAACGCATCATCAATTTCTCCCTGAAGAGTGTGGTATTCTTGGTTCTCTGTCACATGAAAGTGCACATGGTGACATCTCCTGGTCTCCTCCTTCTCTTCTGGGCTCTGTTTCACATACTTACATCCTGTGGAAGTCCTCTCTCTCATGTCCAAATTCATTCTGCTTATAAATGACCCCAGTAGTAAGATTATGACCCATCCTGATTGGGCTGGTACATACCTTAACTGAAGTAACCTCATCAACAAGTCCTACCAAAATTGGTTCACACCCAAGGGAAATGGATTAAATTTAAGAACATGATTTTCTGAAGTACATACAGCTTCAAACCACCACACTGCCAGGGCAACTTTCACTGTCATTAATATTTTACTTTCTGAAAGATAAACAGCAAGGCAGTACATAACAAAACAAAAGGAAATTCCTTTTATACTTAAAAGGAATGTCACAATATAAGTGGAAGTTGATTTGGTGCATTAAAAAATCAGAGCAAAGGGTTAATTTTAATAATAACATGTCTGCTTTTGTTAAAATGACATGAAATAATCACTATCACTTTATTTCTGCCAATTTTAGGCAAGTGAATAGACTTGGTCTAGATTTAAAGAACAAACAGATAAGATCTAGCATTTAGAGGAAAGGATTAGTAGGCAGAATCAATGTGATTTATTCAACAATTTATTTTGGTATTAATTCAATCTTACGCTTGAGAATGAAAGCAGAATAGGTCCAAACTAAATGATCCTGAGGTAGTGGGAAAGACAGAGGAGTGGTGAATCTATATGCTTAAAGTTAAGGACAGCAGGCAAACCACAATCAGGGATTGTACAATAGCAATGGTTAAGATTGCTCTAAAATTGGTTTAAAATATCAGACCAGAGTTGGAGTTAAGGAAGGAAAAACAGGGTCAGGAAGGGTACAGTAAGATGAGTGGCCTAATCTGAGACAATAGCCTAAAAGAAGGATGTCTACCAGAGCAGAGTGCAGGGCAAATCAAGCAAGATATGAAAGTTATGGAATATAAAAAAAAAAAATCTGGTAATGACAATTTGCACTTAGCCTCCACAGATTTTAAATTATTGCTCATAAGTTGAAAACCAGTTCTGGTTAACTGGTTTAGCTTTAAAGGTTAGTAGGTACAGATTAGTAATGCCGGATGATGCAAAAACTATGCAGGAAGCATAATAGAGAAAGTACAAGAAAATTGCTTGCAATTAATTATGAGTGTTATTCAGTTTTATTAATTGATTAATAATCACCATACATATTTCTTTTACTTATCTTTGTGTATTGAAGTGAAATCATCATAGAATAAAATCAAAATTCTTTTGAACACAACCACTTATACCAAAATAAATTAAAAACATATTTTCTCTAGAGGAAAATTACAATATATTAGTAACAAGGTGAGAATTGATATTATGACTTCTATACAAATTTATTCAGGGAAGGGGGCTTATGTAATACAAAGTTTTCATTGAAACCTTGCTAGTATTGTTGTCTAGAGACTGTACCAATTTTGTGTAATACATACAAGAGCATTTAATCAATATAAAATAATACAGGAACTGGGACATGGGAAAATCATTCCTCAAAATTGAAATATAATGTGTAATGAAATAGTTTGCCATTGAGACTTAGCTGAACCCTACCTCTGATTCACACACACTTCCACTACATCCTCAACGTTGATCTAATAATAAACAGTTCAGTTAAAACAAATAACAAATCATTGATAATATTAAACTATTAGGGGTAGCTAGCCAGCAACCTTATTGAATTATGTCATGCTTTAATCATTTCTGTATCAGGTCACTATTGGATAATATTGATGGTGTCCATGTACATATCATCCATCAAGAGACAGCCAATGGCCTAGAAACAGGTAAGATATTAATCTTCCCATTTTACATTGAGGCAGAAAAGGCTCATAAAGTTTAGTGGATTTAAACCTAAGTGGCTTAGATCTATGCAGTATTCCTGGCTACATTTATCAGGTTAATCAAACATTTCCCTCAAACATGGCAGCAGGAGGTCAAAGAACTAAATTGACGCATAAAATAAAACAATACGCAAAATTTCCTTTATTCTCTAATTTTTATTCTCAAATTTGATAGAATCAAAACAACTAAAGTGAAATCCTTATCTATTAATATCCTGTATTTCAATAGAATTTAAATAGTATTTCAGGGGTTTGCTTCAAATTAGAAGGGAACTCCATTTCTCAAGTTGCATATCCTTCTTTCTGAGTTACTACCATTTTGTAAACGAGAAACAGGAGCAATGTCAATTTTGAACATGTCGGCCCACTGCTCTATTTGTATCTTGTTTCCTTAGAGCTAAGACTTCCTAAACAGCATGGTATTGGATTATTACCTATCCTTGAATTAAGCATGATATTACTTGAAAGAGAGGAAACACGAATATGAGAATAAACTAATTTAAATATGATGTGGAAATATCAATGTATTGGTTACATGCTGATGGTCAGGAAAGACTGGGGAGAACAAAAAGCAAGATAACAAGGAGGAACTAAAAATAATTTAGAAAGAACAAATCTTAGATTTATAATATAAAGAAAGAAGAGGAGGAAGAGAAGAGGAAAGAGGAGGTGAAGAGAAGAAGAAAGAGGAAATAAAAAGGGAAGAAGAAATAAGAGGCAGAGGAGACAGAGAGGAGGAATTCAGAAAAGAAGAATCAAAAATCAAGATACCACAATTCAATATAGAACTTAAGGAAGAAATGGAGTTTGAGGAGACAGAGTAGTATAAGCAACTGAGATCAGAAAATTATTTTAAAAGCTGTGGGACACAGTGTCCTCTAAGTCTGAAGACCAGGAACAAGAATATAAAGAAGCTGAAGTTTCAGGTTTCTGATTCTTTGTCAAACAAAAATAAAAAGGTAGAAAATAAAAGGTCTGAACTATTCATCATACCCTTTTGATAAATCTAATACTAAGATTGAATGAGGTAATCCATATAAATTGCTCAGAAGAGTGCCTGATACTTAGTAATATCTTAGTAATTGTTGGTTATTATTCTTCATAATCTAGATTAATTAAGTTTGCCAGACTGTGAGAACCAATGCAAAATACATTTGACCCCAAATAAACTCTAGGCAAGAATCTGCATGTCAAAAATACACTAAATGTGGTATATATTTTAACTCTACATATTCTACAAAAAAAATCCTATACTTCCAAAAAAGAAGATAGGCTCTAAAATTAGGTTTATCTGTTGATAGAAAGTACAGAATTTTATTTTATGTTTATGTGGTATGAAGAACTATATGCTATCATTAAACAACCTTAAATTTCCAGAATAAGTTTCATTGTAATTTTGAAAAAAGAAACCACCAAAATCTCTGAAAAAGCCAAAGTGTATCCTTCCACATCCTTAACAGGTGTTCTCCCTTGGATTTTTTTGTTTCAAGGAAATTGATTAATTTTCATTCTAAGAATTTATTGATAACACTTATATTTAAGTTGTGTTCCCCATGTAGTTGAAGAATGTCTTCAGAGTTAAGTATTATGCAGGTATTCTAATGGCCATTATTTTCAGGAGCATCACTCACATTTTATATGTCAGAATTCAAAGACACAGGTGCAAGCATTTGCTTGTCAATTCTTAACAATCAGTGCAAGGGTTCTTCAAGCATTTTTTCCTTAAAGAATTTTTAAAAATATAAAATGAAAGAAGGACTCAAAAGGAAATAATATGTTTTTTCTTATATTACACAAGTAATTCTAGGTTAATATAGTACAATGACTGATAATAAAATTGTCAACAAGCAAAATTTAAGCTGTTTTTACAATGGAGAACCACACTACTTTGTGGTTCAAAGCCCCTCAGACAAATGAAATGTATTACTTTTGCCACAAGAATTAAATGAAAAGTGTATACTTGCTCCATTTCTTGTGATAGACTAAAACTGAAAAGGTTATGCCTTTTACACAACTAAACAGAATCTCTACATGTTTTACCTATAGAGTTACCTGGAAACACTTTTTACTCAATTGGTACTTGGTGTGCCCATTTGGATGTATTATGTACCCCAAAATGCCATGTTCTTTAATGCATTCTTGAGGGGGCTGACTGTATTAGTGTTGATTAGGTTGGAATCTTTGGATTAGGTTGTTTCCATGGAGATGTGATCCACCCAACTATGGGTGATACCTTTGATTAGATTATTTCCATGGAGGTGTGGCCCCACCCATTCAATACAGGTCTTGATTTAATCATTGGAGTCCTATGTAAGAACTCAGATGGAAAGAGCTCACTCCTGCAGCTTAGAGAAACATTTTGGAGACTGCCATTAAAAGCAGACTTTTGCTGATGCCTTGGAGACACTAGCCCAGAGTTTGCTCTGGAGAAGCTAAGAGAGAACAAAAGCCCCAAGAGCAACATTTTGAAGAATGCACAGGAGCTGAAAGAGGAGCTGGAACACAACCTGGGATCAACAGATGCCCGTCATGTGCCTTCCCAACTAATAGAGGTTTTCCGAATGCCATTGGCCCTCCTTCAGTGAAGGTAAACTTGTGTTGATGCCTTAATTTGGACATTTTCATTGCCTTCAGACTGTAAATTCATATCCAAATAAATCCCCTTTCTAAAAGCCAATCCATTTCTGGTATTTTGCATAATAGCAGCATTACCAAACCAGAACACTTGAAAATATCTTTTCCTAGTGTTCTAAATTAGCACCTTCTGTTTCATTTTTGACTATTCAAAAGGCAGGATAAAACATGATTTCTGGGCATTGTAGAACCAAGCATTGTGGTACCTGTCATCACATATGAAATATCATCCAATAACCTTGCAAGGTGAAAATTTCAACCCACTTAACGGGCAAGGGAACTGAGTCTGGGGTTTAGTGAGTTTCCCCAGGTCACTTAATGTTCTAGTTTGCTAATGCTGCCAGGATGCAAAACACCAGAGATGTATTGGCTTTAATAAAAGTGGGTTTATTTGGTTACACAGTTACAGTCTTAAGACCATAAAGTGTCCAAGGTAACACATCAGCAATCGGGTACCTTCACTGGAGGATGGCCAGTGGTGCCTGGAAAACCTCTGTTAGCTGGGAGGGCTCATGGCTGGCATCTGCTCCAAAGTTCTGGGTTCAAAATGGCTTTTTCCCAGGATGTTCCTCTCTAGCTTCAGTTCCTCAAAAATGTCACTCTCAGTTGCTCTTAGGGCATTTGTCCTTTCTTTGCTTCTCCAGAGCAAATGTCTGCTTTCAATGGCCATCTTCAAACTGTCTCTCATCTGCAGCTACTCTCTCAGCTTCTGTGCATTCTTCAAAGTGTCCCTCTTGGCTGTTGCAAACTCACTCCTTCTGTCTGAGCTTATATAGTGCTCCAGTAAACTCATCAAGGTCCATGCTGAATGGGCAGGCCACACCTCCATGGAAACTATCCAGAGTCATCACCCACAGTTGGGTTGGGTGCATCTCCATAGAAACACTCAAAGAATTACAATCTAATCAACACTGATACATCTGCCCACATAAGACTACAACAAAGATAATGGTGTTTTGGGGAAATAATATATTCAATCCGGCACATTCCACCCCCAGACCCCAAAATGACATGATCTTTCCATAGACAAAATACATTCATCCCACAACAATATCACAGAAACTTAAATCATTTTAGTAACAATAGTTAAGTACAAGATCCCATCAGCTAAATATTCCAGGTCTTCCCTTTCAAATCCTGCCTTCCATCGAACACCAGGACTCAATTTTGCCAAATTCTCTGCCACTTTAAAACAAGGATCACCTTCCTTCCAGTTTGCAACAACACATTCATCATTTCTGCTCAAGGCCTGATTACAAGTATCTTTAGAGCCCATATTTCCACAAACAGTCTCTTTAAAGCAGTTTAGGCCTTTTCTATCAAACTCTTCACAGTTCTTCCAGAATCTTCCCCTTATCCATTTAAAAAGCTATTCAAACATGTTTGGTATTTGCAAATGCAGCGGCACCCCACTTCTCTGGTACCAAAATCTGTTCTACTTTGCTAATGCTGCTGGGATGCAAAACACCAGAGATGGATTGGCTTTTATAAAGGGGGTTTATTTGGTTACACAGTTACAGTCTTAAGTCCACAAAGTGTTCAAGGTAATGCATCAACAGTTGGGTACCTTCACTGGAGGATGGCCAGTGGAGTCTGGAAAACCTCTGTTAGCTGGGAGGCTCGTAGCTAGCTTCTTCTCCAAAGTTCTGGGTTCAAAATGGCTTCTTCCCAGGACTTTCCTCTCTAGCTGCAGTTCCTCAGAAATGTCACTGTCAGTTGCTCTTGGGGCATTTGTCCTCTCTTTGCTTCTCCAGAGCAAAAGTCTGCTTTCAACGGCCACCTTCAAACTGTCTTTCATCTGCAGCTCCTCTCTCAGCTTCTGTGCATTCTTCAAAGTGGTCCTCTTGGCTGTAGCAAGCTCACTCCTTCTGTCTGAGCTTATATAGTGCTCCAGTAAACTTATCAAGGCCCATGCTGAATCAGCAGGGCTACACCTCCATGGAAACTATCCAATCAGAGTCATCACCTACAGTTAGGTGGGGTGCATCTCCATAGAAACACTCAAAGAATTACAATCTAATCAACACTGATACATCTGCCCACACAAGGTTACATCAAAGATAATGGCATTTTGGGGAAATGATATATTCAAACCAGCACACTTAACTACTGTTGGAGTTAGAATCCATTCTTTGATCTTGTTGACTCCCTAGTGTTGATCCTTTCAAAAATAGTATACTGTTTCTCAAGCAACAGAAAAAAATCATGGATTAGCAAAGAGTTTTATTATTTAGGAGTTAAGTTTCAGTCTATTTTATTTTGCAAATAACTAATAAGCCTCTTTACCTTGACCCTATCACCATAAATCACATTCTTACTGCTTAAAATTGAGACAGTCTTATATAGGGTCTATAGTTTATTTTTCAATGTTACTCACTACAATGAAATGTTATGAATATGTTATATAGGTTAAGGGATACTCTAGGTCAGCTAACATGCTATAATGAAAACACAATCTGCAGGCAATCTGTTATCCTTGTCTCAATTAAAATCCAATTTTTTGCTAATCAGCTTAATGAAAGTTAAAAAAAAATGGGTATCAGTGAAATAATAGTATTCTGTTGTACGGTGTGATGAATATTAGAAATGGGCTATTCCTGGTAAAATTAGGGGTATTCATATTATTTTGTATTGGCTTAAACTATTTTGGAGGCATGTCCCAGTTTTGAACTGAAAGCTCCATACTTTGAGTTATCCCATCTTAGGGATAGCTGAAAAGTTTAAACCTAAACATTCCCGGTTGTCCAGCTGTGGAAGCTTCCTGGAAACCTGATGCCAACTAAATGGCACAGAATATTGTCTCTGGAAATTCGTTCTGTCTTCTGCAAAAAAACTTTTTATACAAGGTGAGGTTGAAGCTCCAAAAAGGACAAAATTCAGAGACTTCATCCACGTGCTTATGGATAAATATCTGTTTTATAAATGTCTGTATGAGAAACAAAATTTGAACCTAAGTCTTGTTTTTTCACTTGAGGATATTGAAGGTGGGGCATAGCTAGACCTCATTCACCTCAAAAGCTTTGGTGTAATACTATTTGTCTCTGAAAAGGAACCTCAAAGAGGCCCATATCCAAATTGCCTTAGATCAGTTTGCAACAGGCTTGTGCAATGGTGTGTACAATGCTTGGATTCTTGAATATATTCAGAAGCAGGAATCAACACTGGAAAGCCTTTTGGACTTGAAAAGAAAGTCCTGAACAATTTTTGCTTCTAGGTTGTGAAACACCACAAAGTTAATTATTTAGTCATCAACTTTGTGTTTGCTATTTAATCAACTTTGTGTTTTCTATACTTAAAAAAAAGCAAACTTTTGTTTTTAATGTTACTCTCATTGACATAATTTCCTATTATACAGACACAGTTATACATCTTAAAGCAATTTACTGACTAAAGGATTTCTTGCCTCTGCTACTTCCTTACAGCCGGGCTGGAATTTTCTAATGATGACAATATGGAGAGGAAAAACATCTGTGCTGCCAATGCTGAACAGCAGCAGCTCTCAGTAACTGAAGAAAAGAGCTTTCAGATACGTTAAATATTTGAGGGATTAAATTAAAGTTTGCTACTGATGTGTTCTTGAGTAATCTTTTGGAAGGCTTCAGAGGCAGTCTGGATTTGTGTAACAGAATACATAGAAATTTAAGAAAAATAGATTTATTGTACAATGATTTTCAAGACCTTTTAATGGTAGCTTTAAGCAAAAAAAAAAAAAAAAAAGAAAAGAAATAGGCTTAATGAATGGCAATAGAGGTAACAAGCAATTACCCATTACATTCTCTACTCTTAGTGACTGATTCATTAAGACACTATGAAACGTGTTAGAAGTCAGCCAGACCAACAGATCGCCTTGCCTAGTCTTGGCTTGGCAATGGTCAAATAAATCTTACTTGACAATATTCTCAAAGCAAATTACTCTCCTACTTGCAAACCTAAATTGCTCCCTGGATCCCTTTAGAAAAATCCTAAACTCCTTAGCACAACATACATACCCCTTAATGCTCAGACTGGTTCCAGGTTTAGTTTATTCACAACTTCAAACAACGTCTTCACTTTCTGGCAAGAGCATTAGATCCATTTCAACTGCCCGTACTGATTTCCCAGTTATGTAGTCAGGCTGCAGGGAACCCTGTGCATGATGCCAACTGGCAAAGAGAGAACACCACTGAATAACTGGCCAATCTGGACAACTACAACCTGAACTATTACTACATTCACTAATGAGAGTGAGTGACTGAGCAAATGAGCAAGTAATGATACTCATGATTAGCATTCACAATTGCAAAAAATATTCCAGATCTCATGCACTATCACTTCTCTAAAGTTAAGATAAAATTTCCACACAAATTCTTCTGTAATACCTTTAGCAGTGATACCAAGCATTGAATTTATTATTTTGTTTAAAGCACAATACTGGTGCTGTAAATAATGTTTTTTATTTTTGCCTAGATTTTTGCCTTAGACTTGTGAGAGCTAAGAGCTTATCATTGTGATACAGTTTGGACTATTGTTCAAATCTTTTACCTTGTATTTGGACTCACTAAAATATATGTGCTCTTACACACCAAATCTACCTAATCCCAAAATACAGCTCTATGGTTTACTTTTATTTATTTAACATTTTCCCACCCTAAACTGCATTCTGCTTCAAGTCTGTAAAACAGGTTATTGAAATTTTGTATAAGAAAATGTTAAATAAGACTGTAATGTTGGTTAATCTAAAAACCGTGACTTTTACATTTGGAGATTTTCTCTGGGCATACTGTAAAGAAATGCTACAAATTAAAAGAATGAGAAAATGAATATAAAGTGGTCATGAAAAGATTAAAGTGCTATCCTAATGCAAAATATGATCATTATAATTATGATTATATTTAATCTCTACATATGCTTTATCTAGCTCTATACATAGGCTAAAACTGTCCCAATTCTTCAAACGACCATATTTTCAAGACTACATGAAAATAAATACATTGCATTCATTGGAACCTGCTTATACACATTCATGTTGACCTTCAACAATTTGTCAGGCATGGGTTTTCCCACTAACTTCCAGGTGGTTCAATGCTCCTTCTCTGAATAAGTATGCATGGGATCCTATGCAGATTTGTTCTGGGCTCTTTCAGATGAGTAATGTTGACTAAATGAAGCAGAAGAAAGAATTCTGGGCTGAGAGTCAAAAGACCAGGGTTGGGATCTTGAACCTTCCATTTTATGTTTGTGTGACAGTCTATGCAGCCTGACTACATAACTGAGAAATCAGTACAGACAGTGACATAAAATGGAAGGTTCAAGAGCAGTCATTTCACTTCCCTTAACCTCAATTTCCTCATCTGTAAATTTGGAATAATGACACTAAACTAATTTCAATGCAGAATAAAAAGTTGTGCCAAAATGTTTAGGAATATATAAATATTAGGTGTGATTGTGTTTATTTTTATTCTCTAGTCTCAGCACATGTTTGAATATTTGCAGACAAACCAGATGCCATCTAAGTCAAATATTATACCACATTCATTTCATACAGATAGAAACAATCACTGCTTAATATGTGCCAGGCACTGTGCTAAGATTTTACATGCAGGATTGTATTCAATCCTCATTAAAAATCTACAAAGTATTATGATCCCCATTTACATAGAGAAAGTTGAATCACAACAAGCTAATAATTTGCCCATATTAAATGAATTGAACCATTTTGTGATACAGCTGAATACACTGAATCTTTTTGATGGGTCAGAGAATGGGGAACGTGCATCTTTTAGAGCAAAGACTATCATCAGAAATAAAAATAATTCCTTTTTTTAGTGAAAAAAGACAAAATAAGAGTAAAAATAAATTCAATGCTTTGTTGTAAAAATATGTAAATAGACAAAGAAAGGCATGCCAGTTTCTGAGATTTATATTGCAAATACAGATGGTATAGACTCACAAAACTCGTGCTTTGGAAGGACTTTTGAGGTTGCTAGTTCAGTGCCCACAGTTTGCAGTTCATAGTTTCATTCCCTTGGAAACGTACTCCAGAAATAGGCTCCTAGATCAGTCATTTTCAGCTGTTATGTTTTTCTCCACAATCTATGATGAATGTTGTTCACAGGCACAATCAATACACATGAGCTCAAAATCTGTGGCATATGAAAAAAAGGTTATGGATTATGTGAAATTCTTGGCATGCTATCTATTAAAACACTCCTTTCACTCCCACTTAAGAAACATATCTGAAAAAAATTAGCAATAGTGATGTCATTATAAAAATAACTAAGATTATTCTTTATTTTCAAAGGAAACCCTTTTCAAAATTTCAGTCCTTGTAA
Organism: Choloepus didactylus; assembly: GCF_015220235.1. NCBI lineage: Eukaryota > Metazoa > Chordata > Mammalia > Pilosa > Megalonychidae > Choloepus > Choloepus didactylus. The sequence continues at coordinate 40,362,618 of NC_051312.1, read as the reverse complement.
CTATATTGCATCAAATTACTTTGAACAAAACAGACTGTTGTGATCCTGACTTTAAGGATTTCTGTTCCATCCTATATTTCTGCAAGTTTAGTGTCAGGTAAATCAGTTTGCTTTTGGTTTAAGGTGACATAAAACTTAACTCAAGTTAACATAAATAAAAATTGGAAATTTACTTTCTCATGTAGTCGCTAAATCCAGAGTTCTGGCTTAATCCAGGCCTAATTTGATCCAGAGATGCAATATGACATCAGGGCTCCACTTCTCTTACATGCTATTCTTTCCCTTTTTTCCTTTTCCCTGTGCTTTCTTCATCCTCAGATCACCCTCTCCTCTCACTACGGTAGCAAAAATACTTGCACCAGTTCCAGATATCACGTTGTCATACACATTGATCAAAGAAGAGAATATGCTATTTGTCCCCAGATGCTCCGCAGAATTCCTGAAGTTTGCTCGGTTTGAATTGGTTTAGGTTATATGCCTCAACGTGAGCCAATCATTACAGCCTAGAATGGAATTCACTGATTATCTTAATCTCGATCATGTGTTTTATGCTTGGATGTAGGAACTAAGGCTGCTGCCCTGAAATCACGTAGATTACCCTGCCTGCCACCACCATCCCCCCACCACCCCCAAATCAGAAGCTGTTGAAAGGGAAAAAAAAACACAACTAATGCAAAGAATATAATCCAAAAGGTCCGCTCCTGAGAACTCATTCTTTCTGGAAAGAGTTCTTTTCTCCTTTAATCAGCCCGGTAGAAATTCCTTCCCTTTATTAATCTAAGTTTTCCCCTTGCAGATCCACAGAATAAGTTTTATTCTTGCCATATATTCTCTATGGTTGATTTTTAACAGTAGGCTATTTTATTTTCGTAGTTTACTTTGTGGATAGGCCTACTTTGAATAGTAAAGGTTTAGCTTCTGGTACTTTTATGCACGTTAATAAGGCTATTTCAGGAAATTAAACAGAATTTACATTAATATTCAATTTATCTGCTGATTTTTAAAAAAAAACTAGTGATTTATGAGGTCCTATCTTGACATTTCATAGAAAAATGGTATTTCCTTTATAAATCTTAATCAAAATGCATTCAATATTCTGCAGCTTATAGGACAGATTGTAATGAATGTGATTAGCTTCTTTATTTCTGAATAGAGAAAAGTAGATTTTCTTCACCTTCTTCAATGCCAGGTTAATAGAGGAACATTGGGGTAGCTGAAGTTCTGGGACCTTGAGTGGCATCATTTTAGGCCCTTAGTTTTTCACATCAGGAAGTCAGATGTTGTCAATTTGCTTCTCAGTTTATTGAAAAGCCTTCCCTTTCTGCAGGATCTGAGAGACATAACTAGACCTTGCTTCTCTCAGGGATCATGAAATGGCATTTCTTTTGGGTTAATCTTTTAAGATTCCCTTATCACAGTCCAATCATTCTCTTAAAAGGACCCCGCTTTTCACACCAGCTCTCGTTTCATTTCTCATGAAAAGGGACATATCTTCTTTTCCTTGGTTGGAAGGAAAGTTGAGTTTAGAAGAGACACAAACAAGGCTAAATCCTGGAAGACTTCTCAGAAAGTTGCTATGCATTATTCTGGGTATTAACAATAAAAAAGTATTTAGAATTACATGACTGGCTTTTCTTCCTCCCAAACCTGAGATGAATTGATAGATGTGTTGCAAAGCACTTCCTTTCTAGTTAACAGATGGTTTATTCCAATTAGATGTTATTACATGTTGAATTGTGATAGATTACTGGAAGAAAATTTCTTGTGCCTCAACTATGAAAATAAAACTACTCTAAATTCATTTTTGAATGGAATATTCTTTTTAAGTCCTACTATGCACAGAATTCGTGATCAAAAATAGTCTTGTATAAATACATGCACAAACACACATTTATATACATGCATACATATACTACATATTTTCAATTAAATTACTAACTTATAATAGTAAGGATACATAGATACATCATTGTATCAGTCATGCACTTACTGAGTACAACACTGAAAAATTAAATCAGTTAATAATTTATTAGGGAAGGAATCAACAAATTACAAACATGAGTTCCAGGCATTTAAACTGTCATAACTGAAAATAGAAATGGACACCAGCTAAACAACTTACACTTTGAATATATTTGGCTCAACCTAGAATATATGGTAACTTATTATGTTAGCAGCTTGTTGCTATTATCTTAGAATCTGATCACTTAAAAGAAAATTGTATAGGTGTCATATTATCTTTTAGGTCATATGTTTTAAAGCCTGGATTTTAGAAGACCAGATAAGATGATTGGGCTATTTTTTTATGAATAATTTTGTTATTAACTCAAATATTAAATTTTCAGAATGCTATAAATAGTCTCAATTATTTCTTCCTAACAGTAACAATGAAATATATGTATCATAATGAACAAAATGTGTCAGGCTCCACAATGAAACTACTTTCTTTAAGAGTGCTTCTTTAACACTCAAAATGCACTATTTAGATATGTTTGCAACCATAAATAAGTATTTTACTCTAATAATATGGATTGAAACATATGTATAAGAAACCTTGTTTTCAATATCATAGAACTAAAGATAGGCTTCTGAGATTTCTTAGAGAACCAATATGTACAACAACTTTCTTGTGAACTTACTGTGCAAAGAAAGTTAAGGTTAAAATGGATTTGAAGTATGTTAGAGTCCAACTACCCATCTTGTTCCAGGGTTTGCCCTGTAACACTCTTTAAATGGTACTACAGTACAGAATCTAAATCATAATTCATAGAATATGAGATAAAATTGATTGCTAGATACACATTAATTTATGTACCATTTTAAAGAAAAATAAACACTGTCAAACTATGACACAGTGCTTTCTCAGCATTTAAATTGCATACTTATTAAAGCCTACTTTTAGACTTAATTAGACATGATTTTTTTTACATACCACTTTTGAGCCTATAGCAAAAGTGAATTAAAGCAAAATAATTTGGTTAAGTATTCCTAAAACTTCTACACTTCTGGTCGCTTATTCTTTTGAATCAATTCAAAACAGTCATAGATGTTTATGTTTTTACCACACAGCCTCATCCACCATGGCATCAGTAGTTTTGGCAAGACGGCATTACTTTGAACACATCCACAAAAGAAACTGTGGTTGGTTGAATTATGTACCCAGTGAAAGATGTTCTTAATCGTAACCTGTGTTCCTGTGGGATTGAATTTATTTGTAAATATGACCTTTTGAATTTATTATTAGTTAAATTGTGGCCAACTGAATCAATGTGAGTCTTAATTCATATTATTGGAAGCCTTATAAAGAGAAAGCCACAGGGAGGAGAAGAGTCAGAAGTCAGAAGAAACTAAGAACAGACCCAAAGAGAGAGAGATCTCCATGTGATAGGTAGCAGAGAGGCAAGCCTTGGAATCTCAGCGACAGGCTTTGGGGAGAAAGCATTGTCTTGCTGACACCTGGATTTCGGACTTCTAGCCTTCCAAACCATGTGCCAATAAATTCCTGTTGTTAAGCCTATCCATTGTGTATTATTGTTACAGCATCCTAGGAAACTAGCACAGAAACCAAAGCTCTTAAATCTGCTTTGCAATCAAGCAGCATTAATCTACTTCAAGAATGTTGCTAACCTCCCCTCTTCTTCCCATAGCCACTTAATTTCTGGGGGTTAAACCTCTGGGATTTTTCTTTCATTCTGGTGATGGTCGCTCCACAAATTGAATGCTAAATTTTCCAATGCTCAGGATGTACGGAAAATAATATTTATAATAGTCATTTAAAACTCCATCACCTGAAAGAGACATTCCAATTACAGAGATGATATAACATGCAAAGAAAATGTTCTTATGAAATAAAAAAAATTTCTGAACATTTTTAGTGACAGAAAATTCAATATTTCCAAATGTAGTCTATGCTTTAGAGAATCATCCCTGTTAGAAAGCTTTCCCAAACATTGAGCTAAACTCAGACCACAGAGCTTTAAACTGTTTCTTCTAGTTCTGCCATTACAATCTCACCATAACAGCTTAATCAATATTCTAAATGAAAAGCTCTCCAAACATTTAAAAACAATTATGAAGTTTCTACTCTCCTTCCCCCAAGGGTCTTCTCTCAGGTTAAGCACATTAACTTGTTCACAAACATTTCTCATATCAATTTTTGAACAAATTCTTGCTGGATGAGTGATATGTGATAGGCACCATTTATACACTGGGGAAGAAAATTGGGTGGGTGTGTGCGTGTGCAGGAGAAACAGAAAAAGAAAGGGAGAGAGGAGGAGGGAGAGTGAAAAACAGAGTCTGCATATACTTTGCACCTCCCTCCTCAGGGGAACTGAGGTGGCTGGTTGTACTTATGGCATCAGTAGACTTGGGGGTGTATGTGGAGTGTTCAGGGAGAAAGAGGAGTAAGTTTAAAGTCCCTGAGGCAGAAAGATGTTTGGTTATTTGAAAAACAGAAAGAGGACCTTGTCAAAAATTTTGAGGAGTTTAAGATTTAATTCTAAGACCAATGGAATGCCAGCCTCTATTGACCGGCTTTAAATATGTGGCAGATTTGTCACCTGCTGGCCTGGTTTATATCCCCATAAAAGCACTTCCATTTGTTAACTATCTTTTTGAAATGTGACATTGAAGTCTGAATGCAGTACTGCTAGGCTTTTTATGGACATAGAACAGAATGTGATTCTCACCATTTTGCACTTATGTTGTTGGAACTATGAGACATAAATCTTTTCTTATTTAATTTCTTCTGTTTTGCCATACTAGCCACTTGAGATTATTTTGGATTCTGATTTTTTTATCCATCAAAACCAAAAATGTCATTTCCCCCATCAGCCTCCCACCACCTGCTGATGTGTTTCACATTTAAGTCATTGACTAAAAAAAAGAAAGTGAATGGGACCAGATATTGCAATGTCACTTGAAAGTTTGCTGGGTGCTAACATTGATCAATAATTCGTATATTGATGATATGGCCATTCAAAAATTTTTGAATTGATCCATTTATATGACATCCAAGTCTTTTTTTCAAAGCCATCATAAGAAACCTCAATAGAACTTATTGTATTGCATAATGTTTAATTTTTGTATACCTTTTTTGTCTATGTTCACTAAAAATGAGTATTATAGGAGGTTAGGAGTTTTATGATATGATTTATTTTAAGGGCAAAGAGTATGCTATTTAGGAAACATCTTCAATGGAAACTTCCCTAAAACCAAGAGAATTCTTCAATCAGACAGGACCAGAACTGAATGTATATTTGTGTTTCTCATGGGAATGTGCTGCTCAGATCTCTTCAAGAGATACTTCTGCAAGGAGTATAGCTGAAGGCTGAGACTCCTTCCAATCAGCTGCACACTTTGGCCATGTTTCCCAGCCATTAACTGAGCATGGCAGGGTCTAGCACTGCAGGATTTCTGCCCAATATCAGGCTTCTCTAGTGGCATTCTTTACTTGGGGATTCCCCACAATTCTAGCCAAAACTTTTTCAGAGCTGAGCTACACTCTGAGGCTTTTTCTATATAAACCTTCCTCTCTGTCTCTTCTTTCACAAGTGCCAGACTTATCACAGTCCGAAGGTTTTCCCCATCTACAAATTACTTACTCTCCTCTTTATCTTCCACAGGCATTTCCTCAAAAAATTATCTTTCACAGTTAATTTTGTACTGGCGTCTGCTTCTCTGAGGACCCAGACTGATGAAAATACCTTGTAAAATACTATCCAGATTTAGCTCACCATGCCTCACAGATCTGCTTACTCTGGTCATTGCTGGAAGGTTAAGTCTATCCTTTCTTTTGTTGTCTTCCGGACTTTCACTCCCATTCTCTTCTCCTAATGCAACTAAATTCACCCACATTTTATTTTTCTTTCAAACTGTTCCACTGTACCCTCTGATCCCTAAAAGTCTATCATCCAGCTCTCCAACATCTCCTGCACATCTCAAAACATCCCCATCACCTCCTTACTTTAAATGAAATGTGACTGCTGCCTGGAACTACTGCCTTCTCTGCCACCACCTGAAACGTTGCCTATTTTTTTTCAGAGTAATTGGTTGAGTAATTGTATTCTTTGTTCATCATTTATATTTCCAAACATTAACTCTTTAACCTCTTGCAAAAATTCTACTTGTCTGAACTTCACACCGACCAGAAACACCATACTCCTCCCTTCCACATCTCCAGATTTCTTGGACTCTTCTCTTGACTTCGTTGCATGACTCTCCTCTTTCAATTAAACAATTATTTAACTGGTTCACATTTTGGCTTTCTCTGTGAAGTCCAGTAATCCTTTCTGGATCCCCAGTCATCTATGTGAATGACCCAGCCAGTACTCTGGTCTCAGATTATTTTTCTCCTTATTGTCAATGACCACCGCCACCTCCCCTCAACCCCCAAACCAACTTATATTTCAGAAACTTAACTTGAAAGTTATATTTTAGAATTTATCACCACCAAATTCTAACTAAAGTCATCACCTTGAATGGAAGCATTCTGTCCTATGATTACAATTTCCTCTTCTTCCACTTTACTTGCTCAAATATTTCCACTACAAATATTTTTAACACATAATGACTTCCACTTTATTGATAACACTGATTTTTCACTATCCATCAACAACCTGCTGTTTTTACTTCCCTTTTACCCAGATTAGTCTATGATCCATCATTTTAATCATACCCAAATCACATTACCTGGCAGACTGATTTCACTTTAAGATCATAAACCCATGTATCAAATGGACTCGCAACACAGCTTGGAAGTCTTATTACTATATTTCTTAAGAAAGTATTCATTTCCATCCAAACTTGCCAAATTACCCCATTTTCTACTCCTCATTACATCAGCTCCATGTTTTATTTCCATATTCTAATCTGACACACATTTATCTCCCTATCCCTGTCTAAAAACCGAACGATGTCAATTGCTCAATACATAGCTTTCCTCCCATTTCCTCTTGCCTTTTTAAGGATTTGGAACCTTAAATCTATCTGTACATTTTTGATCTCTCTATACTTTTAAATATTTTTAATCAGCTCAGGAATGCTTGCTGATTTTTCTCATCCTAAAAGAAAGAAAATACTTTATCAGGCAAATACCTGCTTCTGGTCACTGTCCTATTTTTCTATTCCCTTTCTGTGTCAAAGTTTTCAGAGTCTTATGCATAAAACTTGAGCTTTCTTCTCATGCCTCATTCACTTCTTGGTAAGCTGTGAATTAGCTTCTGCTCCTACCAACAAATGGTTCTTCTTCATTTTCCTGACCTCTAAGTTGCCAATGGGATGTGGTAAGGCAAGACTATTGTGTCTACGGCCAGGTGCAACAGCATACACATCTGGTTCTCCTGGATGTATGTGGTGGAGTTTTCTGTTTTCCATGCCCTAGTGCCATGGAAATCCAGTTTTGTGAGGTGATGGTTCTGATATTTCAATGGCATCTTCTCTGACTAATCTTGTTAAGGCTGTTTCACACCTGAGCTCAATTCTGTAGTCTCCTCAAAGATTTTGTAAACCACATAATATTTTTGATAACTCTCATTCAGCTTAAACTAGCTAGAACAAATTTATTTGTTTTCAGCTGAGCCCTCTTGTTAATAGAGTTTCCATGATGCCACACTCTCCTGAAGTCTTCTTCTAACTATAGTCACATTTGGTTTCCCTTCAAACCTCCTTCTCCTCCACACCAGAACTCTAAATTCTGGAACTCTCCAGTATGTTCTAGGTCATTTTATATCTTTACAACATTTTTTAAGGATATTTTGTCCCTTACTACTGCTGTAAATATATCTATATATGGTCTGTACAGTCAGATGAAACTCCTCTGAACTCCAAGCTGAAATGATGTAGCAGATATCATATCAGAATTTTGCTGAAGCCTCAAAGTTATTAATAGTAGCCAATACAAATCTCCACATTCTAGGGAGAGATGAGAGATATATCCTGAAACCATATACTCCATCACCTACTGTCAGAGATTAAATGAAAGTCACTGAAGGAGGAAAGACTGAGTTATGAATTGTATCCCTAGGAGAAGAGGGCCAAAATTTGTCTTTCCTACATGTTGAAGAGAAAGAAACAGGATTCCCCCTCCACATGACAAGTACTTCTCAAAAGAAGAGAATGACACTTCATTTTGGGGCTGAATATTGACCAAACTGTGGAATCATGGGGAATCATTGGCATCATACTGGGAGTTGGAGGGGGGGTGGGAGGGCTTCTGAGAGATAGATATGGTATCCCCTTAAGTTTGGGGGCAGATGTGAACATAGATTTGAAGACTGTTTGTCTTCTGACTCTCTCTGGCAGGATAATACCTGGAAAAATACATGAAAGCAAGGGGACAGGCAAAGAGAGTGTTCAGCAATTTGAGCTGCCTATCTACTTTTTGGAGGAACAAGGGTAAATGAGTTTCTTCTGAATCAAGTGGCTGTTGCAGAGTAAAGCCATATTTATAGTAACTTGCACAAGACAGTGGTCTGTGGGAGAGAAAAAAAACTTTTTTATAAATGGGACTGTAGGATGAATCAACAGTGGCAGGAGCTGCAGAATGTATCACTCCAATTAAGAAAATATTCAGCACATTGGATCCTGTGGGTCAACTTCTCCAAAAAAATTACAGATATGCCTTAGGGGAGAAACAGTATTTGAGTGTCTGCTACACAGAGTGTATTGATGGCCAGAATATAAGAAGTCAATGAGAAACTACAGTTCCTTTTTTTTGTTTTTTGTTTTTGTTTTTGTTTTTTTTTCTAATTGTCTATCCCCCACTTGTCCTGATTCTAGAGGATCCCACAAAAGTAGGGGAAGGAGATAAAGGTTCTTATAACTGAAAATGGATGGAACTGTATGGGATTTGCCAAGGAGGAGATTCTAAAATAGAAGATTAGGAAGGGAACAGCAGAACCTATTATTTCCAAAAAGCAGCAAATGGCCAGGCAGAAACTGTCTGATTCAACTATTTGGGGATCCAGCAAACAGGAAAGGACAGTGTGGAACAAAAAGACTGAGAAAATGTAGCCAAGGCCTGTAATTCCTTCCTGGGCTCCTGGCATCCATCCCCCACCCTTGAGGGAAGCTGCAGTGGGCTACCTGATCCTTGCCTGGGGGATAGCTGTTGACTGGGATGACTGCAGGAGTCCTCTGCCCCAGGTAGAGAAGGGACACAGCCTAATACTAAGCCAGATATTGGACGGCAAACTGAGAGCAAAGGAGCCCTGCAGTTTCAGCTCCACCTGGTATGATGCTGATGGGTATCACTGCTTCCACCACTGGAGAGGAGGAATAAATAACTGAAGAGTGCCATCTGCTGGGCAGGTCAGAAAGTGGAGGGAAAAAAGAAGGGCCTCTTGCTGTGTTCCCAGACCCTATCCCAGGTTTCATTGAAGCTAGGCTACTCTTCCTGCACAGGTACACAACAGTTTTGGCTCGGAAATACTGAAAGATCTAACTGTCAAAGAAGTGCACTAATATATATCCAAGCAACAACAAAATCTTGGACAAGAGAGAGAAACCAACCTTCAGAATAAACCCATCAAGATAATCAGATGACCAGATTTCAGCAAAGAAATCACAAGGCATACTAGGTCACAGGAAGATGTGGTCCAGTCATAGGAACAAAATAAAATGACAGAGGAGACATAGAATTTGGACCAACTAATCAAAGATGCAAACAAATCTCCTAACCAAATTCAACAACATGGTTAAAGGGTTAAAGGATAGTAAGAAGACACTAGGTGGGCAAAAAGAAGAACTTGAAAGACTACAGAAATAAAATAACAGAACTTACGGAAATGAAAGACACTGCAGATGAAATTAAAAATATACTAGAGACACACAAGACCAGATCTGAAGATGCAGAAGAAAGGATCAGCAAACTAGAAAATGGAAGAGCAACAGAATTCAAACAGACAAAAGAACAAATAGAGAAAAAATGGAAAAGTTTGAGCACAGGCTCAGGGAAATGATTGACAACATGAAGATCACAAGCATATACATCATAGCTTTAAGGAGAAGAGGAGGGGAAAGGACAGGAAGAATATTTGTAGGAAATAATGGCTGAAAATTTCCCAACCCTTGTAAAAGACATAAATATGCAAATCCAAGAAGCTCAACATACTGCAAACAGAATAAATCTTAATAGACCCACTCCAAGAACATACTAATCAGACTGCCAAATGCCAAAGAGAAAGAGAGAATTCTAAAAGCAAGAGAAAGCAATTCAGCACATACAAAGGAATCCAAATAAGAAGAAGTCATCATTTCTCATCAGACACCATGGAGGCAAGGAGACCAGGGAATGATAATTTAAGATACTGAGAAAAAAAAAAAAAAAAGCCAGCCAAGAATTCCTTATCCAGGAAAACTGTCTTTCAACAATAATGAAAAGTTTAAAATTCACAGATAAACAGAAGCTGACAGAATTCCTTAGTGATAGACCTGCCCTGCAAGAAATACTAAAGAGAGTTCCACTGGCTGGAAGGAAAAAAAAAAAAAAATGACAGGAGAGAGATACCTATAGGAGAATATAGAGATGATTATTATTAGTAAGGGTGACTAAAAGAATAAAAAGAGAGAGAAAATAGATGTGACAAACAAAAGCCAAAAGATAAATTGATTGAAGTAAGTATTGCTTTACAGTATTAACATTGAATATTAATAGATTAAACTCCCCAATCAAAATACATAGATTGGCATAATGGATTAAAAAAAAAATGATCCACCTATATGCTGTTTAGGTGAGACTCATTTTAGACCCAAAAAATACAAAAAATACAAATAGGTTGAAAGTGAAAGATGGAAAAGGATATTTCATGCAAGCAATGACAAAAAAAAAAAAAAAAAAAAAAAAAACAGCTGGGATAGCTATACTAATATCAGACAAAATAAACTTTAAATGCAAAGATGTTATAAGAGACAGAGGACATGAGGACATGACATATTAATAAAAGGGGCAATCCACCAAGAAGAAATAACAATTATAAATATTTATACACCTAATTAAACTGTTCAAAAGTACATGAGGTAAAAGTGAAGAGAGTAATAAACATGTCTGCAATGGTAGTGGGAGACTTCAAAACACCACTCTCCTCAATAGATAGAACATCTTTACAGAGGATCAATAAGGAAACAGAGAATCTAAATAATATGATAAATGAACTAGACCTAACAGATGTATGTAGAACACTGCAACACAAAATAGCAGCATATGCATTCTTCTCAAGTGCTCATGGAACATTCTTCAGTGTAGACCACATGTTGGGACACAAAAAAGGTCTTAATAAATTTAAAAATATTGAAATTATACAAATCACTTTCTCTAATCATAATGGAATGAAACTGAAAATCAATAAAGGTTGGAAAACAGGAAATTTCACAAAAATATGGTGGCTAAACAACATGCTCTTAAACCATCAGTGGGTCAAAGAAGAAATTGCAAAAGAAATCAGTAAATATCTTGATACAAATGAAAATGAGAACAAAACATATCAAAACTTATGGGATGCAGTGAAGGCAGTGCCAAGAGGGAAAATTTATAGCCCCAAATGCCTACATTAAAAAGGAAGAAATAGCTAAAAGCAAAGACCTAACTGAACACCTCAAGACAATAGAGAAAGAACAGCTAACTAATCACAAAGCAATCAAAAGGAAAGAACTAACAAATATTAGAATGGAAATAAATGAAATGGAGAACAGAATGACAATAGAGACAATCAATCAAACCAGAAGTTGGTTCTTTGAGAAGATCAATAAAATTGACAAACCCTTAGCTAGACTGACAAAAGAAAAAAGGGAGAAAATACAAATAGATAAAATCAGAACTGAGAGGAGGATAATTACCAGACTCTGAAGAAATTAAAAAGGATTATAAGAGGAAAAAATGAACAACTGTATGCTAACAAACTAGACAACCTAAACATAGATGAACAATTTCCTAGAAACACATGAACAACCTACACTGACTGAGAAGAAATAGAAGACATCAACAAACCAATCACAACACAAGCAAAGAGAATGAGACAATCATCAAAAATCTCTTGACAAATAAAAGCCCAGGACCAGATGGCTTCACAGGTGAATTCTAGCAATCATTCCAAGAAGAGTTAATACCAATCCTGCTCAAATGCTTCCAAAAAACTGAAGAGGGAATGCCACCTAACTCATACTATGAAGCCTACATCACCCTAATACCAAAGCCTGATAAAGATACTACAAGAAAAGAAAACTACAGACATCTTTGATGAATATAGATGCAAAATCCTCAACAAAATACTTGCAAAATCAATCCAAAAGTACATTAAAGAACTATATATCATGAGCCAGTGGGTTATATTACAGCTATGCAAGGATAATTCAACACAAGAAAATCAATTAATGCATTACACCACATTAACAAATTAAAAGGGAAAACCCACGTGATCATCCCAATTGATGCAAAAAGGCATTTGACAAAATCCAGCATCCCTTCTTGATAAATCACTTCAAAAGGCAGAAATTGGAGGAGAATTCCTCAACATAATAAAGGCCATATATGAAAAAAACACAATTTACTTAGCACTTAATGGTGAAAGACTGAAAGCTCTCCCTCTATATCAAAAAGAAGACAAGGACATCCAGTGTCACCGCTGTTACTCAACATTTTGCTAGAATTTCTAGCTAGAGCAATTAGGCAAGCAAAAGAAGTCAGGCAGTCAGGCAGTTTTTCTCTTTTGATACCTTAGGTATATCATGCCACTGCCTTCTCACTTCCATGGGTTTCTGATGAGTAATAGACACTTAGTCTTATTGAGGATCCCTCATATGTGATGAATCAATTTTTCTCTTGCTGCTTTCGGAATTATCTGTCTTTGGTATTTGACATTCTGATTAGTATGTGTGTTAGAGTAGGCTATTAGGATTTATTTTGTTTGGAGTATGTTTCCCTTCTTGGATGTCTATATTTATGTCTTTCATAAGAAATGGTAAGTGTTTAGCCATTGTTTCCTGGAAAAGTCTTTCTGCCCCTTTTCTCTTTCTGGGACCCCCATACACATGTTTGTGTGCTTTATGCTGTCCCTCAAATCCCTGAGATGCTGCCCATTTTTTCTTATTTTTTCTCTATCTGTTCTTCTGACTTTATGATTTCTATTGTCCTCTCTTCTAGTTTGATGATTCTTTCTTCTGCCTGTTAAAATCTGCTATTGTATGCCTCTAAGGTATTTTAAATCTCTACTTATTCTGCCTTTCATCCCCATAATTTCTAACTTTCAAATTCTTCTTTATGCTTGCACATTGTCTTCTTAATAGTTTTTAGCTCTATATCCATTCTTGAATTGATTTAGAAAATTTGTTTGAACATCTTTGATTAGTTGTTATAAATTCTGTCTCCTTGGAAGTTTTATTTTTTTTTTCCCCTTGATTGAGCTGTATCTTCCTGTTTCATAGTATAGCCTGTAATTTTTTGCTGTTATCTGGACATCTGATTATCTTGATGAGTTAACTCTGAACATCAGTTTCTCCCTCTTTTCTAGGGTTTTATTGTTGATTGGCTTTGTGTTAACATTCTTCTTTGATGCATGGTCCAATGCTCCAACTTATTCTGGAGTCTGTGTTTAACTGTTCAGATTTTGTCAGCTTTTCTTCATCTGATTCTCACCCTGGATATCTGGTTCAATTTTTAAGATTGCACTTTTTATGCAATTGTTTCACCTCCTTGAGAAATCTCCCTTTCCTCTATTCCTTATCTGGGAATCTTGATCTGTTCTATTTGTTTTTGTGTAGAATTTTCTCCTCTGACCCTATGATTTGTTTAAATTCTCTCCCTCCCTCACTCAATGGCACCTTTTCCTTACACTTTTCTGTCTTACAGCACTTTCCTGTCTTGTATCAGTTCATTTCCCACCACCATCCCCCCCTCCTTTTTTTTCTGTGAGGCTTTTCTGCCTTCCATTTTTTCCCCATTAGGGAATCCCACCCTGGGCAGCCAGATGGGAGCATCCAGAAGGGCGGGTCATTCCAGAAAAGTCCATTTGGCATTTTAGTTGTCCAGCCAACAGAAACTGGATTGAGTACACACACCTCTTATCAACAGTTATGTCTCTCTCTCTCTTTGTTTCTCCCTCTCCATCTCCCTCTCCCTCTTCCTCTCTCTCTCTTCATCTGGGAACCCTTTTGTATATAGCACCCAGCACGGCTCAGCAACTTGTATTCTGCCCTGGGTCTGTGTGGACTTGGGTCCCTGTGGGTCTCTGCGCCTGGATATGCATGTGGTTCCAACTTGCTGCTGTGAGTGGTTCTACAGCCTGTGTCTGTGGTTGGAGGGGGCCATGCTGTGCTGCCCCTGCATGACTCCCAAGGTGCACAGGACTGTGTGAGGGAGAGGGGTATTGACTGGTGGGTCTGGGACAGAAATTTCCTACCTGTTCTTGGGATTCTTTTTCTTTTTCTTTGATTCGGTATTTGTGGAGTCCTTCACCAGTCTCTATCATCCTCCATGGTTACAAGCAAGTAGAATTTGACTTTTTAATAGCTGATTCTGAGGGGAGATTTTTCCAGGGGGTGTTGATGACATCCACTCCCTCACTAGATTTTAAGTTCTACAAGTATATTCACCAGATCTACCAATAAGCCAATACAGTGACCGACCGATAGTTAATATTGATTTAATATTTCTTAAATGAATGAACAAAAGAGAAGTATTGACAACTCTTAGAGCTGTGCTTTTGTAATTGCTCCTTAATTATCTATTTAGTAATGTAAAATCAAATTTCGTATTAGGTATGTATCAATCTGCTAATAATCTGTATAATTCATTCCCAACCCTTGTCCTTTCCTCAACCTGATTTTTAAATGTCAGCTTCTTTGATTTCTTGTTATGGTTAGTTTTTAGGTAAAACTGACATTTCCTAATGGTACTCTTGCAAATGTAGTAATAACTGCATTTCTTCTAAACTGTGAACCTGACAAGTTTATGTCAGAAGAATATTCAGGCAGAAATTTTGGTATAGAACTGTCCAGAGTCTTAGACTACTTTGTTATAGCCAATTATGAGTATTGAATGATCTTGGTGCTGTCCTTTCTGAAGGTTGATAATTGGAAGTGAAGGTTTCCAACATCCTATAACTGCAATTCATTGGGTCTCGTTTAGAATCATTCTGCAGCATACTAAAACTAATAGGAGGAATTTGTCCTCTGGCGGATTGATGATAGCCGTGATTTTTTATATTCTTGTTCCATTGAAAGTCAGGGTCTAATTCCCTACCCCTTGATCTCTGTAAGGGCTTGATGACTGTTTTGACTAAACAAATAATTTAGAAGTCTCCAGGTACAGGCAAGAAGGGGTTGCCTGTTTTTGTTTTTTGTTTTTTTGCTTTTTTTTTTAACCTTGCTCTTGGAAGCCAGCCACCATGTAATAAGTACCATCCCCCTAACACCTCCACGTCACCAGAAGATGTGCTCAAACCACACGGAGAAACCTTGGAGGATAAGATCCCTGGTGGAGAGAGGGAGAGTCGAAAGAGTCTCAGAACGAGTCTGTGGTGAAGAAATCGCCTTCAAAGTGCATCTTCCAATCCCAGTCACTCTAGCTGAGAGCGTGTAAGTCAGAGACAAAATGCTTAGATGAGCCCTTCAGAAATATGGACCCTGGAAGTTATAAGGAAATCAAATTTATTGTTTTAAGCCACTAAGAGCAGGATGGTTTCTTACATAGTGATGGAGAAAATAATTAAAAAGGAAAACTAGAGATAATTTCAGATAGTGAAAACTTTTCTCATCCCAGATTTTTTTGCTTTTTTAGTCCATAGCTATCTTCTTAAATACCCCCATTGTGAATAATGGGCTGGCAGATATTTTTACTGTAAATGCTTCCGTTTCTATAAAAGGGTAATTGTTTAGATTACTAATGCAAATTTAGCAGTTGCCTGTAAAATTGAAGATAAAGAGAATGACTGTTTTAGAGTGTTATGATTTTTAGATGTGGAAAGGAAAGATAATGTGATAAATAGACTCACGTTGTATTTGGATGTGAATTTTAAACAAAGCTAATTTTACACAGAAGTGTTCTAGAAAGATTCTATTTACAGTGTTTCTGTGGTTAGCAAGAAACTGCTATCTATGCTCTATAATTTTATGCAATGAAAATAAGCAGGTATAGTCATGCTTATCCAACCGATATTATCGCTAATATATAATGTGCTGTATTTGTCAAATAAATAAGAACTCTTCCTTTCAAATTTTAATTTTGAGAGCTGCTGAGTGGGTGATCATTCCTAAATGAGGACTGCTGAAAACCAATAATTTGAATTTCTAAAATGTGTATGCCAATTAAAACCTTAGCAAAAACAGAGAAAACCTTTCAATTGACTTAGGATTTTTAGTAAAATAGCTTTTCATGGTCTTCTGCTGTGTCCTATTTATTTGAGATAAACCTTCCAGGATACAAGTTAAGAATGGCGGTGGGTTGCCTGGATACAAAGAAAAATAAGAACAACTACCACCAAAATATAAAACTGTTGATAACACAGTAAAGATTGTATAGAGTAGTGACTGGAAAGGGGTGAGGAGAATCAGTAAGCCGCGCTTTTCTCTGAGTGTGCAGAAAACTCTTCATATTTTATATCACCTTCAGGATGAATGCTACATAGCTTAGGTGATAGCCGTTTTATCCAAATCTATTCCTGTAGAAAAAAAAGTTTTGCCATCATCACAGAAGTGTGAATACAGGGAGGAAAAAAAAAAAAAAAAAACTCCTTTAATGGATGAAAGCAGACTATTTTTAGATTTTTGATTTGTCCATGAGAAACTCTAATAAGGACACTAGTGCTGCTAAATTGAGATTCTCACGTAAGTCACTTCAATACCATCTTGGTTAAACTGGGGATGGCGGTAACGCTACTGAATAAATCATTCTCTGCTAAGAAGCAAAACATTTTGAGAGCTATTACAGTAGGTTCAGGTGTTCAGTGGTGAGAAAAATCTCGGTGAGACTATGTAAACTGTATTTATAAAATATGATTTATACGCCAAGCCCAGAGAAAATTCTGCACTTCACATTTTGTGAAATACAGTTGGATTATTTTTTACTGCAAATAGGGGCATAGCTATTCTCTAGGAGGTGCCAGGTCTGCAGTTTTGAAAACTCACCAAAGGCAGGCAGGACACAGCATTTTTAATGTCAGGGGGAGATTTAGTGGGAGATTTTTGATGACAGAGAGAAGGCACTCTAGTCAAGGTCTCTTTGTGGGAGACAGCGTTGGTAAATAGCAATCAAAAAGTACCATCTCTCAGTGGACATTAGGTCACTGATATGGCATGAATCATTTATCCAGGGTCTCCAAAGTCCCTGGCTACCTTGGGGTTGCAGGACATCATGGTGAATTGGAAATAAAATAAGGTTCAGGTCTGAATTCTCCCTTTAATTGCCCTCTAGAGCTTTGCCTAGGCATGTTTAAACAATACTGGCTGGGATCTATAGATGCAAAGCAGAAACTGCTACATACATTTGTTTTCTCCATGAATAAAGAGAATATTTCTTTTCTGAAGTTGTCAATTTTACATCATTCAGAAGCACATTAATGACATGGAAAAACATAATTTTTTCCTGGTACAGATGGGGAAAAGATAATAAATACAACAAATAAAAAATAAGGAGAAACAGCAGTTTCTTGATATAGTTCTAGTCTTTTTTCTGAGCCTTTATTTTTAAAATGTGTAGCATCATTTTATTTGATTAGATTACTTGGCCAAGCTGAGATATAACCCCTAATTCACATCCCTTACCAACCAATCAGCTTCATAATTTACTTGCTATCCCTGGATTGTTTCCAATTTGGGGCATCTGGAGATACTGATCACCTTTCGCTGAAAGCCAATCCCACGGAGTCAACAGCAGAATGTAGAGATCTAGGTGTGTTAAGGGAATATCAGGTCAGTTTTATTCATCACCAGGCCTAGCAAAGCTGAGGGATCCGTTGGGGTGCATAACAAATGCTGCCAAGCCTTTCAGAAGACTTGTCCTTCTCTCAATTTATCCTTGATTCAGGGAACATGAATTATGCAACATGAGCCTAAGCCCTGAAACCTGAGCACCGAGTACATCTTATAATAAATGTTTATTCAGCACATCTAGCAATGTAAGCTTAAGATTTGGAGAAAAGAGAGTTTACCAAGGAAAACAGAAGTTAGACTGGATAATTTATGGCAGATTATGTTTTGACTATTTTTAATGCAGTAGTTTCTAATTGAATGTTGTTGTCTCTTGTATCGACATCTGCCCCCTCCCAATATTCCTTTTCCTCATGATTTATCAGTCTAGACACTCCTCCATTTTTCAAACTTTTGCACTGAATACAGTAACCTTCATAAAATGACCATGTTTCCAGTCCACTGAAATGAAGCCAAATTTAGAGAAATGAAACAAAAATGCCAAATCCTACTGAATTTATGAGGGATTATATTTGTCCTTGTTTTTAAAAATCAGATTAGGGAAGCATAGGTCTAAGTTCAACTCGTGTCTCAGATTACATGAATGTAGATCTTTCCATTTTCCTTTAAAAGCTTTTCAAAAAAGCTTTTTGGCATTAGCCAAACTCTATAACACATATAACCTGACTGTAAACATATACATATATAAATTTAAATATGCCATGTGACTTTAGATCTTTTATAAGAGACATGGTAATATGCCTTATGCTGTTGATATTATTAAATTTTGTGAAAGAGTAAAATCTTGGAAAATAAGAATTTTGGCAACTTTCCAAAAGAGTTCTAAAACAGGAAGAAAAAGTTGTAGGTGGTTTCACTCTTTTAACAACTAGAGGATTTCCCTTTAAAGAATTTTCACCTTCAAAATTAGAACTAAATGCCTAGTCTTTAGATACAAATGTGGAACTCAGCTTGAAATCACAAATCAATTTTGATGCTAAACACAGACATGGCATGTAAAAGGAATAAAACAGATGATGTTGGAATTGACTCCTGAGCCTCTTGTTAATACAATATTCAGATCATAATATTAATGAAAATTGATTACACATATTCCAGCCTAGATAGCTTCCCAGGATGCTGACCATAACTGAAATAATCTTGTTTTGCAAAAATATGCTGCTTGGCTAGAAGTTAATGATTAGAACATCTACCAAAACATTCTCTGCACAGCTTTCTCTCTAGGTTCTTATTGAGCTTTAGCTCATTTATGCATCCTCTAGAAAATGACAGAAAACAAGTTGCCTCTCTGAAACAAGCAGGACCAGGCAGCCTGATTCCTCTGAAGATGAATGGTAGGATCCCATCATGCCACTGCAATAAAGATCTTAGGCTGAGCTTTACCATGCCTCTGCTGACCTGCTGAAGGCCACGTTATAGTTTGCCTATGTGGGAAGTCTTTTGCATAAAGCTTGCTAAAATCCCAGGTGGTGAGAGCCATCTTTGGGATGAAGAGGAAAGTAAGCACAAAGCTGACTACTGGAAGGAGAAAAGGACTGAGGAAGGAACAGATCTCAAATATCATACAAATCAACAACTGCAGGAGAGGGCCCAAGGGAAGAGTTGCCCCCATGCAATCTTGTGCAGCGTGTTTATCAGACACTGGCATCTGGGTCTCAGAAATGGCTGATGAATTTCCTATGGATCTTCAACATAGGGATGAACTGGAATTTGTTGCTTGGTGTCCCAAGCCAGTGTTTACTCAGTCATTCTCTTGCCTGATCACCCTCCCATCTTAACTTTTGGGAGCCAAGGCCAATGCTCCTTTCCTCTACCTCCTGATTTAGAGAATGCTTCCTTTTAATTTCCTTCTTCCATATGCTGTGGTTAGCTGCCCTGGGGCCCTAGAGAAAAGAAGTCTTGAATAGCTTAAGACTTCACTTTGTGGTTCCCAGACAGTAAAGGGACTTCAGAAGAAGTCAAAATTTTGGATCCAGAATCATATTGTGGAAACAAGAAGCCAGAATTGACCTTGGGAGTTCTTTCTGAATTGTCTGAGAAGGAGGGTGGTTGGACAGATTGCTCCCACTTTGCCTGTAGGAGAATCGAAAATTCCCCACATGACCTTGGGCTTTCATTCTCTTTAGTGAAAGGAGCCACATTAACTCAATATCCCATTAGTCCAGGTGCCCTTAAATTCCTCAGGGGCTGGACAGCTGGCTTCTATATGCAATCCCCCAAATCTGTGAAACCAAAGCTTAGGCTGGGAATCTCTCACTTGGAAATGTATTTAGGGCACAGAAAAATAAAATACTTTATGAAATAAATTTTTAATAAAAATCATAAACAATGGGGAGTAAATACACCAAAATATTAACAAGGGTGTCTCTGGAATTAATTCCTTCTGCTTATTCATGTTCTCCAAGTCTCTGGTAATGAGCATCTAATCCTTTTAATTCAAAATATAGTTTAAAAATATTTTAGCAGCAATAATATTTCTTCCCTCCCTCCCTTCCTTCATTCTCTCCCCCCCTCCCACTTCCTTCCTTTCTCTACAGTTCTGTGGGTTGGTTGTTTAAGCCTGACATTGACAGGATAGCCTAATGGCTAAATTTATGTTCTTCAGACTTGACAGCCTGGGTTCAAACTCCATCTCTATATTATATTAGCTGGATAACCTTGTGAAAGTTAAAACGACTTTGCCTCAGTATCCTCATTTGTAAAACAGGAAAAATGGAAGTATCTAAATATTGCCAATGTGACTTTGAGAAAGTTTATTAACCTCAATTTTCTCATTTTAAAATAAAAGAAATAAAAGAATTTAAATTGTAAGGTTCTAGAGAGGATAAAATGTGCAATATACATACAGTGCTTAGCTTGCAGCACACAATAGGCTCTCAATATCTGTTGCCTCTTATTTTTATTGGCAGCTTTTAGGATATAAATTAACCTATGTTGTATGTAATTTTTAGATGAACATAACTTCTCATTGCACAAAAATATTCAGGCAGTTCTAATAAGCCAGCCAATTTTATGATGAAATTTGGTATCACAACTCTTCCTTTTGGATTTAATTGCCAGAAGTGAGTTACTATATTTTCACCTATGTTGCTGGGCTACCATGTGACCCCAAAGAAAAGTTACATGACTTCAGCATATGTTTAATTATTCTCTATCTGAGCATGATAGTACTTAAAATAAGAGAGGGAAATCTTTCTTGCTCCTTCTAGAGAAGGAATACTTTATTACAAAACTTAGTGATAAATAAGAAGCATCCACTAGTATAGAAAAATGAATCTTGAACTTATTGGACCTCAGAAAGCACCTCTATAATGAATGGAAGCAAAGTTTGTATATTTTTCTTCACACCAACATGCAAGTTAAATACTTTCAAATTCATTTAACAGGAAAGAAAACTGACAAAGAAATGCACATTTATTTGACCAAAGTTACATAGCTGCCATGTGCCAGAGCTTAAATCTGAACCTTGGTTTCTCTGGCTCCAAACTACACATTTTTCTCTGTCATGGGGAAGACCTCACTTTTCCTCTGTATGGAGGTACACTGTTATTTCCTTTTGGATCATTCCATCTCCACCTTGGTGAATGTTGTGAGTAAGCCTAGCCTTGAAACTCCCTGCCCTGCCCTAGCCATGTTATGGGCACATGACCTAGAGAATCCAATCAAATGCTCCCCCAGGAATTATAATCTTAAGCAAAGTTAATTTCCAGGAAGAGGCTTAAGGAATCCAACCTAGACTCTGTTAGTTAGGGTTCTCTAGGGAAACAGAATCAATGAGAGATGTCTATGAATATAAGATTTATAAAAGAGTCTCATGCAACTGCGGGTTTGTAAAAGTCCAAATTCCGTAGGGCAGGCAGCAAACTAGCAACTCCAATGAAGATGTTCGATGAACTCCTTAGGAAATGAACTGGCAACTTTCAAGAACTCCTCAGGAAACGCTTTGCTGGGCAGCCAAAGAAGAAGTGAAGGCCCTCTATCTGTCTCACTTAAAAGTCTTCAATTGATTGGATTAAATCCAGCCAACTGCATTCTCTCATTGTGGAAGATACACCCTTCATTGATGTCATCAGTTACAGCTGCAGCCAATTGACTGATGATTTAATAAACCAACCTGTTTGTTTATTAACCAGCCACAAATGTCCTTGTAGCAATAGTTAGGCCAGTGCTTGCTTGACCAGACAGTTGGGTACCTTCACCTGGCGAAGGTGACACATGAACCTAACCATCACATAGAATATCAATGTGGAGACTAGTTGCTGCTACCTATGCACACCTAAAGAAAAATCTGGGGGGAAAAGACCAGAATGTTCTTTATTTATTCTAAGAACTTTAAAAAGTTACTCTGCTCTGGTAGTCCTGATCACTGTGGTTGAATTTATCCAACCCATTCTTTTCTCTCCATATGACACAAAGAGTACTTCTGTAGCAGAATTTTAGTGCTTGAAATGGGGATTGGATGTTCATGGACCTTGCTAGATTCAGCACTGAGTTAGTCAATATTGTCTGCATATGCTATTGTCACCATGATGAAGTCTGACCAGAAGTTTGCTCCATCTAACTTGTCTCTGCTTGAGTTGTGCTTATGTTCAGAAAAAAATACAACCGCAAACACCTATGCTGTTTAAAACTCCAGCTTCTGCAGCCATCACCACCTCGCCAGGCTGTGAACCATAAAGTCCACAGCCAATGAAAAAGCAAGAACCCATCTCAGTGTGAACCTCAAGTTCCTGCCTTACCACGGCAGGAAAAGCCAACTTCCCAGAGCATGCACACTAAGCCGCAACCCTGACCTTACTTTACCTTAGCTCATTATAATAATAAAACCTCAGTTTCTAGGAGGCATCTAGATGCCATTTCCTGAACATGTGATGACCAGGGAGTGCACAGGCCCAAAACCAATTCTTTGGAAATCCCTTTGCTGATTTACACCAACTACCTACGTGTGCATCCCCAGACCCCCTATAAAAAAACCACCTACACCTCCCTTTGGGGAGAACGTGCCTTTGGGAATGAGTCCACCCTTCTCCATTCTTTGGCCAAAGAATAAAGTGCTGCTTTGCTTTACCTTTTCTGGTTTCTTTCTATAGGTGCAAAAGACACGAGACTGGGAGACCCATTTTGTAGGGTACGGCCTATAGAGGGTCGGTAACATTATTATAGTCACAGCTCTCTATCAATTGCAGTGTCCTTTTCAACTCTTAATGAACTGTAGGAGAATGAATTTTATGAGAGCAGGCAGTCCTTTTGCTTTGCCAAACTCCAAATTGAGACCATAGTTAATTCACAACATAACAGCAGTTCTTTATTTTTACCTTGAAAATAACTTTTCTGAAACTATGTTTTTCTTTGAAGGCTTGAAATGATAAAAGACTTTTAAAGGGATTTCAAAAGTGTGCTTTCAACACATAGTGATAAATGTACTTATCAGAATATTAATGCTAAAGAATGTCTCTTTCTGAAAATAATCATTGCTTAAAAAAAAAAAGAACCAAAAATGCTTTCCACCTTTATTTGCCTGGCATGATTCAGGGTGTCTACTTCGACCACAAGATTTTCCCTTTTTTTTTTTTTACTTCTCATCTGTTCCTCTTTCTCCATATCCCTGCCTCATTTCTTTATGTTACTTGAATATACTGCTCTCTTTTTTTACTCTTAACTGTCTTTGCTCTCCCTCTCTCCCGTGTGATTACCAGGTTCCACAGACAGGATGGAAATATGTGTGAAAATGACTTAATAAGGATTTCCTATTTAGGAAAATTTGTCTTCAGTGGTGTTTGATGATTTCTCCTGAGAAAAAGGCATTCAAAGTCTTACCCTAATCATCTCTGAGCAAAACATTTCAAATTGTCCAAGCAGCTGCACAAACACAAGCTAGAAACAGACGTGAACAAAAAAATTTCCTGCAGTAGTAAACACGACAACGCTTTTCTATTGATAACACTTTGGAGGCAATTCCTCTGTTTCTGGCAAAGGCCATTTAAAGTGCAGGTTAACAATGAGAAATCTAGCCCTTCTAAGACAGCATGCATGAAAAACATGTTGGTTTGCATTTACCAATTTAAAAACTGTACCGGTATAGCTTGTGCCATTATAATAAATTGTCTTAAAAATAGATTGTTTTCCAAGGAGAAAAACTTTTATTTCTTATAAGAAGTCCTAAGTGATGCTTCAGAGAGAACAAATTGCCATTAAAATTCTTTCCTAAATTTTTACCATTATTGTTCAGGTGAGAAGATAGAGAAATATAACTCTCCCAAGATCTGACCAGACTCCATGCGAGAAATTCCTTTGAAGGCTCATATTTATCTTAAACATTCACCTGGATTACCATTCTGGTCCTTAGCAATATCACACTTAATAGAAAAATTATGTTTTAACTTACTTAGTTTGATTTTCCCTCTAGTCTTTGAGAAAAAAAATATCATCTCAGAAAAGTATTATTATTTATCCCTTGGCTGCAAGCATCCTCCTGGGATGCCAGTTCACATCCCTGTTTTAAGAAATGCTGCTCAAAGGAGATGGCTTTTCAACCAACGGAAGAGAAATCTGCATGGTTAGTTTGGACAGGATAAAAGCAGTCAACTCCTTTCACATCCCAGATTATTAAATGTGCCTTAAAAGATATACAAACCCAAAATTGCATTTACTCATTCCTTAAGTCCGTCAACAATTATTTACTGAGTCTCTACTCTCGCTTGCAATGGGCTGTGTTCTGGGAATGAAGCTGGAAAACAAGACAATCTATGATATTGCCCTTACTGTGTTTATATTTTATGGGGACTACAGGCAATTAACAAGTTGGTAAAATAAAGAATAAACATTTAAACAAACAAACCAGATAGTTACAAATTTCCTTCAAGCGCCCCAAAGGAACAAAAAGGTGAAGAGATAAAATCCTTGGCAGAAGCCAATTTGGGTAATATGACTGGGGTTGCCTCTTTGAGAAGACAATGATTGTAGTAAGATCTGAAAAGACAGCGAAAACCAGCCTTGCAAGCTAGGAATCCTGATCACATTGCTTACATGTGAAAAGGGTGAATTTAAAGCCAGAGATGCTCTTTAAATAAGTGATTATTGGTTCTCTTTTACATCTTGGATTAGAGATCAGGCAGAAGCTTGTCTCCATTACTGCCACTCTTCCCTGGTTTCTATGTGCAAAGCTGGGTTTCCCACTATTGACATTTCACGTGTGTTGTACTCTTTGGGGGAATATATCTTGAGAATACATTGATGCAAACTTTTTAGAATCATTAAAACCTTCTAGATAATAATCCTCTTAACACAGGTTTTATAAGAGGGTTCAAATTTCAGAAACCCCTTACACTTGACTTATATACATACAGGAAAATTCAGAAAGAAACAAGGAAGCTTTACCAACCAAACTGAAGAATTCTTACTTCCTCCATCAAAGAGTTAAATACACAAACACACACACACACACACACACACACACACACACATATTTTCAACTTCAGGAAAGTTTCTTCAAATGGAATTTCACATGGAAGACAAATTATACAAAAATGTCGTAGCAGAGAAACTGGTTGAATCCAAATCTGGAGGCCAGGTTGGCTTCCAAGTGGGTCTTTCCCTTCCGTATTTCCTCTCCCTCACCCCTTTGTCAACAGCAGACTGCAAGTCATGCATACTTGTCAAGATTCACTTGAGGCTTCTGGAAGCATGCTATGAACACCGCTTCCTAGTCTAGTACAAAGCTACCTGATAGCATTTCTTTTGTAATCTTATGCTTTTTTTTAAAGGAAGAATACAATGTTTTAAATGTTATTAAATCCAACCACACTGATGCTTTGATGGGAATCGAGACTAATACTAACATTCTTATTCTGCTAATAACCTTAGCAATGCATTACAGCACAGTGCACTGCATTCCTGGATTAGGTAAAACCACTTGCTCAACACAACTAGAGTATCTTCAAATGTTTGATTATGTACTTCTGGAACAATGGTCACAGCTGAATCAAGCAACATGACCTTCTCTTCAAATTATAACATAAAATTAATAAAAAAATTTCAGACCATTTCCATAGTATTAGAATGCCTGAGATTTTAGTAAGAAAATATTTTTATTAGAAAAAGAAATGTGGATAAGTAAAAAGAAAAGATTATACATATTTTTTTCTTGGTATTTTCCCCAATTTCCATATGATACTTTGAAGGCTTGGCTTCAGAGTTGATTAGAATCATTATAGGCTAACATTTTCTTCAAATATTTGGGACCTACTACTGACAAAAATAGTCATCTTGCTGCTTCCATAGTAATTTTAAATGTGCCTTTCTATTTAGAAAAAGCAATATCTGTGGAAGGAAAGAAGGAAGGAAGGAAGGAAGGAAGGAAGGAACAAAGGAAGGAAGAAGGGAAGGAGGAAGGAGGAAGAGAGGAAAAGGGGAAGGGGAGGAAGGAGGGGGAGAAGAAGGAAGGAGGAAAAGAAAGAGTAGAGAAATAAAAATGTGAAAATACCAAGGGAAATGAGAGCCCTTAGTGAGGCTTTCTTGCCCTAATGCTTAAAATCTTGTGACTTTTACAATAAATATACTAGAAATAGATTTATACTAAATCTGTTTTCCAAGTCCTAGTTCTAGGTTGCTATCAGTAAGTAACTATGGTTTATTGATTTTTTCTTTCTTAAATTTTATATCAGGTGCTCAGAAAATCATAAACCTGAATTACCTCCTGACAGTTTTCCTTATTTTACGTAAAACAATTCTTTGGAATGAAAATGTGAATTAGAGAGGCGGGGCAAGATGGCGGACTGGTGAGCTGTATGTTTTAGTTACTCCTCCAGGAAAGTAGGTAGAAAGCCAGGAACTGCGTGGACTGGACACCACAGAACAATCTGACTTTGGGCATACTTCATACAACACTCATGAAAACGTGGAACTGCTGAGATCAGCGAAATCTGTAAGTTTTTGCGGCCAGGGGACCCGCGCCCCTCCCTGCCAGGCTCAGTCCCGTGGGAGGAGGTGCTGTCAGCTCCGGGAAGGAGAAGGGAGAACTGCAGTGGCAGCCCTTATCGGAAACTCATTCTACTGATCCAAACTCCAACCATAGATAGACTGAGACCAGACACCAGAGAATCTGAGAGCAGCCAGCCCAGCAGAGAGGAGACAGGCATAGAAAAAAAACAACACGAAAAACTCCAAAATAAAAGCGGAGGATTTTTGGAGTTCTGGTGAACATAGAAAGGGGAAGGGCAGAGCTCAGGCCCTGAGGCGCATATGCAAATCCCAAAGAAAAGCTGATTTCTCTGCCCTGTGGACCTTTCCTTAATGGCCCTGGTTGCTTTGTCTCTTAGCATTTCAATAACCCATTAGATCTCTGAGGAGGGCCCTTTTTTTTTTTTTTTTAATCCTTTTTTCTTTTTCTAAAACAAGTACTCTAAGAAGCCCAATACAGAAAGCTTCGAAGACTTGCAATTTGGGCAGGTCAAGTCAAGAGCAGAACTAAGAGAGGTCTGAGACAAAAGGCAATAATCCAGTGGCTGAGAAAATTCACTAAACACCACAACTTCCCAAGAAAAGGGGGGTGTCCGCTCACAGCCATCATCCTGGTGGACAGGAAACACTCCTGCCCATCACCAGCCCCATAGCCCAGAGCTGCCCCAGACAACCCAGGGTGACAGAAGTGCTTCAAATAACAGGCACACACCACAAAACTGGGCGTGGACATTAGCCTTCCCTGCAACCTCAGCTGATTGTCCCAGAGTTGGGAAGGTGGAGCAGTGTGAATTAACAAAGCCCCATTCAGCCATCATTTCAGCAGACTGGGAGCCTCCCTACACAGCACAGCAGCCCAGAACTGCCCTGGGGGGACGGCACTCATCTGTGACATAGCACAGTCATCCCTCAACAGAGGACCCGGGGTGCACAGCCTGGAAGAGGGGCCCACTTGCAAGTCTCAGGAGCCATACGCCAATACCAAGGACTTGTGGGTCAGTGGCAGAGACAAACTGTGGCAGGACTGAACTGAAGGATTAGACTATTGCAGCAGCTTTAAAACTCTAGGATCACCAGGGAGATTTGATTGTTAGAGCCACCCCCCCTCCCTGACTGCCCAGAAACACGCCCCATATACAGGGCAGGCAACACCAACTACACACGCAAGCTTGGTACACCACTTGGACCCCACAAGACTCACTCCCCCACTCACCAAAAAGGCTAAGCAGGGGAGAACTGGCTTGTGGAGAACAGGTGGCTCGTGGACGCCACCTGCTGGTTAGTTAGAGAAAGTGTACTCCACGAAGCTGTAGATCTGATAAATTAGAGATAAGGACTTCAATTGGTCTACAAATCCTAAAGGAACCCTATCAAGTTCAGCAAATGCCACGAGGCCAAAAACAACAGAAAATTATAAAGCATATGAAAAAACCAGACGATATGGATAACCCAAGCCCAAGCACCCAAATCAAAAGACCAGAAGAGACACAGCACCTAGAGCAGCTACTCAAAGAACTAAAGATGAACAATGAGACCATAGTATGGGAGACAAAGGAAATCAAGAAGACCCTAGAAGAGCATAAAGAAGAAATTGCAAGACTAAATAAAAAAATGGATGATCTTATGGAAATTAAAGAAACTGCTGACCAAATTAAAAAGATTCTGGACACTCATAGTACAAGACTAGAGGAAGCTGAACAATGAATCAGTGACCTGGAAGATGACAGAATGGAAAATGAAACCATAAAAGAAAGAATGGGGAAAAAAATTGAAAAAATTGAAATGGACCTCAGGGATATGATAGATTATATGAAACGTCCGAATATAAGACTCATTGGTGTCCCAGAAGGGGAAGAAAAGGGTAAAGGTCTAGGAAGAGTATTCAAAGAAATTGTTGGGGAAAACTTCCCAAATCTTCTAAACAACATAAATACACAAATCATAAATGCTCAGCGAACTCCAAATAGAATAAATCCAAATAAACCCACTCCGAGACATATACTGATCACACTGTCAAACACGGTAGAGAAGGAGCAAGTTCTGAAAGCAGCAAGAGAAAAGCAATTCACCACATACAAAGGAAACAGCATAAGACTAAGTAGTGACTACTCAGCAGCCACCATGGAGGCGAGAAGACAGTGGCACGATATATTTAAAATTCTGAATGAGAAAAATTTCCAGCCAAGAATACTTTATCCAGCAAAGCTCTCCTTCAAATTTGAGGGAGAGCTTAAATTTTTCACAGACAAACAAATGATGAGAGAATTTCCTAACAAGAGACCTGCCCTACTGGAGAGAATAAAGGGAGCCCTACAGACAGAGAAACAAAGAAAGGACAGAGAGACTTGGAGAACGGTTCAGTACTAAAGAGATTCGGTATGGGTACAATAAAGGATATTAATAGACAGAGGGGAAAAATATGACAAACATAAACCAAAGGATAAGATGGCTGATTCAAGAAATGCCTTCACGGTTATAACGTTGAATGTAAATAGATTAAACTCCCCAATTAAAAGATATAGATGCGCAGAATGGATCAAAAAAAAAAAATGAACCATCAATATGTTGCATACAAGAGACTCATCTTAGACACAGGGACACAAAGAAACTGAAAGTGAAAGGATGGAAAAAAATATTTCATGCAACCTACAGCCAAAAGAAAGCAGGTGTAGCAATATTAATCTCAGATAAAATAGACTTTAAATGCAGGGATGTTTTGAGAGACAAAGAAGGCCACTACATACTAATAAAAGGGGCAATTCAACAAGAAGAAATAACAATCGTAAATGTCTACGCACCCAATCAAGGTGCCACAAAATACATGAGAGAAACACTGGCAAAACTAAAGGAAGCAATTGATGTTTCCACAATAATTGTGGGAGACTTCAACACATCACTCTCTCCTATAGATAGATCAACCAGACAGAAGACCAATAAGGAAATTGAAAACCTAAACAATCTGATAAATGAATTAGATTTAACAGACATATACAGGACATTACATCCCAAATCACCAGGATACACATACTTTTCTAGTGCTCATGGAACTTTCTCCAGAATAGATCATATGCTGGGACATAAAACAAGCCTCAATAAATTTAAAAAGATTGAAATTATTCAAAGCACATTCTCTGACCACAAAGGAATACAATTAGAAGTCAATAACCATCAGAGACTTAGAAAATTCACAAATACCTGGAGGTTAAACAACACACTCCTAAACAATCAGTGGGTTAAAGAAGAAATAGCAAGAGAAATTGCTAAATATATAGAGACGAATGAAAATGAGAACACAACATACCAAAACCTATAGGACACAGCAAAAGCAGTGCTAAGGGGGAAATTTATAGCACTAAATGCATATATTAAACAGGAAGAAAGAGCCAAAATCAAAGAATTAATGGATCAACTGAAGAAGCTAGAAAATGAACAGCAAACCAATCCTAAACAAAGTACAAGAAAAGAAATAACAAGGATTAAAGCAGAAATAAATGACATAGAGAACAAAAAAACAATAGAGAGGATAAATATCACCAAAAGTTGGTTCTTTGAGAAGATCAACAAGATTGACAAGCCCCTAGCTAGACTGACAAAATCAAAAAGAGAGAAGACCCATATAAACAAAATAATGAATGAAAAAGGTGACATAACTGCAGATCCTGAAGAAATTAA
Source organism: Choloepus didactylus (assembly GCF_015220235.1). NCBI lineage: Eukaryota > Metazoa > Chordata > Mammalia > Pilosa > Megalonychidae > Choloepus > Choloepus didactylus. Next base: position 40,332,072 of record NC_051312.1, on the reverse strand, counting down.
AAAAACTATAAGAGGATATTATGAACAACTGTATGGAAACAAACTGGATAATGTAGAAGAAATGGACAATTTCCTGGAAACATATGAACAACCTAGACTGACCAGAGAAGAAATAGAAGACCTCAACCAACCCATCATAAGCAAAGAGATCCAATCAGTCATCAAAAATCTTCCCACAAATAAATGCCCAGGGCCAGATGGCTTCACAGGGGAATTCTATCAAACTTTCCAGAAAGAACTGACACCAATCTTACTCAAACTCTTTCAAAACATTGAAGACAATGGAACACTACCTAACTCATTTTATGAAGGTAACATCAATCTAATACCAAAACCAGGCAAAGATGCTACAAAAAAGGAAAACTACCGGCCAATCTCCCTAATGAATATAGATGCAAAAATCCTCAACAAAATACTTGCAAATCGAATCCAAAGACACGTTAAAAAAATCATACACCATGACCAAGTGGGGTTCATTCCAGGCATGCAAGGATGGTTCAATATAAGAAAATCAATCAATGTATTACAACACATTAACAAGTCAAAAGGGAAAAATCAATTGAGCATCTCAATAGATGCTGAAAAAGCATTTGACAAAATCCAACATCCCTTTTTGATAAAAACACTTCAAAAGGTAGGAATTGAAGGAAACTTCCTCAACATGATAAAGAGCATATATGAAAAACCCACAGCCAGCATAGTACTCAATGGTGAGAGACTGAAAGCCTTCCCTCTAAGATCAGGAACAAGACAAGGATGCCCGCTGTCACCACTGTTATTCAACATTGTGCTGGAAGTGCTAGCCAGGGCAATCTGGCAAGACAAAGAAATAAAAGGCATCCAAATTGGAAAAGAAGAAGTAAAACTGTCATTGTTTGCAGATGATATGATCTTATATCTAGAAAACCCTGAGAAATCGACGATACAGCTACTAGAGCTAATAAACAAATTTAGCAAAGTAGCAGGATACAAGATTAATGCACATAAGTCAGTAATGTTTCTATATGCTAGAAATGAACAAACTGAAGAGACACTCAAGAAAAAGATACCATTTTCAATAGCAACTAAAAAAATCAAGTACCTAGGAATAAACAACCAAAGATGTAAAAGACCTATACAAAGAAAACTACATAACTCTACTAAAAGAAATAGAAGGGGACTTTAAAAGATGGAAAAATATTCCATGTTCATGGATAGGAAGGCTAAATGTCATTAAGATGTCAATTCTACCCAAACTCATCTACAGATTCAATGCAATCCCAATCAAAATTCCAACAACCTACTTTGCAGACTTGGAAAAGCTAGTTATCAAATTTATTTGGAAAGGGAAGATGCCTCGAATTGCTAAAGACACTCTAAAAAAGAAAAACGAAGTCGGAGGACTTACACTCCCTGACTTTGAAGCTTATTATAAAGCTACAGTTGCCAAAACAGCATGGTACTGGCACAAAGACAGACAGATAGATCAATGGAATCGAATTGAGAATTCAGAGATAGACCCTCAGATCTATGGCCGACTGATCTTTGACAAGGCCCCCAAAGTCACTGAACTGAGTCATAATGGTCTTTTCAACAAATGGGGCTGGGAGAGTTGGATATCCATATCCAAAAGAATGAAAGAGGACCCCTACCTCACCCCCTACACAAAAATTGACTCAAAATGGACCAAAGATCTCAATATAAAAGAAAGTACCATAAAACTCCTAGAAGATAATGTAGGAAAACTTCTTCAAGACCTTGTATTAGGCGGCCACTTCCTAGACTTTACACCCAAAGCACAAGCAACAAAAGAGAAAATAGATAAATGGGAACTCCTCAAGCTTAGAAGTTTCTGCACCTCAAAGGAATTTCTCAAAAAGGTAAAGAGGCAGCCAACTCAATGGGAAAAAATTTTTGGAAACCATGTATCTGACAAAAGACTGATATCTTGCATATATAAAGAAATCCTACAACTCAATGACAATAGTACAGATGGCCCAATTATAAAATGGGCAAAATATATGAAAAGACAGTTCTCTGAAGAGGAAATACAAATGGCCAAGAAACACATGAAAAAATGTTCAGCTTCACTAGCTATTAGAGAGATGCAAATTAAGACCACAATGAGATACCATCTAACACCGGTTAGAATGGCTGCCATTAAACAAACAGGAAACTACAAATGCTGGAGGGGATGTGGAGAAATTGGAACTCTTATTCATTGCTGGTGGGACTGTATAATGGTTCAGCCACTCTGGAAGTCAGTCTGGCAGTTCCTTAGAAAACTAGATATAGAGTTACCATTCGATCCAGCGATTGCACTTCTCGGTATATACCCAGAAGGTCGGAAAGCAGTGACACGAACAGATATCTGCACGCCAATGTTCATAGCAGCATTATTCACAATTGCCAAGAGATGGAAGCAACCCAAATGTCCTTCAACAGATGAGTGGATAAATAAAATGTGGTATATACACACGATGGAATACTACACGGCAGTAAGAAGGAACGATCTCGTGAAACATATGACAACATGGATGAACCTTGAAGACATAATGCTGAGCAAAATAAGCCAGGCACAAAAAGAGAAATATTATATGCTACCACTAATGTGAACTTTAAAAAATGTAAAACAAATGGTTTATAATGTAGAATGTAGGGGAACTAGCAATAGAGAGCAATTAAGGAAGGGGGAACAATAATCCAAGAACAGATAAGCTATTTAACGTTCTGGGGATGCCCAGGAATGACTATGGTCTGTTAATTTCTGATGGATATAGTAGGAACAAGTTCACAGAAATGTTGCTATATTATGTAACTTTCTTGGGGTAAAGTAGGAACATGTTGGAAGTTAAGCAGTTATCTTAGGTTAGTTGTCTTTTTCTTACTCCCTTGTTATGGTCTCTTTGAAATGTTCTTTTATTGTATGTTTGTTTTCTTTTTAACTTTTTTTCATACAGTTGATTTAAAAAAGAAGGGAAAGTTAAAAAAAAAAAAAAGAAAAACAAGAAAAAAAAAAAGATGTAGTGCCCCCTTGAGGAGCCCGTGGAGAATGCAGGGGTATTTGCCTACCCCACCTCGATGGTTGCTAACATGACCACAGACATAGGGGACTGGTGGTTTGATGGGTTGAGCCCTCTACCATAAGTTTTACCCTTGGGAAGACGGTTGCTGCAAAGGAGAGGCTAGGCCTCCCTATGGTTGTGCCTAAGAGCTTCCTCCCGAATGCCTCTTTGTTGCTCAGATGTGGCCCTCTCTCTCTGGCTAAGCCAACTTGAAAGGTGAAATCACTGCCCTCCCCTCTACGTGGGATCAGACACCCAGGGGAGTGAATCTCCCTGGCAACGTGGAATCTGACTCCCGGGGAGGAATGCAGACCTGGCATCGTGGGATGGAGAACATCTTCTTGACCAAAAGGGGGATGTGAAAGGAAATGAAATAAGCTTCAGTGGCAGAGAGATTCCAAAAGGAGCCGAGAGGTCACTCTGGTGGGCACTCTTACACACACTTTAGACAACTCTTTTTAGGTTCCAAAGAATTGGGGTAGCTGGTGGTGGATACCTGAAACTATCAAACTACAACCCAGAACCCATGAATCTCGAAGACAGTTGTATAAAAATGTAGCTTATGAGGGGTGACAATGGGATTGGGAAAGCCATAAGGACCACACTCCACTTTGTCTAGTTTATGGATGGATGAGTAGAAAAATAGGGGAAGGAAACAAACAGACAAAGGTACCCAGTGTTCTTTTTTGCTTCAATTGTTCTTTTTCACTTTAATTATTATTCTTGTTATTTTTGTGTGTGTGCTAATGAAGGTGTCAAGGATTGATTTAGGTGAAGAATGTACAACTATGTAATGTTACTGTGAACAATCGAAAGTACGATTTGTTTTGTATGACTGCGTGGTATGTGAATATATCTCAATAAAATGAAGATAAAAAAAAATGTGAATTAGAACAAGTGAACAAGAAAAGATTTAAAACCAGTCATGGAAAATATCTTAACATTCAAATTCTCTTTCTCTGTGTAACTTATCATTCAACCTACTCAAAAAGGAAACTGAGAAAAGAGTAGAGGTAATTGGGTCAAGGATATATGGGAACTTTGTGTTTGCACAAAATCTAAACTTATTCCAAAATGAAAAGTTTATTAAAAAATGAAAAAGGAGACTGAGTAAATTAGCATCTCCCAAAAGCCTAAAATTTTCTTGTGACTCTACAAGAGATATTTGGAGATAGATGAGTTAGCATTCTTTAGGGAAACAGAACCAACAAGAGATATCTGTAAATATAAGATTTTATAAAAATGTCTCATGCACCTGTGGGGATGCACAAGTCCAAATTCTGTAGGGCAGGCAGTGCATTGGCAACTCTGATGACAGTGTTTGATGAACTCCTCAGAAGATGCTGGCTAGCCAGAAGAATTGAAAGTTTGCTCTCTTTCTCTCTTAAAAGTCTTCAGTTGATTGGATTAAATCCAGCCAATTGAATTCTTTCATTGTGGAAGTCATGCCCTTCATTGATGCAATCAGTCACAGGTGCAGTCAATTGACTGATGATTTAATAAACCAGCCTTCTGGTTTATTAACAAGACACAGATGTCCTTGCAGTAATGGTTAGGCCAATGCTTGCTTGACCAGACACCTGGGCACCATCACCTGGCCAAGCTGACACATGAACCTAACCATCACAAGATGGAAACTGACTTTTTAAATGAAAAGAAAAATGAATGTAAATGAAAATCCTGTTTGAATACCATTCTACTCTGAAGTCTAAGCCTGAAGATTATCAGTCACAAAGCATACAGGTAGATTAATGGCACAAATATTTCCATTCAATATATCCTTCTAAGTATTTCATTTTGAAATTTTGCCCTTACCTATGTCTTGAGAAGGAAAAGTATATGTTTGGGCTGACCTATTAGGAAAATATCATTCCCTTTATGAAACTGGCTATTTTGAACATTTTATAACTAATTTTTTAGTTGTAAATGATTCAGACATTGGATAAGGGTGGTAGAATGATAGAAATATTTAGGGTACTTGTTCAAGTTGTGTTATACATTGTCTTTTAGAGGTAATGTTAGATAGAAAAAACTAGGGTCTCACCTCACATTGAAAGAACCAGCTGAATCATAACAACACAATTAACATATATTATAATATATAATTAATATATTAAATATAATAAGTGGTCTATGAACTGAGTTAGTTGACTTTAAAACTGAATTTTTAAAGGCAAGACTTCAAATAACATTACAGTTCTCAACTACTGAGATGAAATGCCTTTATGGATTTAAAATATTTCACAGGTTTTTAGTAATACCATTTTCCATAAAATTTCAAAGTCCTTACTATAACCTACATGGTTCTTCATCATTTTAGCTTTTACTTAATCATCAAACCTTACCCACTGTTTCTTTTTTGCTCAATATGCCATAGCTACTGCTCACATCCTCAGCCTGGAATTATCTTCACCAATTGTCTGTCTCCCTGTCTCTCTGTCTCCTTCTCTTTTTTTCTCTCTCTCTCTCTTCCCCCACTCCCCCACCACATGCTCTTTAAATGGCAAAAGGTTCTCTGTCTCTTCTTTCAGGTTTATTATATGTACACAAATGTGTACACACATATCTGTTCCTCCCTCTCATCTTTCTCACACAAACACACATGCACACTCACACACCCACACATACACAGTCTTGACATGGCTGCCTCTTCCTTCTCACCTCTTCGATTTCAGCATAAATAGAACATATATCTCAGTGTCTGTTTTGCCTCTCCCTCCCTCCCCAACCCCTCTGTCTCTCTCTCCCAACCCTCACACACACATGCACACACACATACTTACACACATACATAGATAACCTAGCATCTGTTTTCTGTTTTTTGCTATTCATCCATTGGATATTTTGTTTTGTAACTGAAAATAGTGACAGTTTTGAGAGGAGAGGTGGCAAAGAGAAAAAGAAGGCTCAGGATTGTACGGTATGTGAATAATTTTTTAGAGAGAGAGCTCAGAATGAGTTGTGATAGTGTCTGTCCCCAGATTAAGTCACTGAGGCAACTTTTGAGATTCATGAAGAGAGGTGATTGGTGGTTCAAATTGTGGAACAATTCCAGAGGTTCTTTGTGGGACCCTAGTAATAAGCAGAGCTGCTTTGGGAGCCAGGTAACAAACTGGAGTAAAAGGCTAGAGAATCAGTCATTCCCCAAAATGCACACACACACACACACACATACACCAACAGAAGCCAGTGCTCTTCCACCAGCCGGAGAATTGAGAACTTTGGGTCTCTAGGGATGGTGCTCTGGGCAAGCACTTTGGCACTTGTTCAATATGAAGTTTCCCCAAACAGATTTCCAGAGAACAGAGGTGGAGATGTGTGAACTGGAGGAGGAGTTGGAATAGGGAATTAGCCCTGGGATTACTGGAACTGACAGACTGGTGTGAGGTAACAATATGGCATATATTTTAGAAATACAAAAAATAATTTTTGGATAGGGAGGGATAGTGATTATTCTGACATTACCTGGTTGAGGTCTCATAAACCAGTGAAACTTTAGACTACACTACATGTTATAGATTGTCATTGGACATGAATTCTTTCTTGTCACTTACTAAATTTCTAATGATAAATGTTTAATTCTCTAATAAATCTATATGCCAGGTAAAAGATGAATGCATCATTTAAATTAGAATTGCTCCTAAAATGTTTATTTGTGAAATATATTTCTGAAAAACAAAGCCCACACAAATGAGCAGAAACAAACGTGGTCTCTGAAATTTTGCCCAGTGATGAGACAGTTTCCTGTGACAGCCTGCCTGCCTTGCTTTGTCAGTTGCCTGAAATGATATCATGCAAGGGAATCATCCCTTACAGCAGATAACGAGCAAATCAAATTGTTTATCTCATCAGATCTTGCACATGTGATGTTCTCCTGTGATTAGAACTGTAGTAGTGTTCATATTTTTATCCACAGGGAACCTAGAGGGTACATCCTTTGGACAAGATCAGCCTAAATGACAAGCATAAAACCAAAAAAAAAAAAAAAAAAAAAAAAACTGCACAATTTCCATGCCCTGAGAAATCACCGACTCCTTATAAATATCTTACTTCTCTGGTGACAACTCAGAGAAGAAGGCTTAAGATTACTTCTGCACAAAACAGATCACAAAAATTTAAAACACAGAGTTCATGTATATTATTTTTCAGTGTATTAATATTCATTTATAATGCATAATAATAAAATATGTGATTTTCTTTATATATCATGGGTCAAATTTTATTATTGAAATATAAATGTCAATTTGAAGATAAATTCTTGGAGAGGTTGCATTTGACTCCTTGAAAGTCACATTTAAAATGTATTGTCCATTAACCTATTCAACCCCGAATCCCCCATAATGTGTCTTATTAACAGATATAATGAAGGAAAAACGGATTTCATGGTTAAAAAAAGTAAATGTTAGATGCTACCATAAAGGAAGCTAAACAAGTATCATTGTTACTACAGGTTCTTCTTGACCTTTGATATAGTAATGGACTACATTCATCTTGAAAAGATGAATACAGGCTTCAGTATTCCCCAAGGTTATTTATCTACCAAAAAAATGAGTTGGAACTATTATATACCATTGAACATATTTTTGCAGACTTATCTAAATCCATTTTTAAGTTATTTATAATTTCGGCTGATTATACATGGTATGGTATAGTTCTTTCAAAATATTTTTTGTTTTGTAAAGTTGTACAGTTATTTATCCTAGTGAGTTAATTTCATAGGATTTGAGCAATGGAATCTAGTTCCTAGTGTTTAACAATAGAATATTTGTTTTTCTCATCTATACCTCAGTCTTTCTCTCTGTATTGAGTTCGTTTATAAAATACACTTAGAAAAATTAACATAGATTTTTAGTAAACCCCTAAAGGATTGTTTTAAGTCTTTCCCTTGCAATTCTCTGCAGCCTGTTAATACAGAAAGTAAATTGTGAGGATTAGCACTCTGGGAGGAGCAGAATTACTAGGAATAAAATCTATAGAATATTAGAGAAGACAGCAAGCACAGACACGGGTGACCAGAAGTCCAGGAGGAACAGGTAATGAAACACTAGGGAGGATTACAGAACACAACTTAACACAGGCAAAGGGCAGCTGAGGTGAGTGGGAGATGTGGAAGTAAGGAGGGAGTAGTCAGAGTGGAGGTTCTCCTTCTCTGAAAATGGAAGGTTTAGTATTTCTCAGAATAGACAAAGGGTTAAGTAGATACTGATAAACTGCTCAAGTAAGATACTGATCAAAGTCCCTGGAACACCATAGCAGTGTCCCATTATAGAATTAAGTTATTTTCTGAACTCAGTCATGAAATAGCAAAGAAGAAAATGAGCCCCACCCAAGATTTCTCACATGTATTATGAATAGGTTGGATTATACTTTGATTTCAGTGATAAATTACAGGATCTAGCAGCTAGAAGTCCCTTCTTTCTTTTAATCTATTCATTAATCTTATCTTCCTTCTATTTTCTTGATTTCTTTCTGAATTTCAAATTTCACACCTGGATAAATAATTGCAGATGCAGATATACTAGGTTTTAGACAAAACCTATGATTTTCTTATTATTTTCAGGACTCCTCAAGATCTTGCTTAGTATCTTGCACGCCTGTTTGGCTGCTATGGACAACTGGGTCAATGTGTCCAGGAAAAATCCTATAATGGCTCTTAGGTATAACTCCTGAATTATAATTAACAGCTCACAGCTTAGCATTTCAAGGAAGAATGTTGAAATACTGATGCACTTGTAACTGATGACTATCAGAGTTACAAAGACTTCTTGATCCAGAAAAAATTCTTCCCATCTGCTAGCATCAAATTAGACATTTTCTACCACTGTCTACTTAAACGTTTGATTTCTACATCTGCACTTATTTAATTAAAACTTTTTTTTAAAAGAGCAGCAAAGGAAGAATTCTGCAACTTAATCTTCATTTTCTTCTCTCCTGTTAACTCATATCCCCTGTGGTAGGAAGAAAAATGGTCCTCATGGGCATCCCAAATCTAATCCTTGGAAACCGTGAATGTGTTATCTTACAAAACTAAAGGGACTTCATGGATGTGATTAAGGCTAAAAACTTTCATATGAGGAAATGATCCTGTATTGTTCAGGAGGACTTAATCTAACACATGAGTCCTTAAAAGCAGAGAACCTGTCCTTCCAGCTGCAGACAACCAGAGAGATGGCAGTGTGAGAAGATAGAGAAACGGGCTGTGAGTCAAGGAATGTGGGTAGCCTCTTCAGTTGGAAAAGGCAAGGAAATGGATTCTCTCTTAGAGCCTCCAGAAAGGAATGTTTGTCCTGTTAACACATTGATTTTAGACCAGTGAAACTTCTGTTAGACCTCTGTCCTAAAGAAATGTATGATAATAAATTTGTGTTGCTCAAGCCAAGTTTGTGGCAATTTGTTGTGGCAAAAATAGAAAAGTAATATAGCCGCTTTATCACAAAATGTAACACAAACACACACTCCTCCACGCTCACATACTGTAACCTAACATGTCTAGAAATAGATGGGGCCTAAATGTCTAGGCTTGGCAATGGACTCATTCTATACTAGAGAAATAGCCTATGTTTGAACATGAAGCAAGAATAATTTCCTAAAATAATAGAGTTTCATCTGTTTTCATCACTTCTTTTTCTTTGGAAAAATAATTTCTAAAGAAGAAAAGGTAATAGATTTTTTTTAAAAAATGGAAGTCTGTTTATGGCTTTTCTCCTTTGCTCAAATATCTTTAAGTGCTGAAAAAGCTAGTGTTTCACAAAACATTCAAATTGGTTTTATGATCCCTATATTTGGTTATTTGGGGGAACCACAAAGCATTCAGAACATTTAATCATTGTTAAAATACTTTATTCTTTTGTAATAGAAATAATGGTTGTGGTGGCCCATGGCATGAGCAAAATAGGCCTGCAGATCTTGGTGCACAGCAGTCTGCGTGACCTAGGCAGCTAATGTTTAACCTATTGTCTTTGTAAGCCAGTAAAGAGAAAAAGGGTAAATTGACATTAAAATGTAACTTTATGGGAAGCAGGCAAGAAGTGAGAGGCTCTTAGTCTCACAAAAAGAGCAAAATGTAATTGTTCAAGTGTTATTCTAGTCCTTCCTGCACCACCACTCCCAAGTCACAGTTCCCACATCTATGCTCCCCCCACCCCTAGGAAGGCCTTTGTCTTAAAACCTTATAAATGGCTTGCTATCCTCTTTGCATCACCCTGTCGACTTCCCTGTGAATGCGACGCCCACCTAGCCTAAGAGAGCCGTCATGATCTCTCCACAACTTCTCATCCTGTAAGTAAGCCCTGAAGAAAAGTTCATGTATCAGAAAATGCTTATTATCTTCTTTGGCCTCTGTAATGGCATGGCCCTCATGGACTGCAATAATGGTCAAGTTTTGACAGTTTGCCTAGTTTAGTTTTGAATCAAGAATAGCTTTCTTTTGAATCAAGAAACTGCAAACTGAAGTTCCTGGAGATCAGAAAGTCTCTGACATTTATAGGCAGTCAGAGCCTCAGAGAAATTGTATTTAAAAAAAAAATAATAAACCCAAATACTCATTCATGCATTTTCTTGCATCATCTGTCTCCTCCTCATATACGTTTGCTTGATTTTGCCTGCTTCTGTTATTTTGTAAACCTGTTTTTAAGTCATTTTCTTATTTTTCCCTTTTTTGAACCTTTCTTTAGAGGGTACACTAATCTTTAATGGGATAGATTTGCCCACACATGTGTTGTTGAATAACTTCCTGTGGTAATAAAAGTACAAATCACTTGCTCAGACACCTAATTTTTCCTTGAAATTTCAAATATTGTACTACTGCAGCTACATTGCATTATGCAGTACCTTTATTTCCAGGAGATAAAGCCATACTATATTGCTAAAGAATCACCGCCAAACCTGCCTGACATGCAGGCAGAATTTCTGATGCACAATAACAACATGCTTGCTTCACTCATTAACCCAAATAATATATTCTTGAGCAAACTGACAAGATATTTCAAGCAAGGCCAAACAGTGTGATTCTCCAAGTTGAATGTACCTAATAATCATGTGGAATATTCTGTAAAATGCAGAATCCTTGGTCTCCAGATTCAGAATATTGTGTTTCTAACTATAGGTGGTTGAGGACCACACCCTGATAGGAACCAAAAAACAAAAACAAAGACAAAAATAAAAACCTAGAGAGTAGACCCAACTTGGTAAAAACAGTTGAGTAAAGTGGAGGAAGTATTTTCCTAGAATGAAGAGGTAGCATCAGGTTGATACTAAAAATGGGCCACACTTCTTAAATTTTGTATAAAAATATAAAATTCAGTTAAAACAGCTTGTATTTCATAATGTTCTAACTGGTAAAAATAGTACTTGCATGAGGCCCTTGAGGTATGATTATCTAGAAACTTCTGAGTACATAGGGTATTCTTTGTTTAAAAGTATTCATTATTTTGTCAGTTTTTCAGAATATTGTTATTTATTTAGAAAATTGTCCCTCTTGCACATGGTGATTCTTTTTCTGGAACACATCATTGGGGGAAGAGGGCTGTTCTGTCAGTCTTTCCAGATTGAGTCTGTGTTTAAGGAGGACTCCATCCTGCATCTCTTTCTCTAATCGGAGGACCAAAGGGGCTGCTAAAGAAAATTAAAGAGTCCTTCCAACACTTTCTCATCTATGGTGAAAACAGAATCTTAAAATGTATTTGGAGTTTTATCTGTCTTACAAGTACATTGATGGCCTAAACTCTTCCCTGTCTCCCGCCATTTGAGCTCTAAGGGATTCCTATGAAGCATGGTGGGGAGGGGGCCCGGGACTATGGACAGACATTCCTTTCTTAGAGGTTTTTTGCTAATCTTTTGGAGACACTGATGGCATATTCAACTTTCAAACAATCATACTGCATTTTAAGGCAGTTATTTTAAGTAGAAGGCATTAACAATGCATTAATTTGGAGGAAGTATTTTGACATATGAAAAGATTTCAAATTAAAGGAATTATGCAATACGTAAAAGTTAAGAAACTTCATTGAAATCATAAAACAGTTTAAAAATAAATTGGTAAAAATAACTGTGTACTACCTAACAGAGAATCATTTGACCAAGAGGAATATTATTTGTTTAATAGTTAGTGGCAGTGTTTATTTGTAATCTTGATTATATTAAAAGATATATAGATAGATAGATAGATACACATTCTGTTAGTATGTTCTGTATTAATAAAAAAGATGAAAATTAAAAAAAAAGGAGAGAGCATCAGAGAGATTTTGTCTGGAGTAAGAAATTCACTCTCTATAGGCTGTTTTATTTGTCCCACTGTGTTTAAAACACCTTTAAAATCTACTAAAACATCTTCAATTTCTTTCTAGAGAAATAATGTGCCAATCAGTTTAGTATTATACCTTGCTAGATTACATTGAGTTCAGCCATGAAAAGTTTTAAACCATGAGCATGGTTGAAAGAGGAAAGAACTTTAACTGGTCAGATATGAGTACAGGAGAACCACACTACTGGGGGACTAACCCAGTCTACAATCTGAATTGGTCAAGGAGAGCCAAGTGCTCCAAATTAGGAGTCCACTATTCTACGTAAGAAGAGAGGAGCAGAAAACCAAGTGTTTTTCTGTGTGAATACAAACATGTTTGAGGATTTATTAAAATGTCATGGTAAGTCAGAATACATAAACAAAGTGGCCTCTGTGACTTCAAAAATCACTAGTGATTTTTCCCTGAAGCATGTGTGTTTCCAGAATCAATCTAAGTTTATAGAATCAATAGTCACCTTATCTGGGTCCTATTGCTTTCCAGCAGTGAGGTATGTGGCCATCAACAAATTGTTTTAATCATAATTTTCCTGATTATAAAAATGAAGATATAATAAGTGAGACCATTTATCTGGGTTTCTATACACTTGAATCACCACCAAAATGGAATTATTCTAAAAAGTTCTGTACAAAATTAGTCTTATATATAAATACCTTAAGGGTAGCAGAAGAAGAAAAACTTTTTCTTTTCTTCAGTATCCTTTTCAAGGTTCATTAATTCAGTAATAATTTTAAGTACATGGGCCTATGTATAATGTATTAAATTAGAACAAGTTTTCTCTTTTAGCTGTGCTGATTTCATTTGAGTTTATAGTTGCTGCTCATTATGTGCAGCATCTGCTTTATTGAATAAATCAATAAATCAGTTAGGAGCATAGAGCATGAGCTAGCAAAAGAGCACAAATTCCAAAGCTTAGAGACATGTATATCAATCCTGCTGGTTAATTCTAATGCAATGTAATAGAAAGAGTTCTAAATTGGGAGACAACGGATATGGATTCTTTAGTCTAACACCTGCCATGGGTTTCTTGGGCAAGTCACATCCATCTAATATGTGAAAAGTCATTTATATATCAATGGTTTCCATTCACTTTTATGCCACAGTATCTCTTCCTTTCTTCTTCCAAAGGAAATAAAATTCAATTCTGCTACATGAATCAGGAAATGCAGGTCTACTCCTTGATTTGGGCTGGGATCCAGGGATATGCTGTTTGCTTGATTCCCTTTTACTCCACCCTCTACTCCTCAAGAATTCCCCCCCACCCCCTCCACCCTCAAGAAGCATCTGAGGCAAATCCTTGGGTCTCTGGACATTATAATTGATTTTTGAAAAACATGGCCAGTGTCTACCCAGGTCTAACTTTGATCATTTTTTGAACATTGAACCTAAAAATAATGTTTTTTCCATTTGATACTATATCCCTCCAGATGAGTATATTTATATGATAGAGCATATTTTGGGTTCATAAATTACTTTAACCTGGGTGGGGCCAGTTAATATACATATGACATAATTCGGTGATATTGCAGGTTTGGTTCCATACCACTGCAGTAAAGCAAATATCACAGTAAAGTGAGTCACATGAACTTTTTTGGATTCCCAGTGCATATAAAATCCCAGTGCATATAAAATTATATATATATATATATATATATATATATATATATATATATATATAGACTATATATAGCTAGTCTATTAAGTGTGCAATAGCATTATACCTAAAAAAACTATGCACATACTTTAATTAAATAAAGACTTTATTGCTAAACAATGCTAACTGTCATCTGAGCTTCAGCAAGTTGTGATCTTTTTGCTGGTTGGAGGGTCTTGACTAGTGTTTATGGGTGCTGATTGGTTTGGTGGTTGCTAAAGATTGGGATAGCTGAGGCAATTTCTTGAAATAAGACAACAATGAAGTTTGACATATTGATTGACTATTCCTTTCATGAAAGGTTTCTCTGTAGCATGCAATGCTATTTGATAGCAGTTTACCCACAGTAGAACTTCTTTCAAAGTTGGAGTCAATCCTCTCCAACCCTGATGCTGCTTTATCAACTAGGTTTATGTAATATTTTCATTTCAACAATGTTCTTTGCTTCTTCTACGGGAGTAGAGTCATCTCGAGAAAATACTTTCTTTGCCCATCCGTGAAAAGCAACTGTTCATCCATTAACATTTTATCATGAAATTGTAGAAATTCAGTCACATCTTTGGATCACTTCTAATGCTAGTTCTCTTGCTGGTTCCTTCACATCTGCAGTTATTTTGTCCATGGAAGTCTTGAACTTTCAGTTATTCATGAGGGTTGGAATCAACTTCCTCTAAACTCCTGTTAATATTTTGACCTCCTCCCATGAATCATAAATGTTCTTAAATGGCATCTGTAATGGCGATTCCTTTCCAGAAGCTTTTTGATTTACTTGCTGAGATCCATCAGAGGAATCACTACCTATGGCAGCTATAACCTTACAAAATGTATTTCTTAAATAATAAGATTTTAAAGTCAGCATTACTCCTTGATCCATGGGCTGCAAAGTGGATGTTGTGTTAGCAGACATGAAACAACTTTAATCTCATAATACATCTTCATTGGAGCTCTTGGTTGACCAGGTGCATTGTCAGTGAGCAGTAATATTTTGAAAGGAATCCTTTCTCTCCGCAGTTGGTCTCAACACTGGGTTTAAAATATTCAGTAAACCATGTTATAAACAGAGGTGCCATGACCCAGGCTTTGTCATTCCATTTAAAGAGCACAGGCAGAGAAGTTTTAGCATAATTCTTAAGGGCCCTAGGATTTTGGAATGGTAAATGAGCATTGGCTTCAATTTAAAATCATTAGCTGCATTAGTCCTAACAATAGGGCCAGCATGTCTTTTGAAGCTTTGAAGCCAGGCATTGACTTCTCCTCCCTAGATTTGAAAGTCCTAGATGACACTTTCTTTCAATGTAAGGCTGTTTTGTCTTCATCAAAAATCTGTTCTTTAGTATAGCCACCTATATCAATTATCTTAGCTAGATCTTCTGGATAACTTGCTGCAGCTTCTACATCAGAACTTGCTGGTTCACTTTGCACTTTCATGTTATGGAGACGGTTTCTTTCCTTAAACCTCTGCTGGCTGCAGAGTTTTCTTCTGCAGCTTCCTCGCCTCTCTCAGCCTTCACAGAGTTGAAAAGAGTTAAGGCCTTATTATTAATTGGTCTTTGGCTGTTTAACTTTCTCCAAATCAACAATAAAGCTCTTTTGCTGTCTTATCATTTGTGTGTTCACTGGAGTAACACTATTAGTTTCCTTCAAGAACATTTTCTTGGCTTTAAAAACTTGGCTGTTTGGCACAAGAGGCCTAGCTTTTGGCCTATCTTAGCTTTCAACATGAATTCCTCATTAAGCTTAATCATTTCTAGCTTTTGAATTAAAGTGAGAGACATTTAATTCTTCTTTTCACTTGAACACTTAGTGGCCATTGCAGGTTTATTAATTGGCCCGATTTCAATATTCTTGTGTCTCAGAGAATAGGGAGGCCAGAGGAGAGGGGAAGATGGGAAACAGCCAGTCGTTGGAGCAGCCAGAACACAACAACATTTATTGATTAAGTTCACCATCTTATATGTGCCTGGTTCACGGCACTTCAAAACAATTATGATAGTAACATCAAAGATCAGAGATCACCATAAGAGATATAATAATAATGAAAAAGTTTAAAATATTGCAAGAATTATCAAAATATGACACAGAGACCTGAAGTGAGAATATTCTGCTGTAAAAATGGTGCCAATAAATTTGCTCAATCTAGGGTAACCAAAAACCTTCAATTTGAAAAAAGCATCCTATCTGTAAAGCACAATAAAGCAAAGTGAAATAAAATGAGATATGCCTATATATATATATATTCTACCTTTTTTCCCCTCATTAACAGAAACTTTACACTGGGAGATGAAAGCCACCAACAATGTGTTCAGCTCAACTCTTCATTTACTTCACACCCTTGTAGGTACAGCTGGCAATGAGACCTAACATAAACAGAAGTTATGGTTGACCCTGGGGAAACTCTTGAAAGAACCCTTACTTGGTCTTGCCTTTGCTGCTGTGAAGAGGAAGCAATGGCCAAAGCTTCAATGTCCATCTTGAAAACATGAAGAAACTTTCAGCATTGAAGCCTCAAAACCCGTACTAAGGAAGTCAGAGACCCAGGGCCTGTTAATGATGGAGCAGAGAAACCCCACACCAGCATCAGACTGCCCACTCTATACTTCTTTTACCTGAGAAAGAAATAAAACTTAATCTTGTTTAAGCCACTGATATTAAGAAGCAGTCCAACTTAATTCTGATACCAAATTCTAAGCCAAATACAGAGAAGTCTATAATTACACATGACTGCTTCTGGCTTGTTGCTACTGAAATACCCTATGCTGCTTCCAAAAGAGTCTCAATGACTTAAAGATAATTAGCTCTTAGAAATCTATGGGCTCCCATGAAAGGAACGAAAAAATCTTAGTAAATGAGACTCAGCTTATGAACTATATGGGACAATGGATAGACCCACTGATAAAGAATGAAGGCAGAAACCTAGGTCACAGATGGGATTCATTTTTTTGAGGAAAAAAAAGGACACCTAACTTTGAAAGCTCACTGGATCACTTAGCCACACTGTCTTTCTCTTAAGCAAGCACATAACCTTTCTGATTCTCGTCTTAGTCATCTGTAAAGTGAAGATTACATTATTACTCTATTCATAGAATTGTATGCTAATTCAATGACGTAATTCTGCACAGAACATTTTTATCCACCCATAGGTTAAGTACCCAATAAACTGAAGCCAATTTTACTCTCCTTATCATTTGCATGTTCTCCCTCATTAGTTAACCAAAGTCTGTGCCTCAGTTTCCTGGTTTATTGAATGAAAGGTGGGAGCAGATGACTTCTAGTGTTTCCTCACAGCTCAGTCTTTGAACTGGGATGGAGGTAGATGATCTGTATATTAATACTCTACACTAAATCATCTCCACGCTGGCCTATACCCTTTCTACTTAAATCTTACAGTGCCTCAGTGCCTCAAAGTATAGCAGTTTGAGATTTGCTGTGCTCTTGATTTAAAATAAAGATAACAGAGTGGTAAGGGGTTGTATATAGCACATGATACTATTAACCAAATTGCTTTATTCTGGTCCTTAATTCTCTGGAAGTTTCAGTTGATGGAAAATAAAAAGAGGTAATTAGAATGAGAAGTAATTGGTTTCAGTGCATGGGGTACTTTGCAGAAGAAGGCCTAGGATGAACGGGCCTGTACCTGAATATAGCTCACTAACGAGGAAGAACTCTTATGAAGGTTTTATGATAAAAACAAGGTATGACCTCAAAGTGTACTGATCTGAGTAAGAATCAAAGAGGTGAAATTGTTCCCTGGACTACAATCTCCCTGTATTGTTCATTATTGTATTATCAGCAATTAACATAGGGCCTAGCAGGTGGTAGATCTTTAAATTTTTGATGAATGTTCCAAAATTTGTAACTTTTCACATAGTTAGTAAGTGAAAGTGTCAGATACAGTCAAGGTCTCCTGATTATAACATGAGTGCTTTTATTTTCAGTATTTGCACAAAGTGTTAGCTTCACTAACTAACAGAGTAAGTATCTGTTGAATGAATGAACAAATGAACAAATTAATGAATATACCACTCTGCTTTTATAAATCTGGGCAGCAGAAAGATTGGAAGATTAAAAAAGGGGGGGAGGCAATTTCTGTTCCTTTCCTTCACCCTCATCTCCTCTTTCCCTGCATCACCTACCATAACACCCACACGTAGTTCAAGCCCAATCCACAAAAATTCTAAATCAGAGCACACTGTGTGATGGAAAAAGAATGGCATTTGTCCTTGGTACTTTTATTTTAAGATGTGTAGTTGCAACGGATAAACTAAAGGTCAGTAGCAAACAATGCAAGAAGCAGTTGAAAAAAGATAGTTGCAAGAGAAAGCAGGGTTTTGTCTGACAGTGGTGACTAAAGATGAATAAATGTTGACAGCTGTTGTTAAGGGGATTCACTGGAACCATAAGCTGTAGAAGAGGACCACCAAAGCTGTTCTGATGCTTAACATGTTACACATATGAAAAGGAAAAAGAGTAAATCGTGCTTCTTTGCAAGGGTCCTAGAACTTGTCAGAAGCTGCTGCTAGTGTCAGACATATTCCAAAAAATGCCCAGAAAATGCTGCAGGAAGTTAAAGAAGTTAAAGTTTTCTGTGCCTGACTGGGTGGGCACCATTCACTAGGGGAACAGATTCTCTAGCTGAAACACATCTATGTGGGAGTTTTGTGCAAAATGATCTTGCAAAGGAGAAAAAAAAAAAAGAAAGAAAGAAAGAAAAAAGGAAAGAACAGGCTTTGGAGAAGAGCAAACCAATTCAGAACAAAGATAAGGCCCTTTCAACTTCAAGCACTGAGCTGCTTGGAAAGTGCTGGTTTTCTCCCAGGAATAGCCCACCTCTCTCACCGTCTGCAATATGTACCATCTCCATTAGGTTCCCAGTCCATGACTGTGGTTCAGTAACTATTTGAAGTTCCATTAGGAATACTGTTAAAGAAATAAAAGTGGGGGCTGGAGGGAGACTCAGGGAACTCAAAGCTCATATTCTTTATGGATTTTAAACAACCCCAGTTGGCTTTCTTTTGCCATAGATTCACCTTTTATTCAATAATAGAATTATTGTTTTTCTTATTACTAAAACAGTGCATATCCATACAGAGGCAGAAAATAGGAGTGCTGAAAGCCATTAGGGCTACCTAATTGCTGCCCTGTTAGACTTAATGCCTAGGTGATCTTGAGATGTCATTTAATCTCTCTTATCCTCAGTTTATTCAGCTACGAAATAGAGAGATTATGGTACCTAACATGGGATTGCATGAGAACTCAATGAATTAATTTGTAATAGTGCTCTGATACATGGTAAATACCATGTAAGTGTTAGCAACTATTGCATAAAATACAAAAGACTATAGTGCAAATGCAATAATAGAGATAGGCAGAAAATAAAAAGTATCCAGGATCCCACTTACCTTAGTTTCCTAGGGCTGCTGTAACCAAGCATCTCAAACTTGTGACTTAAAACAACAGAACTTATTAGACTTTAGCCTTCTGGAAGTTAGTCTAAAATCAAGGTGTCAGCAGGGCCATCCTCCCTGATTCCTGTAGAGGAGAGAACTTCCTTGCCTCTTTTGACTTTCGGTGTTTGCAGGTGATCCATGACATTCCTTGGCTTGTAGATGCATCACCACAATCTTTGCCTCCCCCCTTTCCAAATGGTCTTCTATCTTCTGTCTGCCTCTCTTCTCCTCCACTTAAAATGATATCACTCATTTATGTAGGGCCCACCCTAATCCCGCTTAGCCTCCTCTTAACTCATCACATCTTCAAATACTGTTTCCAAATAAGACCTCACTCTGAGATACTGGTGTTTAGGATTCAACATATTTTTTGGAAGGTGGGGGAAGGGTGGCACAAATCAACCCATAACACCCTCCCAACAGTGATAGCCATTGTCAAATTTTGATGTGTTACCTTATGCATATTATTTGTAAGTGCCTTTTTCCAACACTAATACCATTAGTACTATCAATTACAATAACAAACACATCACATATTTATTGACACCATGTTTGTTGCTCATTTTATTTATCATGTTTCATCATCTTATAAATCTCATTATGTTGGGAAAATTATTAGCTTAGTTTTAGAAATAAACATATGAAACTTTAGGGAATATGGTAGGCAGAATTCTAAGATGATCCCCAGTGACTCACACCCTCTATTATTCAGTCCCCTGAGTGCAGGCAAAAATATGATAGGATCTCACTCTTGTGATTAGGTTACATTATGAAGTAAAGGTGAAGGGACGGTACAGATATAATTTATGTGCCAAATCAGTTGATTTTGAGTTATTCAAACAGGAGATTATCTTGGGTGTGGTCAATCTAATCATGGTCAATAGGTCAGAAACTTAGCAATGAAGGCACTCTCCTTTTGGGCTTGCAGCAGCAAGTGCTGTGTTGTTGCGAGAGCCATGGGCAGGAAATGAAAGACAACCTCTGGGAGCTGAGGGTCTCAGACCTCTGAACTTTGCCAAAGAACTCCTAAGAGAATTTGGGGCCTCATGAGTTTACAGCCCAGCCAACACCCCCATTGCAACCTTGTTAACCCCTGAGCAGAGGGGCTCTCAGCTAAGGTATTAGAGCACTCCTGATCCACAGAATGAGACACAAAATACACATTATTTTGAGCCACTAAGTTTTAGGTAATTTGTTACACGGCATATTAGTAACATAGAAAAATGATTTAGGAAGGCTAATATATAAATAACTTCCTCAAGGTCAGTAAGAAACAAAACCAACTCTTGATTCCAATCCTGACTGATAGCAAAGCAAGTGTATTTGATAACTATACATTTGTTCACTTAGATGTATATAGTATATATTTTTACATTACCACATCAATTTGTTTTGTTGAGTGATATTCCACAGCTTCAGGATATAGTGAAAAAATAGCCTAATGTAGGATATGTAGCTTATTTGCTATTTAGAAATTGTGCTATAATAAATGTACTTCAAAGTAAATCTTTTCTCATATGTCCCTATCAGATTCAATATGATCCAATCTTTATAAGTAGAATAGCTGAATGGGAATACATGTACATTTATAAGTATATACCTTATTCCTAATATTGTTACGATCAACAACCTCACTATGACACATATGAGGATTGTGTTCATTCCCTATCTAGAATATATTAGGTACTAAAATGGATGTCTTATCTTACAATACCTAAAAATTGTAACTGTGAGAGTATGAAGAAATTCATGAGATTCCTGAAAATGTACCTATGGTGGAAACTGCACACATGCAAAAAAAATTGCTTTAAGACCTTTCTATGGTAAGTAGTGGAAAACCATAAACATATTACTTCATCCCCTAAGGGGCATTTACCAATCTCAGAGCAAAGTGTGGCAGCCAATTACTATCCTAGTTGATTGTTGAAAAGTTACCACAGGCAGAAAGGAAATGTGTAGCCAATCTTCATATCCTATTAAATAAAAAATTCTAACCTCTATACCCATAAGAAATTTGAGGAGTTGCTAACAGGTTTTTCTAGCACCTCTTTTCTCCATATTTTTCCTGTCCTTTACTGGGGGAATGCAATTAAGACACAAAAGTTCAGAAGGTGGAGCCAGATTGAATTAAAGAAAAAAAACTTCCAATTGAAATCAAATTGTTAGCTCACCTAGTACCAAAAATGGATCTATCATATCTTAATAAATAGTTTAGATGAGAGAAAGAGAAAGTGCTGAATTTTGCTAAGTTAAAAAAAAGGAAGTCTGGTTAGAATTATGATGAGGTATCTCAAAAATCCAATAGTGGGGTATAAATCCAAAGTTTATGAGGAACCAAGCACAGTAATTGAAGGAAAAGGGGTCAATTTTACTTCTTCTATATCAAGTTATCTAGAATTTATACACTTAGAATTAATATTCCCTTTAAAAACACTAATGAACTCTGAGCCTAGGGGTTTAAAAGATTATATTAAAGGTTCCTTTTAGAGGAGACTGAAAGATCAATTTTTTTAACTTTAATTTTAACTAATTATAGATATACAGGAAATTGCAAAGACATGTACAGGGAAGTCCTATGCACCCTTTTCACCCAGTATTACAGTAATATGTTAATCTTTTACACAACTATAGCAGAATACCAAAATCAAGAAATTGACATTGGTACAATCCATAGACTTTATTCAGATTCACCAGGGATGAATGTCCTCATTTGTGTGTGTGTGTGTAAGTGTGTGTGTGTGTGCATGGCTCTGTGGAATTTTATCACAGGAGTAGCCTTTTAGAACCCCCCATTGCAATCAAAAACCCAGCAGCCTCATTGCCGCAAAACTCCCTCATGTTACTTCATTTGTAGTTGCACCCATTCTCTCACATATTTCTAACCCCTGGCCACCACTAATCTGTTCTACATCTCTAGAATTATGTTATTTCACAGATTTTGTATACATCGAATCATGCAGAATGTATCATTTTGAGGTTCATGTCTTTCATTCAGCATTATTTCCTTAGGTTCCCAACTTGCTACGAATAATGATAGTTTGTTGCTTTTTGTTATTGAATAGCAATCCATGGTATGGATGTACTGCAATGTGTTTAAACATTCACTCATTGAAGGACATTTGAGTAATTTCCAGTTTGGGTCTATTATGAATGAAGCTACTATGAAAAACCATGCATAAGTTCCCACATAAAAACAAATCTTCATTTTCTTGGAATAAATCTCCAAGACTGCAGGTCTTTAATTTTTTTTTAGTTTTATAAGGGGCTTTCAAACTGTTTTCTAGAGTGGCTGTAAAATTTTACATTTCTACCAGCAATGTATAGTGACATAGTACTTCTGCATCTTTGTGAGCTTTTGGTGTTATCACTATTTTTTATTGTAGCCTTTCTAATAGGCATGAAGTAATATCTCATTGTGGTTTGAATTTGCATTTCTCTAATGGCTAATGATGTTGACCATCTTCTCATATATTTATTCGTAATTTTATATCTTCTTCGATGGAATGTCTGCAGATGTCTTTTGCCCATTTTTTAACTGAATTGTTATTTCATTTGTTTTTTTTTTTGTTGAGTTTGGAGAATACTTTATATATTCTAGATACAAGCCCTTTATTGAATATGTACTTTCCAAATATTTTCATTGTCTATAGCTTATCTTTTCATCCTTTTGACATGAGCATTCCCATGCAAATTTTTAAATTTTGGTGAGGTTCAATTTACCAATTTTTACTCTTATGAATTATGATTTTGGCAGCAAATCTAAGAATTCTTTGTCTAATCCATGGCCTTGAATATTTTCTCCTATGTTCCTCAACCTTATAAATGGTACCTAAGAAAAAGTATCTTGTTAACATCATACTTAATGGTAGAAGACAAAAGAAAACAAACAAAACAAACAAAGCAAATCAAAGCAGTGTTTTCCTTCTAAGTTTAGGAACAAGGAAAGGAGTTATGAATCATCCTCTTACCACACTTAACATAGTACTAGAAGTTCTAGCTGCTGCTTTAAGGCAAGAAAAGGAAATAAAATGCATACAGATTTAAAAGAAAAGCATAAAATTTGTCTATTTTTCTGATGACATGACTGCCTACATAGAAAGCCCTAAGGAATCTAAAAATAAAGACCTCTTAGAACTAAAAAGGGTGTTCCTAAAGGTCACATGCAGTTCTGGACACTGACAAAGAAAAGGTGGATCAAACAAACAAACAAAAAGGGACCATTTAAAATCTTGCCAAGGGAAGTTAAATACTTACATATAAATAAATGAGAAAGCAAAGGACACCTAAACACTTGGAGAGACACGCTGTGTCCATGGATTGGAAAACTCAACATAGTAAAGATATAATTTTCTCTAAATTAATATGTAGATTAATACCATTATTATCAAAATCTCAGCAAGTTTCCTTGTAGACATAGACAAGCTTATTATAAACTTTGTGTGCAAAGGGAAAGGTCCATTAATAGACAAAACAATTATGGAAAAGAAGAATAAAGTGGGAGAAATCAATCTTCCCAATGTTAGGTTTGACTACATAGCTGTAGTGATCAAAATAGTGTGGTACTGGTGGAGGGATAGACATACAGATCAATGGAACAGAGTAAAGAACCCAGAAATAGATCCATACAGATATGCCCAATTAATTTTTGACAAGTGAACAAAATCAATTCAATAGAGGATGATAGTCTTTTCAATAAATGGTGCTGGGGCAATGGAACATCCAGCAACAAAAACATGAAACTAAACTTAAACTCAGACATTAACTCAAAATGGATCATAGACTTAAAGGTAAAACTCAAAATTATAAAACTTCTAGATGATTTGTTTGTTAAATCATCAAAACCTAAAATTGTTTGCATGAAGATGAAGGTAAGGGATGAGAACAGATTACTTTAAATAGAGTCAGAATATTTTAGGCTGTGCTGAACAGGTGCATCAACATTTTAACATTGCAGAGAATGTTAGTAAATGACTCTATAAAAGAAGAGAAATAAAATAAGGGCATTCTTGGATGCATGAATACTCCAGACAAGGAAAAATTACAGATTGATTCTCAGTGACAATTCTCCCTATTTTTTCCCATAATTCTTCTCAGAACTAGCCAGGATGGCAGGAATTGATTAAGACTATGGCATGGAAATGACTTGTTTTGCTAAAACCAGTCTACACAGAGAGACATAGAATACCGGTGTTCTAGTTTGCTAAAGCTGCCAGAATGCAAAACACCAGAGATGGATTGACTTTTATAAAGTGGGTTTATTTGGTTACACAGTTACAGTCTTAAGGCCATAAAGTGTCCAAGATAACACATCAGCAATCGGGTACCTTCACTGGAGGATGGCCAATGGTGTCCAGAAAACCTCCGTTAGCTGGGAAGGCACGTGGCTGGCATCTGCTCCAAAGTTCTGGTTTCAAAATGGCTTTCTCCCAGGACATTCTTCTCTAGGCTGCAGTTCCTCAAAAATGTTACTCTTATTTGGACTTGGGATATTTGTCCTCTCTCAGCTTCTCCAGAGCAAGAGTCTGCTTTCAACGGCTGTTTTCAAACTGTCTCTCATCTGCAGCCCCTGTGCTTTCTTCAAAGTGTCCCTCTTGGCTGTAGCTCCTCTTCAAAACATCACTCACAGCTGCACTGAGTTCCTTTTGTTATGTCAGTTCATTTATAGGGCTCCACTGATCAACTTAGACCCACCCAGAATAGGCGGAGCAACACCTCCATGGAAATTATCCAATCAGAGTCATCACCCACAACTGGGTGGGGCACATTCTAAAGAAACACTCAGAGAATTACAATCTAATCAACACTGAAAAAGTCTGCCCACATAAGATTACATCAAAGATAATGGCATTTTGGGGACACAATATATTCAAACTGGCACAACCAGTGTGTCACGGTGGAATAACACTGTCAGACTGAACACCATATTCTGTTAAGGTTGGAAACATTTGGCTTTGATGTGCTTCTAAACAATAATAGAAAAAGCTAAGATGAATGAGATGATGTCCACTGAATTTCTGTGTAAACTGTAAAATTCATGATTTATTTATTTTTTTAGTCCTGAAAGGCACAGAATAAATAGTTAAGTGTATGCTCGGAATGAGTCTGATTCAAATTCTAGCTGTGCCAAGTAGACACTTTGTAATCTTTGACAAATCTTAAGCTACTTTGAGACTCAGTTTCCTCATTTAAAAAATAGGAATATAGTATCTACCTCATACAAATGAAGGAGATGTGCAAGAAGCTGGCACAGGGTTGGCACCCATGGAATTGTAATTATACGTATATTTAATATCATTGCCATTGAAATGAGAAGAAAATCTCTTTTGAAATCTTATCACCATTAACAACCTATTAAGATGATACTATAATTGTCACCTTTTCTCTCTTCACTTGCCCACTAGCTGAGTGCTAATTACCCACATGCCTATAACAAGTCTAACTCTGTAACTTAAATGTCTCTCTCTACTGCTCAAGGTGTAAGAACTGACAGATTTCTGACCTTCCCTGGCCATCAATTTCAGCCTTTTCTGAAATTAACATATATCAGCTTTGCAAAGCACTGTAGTGAAAGTTTACAAAAGACCTTATACCATGATGACCACAAATGCCAGCTCCCAATGGCAGCATGACATGGTCTCCTTCATGCCAGGGCTAGTCACTTCCCAACAGTTTTCTTTTTAGGAAGAAAGAAAAAAATCCTGGGCATATCTTTTGACACATCAATTGACTTCATTAACTTGGAATTTTTAAATTGCTCATTTGGATTAATGACTCCACCTGTTTTATCAGAAGAATGAAAACATAGGGCTCTTTTAAGTTTGTTTCCTTGATACAGGCATCTCAATATGATTTGAAAATGTTCTTTACAGAGAACAGAAAAGGGATGAGAGCAATTGTGTACCTGCTTCATTCATCTGTTCACCAAGAAATACTGAGAATCAACATGAATCCAGAAAGTGTTCTGCATGTAAAAGACTGAACAATGAGCAATATACCAATATCTCTGGCTTCTTAAAGTATGTGTTACTTATCTATTGGTATGTAACAATATTACCACAAAGTTAGGCAATTAAAATACTATACACTTATGATGTCACATTTTGCATGGTTCCGGAATCTGGGCAGGGCTTTGCTTGGCCTGTGCTTCAGGCTCTCCTCTGAAAGCTGTAGTCATGCTGGTGGCTGTGATCTCTCCTCTAGGCTCAAATGAGGAAGGATTCACTTCTAAACTGATGGGGCTGTTTGGAATATTCCAGTTCCTAAAATGCTTCAGGACTGAGATCTCAGTTTCCTGCTGGCTGTTGGCAGAACCCACCCATACCTCCTTGTGACATGGGCCTCCTGTTAAAGTAGCTCACAACATAGCAGCTTGTTCCATCGAATCCAACAAGGGAAAGGCACAGCTAGCAAGACAGAAGTCACAATCTTATGTAGCATAATCACGGAAGTAACACCCATCATCGCTGCTTTATTCCATGGGATAGAAGCAAGTCACAGGTATAAAAGATAAACGGAGGCAAATCTAAAAATGTTGTTAAAGTTTATTCCAATAACAAATGATTCACAAATTGGGCAGTGCCAAACCAAAATGGTAAGGAGCTCTGCTGAGGGGGTGGGAAAGGGAACAGTAAATAGGGAAATTAGGAATCAAGTGAGAAAAACTTTCTGATTGGCTATCTAAGCTTCATTGCCTTATTTGGGCTGTTTTCAGTGGAAAGCTCCCTCCTAGGTTATCAATTTCTGATTGGCTGGTGTTAAGGCCCCACCTCCTGGTACAGCAGGCCTTTATGGAAAATGTACTTCTCCCAGGTTGCTCTTTTTACTTGGGTTTGTCTGTCAGAGATTGGCCAAGGCACCCAAGTCTAATGGCCTCCTATTATATTTTAACACAGCTATGGCTCAAGTTCAATAGAAGAGTATTATATAAGGTATGAATATCAAGAAACATGGAAAACTGAATATAAAATCCAATGGGAAGTTCACAAAAGTAAATAGACAATTGCAAAATAATTTCATACACTTAATCATCTCAATAATCCTTATATGTAAGTATTTTTATTTCAGGTAGTATATAAGGAAACTGAGGCTGTCATAAATGAAGCATGGTTAGCAGCCAGTGAAGTCAATATTTGAATTTGCAAAGTTTGTTTGGATCTAGAGCTGTGCTCTAATAATAACAGAAATAAAATAGACTATATCCATAGAAATCCTATAGGTATTCCAAAGATAAGAAATATTATAAACTTTCAATGTCAATAAATTGAGTGTTATATTAAAGCATCAATTTCCTTGAAAACAAAACTTACTAAAAGTGAAAACAGAAGATATATAAAAGCTGACTACCCCTATATCTGGAGAAAAAAATGAAATTATAATTTAAAACCTTCCCATATGGCTTCACTTGTGAAATATATCACATATTTAAGGAAGAAATTATACCAATCTCAGACAAACTTTTCAGAAAACAAAAGGAGGGAGCACTCCAAAACTCATTTTAGTAGAATAAAAAAAAACAGATAATTTTTTAAAGGATATCTTATGAAAAAATCTTAAGAGGAAATAATATTATATACAAATGTCTTCCATGAACAAAAACACTTTATAAAATATTAGCAAGTCATTGAGTCCTGTGCAGTACCCAATCTGTACATAGTTTGGGGTTGCTATCTGCCTCCTAAGCCCAAGTGGAGGGTTTGTCTTCTGGAAAGAAAGTTGTCTTATCCTCTGAAAAAGTCACCTTCATAATTTTCCTTGGGGTCCATCAGGGCATAAAGAACAAGGATTGAGGTCTTGTAGGTCTAGGAGTTCAGTTGAGGTGGTGAGAAAAGAGAGCGTTCATAACCAGAAGCTTCAGAGTGGCATGTAGTTACTACTTCCAGGTTCATCATTGTTAGACTAGCCTGTGCACATGACAATCATAAAAGTGGATTCCTTAATAATAATAATAATAACAATATGAAAGAAATATATATATATGTTTTATATATATATGTGTGTGTATGTATATTAGCAACTTAAGTCTTAAGTCCATCAATGTGCAAAAAAAAAAAAAACAAAAAACACATATGAGCACAGTTTAAGTCAATAATGAAAATATTTGTTTGACATTTAAAAATCAACTAATGAAACTAATCGCATTAATGGTATAAAATAAAACAATCTATATAATCATCTTAATAGGTAAAATAAAAGCATTTAAAAAAATTGAAAATCTATTAATGATAAAACATTTTTTAAATTAAAAATAGAAGCAAACACCTTCAATTTGATATAAGGTATCTACAAAAAACTATAGTTAAGATTATATTTAATGGTGAAATATTGCACAATTTCCTGCTAAGATTTGGAAAAAGGGAAATGTGTCAGCTCTCACCACTTCTATTTAACATTACATGATGTGTTGTAGCCAGTTTAATAAGACAAGAAATAGGCATAAAGTTTGGCAACAAAGAAGTAATATTGTCTTAGTTTCAGTTGACCTGATTGTGAAGGTAGAAAAAAAATCTACCAAAGAATTATTGGAACTAAAGAAATTCAGCAAGATATCACAATACACAGCCAATATACAGAGATCTATTGTGCACTTATATGCTATAAATGTACAATTGGAAAATGAAATTTTTGAAAATGACAAGAACAAAAGCATCAAAATTCATAAAAATATTCAGAAAAAATGTTAACAAAAGACCTGAACAGTGTAACTGCAAAATATTGTTGAGGTAAATTAAAGAACATCTAAGGAAATGGAGAGGTATACCATGTTTATGGATTCTAAAATTCAATATTCTTCAAGATCCTTGCCAAATTGGCTAATAGATTCAATGCAGTACTAATCAATATCTCAAGATTTCTTTTTTGATAGAAATTGTCAAGCTGATGCTAACATTTGCATTGAAAATCAAAGTATCTAAAGTAGCCAATGTAATTTTTAATGAGAAGCAAAATTGAGGATTTACACTACGAGATTTCAGACTGCAGTAATTAATGTAGTGTGGTATTGCCGTAAGGATATACATATAAGTCATTAGAGAAGAATATATAGTCTAAAAATAAAACCACACATTATGGAGTGTGATAGTTTAGAGTTATGTACCCCAGAAAAACATATTTTTGAACTTAATTCATTCCTGTAAGTGTGAACCCATTGTAAGAGGTTACTGCAGTTAATGGAGACTCAACTCAATCACCATAGGTCTTAATCCTACTACTGGCGTCCTTTATAAACATAATGAAATTCAGACAGACAGAGAAGTCACAGAAAGCAAGAAGCCGAAGGTCAATGGAACCTGGAAGGGAAGGCTCAGGTCAGGAGAGGAGACCATGTGCGTTACTATGTAATAAAGGAGCCAAGTATTAACGATCACTGGTAGCCAGTCCCAGAATGTCATTTTGGGGGAAGAAAACATTTATTTCATAATGCCTTGATTTGGATTTCTCCTAGACTCAAAACCGAGAGCTAATAAATTCCTATCATTAAAGCCAGTCCATTTCATGGTGTTTGCTTGTGCAGACAGGGAAACTAAAACATAGAAATGATTGATTTTGACAAAAGTACAAAACAATTCAATGGGAAAAGAAGTCTTTTCAAAAACTGATCCTGAATCAATTGGATAAATCTATTTGTAAAAAAAACCATTGATCCATTATTCATACAACACACCAAAATTAATTTGAAGTAGATGAGATGTAATCATAAAAACTAAGATAATAAATCTTTTAGAAGAAAATAAAGGAAGACCTTTGAGACCTTGGACAAGGAAAATAATTCGTAGGTTATAAAAACACTACAATAATGATTAAAAAATAATTAAAAATAAACTTCATCAAAATAAAACTTTTATCCATCCAAGAAAACTATTAAAAATATGAAAAGCCAAGCTATAGCTTGGGAGAAGTTAATCGCAGTGTATATTTCTGATAAAGGACTTGTATCCAGAATATAAAAATATTCTTTTAAGTCAATATCAAAAATGAACAAATCTATTTTTTAATTGGCAAAAAAAATTGAACACTTTCCAAACCAAGACATATAAGCTCAGAAAAAGGTGCTCAAAAATCATTAGTCATCAGAGAAATTAAAATTAAAACAATAATAAGATGACATTTCACAACCAATGGATAAAAATTTTAAAAATCGTGACACCAAATATTGATAAAGATGTGCATTGGCAAAAAATCTGGAGCAAGCAGAACTCTTATACATTGTTAGAATATAAAATAATTCAAACATTTTGGAAAACTGTTTGGCTGTACCTTATGGTGATTGGCAACATCTAAAATAATTTCTGATAATCTTCACCTCTTTGAATTCATTCCCTTGGGTAATCACCACACCTTGAGCATGAGCTGAACCTAGTGACTTGCTTCTAATAAACAGAATACAGCAAAAGTGATGGAATGTCACTTCCAATTTTAGGTTATAAAATGACTGTGACTTCATGCAGCTCACCTTCTCTCTCTCTCCCTTTCCTTCTCTTGAGTACTCTGTCTAAGGGAAGCAAGCTACCTATGGCAAGACCCATGTGGCAGATAACTGATGTTTCCAGCTAAGAGCTAAAAAGACCTGGGACTGTAAACAGCCTCATGAGTGAGCTTGGATGTGGATCCTCTCCTGGTTGAGACGTGAGATGACTGCAGTCACAGGCAACCTCTTGATTTCACTTGTATGAGAAATGTTGAGAAAGAGACACAGACACCCAGAAGTCATGCCTAGATTCCTTGGCCACAAAAGTGGGAGATAATAATCTTTGTTGTTTTAAACCCCAAAGTTTTCAGGTAATTTGTTACACAAGAAAAGATAACTAGTACATTATAAAATTAAATATACACCTATCCAAGGACATAGTAATTTTGCTCCTAGGTATTTGTCCAAGAAAAAAAAATACATATATATATATATAGATATATATATCTATATATATCTATATATATATATATATATCCACCGAAAAAATGGAAACAGAAAATCTCATGAAGAAATGTTCTCAATGACTTGATAAATATAAGCCAAAAAAAAATGGAGGAAAAACAAAAAGCAAAAGCAAATGCCTATCAACAGGAGAATGGGTAAACAAATGGTGGCCCTTATAAACATAATCCAACTTGGCCACAAAAATGATTAACTACAAATATGTGTAATAACATGGATGAAGTAAAAAAATATGTATGCTAAGCGAAAGATGCCAGATACAAAAGGATTCATACTATATCAATCAATTCACATGAGGTTCAAGGACAGGCAAATTAATATGATGTTAGAAAGCAAAATAGTGGTTGCCTATGGTTGGTATGCCTTGACTAAAAGGGGCACAAAGAGAAACTTATTAGGGGCATTGAAAACATTCTGTATCTTGAGTGGGTCTGTAAGTGTATATGTTTATCAAAAATGTGAACTCTACACTTAAGATCTGTGTACTTCAGTGTAACATAAACTTTACCTCAATTAAAGTAAAAGAAACCAAGAAAAACATGTTGAGTGGAAAACACAGACATAAAGTATTTGCTTATCTTTATATGAAGTTCAAGAACAGACAAAATCAATAGAAATCAGTGTTTTAGTTAACTATGGGTATTGAGGGCTAAATGCAAGGGGAGCCAGTACATATTATGGATGATGAGATTTTGTTTAAATTTTTCAAAAATCATCAAACTTTATGATTAAAATCTGTGTCCTTGGGGCTTTTGAAATGTTTCCTTAATAAAAATATAGTCATAAACTATATTTATTGGATTTATTGGAAACATACTTGATTTGCTCAAGGAAGAAAAAGTATAAATGCTCTGGCATTTCTTCAGACTTCAGAAACTGGAACTGAAATTTTAATTTCTATCAGGATACTTTCTCTCCTTATATGCTTTTATTATTATTGTGTTTTTATATATATTAGCTTCATTTTCATCCACAGCAGATGCATATCAGATTCACCTTATTTCAATGTTGACGTAAGTGGCTTCATCTCTCTCCCAAAATGAATTTTAGAATCTTGAAGAATTACTCTGATTGGAACAAGCTGGGACAAATCCACTCTCTTGAACTTACTACTATTGGTTCAAGATAGTTCATGTATTTTATGGCAAGGTTAACAAGGTTTTTTTATCAGCAGTCAATCACTGAATTTATATAAGCAATTCTTCCGGGAAGTCAAAACAATAAAATGCTACAATGATATTAAATTAGATACATATTTATGGCATCTGCTGCAGTCAACTTTTTTTCCAAATAACACCCTGAAAACAGTTGTCTATTAAGGAAAACTATATGTCCCATGTTTTCTTTCTTTAAAGGAGTGGTCAATGCTTAGTGCACTAACACCCCTGGCTAAAGATTGTTCATTCAAACCTAAAATGTGACTCATGAAAAGGTCTGGTGCAAAGGCTCTATACAATAAATTCGTAAAAAGAAGCTAAGCCAATTATGTTTCTCTGTAATTTGAACTGGAAAAATAGAGAGATGATTGAATAATCAGGAGTAAGAGAAAAATGAACAAAAGCTGAGATGCTATGAAAGAGGAAACTAACTGATATTAATATTAATTAATCTCTTAATATTAATAGTCACACAAATCACCTGGTATTTTAATTTCATAGGCTGTCTAAAGCAGATAACATGAAATGGATTGGGCTTAAACAATGGGAATTAATTCAATTACAGTTAGAGTCCAGGAAAATGTACAAATCAAGACACCATTAAGGTGATGCTTTCTTCCTGAAGATTGGCTGCTGGTGACAGGGCACATGGCAGCTCTTGCTTGTCTCTCCCTTCTCTTCTGGGTTTCATTGCTTTTAACTTCTTGCTCCAGTGGCTTTTTTTCTTCCTTTGTCTTCATTCCATTTATAAAGAACTCCAGTAAAAGGATTAAGATCCATCCTAAGGAGGTGGGTCACACATTAACGAAGTAGCCTCATCAAAAGGTCCTACTTACAATGGGCCCACACCCACAGGAATGGATTAGATTTAAGAACATGTTTTTCTATGGTAAATACAACTTCAAACCACTACACCTGGGATGTGGTTAAAATGAAGTTTCAGTTTCAACAGTTTCAGGATGGGACTTGGTAGTCTGCATTTATGACAAGCTTCCAAGTAGCCCACCTACTATCAGAGCTATCAGTCTTTTAAGCATCCTTTGATGCTCAGCACTTTCAAATTCCAGTTTTAACATATATATATATTCCCCATTCTTTTCTCCTAAGTCTTTCTGAATCTCTTCCTTGCAATCCTAGAATTTAACAGAGAAAATCAACACATAGAAAGTTTCATAACGAGTCATTTCTGTCAACTCACCAACACTTGTGAGAGGCCAATGACACTTACAGGTTCCTCATATGTCTGTCATGTGTATTAATTTTTTTAGCAGTGATTTATCTTTGATGTCATCCCTTGCTAAAAATTTTAAGTGAATTCTGTTATTTCAATATTGGAAAATATTTATCAGCTAAACAAAGTTTTGGAACCTCTGCTTTGAAATTTAGACTTACCTTCCACTCAGCTGTGTCACTTCAAACATGCCTTCAACTAATAGATATTTTCTACGTGAAATCTGTCATAGCAGTAGTTGGAGAACTAAACAGAGATGGCAGAATTTCTTTATCTTGATCCAAGCTCCCATACTGTCTTCCAAGGTGTCTCTTTTCAAACGGCTTAGTTTTTCCGAACTATAGTTGCAACACCTGAGAATTCAAGGTTAATTCATTAATCTAATAGGATGCTTATAAACTAATTGAAGATCATGTGGCCAAGAATTTTCACCATTATTCCAAGTTCTGTTAATGCTAAAAAGATCAGAAATGATTAAACATTTTAACCCTTGGATTTGTTCTGCAACTGTTAGTATACAAATCTTACTTTAATAGTCACCTTTCATCTGGTCATTTAAGCAGTTCAACTCACCTAGAAACCATCATATAAAAAAAATGATAGAGGGAGATAGATAGATGATAGATAAATGTAAAAAATAAAAGTAAGAAAATCTAGGACTTCTCTACTTTATTTCTTCCTTCCTCTCATCCTGATCTACCTCTGTGCTCAACTCTAAATTCATTGTTCTTTAACTCTGATTTTGAACTTGGCTTTTTAAAATCTGATCTACTTTGTATTTGAACATCACGTTTATCACTAGATTGAGACTTATCCCTTAGCAAGGATCTCAAGCCAGGTATAAGAGTGAATCAAATATTATATGGGATGTACTTATACTAATTAATTTATTTTTGTCTGAAATTCTAATTTAACTGTGAATCGTGTATTTTATTTGCTAATTCTGATACTCCTACCCCTACGGAATTTGTGGTCATGGAGAAACAACACAAACAAATATAAAACTGAAATTAGGTTTGACTTTGATGAGACATAAGTGGACACAGAATTTGTAGAATAAGGCAGTCCAAATTCCACATTCTTATTCACGAACCCATATTAAAGTGTTCAGAAACTCAGCAAGGCACAGGCCACGTAGATACATAAGTACAAAGAAGACAGCATAGTGTATGCATTAGAGAGTGTGAGAGTCATCTTAGTTATGCCCCTTTATTAAATGGCCTGGAGCAGTGGTTCCTATGCAGGGGATGTTAGGGCAACAGAACTGTTTTGAGACGACTGTGAATTCACATATGCACTGAACAAATCTATAAATAGGCTAGGGATAATGTCACATATATGTTTCTCAAATGTATTTAGATATAATAAATGCAATATAAAACTATTGAAAATTAATAATGATTCATAGTAGATTTTTTGATTTGAGCTCTGAAATTATCTTGTGAATCCACTTAATTTGCTGATGCTCTCCAAAGCTCCTAATAATCTAATAGGTTAAGAAACATTTGCCTGAGTTATTCAGTAAGGTAGATAAATGTCTTCAACTGTCCAAATGTCTCCTTTTAGAATTTTAGGCCCAGACAAATCATTAACTGTCTAGGAAAATGAGAAAAGGAAGGATTCATCTGCACTGCTGAGAAATCAAGCATAAAATGGTATTTGTTTTCAAAAGAATATAAAACAGCAATTTAAGTATGTGAGGCACAGGATGGCACTGCATCTGCTTCCCATTGCTCTTTCCTTTTATAAGAAGCCCTGCTGCAGCAAATAGAATGGGGACAGCAAGGAAGAAATGAGAATGCTTGGCTCTAAAGCTTTGGTTAGCCATAGTCTTACTTCAAAAAACAACAGAGACAGACAAACAATCATAACAAAGAGATAGCAAAATAAAAGGCAAACTTTTCTTAAAAAGAACTGTGTACTCCTTTGGAAAGATACAGATGAACTCTGTTCTGAGTATCAATTGAATTCACTTTGCACAATAACCTATTCAAAGCAGGATTTGCTGATTATATTAGGCAACTGAGAACAAAAAGGTATGATTATTTTACAAAAACTGCCGTCTCCCCAAACCAATTCATCAAGACCATCGAAAATAATAAGCCAGAAGGTGGTTATTTTTGTCTGTTTTTGGCACCGTGGTAATTCTAGCTGAATCCCCAGTGTTTCTAAAGAAGGCTGGAATAGTGAAATCAGCCGTCCAGGGGTCAGCAGGGAGCAATGGGAGCACTTGTGGTTTAGCAGGCGTGCTTCACTGGAATAAACAATCTGGACTTGATGTCACACCCCTTCCTGAATTTACAACAAGAAATTATTGGGAAATCTATTATTCCCATGGTCACAGAGATGTTTACATGTTTGCTCCAAATGTATGTATAATGATCATTGTAAATCATCTCGAAAAACTACTAAAAGGGGGAGGGTGAGGAAGAGAAAAAAAAATGAGTACTCAATCTTGACCTCTGCTTTAAAGAATTCTTCAGGACTGAATTTATCCACAGAGGTATCCAGGCAGTATTTGAAAGCTCTGCCTAACAGAGGGTGTCAGGAGATCGAAAGCAAGTAAAATCTTGTGACTTTCTGTCAGTTGATTATCTTAATTCAAAAGCTGCAAAAAGCAGAAGCGATTTCAGCTTGGAGAGTTTTAAAGGACACCCATACTATCCATGGGTTTAAATCACATGTTTAATTATGTCATTTTCTTCACCACTGTTCATAGTCAACATGAGAATTCTACTTACACTAATAATCATGATCATACAGGAAAATTATCCAGTAGGTGTAGTTACCAAATTCGGTTCATGTACTTATTTTTTTCCTAGATAGGGGTGTGACTTAGTCAATCCCTTAACATTGCTGAACCTAATACTTCCTCTTTGTAAAACTGGGCATTGTAATAGACAAGCCTAAAGGGTAGCCAATAATAAGAAATGGATATTGGCAATTAGATAATAGCTAAGACCCATTTCTTTTCTAATAATCTATACTTTAATTATACTTTGGTGATGTGGAATAAAATAAAAACAATCCTAGTTCTGTGTTAATTGAATAAATGTCAAAAGTCACAAAAAAGAGGATGAAAAGAACTGAATCTGTTGAGAAATTATGGATTTAAAAATTTATTTTAGATTTTTAAAACCAAAATTTTAACGGCAAAATGCAGACATATAATTCAAGTGACAACATATATGTAAACTTGTGATTATGTAACCTTATATTTTTAATAACAGTTTTTTGAGATATAATTCATATGTAATACAATCCATCCAGTTAAAGTGTACAATTCAATGGTTTTTGGTATTTTTTCAGATATGTGCAACCATCACCACAATCAATTTTAGGCCATTTCCATCACCTCAAAAAGAAACCCCTTGCCATTTATCTATCACCTATCTATTCCACTGTATCCTCAAAACCTAAGTAGTCACTAGAACATTTTTGTCTTTATGTCAAGTTACATTTCATACAAATGGAATTATATAAATCTAAAGTGTGTGTCCTATAGAGAGCATATGGTCTGATCGGATCTTTTTTATTCAGTTTGACAATCTCTGCTATTTGATTGGTTTATTTAATCCCATCACATTTTGCATTATTATTATTTAGTTGGATTTGTGTCTGCAAATTGTTTCTTTGTTTTCCATATTTCTCAGGTATTTTTGTTCCTATATTCCTCCATAACTGCTTTCTACTGCATTAAGTGAATATTTTCTAATGTAGCATTTTAATTTCTTTAATGATTTTTTTCACTATATTTTTTGTTTTTGAGTTAGATCCTTAGTGGTTGCTTTAGAGTTTACTGTGCCCATCTTAACTTGTTAAAACAACTTCAGATTTATAATAACTCAATTCTAATGACATATGTAAACTCTACTCCTATGTAGCTCTATTTCCTTTTCTCCCTTTTTGTGATAATGTGTTTATACATAGTACATCTACAAATGCCACAATCACAAAAAATAATATGGTTAGAGTTATTACTTTATATAATACTGTCTTTTAAAGAAGTTAAGAAAAGAAAGGAGGGCCTCCATATATTTATATTTTGTTTTATATTAGCCTTCTTATTTATCATTGTTTGCTTCTCTTCATTTGTTCTTGTGGATTCAAGTTACCACCTGGCATCATTTTCTTAACCCAGTATAGTTTTTTTTTCCCACCAACACTCTTTGTGCTGTTATTGGCAAATATATTACATTTCTACAGTGATAGGCCTGACAAAATTCATTACATATACATGTTGTTTCATGCAATTGTTTTTTAAGTTAGCTAAGAGAAGAAAGGAGAAGAAATATGCGTTTATAATGTCTTCTATATTTACATAATTACCTTTGCTGCGATCTTCACTTTTTCATATGGATTCGAATTATGGTCTAGGGTCACTAAATTTCACCCTAAAGAAGTTCCTATAGTATTTATTGTAAGGCAGTTCTACCAGCAAAAAATTCTCTCAGCTTTTGTTTATCTTGGAATGTCTTTATTTTATATTCATTTTTGAAAAATATTCATTTTTGATAAATTTTTTCTTTGAGCACTTGGAATACATAACCCCCTTCCTTCTATACTCCATTGCTTCTGATGCTATTTCAGCTGTTAGTCTTACTGGAATTCCTTTGTATTTTAGTTTCCTAGGCTGCTCAAAACAAACACCATGGAATGGGTCAACTTAAACAATGAAATTTAGTAGCTTATAATTTTAAGGCTAAAAGGAAGTCCAAATTAGGGCATCATCAAGGTGATGTCTCTTTCTTGAAGTCTGGCTGCTGGTGATCCTTCCTGGATAACTGCACCTCCAATCCTGACTTGTACTGAAATGGCTGACTGGATCCATGTTCAATTAAACCCACATATGGAGCAGTATTCTCTGGGGAATCACTTTCCAGAAACTCAATATTTTCTAAACCATCAATTTCTGGTTTCTTTGTGCCCTGAAGTTAAGTTCTCAGCTTACCATTTTCCTCTCATATTTTACTATAAACTGCAAAGAGAAACCGAATTGCACTTTCCACATTTAATTTGGAAATCTCTTCAGCTAAATATCCAAGCTCATTGCTTTTGAACTCTGACTTCTTTCAGACATCCGAACTCAAGTCTACTAAGTTTTCTGCCATCATCAAACAAGGATCACCTGTCCTCCAGTTTCCAAAAACAGCTTTGTCATTTTCTTCTAAAGCTTCATCAGAAGTACATTTAGCATCTATATTTCTTTAAAGCAATCTGGGTTTTTTTCTATCAAGCACTTCACAATTCCTCCAGACTCCACTCATTACCCAATTCCAAAAACATTTCCACATTTTTCACATTTGCAATAGCAGAGCACCACTCTCCTGGGTGATATATATGGAATCTCCCACCACAGTGCCTGAAAATCCTAGGTGTTTAATGAATGTCAGTTTCTTTCTCCAATTTAAATGGAAGACAGTATAGGGTAGCAGGATACTTCTATCATGCTGAATTGTGCTGAACAACTCTGGTTGTCAGTGATGCTTTGGACTAAATATTTGTACAAGACACAATAAAAGTAAGTGTATAATATGATATTTATATGTAGATAAAAGCACACACTTATACATAATTTAGGGGAAAGGACACTGGGCAGGACCAAATACAGATTTCACGATTTCAAAATATAATTTTATTATTTACTTGCTGGTAATTCTAGGTGTGTTACTTGCCCTCTCTATTATTGAATGTTTTCATGATAACATTTGACTATAAGGCAGGAAATTGGTTACAAATAATGGCTGTTAAGTGAAAGACTTGAGTAGATTTCATGATTTGGCCCAGGACTCCTGAATGACTCTGGTAAAGTACTTTCACACTCTTTGTTTTCTTATCTGTAAAATGGGCATAAAAACACTCATCTAATGGTGTCAGTAAAACAAATTAGCACAGTATATGCCTATAGATAGTGCTGAAGTAGTTTGCCTGATCTTTTTTTAAATTCATCTTTATTGAGACATATTCACATACCATGCAGTCATACAAAGCAAAGCGTACATTCAGTTGTTTACAGTGCCATTATATAGTTGTACATTCATAACCAAAATTAATTTTTGACATTTTGATTACCACAAACACAAAAATAATAAGAATAAAAATTAAAGTGAAAAATAACAATTAAAGTAAAAAAGAACACTGGGTGCCTTCTCCCCTTCCTCCCCCCATTTTTCTACTCATCCGTCCATAAACTAGACAAAGGGGAGTGTGGACCATATGGCTTTCCCAATCACATCATCACCCCTCATAAGCTACATTTTTATACAACCGTCTTCACGATTCATGGGTTCTGGGTTGTAGTTTGATAGTTTCAGGTATTTACTGCTAGCTACTCCAATTCATTAGAACCTGAAAAGGGTTGTCTATATAGTGCATAAGAGTGCCCACCAGAGTGACCTCTCAGCTCCTTTTGGAATCTCTCTGCCACTGAAGCTTATTTCATTTCCTTTCACATCCCCTTTTTGGTCAAGATGTTCTCCATCTCACATTGCCGGGTCTAGATTCCTCCCCAGGAGTCATATCCCACGTTGCCAGGGAGATTCACTGACAGATCCCATGTAGGGGGGAGCACAGTGATTTCACCTGCCAAGTTGAGTTTGCCTGATCTTATCATGTCTACTCTTATTCCAAACAATCTTCCCTGCCAGAGGCATCACACTTCTCTTGAAGCCTTCTCTTGTGCTTGATATCATTATAAATTCATTTTGACTTTGTTCTCATAGTTCAGATTGATAGTAAGTATGTTTTTGTAGTATGTTAAATTATTTTTATACGAAGGTGTGGGAAGAGAGAGAAAACAAGAGAGAGAGATTGAGAGAATTTTGACCCTATAATCAGAAACTCCAGGCATTGTTCTCAGCTCTCAGTTTTTCACAGGTGCAGGCCCTCTATAGCAGCAATGACATCCACTGTGCATTAATTCAGCATGGTTTCCATTAGGATGTCATGAATATTGCTCTCTATATTTCATAGCTTGCTGTTCTTCCCCCAAAGATTTAAGCTGAAGTGCATATTTGTAAAGCAATATTTGTTTGGCAAATATGATGCTTAGGTTCGTGTGTCACCTTGGCCAGGTAATGGTGCTCAGTTGTCTGGTCAAGTAAGCACTGGCCTAATTGTTACTGTGAGGACATTTTGTGGACTTAAATCATCAGTAAGTTGGTTGCATATATGGCTGATTACATCTACAATCAACTAACAAGGCTGTCTTCAGCAATGAGAGACATTTAATCGAATCTGTTGAAGGCGTTAAAATGAGAAGTGATGACTTCAGTAGCCAGAAGAGAGAATTTTCATCTCTACTTCAGCCAGCCAGCTTCTCCTGGGAAATTCATTGTAAACCTTCATCACAGTTGCCAACTTGCAACCTGCCCTGTGGAATTTGGGCTCTTGCATCCTCACAGTTGTGTGAAACACTTTTATAAAATCTTATAATATTTATAGCTATCTCCTGTTGGTTCTGTTTCCCTAGAGAACCCTGACTAATACAGCCTACAGTCAACTTATGAAAGTAAATTAAACTGCTGTTTTAATTTTATCATTAAATATACAAGTTGTTATTATAGGAAACTGGCTTTTATTATGGCATAGTGGTACCTGTATCTTTTGAATGGGAGTAGACATTCTGATGGAAGAATGCATGCAGGCTGAATGCAATGAGGCAGAAAGCCATGGCAAAGCTCTTATCAATTTGCCAATGTCGTGACCAGATTTCTGGTAAACAGGGAAAGTACAGTTGAAAGCAGTCACCTAAACCAAAGGATACATCTGACAGACTAAAGCAAACATAATGTTCTTCTCAAAACCTCTTTTAATGGAAAGTACACATGTTGTTCATTGTTCTGGAAGCATAACAAGAAACCAC
The DNA here is from genome assembly GCF_015220235.1 of Choloepus didactylus. Classification (NCBI taxonomy): domain Eukaryota; kingdom Metazoa; phylum Chordata; class Mammalia; order Pilosa; family Megalonychidae; genus Choloepus; species Choloepus didactylus. The sequence goes on along the minus strand of NC_051312.1, from coordinate 40,290,447 downwards.
CAATAGAGTGTAATTCCAAAAGTCCCAGAAAAATTAGGGCTCTATTCTATTTCTTTATAAAAGCACTTTAAAGCTTGATTCTTAGGTCTTTAGACTACTGAATTTCAAAGTTTGTCTATGGAATACCCATTAATGGTGGTTTCCTAAAATGAAATAGTCATTGACAATTCAGATGGCTCAAGGATGTACATCCCTTTTTTGCTAAATTTTTAGCAGATCCTTTCTGCATAACTGCATTTCCAATCCTCATTTCCACTGAAATGGCTAACTGGATCCATGTTCAGTTAAATTCTGACATGCAGCCTATTCTCCAGGGACTCATTTTCCAGAAGGTCAGGGATGTCCCTGTTAGATCTGCTTCTGGCCCTAGTGTAAGAGAACACTATATAGATAGGCTTAGAATTCTCCAATCAATTTCTGGTTTCTTTTTGCTTAAGAGTTCAGTCTTAAGCTTGTCCCTTTCCTCTCTCATTTTACTGTAAGCTGTAGGGAAAAACTAGGCTGTACTTTTCTTACTTAGCTTGGAAATCTCCTCAGTTAACATCCAAGTTTATTTCTTTCAAGTTCTTCCTTGCATCCAATGTCAGAACTCAAGTTCACCAAGTTTTCTGCCACTTTAAAGCAGAGATCACCTTTCTTCCAATTTCCAATAACACATTCATCATTTTCTTCTAAGGCCTCATTCGAAGTACCTTTAACATCCATTATTTCTACCAACATTCTGTTCATAACTAATTATGTATTCTCTAAGATAATACAAACTTTCTGTAAAACTTTCACTCATTTTTGAGTCTTCATAATTCTTCCAGCCTCTACCCATTACCCAATTCCAAAGCTCTTTCCACAGTTTCAGGTATTTACAATAGCAGCAAATCACTTTCCAATTAAAAAAAAAAAATGTTTCAGATTCCTAATTGCCAAAATAAGTGCCATCCAATGGATTCATTTAAACAATGGGAATTTATTGGCTCACATTGTTGAGGCTAGGAGAAGTCCAAAATCAAGGAGTCATCAAGCTACTTGTTCTTCACAGAAGACTGAGGTGTTCTGAGGCTGCCAGAGATCCTTGGTTTGGCTTTGCTGTTATATAGCAATGCACATGGGGCTCTCTCCAAGCTTCTAATTTCTCTTCTGGATTCTGTTAACTTTCAGCTTCTGGCTGCTCCCTCTGGCTTTCTCTTTCTCTGTGATCTTCCCTATAAGGTATTCAGCTGGGTCATACCTTAATTGAAGTGGCCTCCTCAAAAGGTTTTATTTACAAGGGTTCACATCCACAGGAATGGATTAAATTTAAAAGCATATTTTTCTGGGGTACATAGCTTCAAGCCACCACATCTCCTATTGCCTAAAGAATAAAGACTAAAATCCTTTACACGTTGCTTATGCAGTTCCACTCTGCTTGGCACTAAGCGTTTCTTGTGACTGTTTTATGTAAATTCATATGTCTGACTAGGAAGACATCTTCACTGCCTTCTATATCCACCTCCTGCTTTCTATCCAAACTAGTATTTCCTTCATACTTCTCTAACTGGGTGGAATTTTCCTGCATCTATATCTGTCTGTCTATCTACCTATCCATCTATCCATCTATCCATCTATCATCTTCATCCAAATCTTTTCCTTGAGTCCTTTTTAACCACTTCACCCAAAGTAATCTTCCTTTCTTCTGAACTACCATAGCATTTATTGCTATTATTTTTATTGCTTTATGCCTACATGCCTTCATTCATGAATTTTTTAAAAGAGCTCCCATAGGTGCTGAGTTCTCCAAATATATGTATGAAACATACATGAGCTATGTTTTTAGATTCTTGAGGGCAGTAATTGCTTTTTATTGTATTTGATATAACATGTGGCACAAAACTTTGTACAGAGTAAGCAACAAATATTAATTAGCAAATATTAAAATTTTCTTTTCATTTCATTTTGTACTCTATATTGAAATCCAAATGTGTTAAAACTTGCAAAGTAACATTGCATGATAAATTCTACCAGTCCTCATGTCCTATAGACCAATTTTTATCTACTTCTACCCAAGATATTTGTCATGATAGGTTATGCTGTGCCAACAAAAACAGCAAGAACAATAACAAATCTCCCAAAATATATAATATATGGGAATACAGTAAAGATACTAAAAGATTACACTGATGCATACATATCCTAACATCATCAAGTCTGTAAAGGAATTATAGATTCAATCCTCTTCATAAATAAATGTGGATTCACAACAAAATCATCACCATCATCATACCAAAATAAAAATGTTTGAATAGTGAAGCTATCTTGAAAGTAAAAGTCAGAAATTGTCCTTCTCACTGTCCTCTCAAATTGCTAACCAATGAAAGTAGGGAGAAGGAAAAATAATTCCAAATAATAAAAATTTGACAGTCTATTATTCAGACTAAGATAATGAAATGAACTATCTGTAGGGAGATAGTCTGAAAAGCACTAGTGAAATGAAATTTAACCATAAATCCAGTAGAAAAATCCTGCATTTTAATTACTTTAAAAAATTTTAATCAAGATTGCCTTGTCCAACCTAGGTTTTATTTAAGTGTACATTTTTATTCTGTATGAGAAATTACTTTAAGTGTAAATGAAACATAGCCAATAATCATAAAGACATTCTAAATGAAATTTGCCAAAGAGTTTAGAAGAAGGAAAATACTTTTCAATCCACATAGGAAAAGAATCCTTATTTTTATAAACTAGGATAATCAGTAAAAATTAATAAAGGGATGTCTTTCAGTCATTTAATTTTCTTTTTTTATTTTTTGTAGCCTCTTTGTCATTCAAATGACTGGAATGTTGACAAATCTATTTGTGGCTTCCCATTAATACTTGATGAAATTTTCATCACCACAGTAACTAGTGATGCCTCTTAATGGATCCATTTTTTCTTCAAAGGACCAAGGCTAGTGATTGGCAAGTTGATATGCTGAGATGGAGTAAATAGGGAATAATATCAAATCCTTCATTTAGCTTCAAAAAGTAACTAAACGAGCTAAAGGGAGTAGATGTTATTTAACTGCAGCTGATGTTTAAAAAACCAGGATTTAAGAATATAGTTTACTACAAGCTTAATAAGAGCCAAAGTTATGGTATGGTGGCTATGTTCTCAGACAGAACATTGAATCTTAGGGAAGAGGATATGGATTAAGATTCAGTGTAAAAGAGCCAACAATTCTACTGTGAGGATAATATATTCCCAAAGCGAGTGAAAACATTGTCTCAAATGGATACTTGTACACCAATGTTTATAGCAATTTGGTCAAAATAGCCAAAATGTGGAAACAACCCATTAGTCCATCAACCAATGAATGGATAAACACAATGCAGTGCATACATGCAAAGGAATGTTATTCAGATGCAAGAAAGAATGAAATTATGAGACATGTTGCAACAGGGAAGAACCATGAAAACATTATGCTCAGTGATATAAGGAAGGCATATAAGGACAAACATTATGTGATATCACTTAAAAGGGATGACTGGAAATAGATAGAATGTAGATTAGAGGTTACCAAAGGATGGGAGAAGAGAGGAAGCTAGAGCAAAAAAATAAAAACTAAAAAAAAGATTTACTGTTAAAAAATGTATCACTTATCTCATGAAGAAATGAATTAATTTCCCTTGATGAGTTTTTTTTGCTTCTTTTTTTTTAATTGAGATATATTCACATACCATGCAGTCATACAAAACAAAGCATACATTCAATTGTTTACAGTACCATCATATAGTTGTGTATTCATCATCAAAATTAATTTTTAACATTTTCATTACCACACACACAAAAATAATAAGAATAAAAATTAAAGTGAAAAAGAACAATTAAAGTGAAAAAGAACACTGGGTGCCTTTTTTTTTCTTCCCTCATTTTTCTACTCTTCTATCCATAAACCAGACAAAGGGGAGTGTGGTCCGTATGGCTTTCCCAATCACATCGTCACCCCTCATAAGCCAAATTTTTATACAATCATCTTCAAGATTCATGGGTTCTGGGTTATAGTTTGATAGTTTCAGCTATTTACTGCTAGGTATTCCAATTCTTTAGAAACTAAAAAGGGTTGTCTATATTGTGCATAAGAATGCCCACCAGAGTGACCTCTCAGCTCCTTTTGGAATCTCTCTGCCACTGAAGCTTATTTCATTTCCTTTCACATCCCCCTTTTGGTCAAGAAGATATTCTCCATCCCACGATGCTGGGCCTAGATTTCTCCCCAGGAGTCATATTCCACGTTGCCAGGGAGATTCACTCCCCTTTGTGTCAGATCCCATGTACGGGGAGGGCAGTGATTTCACCTGTCAAGTTGGCTTAGCTAGAGAGAGAGGGCCACATCTGAGCAACAAAGAGGCATTCGGGAGGAGGCTCTTAGGCACAATTATAGGGAGGCCTATAATTATAGGGAGGCCTGCAAATCTCCTTTGCAGTAACAATATTCCCCAGGGCAAGTCCTGTGGTAGAGGGCTCAACCCATCAAGCCACCGGTCCCCTGTGTCTGTGAGCACATCAACAACCATCGAGGTAGGGGAATCCAATACCCCTGCATTCTCCACCATCTCCTCAAAGGGGCTCTGCATATTTTTTTTCATTTTTTTTTAATTAACTCTTTTTTTAAAATCAACTGTATCAAAAAAAAAAAATACAATTAAAGAAACATTACAAACAAACCATAACCAGGGAGTAAGAAAAAGACAACTAACCTAAGATAACTACTTTACTTCCAACATGTTCCTACTCTACCCCCAAAAAATAAACTAATATACCAACATTTCTGTGAATTTGTTCCTACCATACCCTCCCTTAATGAGTTTTAAAGGACACTCTATATTCTGATAAGAATAATAAATACAAGAATCTTATTTTATGTAGAACTAAAACACCCTTAAACTCTTCTGATAATCTGAGACCTGAAGGTCCTATTGTTTGGCCTTTTATATTCCTCTATGTCATGCAAGTGAGGCACTTATTTCCTTTTGTTCCAGACTACCTTTCCAACTATGTCATGTAGTGAATAGCCTGAGAAGGTGGAGTCAGTGTCTCCATCCAGAGCAAAGGTCAGGCATGCTTACTCTTTGGTAGAATAAAGGTAAAAGTTGCCTATGGAACAAAGGGCAAATATGATCACTACCCTCTATAAAAGATTTAGGTTCCCTAAACACAGGATTTTCTTTGGTAATGCAGACCTGGGGTTCAGAAAATAGATGTGAAAATGATTATCCTCTGGTACTGCTATTGCTGTGAGTAATACATTGTGATTCATCTCTGATCCAGAAGTTGAGTGCCTTCTACCAGTACTCAGGAAACTGCTGCAAGCTAACTTGCTGTCTTGCAAGTTAACCTCAAAATTGTTGACATTCACCTCAGCCAAAATCACAAAGCACTGTCAGAAATCACTGTTGAAAACCATTGTCCATTGAGATGCAAGACCTGATTATTGAAATATACATATGACTAAAGGCCCAAAGTCACTTCTTTTTTGATGATTTATCTGATCTCGTCTTAGCTTGCCTGAACTGCTATCACAAATACCACAAACTGGTTTTGGCTTAAGCAATGGGAACTTATTATTTCATGGTTTTGGAGTCTAGAAGTCTTGTTTCCTTCTGGGGTTGGTAGCATTTTGGTGTTGGTATGAGTTCTGGTTCACTAATACTGCCATTATGCAAAATATCAGAAATGGATTGGTTTCTATAAAGGGGGTTTATTCAGTTTTACAGTCTTAAAGCCATAAAAGTGTCCAAACTAAGGCATCAACAAGATGATACCTTCACTGAAGAACAGACGATAGTGTCTGGAACATCTCCGTCAGCTGGAAAGGCACATGGCTGGCATCTGCTGTTCATGTTTCAAAACGGCTTTCTCCAAAATGTTTCTGGGTTTCTCTTGGCTTAGCTCTTCACGTGTCCTTCTGTCCATATCTCCAAACATCTCTAAGCATCAGCTGGCATCTGGGTCTGTGTCAGCTCTTAGCATCTCTCTTAAATACTTCAGTGAAATAATCAAGACCCACCCTAAATGGGTGGGGTCAAATATACATGGAAACATTCAATCAAGAGGTCACAACCTAATCACAAAGATTACTTAGTCTGCCCCCACAAGATTGCATTAAAGAATATGGCTTTTAGGGGGACATAATATATCCAGACTGGCACAGTATACCATAATCCTTGGTGTTCCTTGGCTTGCTTTCTTTCCTCTCATCTCATGATGTTGCCCTCTCCTTTCTCTTCCAGGGTTCCATTGACTTCTAGTTTCTCCTTGTGGCCTTCTCTGACTCCAGCCTACAGTTTCTTCTCTTTATCATACCTCCTGTAATCTGGATTAGGTCCCACCCTGATTTAGTTGACCACAATTTAACTAAAAATAATATTTTCAGATGATCTTATTTATAATGGGTTCACACACACAGGGACATGGATTAAGATAAAGGACATGTGTTTGTTGGGGTAGATAATTCAACCTACCACAGACTCCCAGGAGTTTTCCTCAGTAAAGAATTCTTTATAATATTGTGTGTTTATACAAGATAAAATATTGGTTATCTTGTATGTCTCTCAAATTGACTAAAAGTTTAAAAGTAACCTAACACTTCAGATAAAGATTAACATAAATATAAAGCATTATGGTAAACTGGGAGCAAGCAGAGATGATGCAGGATGACAGAAACAGTGGGATCTATTATAACAGAGGGCAACTGAAGCATCACCTCAATGAATAACAAATCAAATCCAAATCAATCCATGACAAACTCAAACCCAATTCTTGAGCTATCTCTGTGCAAGTGAAATGTAAGTTCTAGAATGGTAAATTATAAGATGCATCCTGCTATCTTCTTCAGGAAAATAAAGATCAGAAACAGTCCAAGAGCCTTTATAACTCTGATAGCAGGAACAATGAAAAAGAAGTAAGTTGAAAATATGGAGAAGTGTCAAGAAACCTGGAAAGTCTGAATAAGGATAGTGCTTTCCTCCACAACCCTGCTCTTTACATGGTGGAAATATATTTTAGCAGTAAGACCCCATACTGATAGTCTCCTGGTTGCTGTGGTCCTACTTTTTCCAGAAATTTCCTTTCAGATGCATTATGGTAATACCTAGGCAATAGATAGAACAGAATGAAGACAAAGAGTGACTGTTTCAACTTGTCATTCCAGGTCCTATCCTAGTGCCTGCAATAGCACAGGCATCCATCTCTGCCTATATTTGCTTTGAAGAAGTGAATTTCATATGCCAATGTAAGGAAGTTGCTCCAGGTTTACTGACCCTGGCTGGAGCTAGACAACACCTTATTCATAATACAGATACACATTTTACTACTGTAATGGGAACATTGACTCAGACGCATAGTAACACAAAACTGCTAGGTGAGGCTGTCAGCTGAACTCACATAAAACCTGATTACCTAAAAGAAACAGACTTTCATATCCATAGTGAGATATTAAGAGATGTATATCAGAACTCTGGTGAGACAGTGTCTTTGAATATTTACAGCATTTATCTATTGTTGACATTTTATACCTATTTTTCTTGAAAAATCCATTAGCCTTCCATGTTATCAGGCAAATAATAATCTGTCAACATTTTTAAAAATCACAATATTAAGATTGATATTATTGTAGTAAGGAATAAAATATGAAGAAAATGACAGTAGAGAAGATTGCCTACAGAGAATCAGCTTCTTAGAAGACTTTATCTGCTCAGTGCATAAATATTTGAGTAGTTCTCTAGTGATGTGAATATACAGGTATCTTATGGTTATATTCTCCAACATGAGGATACCCATCATTATATACCTCTCTGATGAAGTTAAATAAGATGAAAGATTATCTGCATTAATACCTCTTGTTTCTTAGCTGAAAGTGCAAAGAGCAGAATTTTCTCCACATCTCAGGCTTTCTTCCCATCTTGAAGTACAGCAGTTTGCTCATTTTGAATATATATATATATATATATATATATTCAATATATATATATATTCAATATATATATATATTCAATATATATATATATATTCAATATATATATATATTCAAATATATATATATATATATATAACTTTTCATTTCAGAAGTTTGAAAATAAGAATTAAAGAAATCACCAGTGCCACCTATTGGTAGAAATACATATTATGAGCTTTGTTGATTCATACTCAGTTTTGTCCTGTAGAAGACTAGGACAAGGTGCAATGTGGAGACACTTAAACCACAAGTAAGCAAGGTATATATCTGCAGGATCATGTATCACAAAGGGTAAGAATTGGCCAAGTTAAGTATGTTTACTTGTTTTATCCTTCACCACTGACCTGGCACTATATGCAATGTAATCTCCATTTTTACAGAAGAACTGAGGTTAAAGAGATTAAATAATTTATACAATATTATATATAATAATTGGAAGAACTGTGACAGCAAAAATGTCCAACCCCTTTCTAGAAAGTGTAACTGTGAAACAATAAATTAAAAATATTGTTTCAAAATTTACAGGGGAATACCTGACTAAAGCATATAATAAATGTTTATAAAAATGCCCTACAAATTTAAAGAGCCCCTACTGTAGTCTTACTTCTTGTTTTATTTATAGAACATGAGTATAAAAGTTCATTGTGATGAAGAGCATGGACCACAAAATTTGAAATTTTAAGTTCAAAGCCTAGCTCTAGTGCTTTTGAGCTATATAATCTCGGGCATTTTTTTTTTAATCCCCTTTATTTCCTCATGAATATCAAGAATTTACCTCATTGGATTGCTGCAAGGAAATGAATGAAATAATATATAAAATGATGGTCATAATAAGTGAAAACTATTACTGTTAGGATGTCTAAGCTCTGAGTTACCAAAAGAATTGCATAATTTCATTTTAGAAATGAATGAAACTATTAATGAATAATTGACTTGCCTAAGGTCACAGTCTTAGTTAGAAGCAGAATTCCAAATCAGCAAATTATCTTGACTGTTATTTCTGTTGATAACTCTATAGATGGTATGAAATTGATGTCATCTTAGAATCTCTTTCCAACCACCTATCCAAACAGAAGTAACATTTTATACAAGCTATATTCTCAAATGTGTGTTAATTCTTCCCTTTGTTTGCAATCTCTTTGCTACCACAGATTTCAATTCTCATTGTCTGGCTGATTCTTAATAGTAAATCAGAATTGGCCTCTCAAACTCCATTATCTCTCTTCAAAGCAATTTCTTATATTGCTGCTAGATTATTCTCACTGAAGTGTAGGTATGACCTTACCTTCTCTTGCTCAAACAACACTAACAAAAGAATAACTTCAATACTTAAATATTGTCAATTACATTGTGTGTTAAATCCCAATGTTAGAGTTCAAGGATTTCTAAAACTTTTTCCCAAACTGTCCCATAAAACCTCTTTTCCCAATTTTTCTCTGTATACACAGACTTCTACCTGCCTGCCACATACACTCCTTGATTTCACTTATTGTGACTTTCCTCAAGTTATCTCTCTACTTTTGATGCATATATGCACCATCTACAATGACAGAAATATAATTTTTCAAGATGCAAAATGAATACCAAATTATCTCATAATTTTCCGATCTCTCCATTTGAGATTTTTGCCATGGCATAATATAATACAGCATAATGTAATAAATGCATTAGCTATGTCTCAATTTTGTACTCTATTCTAACTTTAACTTTGCCACTTGCTATTTATGTGACCTTGTACAAATCACTTAATTTTCTGAGCACTAATTCCTCTTTTGTTCAAGCTGTATGTAAATTGGTACAGTATCCAACTTATGAAATTATTGTGTGGACAAAGTAAAGATGTGATATTACATTGAGGCTGCATTGATACAATCATCTTGCCAAGATAATAAAGCATTAGGAATTGAAGATCAAATAGATACCTAGTCTGGTGGGAATTTTCTAAGCAAGGGGGTGTATGACTGCAAATGAGGCTGAATGCAGCCTAAGTTTCAATCCAGATTTCCACTCTTCAGAATAATTGCTAATTATACACAGAAACATTAATCAATGGTTCATCTCATTTAGGGTTTTGAAATGGTAGCTACTGAAACACATATTAAAGAGGCAACAGCTTTATACTTTTGAGGCTCTCCAAATCACAAAGAATAATCAGTTACAAGAATAAAGTTTTGGTATGCGGTGGAGATTTGAATAGCAAGAGCTCTCAAGTTAAAAAATAAATAAATAAAAGCAAAAAACAATCGATTAGTCAGCTCCTTTCTCACAGATAGATTACTACAATAGATTATTTCAAATGAAGCAATATTTCCCAGTATGGCTGAGCATCTGCCGTGTTGCTTCGATTTAGGTTTTAATTAGTGATAATGGAGATACTCAAGAATTTGCATCATATTCACACATGGCAGCTAAGGAGTATTTTGAAATATTAAACAGTTCATATTATTCAAAGTTATATGGGTATGTGTGTGCTTAGAGCATAAGACGTGGTGTGGGGCATTATTCCAATTCTTTACTTTGCCAATAAGATGGCTATTGAAACTAGAATTAAATTTTTTAATGGAAATATTTAATAGTGTTTAATTACATGGTAAAAAAGTTAAACAAAAAGAGTCTAGACCCCTTTAAATAATTTAAAAGATTATTGGAAACAAATCTCTGATACTGGCAGTAACATGGTTAATAAGGAAAAAGTCGTGCAAAACAAAATTTTGGCCAAAATCCAGAAGCATTCTTTTGCTATGAATGGCACACAGTTTGAAGTTGTTACTGGGAGACAGAGGCTCAACTGTGCCAACAATGATGACATCCTTTGGAACAATTCAAAGATTATGTATGAGATTTTTGGACATCTCTAAGGATAGAGAATATTGATGAAACACATTTCAAATTTGACATTATGGAAATGCTGATTAAATGTATTTAAAGAAATTGGCTCAAATTTGCAAAAAGTATAAGATGGACTAGAAGAGTTCAGCAAGACAGTTAAAGATCCTAAATAAAGAGCAAATCATGGGTATTGGAAAGAATAAAATTAATTTTGAATTTCTCCTATTCACAAAACTGTTTTATGCTATTAAAAAAGTTGGCAAAACTTACAAAAAAACTCCATCAGATATCAATTTGACTATATCACTTTAAAAGGGATTTAAGAATATTTAGAGAAAATTAGTTTTCTAAATCAAAAGAAAGTACATGTGAAATATGCAACAAAAAGAACATTCCAATAATTTATATGGAAATCAGAATAATGAAAAGAATTTTCATAACTATGAAGAAGATTCATAAAAAAATTACTTTTGAATTTAATTTCTACAGAAGCCATTTTCTGGGCAATCCAGACCACAGTGTGGTATCAAAGAATATATTAAATAACTTTTTATTTTTCATTGTAGCTTATCATCATTAAAATTTTGAAAGATAAAAAATTTTAAAAACATTGTAGGGCTCCAGCTATAGCTTGAAGAGTTGGTGAAAATTGCAATATTTTAGTTATATCAATTTCTATGATAAATTTAAATTTTTTATATTTTCCACAGTAATGGTAATTAATTATATGCAACTCATTACAACATTATTAATACAATATGATACATAAAACTGGATGCTTATTTACAATCGAATTACTACTTTAAAGTGATTCCAGTAGTGAAGTTTCATTTCATTGAAATTATTTTTTTAAAAACTAAGGATTAAAAAAAGCAAGAAAGATAGTCTAATTTGCCATTGCTATCAGCAATTATGTGACTGTTCATAAGAAACCATAAAGCTGGGCTTCTGTTTTGCTGGTTGTGTTTTTTGTTTGTTTGTTTGTTTTGTTTTTTTACAGTCTAATCTCCTAATGCCCTGAGAACCCACTGGCCCCATGGCAGAGGATTGGGTACAAAGTTAGCCCCTTTAAAGGTTCTTTTTATTTTTTTTTATTATATTTTATTAGAGAAGTTGTGGGTTTACAGAATATTTGTGCATTAAATACAGAATTCCCAAACACAACCCTGTTATTAACATCTGTTGTGGTACATTTGTTACAATTGATGAAAGCACATTTCTATAACTGTACTATTAACTATGATCCATGATTTAACTTGGCTTCACTGTGCCTCCACTGGTTCTTGAGCTGCTCCTCCAAGTTGGCCTCGGCATGGGCACAGGCCAGGCCAGGGCTGCAGCCTCTGCTTTCTTCCCACTGGCAGCCAGACACAGTGAACACTGGTGGAAGGAGGTTCCACAGAATAAGCAGAGCCACTACCTTTGGGCTTATGGCTTTGTAGATAATGCCGGTTTTTGCTTTCTTTAGTGATACGTACCTAGAATACTGCTATATACTCAACTATTTTAGGGATTTCTTTGTACTAACATGTTTAATCACCATAGTTCTCCATGAAGAATCAACATTTCTCATAAAACTGATCCAACATTCTAATTAGATATCGCAATACAGGAAAACAGTTTAGTGAACCTGAACTAGATGAACATGGATTTAAAATGCAGGTTATCTTTTGGTATTTTGCCTCTCTGAATTTCATTCTCCTTATTTATTAAACATCGATAGTAATCATTATGTTTCATTACTGATGTAAAAATTAGAATTAATAGTTAAAAGGGCCCACCACGGGGTCTAATATATAGTGGGTAAGTGGGTATTCAGTATTTATTTCCTCCATTGCTGGTCAGGCTTTTGATATTCTTATTTATTTATTTTTTTTGTATTTGGTGCTTGATACTTTTTACAAAAAAAAAAAAAGAAAGATATCTGCAAAATAATGAATTCCCAAAGGAATTATGAATTACTTATATCAAAATCTAAAATTTTGATACAGTCTAGAAGTCATGGGCCTACATTATAATAATAAAAACAACAGCAAAACTTTATTCTATGGTAATTTATTTATGTAATGTTCTTTGAAAACTCTAATGTCATTTAAATTTCCAACTTTTAGGAAGTGAGCAGGGCCCAAGAACAATTAAGTTGTAAACAGAACCAGAACTGGAATCCAGGATGTTTCCTTTCCCTCATTATTGGATTTTAAACTTTCCCTATTCTTTTATGGATTTTGTTTTTCTGGTAAACTCCTCATAGTCTTAAACCAGATTTGGATTTGCTGCACCAAGAGTTGTTTGGAGCACACATTATAAAATTAAAACTAAGTGTTCAGCCCCAATATTCAGAGGGAAATGTCCAGCAGTGAGAATAATGTGAAAGCATCTGAGAAGATACCTGAGCCATGCCAAGTCAAGCAGTCAAGTAATCCTAATTCAGCAGCATAGCTGCTAGGCTGACTTGCTATACTTGTATAAGTTTGGTTGGTTAGGAAACCATAAGCCCAAATGGGTTTAGAAAAAACAGTATTCATAGAACAGCAGGAAACAATGCTTCTTGTTTTGTCCGTGTTCATTGCCCCCAATGACCAACAGGAGGTAATACAGAGATGGACCAGGTGTTTGCTGCACTAAGTGGATCTATGTTGTTATGCTGGTTTGAATGTATTATGTCCCCCAGAAAGAGCCATATTCTTTGATGTAATCTTGTGGGGGCAGATGTATTAGTGTTGATTAGATTGGAATCCTTAGGTTGTGTCCACGGAGATGTGACCCACTCAACTGTGGGTGATAACTCTGATTAGATAATTTCCATGGAGGTGTGGCCCCACCCATTCAGCATGGGCCTTGATTAATTTACCGGAGCACTATATAAGCTTGGACAGAAGGAGTGAGTTTGCTACAGCCAAGAGGGACTCTTTGAGGAACACACAGGAGCTGGGAGAAGAGCTGTACCTGAGAGACACATTTTGGAGACAGCCTTTGAAAGCAGTCTTTTGCTCCTGAGAAACCAAGAGAGGACAAATGCCCTAAGAGGAACTAAGAGTGACATTTTTGAGGAGCAGCACCCTAGAGAGGAATGTCCTGGGAGAAAGCAATTTTGAAACCAGAATTCCAGAGCAGACACCAGCCACATGCCTTCCCAGCTAACAGAGGTTTTCCAGATGCCATTGGCCAACCTCCAGTGAAGGTACCCAGTTGTTGATACATCACCTTGGACACATTATGGCCTTGAGACTGTAACTGTATAAATAAATAATTCCCCTTTTATAAAACCCAATCCATTTCCGGTGTTTTGCATCCCTGCAGCATTAGCAAACCAGAACAGTCATGGTTGAAGAATATTAAGCTTTGGGAATCCCCAAACTTAAAAGACTCTGCTGGCAAACCTGCCTTTCCTTTCCCCCCAGGAAGACATTACCTTTATTACCCTGGTATGTCAGCAAATCTCTAGAGAGAGAAGGGAGACATTACCATAGTGGAATAAAAATCTACTCTCTGGTTTTACCATCATGGAATATAAATCCTCTCTCTGATTTGGAACGAATCACTCTCTATAAGTGTCCTCTACTCAGAAAACATTCAGAAATGCCAAAAATATCCCTTAACAATCTACGACCAGAGTTTTAGGCAAAACAATTCCTAAACCACTCAAGATAAGTTACATTTTTATAATTTTTCAATGACCAGGTGATCCCACATCTTTTTCTGTTCTGTAACAGTGAATAATCTGAATGAGTTCACTGAAGGTTTGTTTTTGGCAACTCATAGTAGATGTTCAAAAATATCATAATGTTAACCAATATGATTGCGTACTATTGGCATCTGTCAAGAAGATAGAATTTAAAGCTATGCATTCCATAGGTGGAAGAAGTTAAGAAAAAAGGCACTTCAATTCATTAGACACCCATTTCATATCAGCCATCATACCACTTTTTTTTTCTCACAAGAGCTCTTTGAAGTAAGATTCATGATGCAATCTGGTATATTAAAAAACAAGTGGACAAAGACTTGAGTTCAAAATAGCTTGTGTAAATTACTCAAGATAGCCTAGTTGATAAAGTGTGCAAACCCAAATAATTTTGACTGTCGATTCTATGCTTAATGATTAACTCAGACTATCCTACCTCACAAGATAGTATCTGTTAAGTTATTTGAAGGAGTTCTTTAAACTTCCTTATGGAAAAAGTATACTATGGAGTACAAAGGCAAAAGGAATGAAAAAGTCTCCCAACATCCAACAGAATTGTCAAAAATAGAGTATTATCTGGAGTGAAAATTAAAAATCTTTTGCTAGCTTTAGATAATTTTATTTGTTTTACTAGTGTCTTCAGAGATGATTTTTGTGTCTAAGATTGCTTTTTAAAATACATTTTGTATTTTGGTATCAGAAAATCCACTGCTTGAAGCTTAAAAAGGCAATGCTTTGTAGTTAAGCAAGTACAGAATAATCAGTACACAATAGACTTTCATTGCTAGGCATAGTATAACATCCTCAGAGGCAATAAGAAACAAAGAATTAAAGTTTTAAATAATTTAGAGGGGGGAGGGCATTTTCAAGCTATACAAAGATGACACACCAAACAACTTCAATAGTGTTAATGATAAATTTAAGCAAATCACCCAGGAAATGGATTTCAAATTGTAAAAACAAATAAAAACCCAAATTATAATTAAAGATATTTAATTATCATTTTCTACACTTAAATAAAATGAACCATGAGCTAGAGAAATTGAATATATTTAAACAGCATTAATCATGTGCAGTGATATACAACTTAAACTATGCAAAACTGACATGAAGCCATTGACTTTCTACAAAGACACTTGTAATTTATCAATTAATTTAAATGCCTTACAGCTTGTTCCAGTTTGCTAATGCTGCCATTATGCAAAATACCAGAAATGGATTGGCTTTTATAAAGGGGATTTATTAGGTTACAAATTTATAGTTCTAAGGCCATAAAGGTGTCCAAATAAAAGGCATCAACAAAACAAGAAGATGCCTTCACTGAAAAATGGCCGATGGCATCCGGAAAACTTCTATTAGCTGGGAAGGCACATGGCTGGTGTCTGCTCCAGGGTTCTGGTTTCAAAATGGCTTTCTCCAAAATGTCTCTGGGCTTGTCTCTCTTAGCTTTTCCAGAGCAAACTTGGGGCTAGCATCTCAAAAGTATCAGCAGCAGACTGGGCCTGTGATGGCTCTTTTTTAAGGGACTCCAGTAAACTAATCAATACCCACACTGAATGGGCAGGGACACACCTCCATGAAAATAATCTAATCAAAGGTATTATCCACAGTTGGGTGAGTCACATCTCCTTGGAAACACTCAATCAATAGTTTCCACCTAACAAGATTGGGTTTAAAGATCATGGCTCTTTTTGGGGGATATAATATATCCAAACAGGCACACAGCTTAAAGCAGAATATCTTTTGGTTCCTTCAGATATATTTCTTTCTCTCTAAATATTTGCATTATGATTGATATAAATTGTAATGGATAATGCTCATTTTTAAAACTCTTAAGTCATTTCTGGTTGCAGGTTATCCTGATTTTTCTTTTAACTAAAACATCATGATAACCAAGAAAGGAGCCACAGTGTTCATACAGTTTTCAAAAAATAGGAAAATACAGTCAGGTAAATCGTGAGGAAGAGGAGATGAGATAGATTCAGAATGAATAATTTTCCTTTTGGTAGAAAGACACATATTAAGTATAGGCCCCCCAGGAGCCAATGGAGAAGCTAAATTACTTCCTCCATAATATTCTTCCCTAATAGAAAAAAAAAAAAAGAAAGAAAGAAAGAAAGAAAAGAAAATCAACCCGTCTTCAAAGTCTCTATTGACAAAGGTTGAAAAGGGACAAGAAAATTCAGTGTTAGCTCTTTTGAGTTTAAAGAGTTGGTAATAATAGTAGTCCTAATATTACTGTTTTCTTGCTACATGCCAGACACTTTGCTAAGTGCTGCTTTTCATGGATTGACTCTTTTAATCTTCACAAGAATATTATGAGAGATATATTATTAACATCTCCATTTTAAAAAGGAGAAAACTGAGACATAGAGAATTCAAACAACTTGCTCAAGGCTGCATAGCTAATAACAAAGACAGAAATATAAGAACAATGGAATCAGGATTGGAAACCAGATATATCTGAGACTACAACCTGTACTTGTAAACACTATGCATTATTCTCCTTGAAAAATCAAAATTTTGAAGGAAGTAAATGTATAGATTTACCACCAGTAAGTAAGTGCTATCTTATGATACCCAAACTCAAGGAACTGCCACCTACGACCAACCATCTTGAAATATACTGTTCCATAATGTATCATTCTACCTAGGAAAGTCCATTGATTCATAGCATAAGATCTTGTGACTTGTCTTCCACAAAGAGACTCTCTGGACTAATACCATTATCCCTCATATTCTTGTTTATCTCAGAAGTCAAATTCTCTCCATCATCCAACAAGACCCAGTCACTCATCCCTATACTACTTTATATATCTTCCACTCAGAACCAGCTATATACCAGCTCAAACCCTTTCAGTTGGGACTTTGTGATCATCTATTCTGTGGGTAGCAAGTTTGATCAAAAATTTCTGAGAATGTACTCTTTACCCATTTGCCTTAACTGAAATATGTTGACCTCCAAAGATGCTTTTCCTTTACCTTCTCAAGATGTGGCTTATTTTTATTTCACCAAACTCTATACCTCAAAGCTAGAAGATTGTGTTTGCATCACTTCCAAAATATTGTTCTACCTTCCACCTCCTTGCTGTAAAAATCAAGACCCATTGTGTTTATACGATAATCTTTGTGTTTTGTGACTCTTGAGAAAAAAATATGTATCTATATCTATAGATATAGCTATAGCTTCTGCTTCTTGCTGTAATTACGGTCATTTACTGATGTTTTGGTCACCCCCACATTTATGAAAAATAAATATATTACATGACTGGCTCACGTGACTCCTCTCTATGTAAAGTTCCTATCATAATTATTCAAGTCTTCTTATTTCAAATAGATAAATCATCAAGCATTCTCATTCATTGACACCCTCATCTCCAGTTACCCTTTTTTCTAAGTCTACCTCAGGAACATACTGTCATGCTCAAACAAACCTGATTTGATAGACCTCCTATGAAACCTCAATTTCAAACCAACTATTTTTCATTGTTTTTGCCCCATATGCTCTGGATTTCCTGACTTCAAGGAATTAAAAGAACCAACTTCACCAGTTTCACATTCTTCATTACTCTCCTCCTAATTTCACTTCTCTCAGTATTCAGCTTAGACCAAATGATCTCTCATTATAAATATTTATTTCTAGATATCACTTAACTCTCTTTGCTCCTCTCTCTTATTTTTTTATTGAAACATGAAAAATACAAAAACCCTACCCAGAGTGAAAGTTAACATTTGCCTTCTTTGGTCCACCCCTGAGCCATTGAAATTAGGCTGTAGGAAGTCATCCTTTTGACCTATCAGACTTGTTTTGCTTCTTACTCATAATTTAATATTTCAAATTGACAATGCCTCCTGAATATATCATTGTGCTTATATGATAATCTCTTGTATAATAGCTAAGGTAATTTTTTCACATCTTCTCCTCTTGCACTCTTCTATGCTTTCTGTGATTATTTCATCACGTTTACTTTATTGAGACAGGAAACAACTGAGAGTGTTCTCACTTCTTCCCACCACCAAAACTACACACATACTTATTTACCTGTATCACCCTCCTTCCATTTTATAGTACAAAGTTCCCATTTTACTCTCAATAGTAAAATATCTGCTAGATATAGCTATGGAACCCAATCAGCATTTATTTCTTGGACCTCTATTTTTCTCTCTTTTATGATTTCTCTTTAGTTAATTTCAACCAGTACTTCTCATGTATGTTCTGCTGGCATTTTGGACTTTGGTGTGCATCACTATCTAGCAAATTGCAAGGCCTTTGATAATCCTTGCTCTCCACACATCCGAAATAGCACTTTATCCTCCTAAATTGCTCACACATTTCCACTCTCTAGGAGGTGCATATATATGTCAACATTGTGTCTGATTCACACACACACACACACACACACACACACACACACACAAATATTACTCTTTCCAACAACAGCAGAACACACATTTTCCCCAAACTCTGTGGAATATTCACCAAGATAACCAGATTCTGGACCATGAAACTCACTTTAAGATAGTTTAAAAAATATAAATCATACAAATTATGTTCTCAAAATGAATTAAACCTGAAATCAACAACAGAAACATAGATGAATATCCCCCAATATTTGGAGATTAAATAATATACTTCTAACACATGGTCAAAGAATAAGTTTCAAGAGAAATTTTAAAATATTTTGAATTAAATGATATTGAAAATATAGCATCAAAATGTGTGGGAAGCAATGAAAGCCATCCTTAGAGAAAAATATATTTTATTAAATATAAATATCAGAAAAGAAGAAAGATCTAAAATCAAAGATTTAGCTTCCACTTTAGGGAACTAGAGAAAGAAGAGTAACAAGTATAAAGCACACAAAAGGAAATAAATAATAAAAATTAGAAATCAATGAAATTGAAACCAAAAAAGGAATGGAAAAAAATAATTAAAGTAAAAGGTAGTTGTTGGAAAAGATCAAGAAAATTGATAAACCACTAACCAGGCTAACTAAGAAAATTAGATAGAATACACAAATTACTAATAACAGAAATGAAAAAGGGGTCACCAATATTGATCCTATGGGCATTAAAAGGATAAAATCAGAAAAATATGAACAAACTCTATGCCCACAAATTTGATATCTCAGATGAAATTCCTTGAAAGACACAAAGGTTAAACAGAGTATCTGAATAGGCCTATAACTATTAAAGAAATTGAATCAATAATAAATAATCTTCCAAAAGAGAAAGCACAAAACCCAGATGGTTCCATTAGTAAATTCTACCAAATATTTAAGGAAGAAATGATACTAGTTCTCTATAATATCTTCCAGAAATAGAAGCAGAGGACATTTTCTAACTCATTCTCTGAGGCCAGCATTACTCTAATACCAAACTGATAGAGATTTTACAACTAGCGAAATCTACAGATCTATATCTCTCATGAACATAGTTATAAAAAATCCTCAACAATTTATTAGCAAATCTAATCCAATAGTGTATAAAAATAATTATACATTATGAATGAGGGGGATTTATCCCATTTAAGAACTCAAAATTAAACACTAAAGAATTAACCTACCACATCAACAGGCTAAAGGGAAAAAAATCATAGGATCACATGAT
Source organism: Choloepus didactylus (assembly GCF_015220235.1). Lineage (NCBI taxonomy): Eukaryota > Metazoa > Chordata > Mammalia > Pilosa > Megalonychidae > Choloepus > Choloepus didactylus. The sequence goes on along the minus strand of NC_051312.1, from coordinate 40,270,362 downwards.
ATGATGCAGGAAAAGGATCTAACACTCACTCATAATGAAAACTCTCAGAAAACTAGGATTGGAAGAGAGCCTCCTCAATTTGATTTAAAAATCTTCAAAATACCTACAGATAACATCATACCTAATGGTGAGAAACTGGACACTTCCAATCTAAGATCAGGAACAAGGCAAAGATATCTGTACTTATTCCTTTTATTCAACATCATACTTGTAGTCCTACCTAGTCTAATAGAACAAAATATGGAAATAAAATATGTACCAAGTGAGAAGGAAAAATGAAAATGCCTTTGTATATAATATGATTGTCTATGTAGAAAATCCCCAAATTACCAGAAACTGATTAAGTATACCAAGATCATTGGATACAAGGTTACTACACAAACATCAATTACTTCTTCATATACCAGCAGCAAACAATTGAAATTTGAAATAAAAAAGAAAACAATAAAAATGACTGACAGGTCTAAGCCTAAAACAATTGTTCTATATGTGGAAAACTATGAAATTATGGTGAAAGTAATCTAAAAATATCTAAATAAATGGAAAGATTTTGCATGTCCTTGAATTTGAAGGCTCAATATTATGGCTGGATGTCAATTCTTCCCAACTTGAACTTAGGATCCAATGCACTCCCAATGAAAATCCCATAAAATTATTTTGTAGATACCAAAAAATTTATTCTAAAATTTCCATGGAAAGGCAAAAAGTCCAGAATAATCAACATAATACAGAAGAACAAAGTGGGAAGACTGATATTCTCCAATTAGAAGACCTACTATACACACATAGTCACTTGAACAAAATAAAGAGCCAAGAAATATACCCACACAAATATAGTCAACTCAACTTTGACAAGTGGGAAAAGCAATTTGATAGAGAAAAGACGGTCTTTTCAACAAATGTTGCAGAACAAATGGATACCATATGCAAAAAATAAATAAAATAAAATAAATAAATCTAGGCACAGAACTTCCACCTTTCACAAAAGTTAACTCAAAGTGGATCATAGACTTCAAATACGAAATTGAAAAGTATAAAACTTGAAGACGAAAATGTAGGAAAAATCAAGGTGACCTTGGGTTTGGCAATGACTTCTTAGGACCCTGAAGGCATGATCTATGAACAAAAAATTGATAAATTGGATTCTATTAAAGCTATCAGCTTTGCAAAATATAATGTTAAGGGAATAAGATTAGCCACAAACTGGGAGAAAATATTTGCAAAATGCACATCTTTTCAGGGATTTGCATGCAAAATAGAAAAAAAATAATAGAAACCTTAAAACTCAAGAATAGGAAAACAAATGACACATTTTTAAATGTAGGCAAAGATCTGAGCAGACATCTCACCAAAGAAGATGGCAAATAAACATATGAAAAGCTTCATTAGAGAAATTCAAATTGAAACCACAAGTTACCACTACACACCTATTAGAATAGCTAAACTCCAAAAAACAAATGTATCAGACTAAGGTATGATGTCAATAATAAAGGAAACTGGGTGTGGGATATGTAGGAACTCTTTGTACTATTTCTCAATATCACTGCAAATCTAAAACTATTCTAAAAATTTGTCTCTTTTTAAAAAAAGGTCCGATCCAGCTCACAAAGCTTCATCTTTTTTAGGAATATCCCATCCCTTTCTTCCACAGATAGGAAGGGCCAACACCCCTGATGTACCATGTGATCTCCTCTCATGGCCACAGCTAATTGGGCTATGTGTGGGCACTTGACCAAACTGGATCAACCAGATTGTTGCTCAGGAATTTATAATCAAGACTGAGAAGAGCTAGTTCATTCCTTTGTCTATGATACCTTGCATACTAAGGAGTCTTATGTGGTTATATCCAAGCATGCTGAACAGAAAAGCAGAGAAAAATCTAGCTGCAAAATGAGAAGAGAATGAGAGACATACTCATTTCTGGTGACTATTAGAAAAGGATTTCTACTTTTTCATTCCAGACCCATCCTGAGGATTTGTTGCATTGTTGTCCTTGAGTTCCAACAGACACCCCTCTAGTCTCATAAGTTTTTACCTCCAGGTATTAATCAGGCATTCAAGGCTCTTGTATCCTAATGTACTGTACCCTCCTTTGATCACTATCCTTTAGTCATTTCTCCCAAGTTCCTCCAATGTAGAACTTCCCCTCCATCTCCAGATCTTGCTAAACATTTTTATCTCTGCATCTGGGACACTGTCTCCAATTTAACCATTTCCTAGCCATGTGTTTTGTTCTCTAAAAGCAAACTTTGTGACAGATTTGTTTTTGCATCAATGCCTGTGGAAGGGAGAAGGAAGAAGGGTTAGGTATAGGGAAAAATTGGGTTACAATGCAGGTCAACAAAGCCCTCAGCCAACCTCATGTGTAGCTCTGGAGCTGAGCTGGCTCTAAGATATGTCCCATGTTGGGGTGTGCCGGTTTGAATGTATTGTGTCCCCCAAATGCCATTATCTTTGTAGTCTTGTGGGGCAGACGTTTTGGTGCTGGTTAGATTTGCTTGGAATGTGCCCCACCCAGCTGTGGGTGATGATTCTGATGAGACGTTCCCATGGAGGCATGGCCCCACCCATTCAGGGTGGGCCTTGATCAGTGGAGCCATATAAATGAGCTGACTCAAAGAGAGGGAACTTAGTGCAGCTGTGAGTGATGTTTTGAAGAAGAGCAAGCTTGCTAGAGAGGAATGTCCTGGGAGAAAGCCATTTTGAAACCAGAACTTTGGAGCAGATGCCGGCTGCCTTCCCAGCTAACAGAGGTTTTCCGGATGCTGTTGGCCATCCTCCAGTGAAGGTGCCAGGTTGCTGATGTGTTATCTTGGACACTTTATGGCCTTAGGACTGTAACTGTGTAGCGAAATAAACCCCCATTTTATAAAAGCCAATCCATCTCTCGTGTTTTGCATTCTGCAGCATTAGCAATCTAGAGCATGGGGTGAGTAGCTTTTTACCCCAAAGTTCATCAGTCACTGGATATGGGATTCCCCTGGGAAGATATGTGATTTTGATTGAGGCAATTTTCTTCATCAAAGTAGTCGCCAATGAGGGCTGAGAGCTGAGGTCTGAAATCTGGCAGCACCTTCAGAAGCTTCTGAAATAAGTTCTTTTTTCTGTAAGGATAATCTGGAATGACATCATGGCATCCACCATATCTTCATCTGCATATCTCAGCATTGCTGTGACAAAATACCTAACTCCCACCCTTCCCTTTGATTCTTCTGTTGTATGTGTTAACTAGACCCTGTAATTTCCTTACAGCAACTTCAAAAAAACAAAAATTTTGTTAATTATTTCTTCTTCACTAAACTATAAGATCCATGAAGGAAATGACTCTGTTTGGCTTGCTATTCTATACCTAGAATTAATGAATGGCCTGAAATATTGTGGGGATTGAAAACATGTTTTCTTAACTTATGATGAATGATTTAATTCACATTGTTAGCCATTTCTCTCATTTACCCATATCAGATAAAATGTATCAGTCAACTATCCACTACTTCTAAATGAAACTGAAAGAGGCTGCATATTTAAAAAAGAGAGTCAAAACCACTATGGTATTGCTATATTAAAACATCATCAATATTTAAAACCCATCTAAGATCCAAGATAGCAATAAAGGAAAAGAGATATTAGGAATAGGGTTTTCAGCTATTCACAAAAAAGTAAAATTTATCTTATTTATAGTTAGATGTTACTGGTATCATCTTTATTTTATAATTTATATAAATTTGTCTCAAACTTCCTATCACAATTCTAGTAAAAGGTGAAAATTCCTTCACAAGATTTCTAAATTTTCAGGGATTTCTTATTCATCCTGTTGTCTAGGATTCCTATTGTAGCTAAAGACTCAACCACTTACATATTTCTATACCCATGGATTTTCTTTTCTTCTGGCTTTTCTGTAAAAACACAGCTGTAAATCCTATCTTCTTCTCTTTAATCTCTCACAGAAGATATTTGCGTGCATTAGACATTAACAAGATTTGGGACAATGGGTGTAATGTTTCAGAAATTTAAAAATATATACAGGGATTTGCTGGTTGAGAAAATAAATTATTAAAAACTGCTTTGGGAGGCAAGATGGCAGCATAGAGAGGTATAGAATTTCATTCGTGCTCTAGAGCAACTAGTAAATAGCCAGGAACAACTGGTATATAGTCTGGAACAACTGTTGTGGGACATCTGTGACTGGACATGCATGGTATACCAGCCTGGAATGGTTGGAATGGCTGAGTTTGCAGAATACAACTGTATGTAAAGCTCTGCAAACTACAGAACTGGCACCTCTCCCCTACCAGAATGGCAGGCTGAGCTGAAATACTTCCCCCTGGGAAAAAGAAGCCAGTTAATTGGATTGAAGGAAAGTAACTCAATCAAACTCCACTTGCAGTTTTAAATAACAAATTTGGACTACTTAATACAAGCTAGATGCATGGATATGCCCAGAGCAAATAGGAAAGGAATCTGAGGTTCCTCCCAGCAGAGAGGATGCAGGGCTGATGGAAAAAAATAAATAAAAGCAGAGGTTTTTGGACACAGCTGAGCTCAGAATACTGGAAAATGGCTGTGTCCCAAGAAAAGGGGCATAGAAAACTGGATACCAAAATGGGTCAACCAGTGAAACTGGGGGCTGGGGACTTTTGCTCTTTTTCCCCTTTTTTTTTTCTGTCATTCTAAGCAGCTCATTAGAGAAAGCCTCAGGCATTTTCAATTGTCAGCCTTGACCCAGGCAAGAGTGAAATTAAGAGAGTCAGAGAGACAAAGGAGGAATTCAAGTGTAGAAGATAACCCCATGAAAGGTATATCTTCCCTAAGAAAGGGGGTTGGGGCCCAGCACAAGTGGCTGCCCTCCCTCAGAGAATTCAGACCCCAGGGACTGGGGGAAAAAAAGGAAACAGAAAAAACTTAAGCTTGGCTTCTTACATACTCAGCCCCTGGCCAGGACAGGGTCCACTGAGAATTAAGGGGACCACAAGCCTTTACACAAAGGGGAGCTGCAGGCTGACAATAGCCACCTGCTGAACAGGACAGGAGAAACACTGAGTCTAGGGGCCTCACAGGAAAGTCTGACAGCCTGCTTTTCAGAGAAACTTGATACTGATAACATCTTCCTCCTGAGACCTGGGCCCATCTGGTCTGGGAAAATCTGATTGGGGTAATCAAGGAAACCAGAGGCCTAGACACCAAATATTATGAGCCATATTTGGAAAAATGAAAATATGGCCCAAAGGTACAAACCTACACTTCAACTGAGATACAGGAATTGAAACAAATAATTATTATTCAAAAAAATATCCTTAATCAATCCAAAAATCAAATCAATGAGTGGAGGGAAGATATGGCAAAAGAGATGAAGCATATGAAGAAGGCATTTTGCAAACATAAGGAAGAACTCAAAAGTTTGAAAACACTATTAGCAGAACTTATGGGAATGAAAGGCACAATAGAAGACATACAACAGCAGATTTGAAGAGACAGAATAAAAAAATCATGAACTGGAGGACAGGACATCTGAAATCCTACACACAAAAGAACAGATAGAAAAAAGAATGGAAAAATATGAGCAGTGTCTCAGGGAACTGAATACAACATTAAGCGCATGAATGTGTGTGTCATAGGAGTCCCAGAAAGAGAAGAGAAGGGAAAAGGGGTGGAAACAATAATGGAGGAAATAATCTCTAAAAATTTCCCATTCATTATGAAAGGCATAAAATTACAACTCCAAGAGCAGCATACCCCCAAAAGAATAGATCTGAATAGACCTATGCCAAGACACTTAATAATCAGATTATCAAAAATCAAAGACAAAGAGAGAATTCTGAAAGCAGGAAGAGAAAAGCAATTTATCACATACAAAGGAAGCTCAATAAGATGATGTGTGGATTTCTCAGTAGAAACCATGGAGGCAAGAAGGCAGTAATATGATATATTTAAGATACTGAAGAAGAAAAACTGTGAAACAAGAATTCTATATCTGGCAAAACTTTCCTTCAAAAGTGAGGGAGAGTTTAAAATATTCTCAAACAGACTCTGAGAGTTTGTGAAAAAGATACCTGCTCTACAGGAAATACCAAAGGTAGCAGTACAGACAGATAGGAAGAGACTGGAGAAAGAGGTTTGGAGCACAATATTGGGTGATGATAGCACAATAATGTAAGTGTACTGAACAAAGATGACTGTGATTACAGTTGAAAGAGGAAGGCTAGGGGCATGCAGGACACCAGAAGGAAAGATAGAAGATAAAGACTGGGAGTGTATAACTTAGTGAAACCTGGAGTGGTCAATGATTCTGATTAAATGTACAAATATGTTTTGACATGCAGCATGTGCTGGTTTGGATATATTATGTCCCCCCAAATGCCATGTTCTTTGATGCAATCTTGTGGGATAAGGCATATATATTAGTGTTGATTAGAATGGAAACTACTGGTTCAGTGTTTCCATGGAGATGTGACTCAATAAACTATGGGTGAGACCTTTCATTGGATTATTTCTATGGAGATGTTGCCCCAGGCATTCAGGGTGGGTCCTTATTGGATCACTGGAGTACTTTAAAAATGCCCACATAGGCCCAGATGCAGAGCAACTGAGAGTGACAATTTGAAGAGCAGCTGCAGCTAAGAGAGGATAAAATGCCCCAAGAGCAACATTTTGGAGAATGCCATTTTGAAACACAACCTGGGAGCAAGCAGATGCCAGCCACATGCCTCCCAAGCTGACAGAGGTTTTCCAGATGCCAATGGCCTTTCTCCAGTGAAGTTATCCTTTGTTGATGCCTTACCTAGAACACTTCATGGCCTTAAGACTGTAACTTTGTAATCAAATAAACCGCCTTTATAAAAGACAATCCATTTCTGGTATTTTGCCAAAAGGCAGAATTAGCAAACCAGAACAAGGCAGTACAATTAAATGTCAACATTGTAATGTGTTAAAAATAGGGTGGTATTGGGGAAAAATACAATCAATGTAAACTAGAGCCTATAGTTAACAGTAACATTGTAAGATGCTTCATTAATTATAACAAAGGCAATATACCAAAGCTAAATGTCTATAAAAGGGGGGAAAAGGGAGGGGTATGGGATTCTTGGCATTGGTGGTGTTGTCTTACTTTTCCATTGCATTTTATTTTAATTTTATTTTCTCTTTTGATACTTTTTAGTTGTAATTTTTTCTTTCTTTTTTATTTTTTTATCTCTTACTCTTTCTTTGTGGGGGAAATGGAAATATCTGTATATAGGTTGTGTTGGTGAATGCATAACTGTGTAATTATACAGGGAGCCATTGATTTTTTACTTAGTATGGAATGTATGGTGTGTGAATAAAACCATCTAAAAATAAACATAGGGATACAAGTGCTGGAGAAAATGTGGAGAAAGGATGTAGTTAATCACCATTGGTAATTGATGGGGAAGTAAAATGGTGCAGCCCATCTGTAGGGCAGTGTGGTGCTTCTACAAGAAGCTAAGCATGGGGTTGCCATATGGTCCAGCCACTTGATTATTGGGTATACAGTTGAGAGAACTGAAAAGAGGGACATGAATGGACATTTGCACAGTGGGGTTTATGGTGTAAGTGTTCATGATTTACAGTGGATGGAGGTGGCCTAAGGGTACATCGACTGATAAATGGAATTGTGAACTGTGGTGTGTAATTACAATGGAATATTAGGGTGCTACAAGGAGTGAAGTTCTGAGGTGAATGGACTTTGAATATGTTGAGTGAATAAACTGGAAATGAAAAGAAAACCATTTAAATGCCTCAATAGTATGGACTAACTATAATATGCAAGCCCTGAGAGTTGGGTCTGAGAGCATAAGTTTTCAGGGGAAGGCTTATTGTAAAGATTCCTAGATTATAAGCTCTTACAGCAGTTACATCTGTTTCTAAGTTGTAATGGTTACTTCTAAATTCTGAGATGCTGAGCTCTTTGTGTATAATTTGGTCAGTCCCAGGAACTTTGGGTATCTATATGACACCTGAGATTCAGAGCCAGAGTCTGGCAGCTATGAATATAAGCATTACCCCATACAACAAATGTTAAGGAGTCTGAAAAAAAGAGATCAGACTTCAATTAGAGATAAGAATGAAATGAACTTGGTTAGGACCAAAGTAAAATATACTAAAGGATAAAGGAGAATAATGATGGTGTTTGTTTAAACTTCAACTTCTGTGTGAGACCAAAGGAAGAGATGCTCATTAGGTGAGAAATCTATATTTTTTGTAACACATTACATAATTTAACTTGTATGGTCAGTTTATTCAAACAACAAAATTATATGGAACATTGAACAGGGAGTGAAATCTGGGTTGGTTTTTACAGGTTAGTGTGAAGCCCTGATATATCTCAGAGTAATTTGGGCAGAGAATAAAGATGTATTTGCCAGTCCCCCTTGCAGACTGGGAAAATATGGAAAGGTTAAATTTCCCCACCTGGGGAATTAATGATATTCTCACAAGCATTGGGGGCTACCAATTTGAATAATCTTGAGGCTTGCACTTATGAAGTTTGTTACTTCAAAGGAGAGGCTAAGCCTACTTAAAATTGTGCCTGAGTCACGCCCAGATAATGCCTTTTGTTGCTCAGATGTGGCCACTCTCTCTAAGCCAACTCTGCAGGTAAACTCACTGACCCCTCCATCCCATGTGGGACATGGCTCCCAGGGGTGTAAATCTCCCTGGCAATGTGGGACATGACTTGTTGGTATGAGCTTTGCCCTGTCATCATGGGATTCAGAAAGCCTTCTTGGACTACAAGAGGGAAGAGAAATGAAACAAAGTAAATTTTCAGTGGCTGAGAGGTCTCAAATGGTGTTGAGAGGTCATTCTGGAGGTTATTTTTACACATTTTATAGATATCCATTTTTAGTTTTTAGTGTATTGGAATAGCTAGAAGGAAATACCTGAAACTGTTGAACTACAGCCCAGTAGCATTATTCTTGAGACAGTTGTATAACTACATAGCTTACACTGTGTGACCATGTGATTGTGAAAACTTTGTGACTCCTACTCCCTTTATACAGTGTATGGACAGATGAGTAGAAAATTGAGGACAAAAAGTAAAAGAATAATAGGGAGAGATGGAGGGTATGGGATGTTTCTGCTGTGCTTTTGAAGCCCCTGGACTTTCTAGGTTTTATATGAAACGTGTCGTGTGATTCAGCAATAAATTTCTGATATTAGTGGTCTTTTTATCAATTAAGACTGGGCTCCTGGGAGGAGAAAATAAGAGTGCTTCTCTTATATTGCAGACTGCCTTTTGCAATTGTTATACCTGTTGTTGGATTTCCCAGTCACCCAGATGTAGGTGGCTTCAACTATGTATTTTAAGTCCATATACCTTCTTATATATATAGCCTAACTAAGATGAACATTGCTGTAACAGAGAGGGGCTTCTGAACTAGTAAGGAAATTTGTATTATTTCTAGATAAAGAGATGCACAGATCCTTAACACCTGAACAAAATGTCCAATGTAATCATAAATTCATAAGGAGCAATATAAAAAATGACTATTGATGATTACTAATGTGGACCTGACCATACATATTCTAGTGGAAACCTTGTACTGAATGCCCAAGACTCATATTACATAGATCTCAATTTTAAGGAAAATACTTATATCCAATCTTGGGCTGCTATCCTCAGCTGTCCACTCCAAGGGTATTTGAGAGAGGTCCATCCCCATCTACACTATCAAAGAAAATTGAGTGAAGGAAAAGCAAAGAGTGCAAGCTACTAAGGCTCATTGATTTTTAAATTCTTTGCACAGCTTACTATAATCTCTACCACCACCCACCCACCCACGCACAATCTTGACCCAAATATATATATATACTTCTATTCTGTAATTTTAATGCAATTTTATTGAGAAATACTTACATGCCAGATAATCATCCAAAGTGTACAATCAATGGTTTGTGGTATAATCATATAGTTGTGAATTCATCACCACAACCAATTTTTGAACTTTTCAATTACTCAAATAATAATAATAATAATAATAATAATAATAATAATAATAATAATAATAATAATAATGAAAAAGAACACACACAAAAGATCCCAAGCCCCTTAATCCCCCAATTATTTATTTCCTTTGGCATTATTTTCCTACTCATTTGCCCATACACTGGATAAATGGAGTGTCAGTTGCAAGGTTTTCACAATTACACAGTCACACCATAAAAGCTATGTAGTTATACAATCATCTTTGAGAATCAAGGCTACTGGATTACATTTCAATGGTTTCAGGTATTTCCTTCTAGATAGTCTAATACACTAAAAACTAAAAAGGGATTTCTATATAATGCATAAGAATAACCTCCAGAATGACCTCTCAACTCTATTTGAAATCCCTCAGTGACTGAAACTTTATTTTGTTTCATTTCCCTTCTCCCTTTTGGTCCTAGAAGGCTTTCTCAATCCCATGATGCCTGGGATAGGCTCATCAGCAGGAGTAATATCCCTTACTGCCAGGAAGATTTACACCCTTGGGAGTCATGTCCCATGTAGGGGTAGAGGGGGCAGTGAGTTTACCGGGACAGTTGGCTTTGAGAGAGAGACAACATTGGAGGAGCAACAGAGGTTCTCTGCAGGTGATTCTTAGGTATAATTGTAAGTAGGCTTAGCTTCTCCTTTGCAGGAATAGGTTTCATAAGGGCAAGTCCCAAAATCAAGGGCTTGGCCTATTAAATTGGTAGTTCTCAATGCTTTTGAGAATATCAGGAATACCCTATGTAAGAAAGTTTAATATTTCCACATTTTTCCTCAGTTCGTAAAGGAGGCTTTGCAAATAATTTTTAGACTGTGCTCAAATTATTCTGGGATGTATCAGGGCCTCAATTAGCCTGTACAAACTAACAAGATCTAACTCCTTATTCAAAGTTCCATTTAATTATGGTGTTAGAATAAACTGACCATACAAATTAAATTAGATAGTGTGGTACAGAAAATAGAAATTTTGCACCAAGTAAACATCTGTTTCCTCGGTGTCACACAGAAGTTGAAATTTTAAAACACAGTCAATATCATCCTTTATGCTTTAGTCTGATTTGCCTTAGTCCTATCCAGATCAGCTTCATTGATATCTCTAATTTAAGTCTGATCTCTTTTGCACCTTTTTTTTTTTTTAACAGTTGCTTTATGGGGTAATGCTGCCTTTCATAGCTGCAGAACTCTGGCTTTGAGTCTCAGTGTCAAACAGATATCCAAAGTTCCAGGGAATGAACAGGTTGTTAACAAAGAGTTCAGCATCTCAGAATTTAGAAATAACTGTAACAACTCAGGAATATATGTGACTGCTATAAGAGCTTACAATCTAGGAATCTTTACAATAAGCCTTCCCCTGATAACCTATGCTCACAAATTCAATTCTCAGAGTTTGCACGTTATATTTAGTCCATATTAGTGTGACTTTATAATATTTGTTTTTCATTTCTAGCTTATTTCACTCAACATACTGTCCTCAAGATTCATTCATCTTGTTGCTTGCTTCACAACTTCATTCCTTCTTGTAGCCACTCAGTATTCCATTTTATGTAAACAACACAGTTCACCCTTCTGTTCATCATTCAGTGTACCTTAGGCCACCTCTTTCCTTGAAAATTATGAATACTGCCTCCATGAACACCAGTTTGCAAATGTCCATTTGTGTCCCTGCTTTCTATTCTTCCATGTATATAACTAAAAACAGGATTTCAGGATAATATGACAACCCTATATTTGGCCTCCTGTGGAAACACAACACTTCCCCCCAGATAGGCTGCACCATTCTACTTTCCTACTAACAGTGAATAGGTACATCCCTCTTTCCATATTTTCTCCAGCACTTGTATCTTTCTGTTTATTTTTAAAACACACATCATACAATCCATCCAAGGTAAACAATCAACAATTCCTGGTATAATCACATATTTATGCATTCACCACCACAATGAGGACATTTTCATTTCTTCTGCAAACGAAGAAAAAGAGGGAAAAAATGAAGAATAAAAAATAAAAAGTGAAATCAAATAAAATAAAATAAACAGGAGAAACAACAAAAATAACACCAAGAATCCCATACCTCTACCTTTTACCCACCTCTTATTGATATTTAGCTTTTGTATATTGTCTGTCAAATTCACGGAGGAATATTACAATGATACTGTTATCTATTGTCTCTAATTTGTGTTGATTATATTTTCCCATATACCATCTGTGATGGCTAGGTTCATGTGTCAACTTGACCAGGTGTTGGTTTCCAGGTGTTTGGTCAAGCAAGCACTGGCCTGTTACTGCAAGGACATTCAAGGCTGGTTAATAAACCAGAAGGCAGTCAATTCACTGCACCTGTGACTGATTACATCTGTGAAGGGCATGTCTTCTGCAATGAGAGAATTCAATCAGCTGGATTTAGTTCAATCAATTGAAGACTTTTAAGTGGGAAAGATAGAGGACCTTCACTTTTTCTTTGGCTAGCCCATGAAGCATTTCCTGAGGAGTTCATTGAACACCTTCATTGGAGTTGCCAGTTTGCTGCCTGAGTAGTTCATCGAACCCCTTCATCTGACTTGCCAGTTTGCTGCCTGCCCTACAGAATTTGGACTTGCACATCCCCACAGTTGTGTGAGACACTTTTATAAAATCTTTTATTTATAGATATCTCTTGTTGCTTCTGTTTCCCTAGAGAACCCTAATACAACACCCCTTTTCAACAACTTGCAATGTTGATATACATTTGTTCTCCTTCATGTAAAAGCATTCCTACAATTGTACTTTAACTCACCATCAGTGTAATCCCTAGGTTTCATGAAGTTATACAGTCCTAGTATTTATCTTCTATCTTTCCTTCTGGTGTCATACATGCCCCTATCAAGCCTTTGTCTTTCAACAATACTCATATCCAGTTTCTTCAGTGTACTTACAATATTGTTCTACCATAAGGTGTTATTGTGCTATCCCTTATTGGATGTTTATAGTCAATCCTGTTGAACATTCTTTACTCCTTCAACATCAGAAGTCCAATGTCTACTCTCTTTCTATATACTGATAACCTGTGTTTCTTCTCAACTTTAACTCTCAAAGTTCACCAATTAATGTTAGTTCATATTAGCAAGACCATACACTATTTGTCCTTTTGTTTCTGGCTAATTGCATTCAACAAAATGTCCTCAAGTTTCATCCCTATTGTTATGTGCTTCATGACTGTATTCTGTCTTACAACTGCATAATATTCCATCATATTTATATATCACAGTTTATCCACTCATCCATTTATGGATATTTGGGTTGTTTCCCTCTCTTGGCAATTGTGAATAATGACACTATAAACATCAGTGTGCACATGTCCTTTTGTGTCCCTGCCTTTCAGTTCCTCTAGGTATATATCTAGTAATGGGATTGCTGGATCATATAGTAATTCTATATTTGGCTTCCTGAGGATCTTCACACTGCCTTTATAGAAGCATTCTCTGATTTCTTTTAGCAAACTTTGTAATTTCCTGTGCACAGGAATTTTGTGGCCTTGGTTAAATTTATTCCTAAATATTTGATTCTTTTAGTTGCTATTATAAATGGAGACTTTTTAAAATTTCCTCCTCAGATTGCTCATTACTAGTGTATAGAAATACTACTGATTTTTGCATGTTGATCTTGTATGCTGCCACTTTGATGTATTCATTTATTAGATCTAGTAGCTTTACTGTAGATTTTTCAGGATTTTCTACATATAGCATCATGTCATCTGAAAACAGTGAAAGTTTTACTTCTTCCTCTCCAATTTGGATTCTTTTTATTTCTTTTTCTTGCCTAATTGCTCTAGCTAGAATTTCCAGCACAATGTTGAATAACAATGGTGACAGTGGGCTTCCTTGTCTTGTTCCTGATCTTAGAGGGAGGGCTTTCAGTCTTTTCTCATTGAGTATGATGTTAGCTGTGGGTTTTTCAGATATTCCCTTTTCATATTGAGGAAATTCCCTTCTATCCCTATCCTTTGAAGTGTTTTCATCAAGAAAGGGTGTTGAATTTTGTAAAATGACTTTTCTGCATCAATCAAGGTGATCATGTGTTTTTCCCTTTGATTTATTCATGTGGTCTATTACATTAATTAACTTTCTTGTGTTGAACCAGCCTTGAATACCTGGAATAAACCCACTTAGTCGTGGTGGATAATACTTTTAACATGCTGCTGGATTTGATCCACAAGTATTTTTTTTGAGGTTTTTTGCATCTATAGTCATTTAAGAAGTTGATCTGTAATTTTCTTTTCATTTAATTTTGTATCTATAGTTATTTATGAAGTTGATCTGTAATTTTCTTTTCATTTAATATCTTTGTCTGGCTTTGGTATTAGAGTGATGTTGGCTTCATAAAATGAGTTATGTAGCTTTCCCTCCTCTTCAATATTTTCAAGAGCTTGAGCAGGATTGGTACCAATTCTTTCTTAAGTGCTTGGTAGAATTCATATGTGAAGCCACTTGGTCCTGGACTTTTCTTTTTTGGGAGCTTTTTGATGACTGATTCAATCTTTTTATTTGTGATTGGTTTATTGAGGTAATCTATTTCTTCTTGAGTCAATATAGGTTGTTCATGCTTTTCTAGATATTTGTCCATTTCATCTACATTGCCTAGTTTGTTAGCATATAGTTGTTCATAGTATCCTCTCATTATCTCCTTTCTTTATATGGGGTTGGTAATTATGTCCCCTCTCCCATTTCTGATTTTATTTATTTGCATCCCCTCTCTCTTTTTGTCAGGGTAGCTAAGGGTCCATCAATTTTGTTGATTTTCTCAAAGAACCAACTTCTGGTTTTGCTGATTCTCTCATTGTTTTATGTTCTCTATTTCATTTATTTCTACTGTAATTTTTATTTTTCTTCTGTTTGCTTTGGTGTTAGTTTGCCATGCAATTAATTCCTCAATTTCTACTCTTTCTTCTTTTTTAATATAGGTGTTTAGGGTAATAAATTTTCCTCTCAGCACTGCCTTTTTTGCACCCCATAAGTTTTCATACCTTGTGTTTCCATTCTCATTTGCCTCAAGATATTTACTCATTTCTCTTCCTTGACCCATTGGTTGTTTAAGAGTGTGTGTTTAACCTCCATATATTTGTGAATTTTCCAGCTTTCCAACTGTTATTGATTTTCAGCTTCATTCTATTATGATCTAAGAAAATGTTTTGTATGATTTCATTTTTTAAAAATTTATTGAGACTTGCTTTGTGACCCAACATGTGGTCTATCCTAGAGAATGATCCATTAGTACTTGATAAAAATATATATCCTATTGTTGTAGGGTGTAATGGTCTGTAAATATCTGTTAACTCTGGTTCATTTATTGTAATATTCAAAATCTGTTTCCTTTTCATTCCTCTGATTATGTGATCTATCCATTGATGAGAGTGGTATATTTAAGTCTCCAGATATTACTGTAGAGGTGTCTACTTCTCCCTTCAGTGTTGTCAATGTGTGCCTCATGCACTTTGGACCACTCTGGCTTGGTATATAAATACTTATGATTGTTACATCTTCTTGATGAATTGTCCTTTTTATTAATACAGTATCATTTTTTGTCTCTTTTAATTGTTTTACATTTGAAGTCTTATTTGTCTGATATTTGTATAGCTATCCCTACTCTTCTGGTTTTTCTTTGCCTGAAACACATTTTTCCAACCTTTCATTTTCAATCTGTTTTGTCCTTGAGTGTAAAGTTAGTCTCTTGTAGACAGCATATAGATGGGTCTTATTTTTTAATCCGTTCTGCCAGTCTGTGTCCTCTGATTGGGGAGTTTAATTCACTGACATGTAATATTATTACTGTACAGGCAGTACTGTTTTCTACTATTTTGTCTTTGGATTTTATATGTCATACCTTATCTTTTTCCTTCTCTCTTTTTATAGCCTTACTGAAAGTCTTCATTTCTACACTCTTCTCAAAGCCTCTCTCTCCTTGCTTTTCCTATGTGCCTGTAGTGGTTCCTTTATTATTTCTTGTAGATTAGGTCTCTTGTTCACAAATTCTCTCAATGTCTGTTTGTCTGAAAATATTTTAAATGCCCCCTCATTTTTTAAGGACATTTTTGCTGGTTGTAGAATTATTGGTTGGCAGTTATTCTCTTTCAGTATCTTAAATATATCACACCACTGCCTTCTTATCTGTATGGTGTGTGCTGAGAAATCTGCAGATAGTCTTATTGAGCTTCCATTGTATGTGATGGATCACTTTTCTTTTGCTGCTTTCTGTATTCTCTCTTTGTCTTTGACATTTGATAATCTGATTAGTAATTGTCTTGGAGTAGGTATATTCAGATATATTCTGTTTAGGGTATGCTGTGCTCCTTGGATGTGTAATTTTGTCTTCCATAAGAGATGGAAAACTTTGCATGATTATTTCCTCCATTATTCTTTCTGCCCCTTTTCCTTTCTCTTATCCTTCTGGGACACCCATGACAAATATATTCATGTGCTTCATGTAGTAAATCATTGTCTAAGACCTTGCTTGTATTGTTTCATTCTTTTCCCTATCTTTTCTTTTGTGCTTTATTTCAGATTACCTCCCTCTAGTGCACTAATCCTTCTTTTGCCTCTTCAAATCTGCTCTTGTAAGTCTCCATTGTGTTTATCAACTCTTTTATTGTGCCTTCCATTTCCATGAATTCTGACATTTATTTTTTTAAACATTTAAGTTCTTCCTAATACCCAATATTTTTTTATCTCCTTCATCTTTTTTGCCATATCTTCCCTCAACATGTTGATGTGATTTTTGACTTGATTTAGCATGTTTGTTTGAACATCTTTAATTAGTTGTTTCAACTTCTGTATCTCATTTGAAGTGTTAGTTTTTTCCTATAACTGGGCCATATCTTCATTTTTCTTAGTGTGACTTGTAATTTTTTATTGGTGTTTAGGCATCTGGCTTCCTCAATTTATTATTCTAGAGGTCATTTTTTACTCTTTTCCCTAGGATTTTCTTGTTGATTTGCTCTGTTTTCTATCAGTTTTTTGGTGTTCAGTTCAACTTATTCTAGACCTCTGGCATAGCTTCTGTTTAACTGATCAGAATGTTATAGCTCTTGTCATTCTGGTTCTTGCCCTGCCTATATGGGACCTTTCCTTTTTTTTTTGAGAAGGTTCTACCCAGCTATGATCAACCTCAATTGGATTTTCCCAGGCCAGGCAGGCCCAGATCTCAGGAGGAGGGTGTAATCAGTATCAAGATTCCCTGAGGAAGAGACACTGAATGTTGTCAGACTTCCCTGTGAGGCCTCCAGATGTGTGCTTTTCCTATCCTACCTATCAAGTTGCACTTGTCAGCCCACAGCTCACACTGGTGTAAAGAGGTGTGACCCTGAGCAGACCATCAGCAGACCCTGAGACAGAGGAAGAGGTAGAGTGAAAGCCTAAGCTGTTTCTGAATCTTTTTCCTGGCCCCTGGGGTCTGAATTCTCTGAAGGAGGACTGCCACTTGAACTGGGCCCCAACCCCCTCTCCTGTTGAAGTTAAGCCCTTTAGGGAATTACCACCTTCACTTGCCTCCTTTATTTGTCTCTCATACATATCTTAACTCTGTCTTTCCCTGAGTCAACCCTGGGTAAGCTCTGACAATTGAAAATAACTGAGGCTTTCTCTAATTAGCTACTTAGAATAGTTTAAAAAAAGAAAGGAAAAAGAAATTCCCTTTTCAGAGCCCGTCCCCAGCCCCCAAGTTTCTCCTGTCAAGAGCCAGAGTTGATACCTGGCTCTAGGTACCCCTTTCTTGGGACACAGTTATTTTCCAGTATTTGATCTTGGCCAACCCTAAAAGCCTCTATTTTTATTTATTTTATTTATTATTTATTTTGTTTTACTTTACTTCACTTCACTTCACTTTACTATTTTATTTTATTTTATTTTATTTTATTTTATTTATTTTATTTTATTTTATTTTAATTTAATTTAATTTTAGTCTATTCTATTTTATTTTATTTATTTCCCATCTGCCCCACCTTCTCTCTGCTGTGAGAGACCTCCGGATTCCTTTTCCTCTTCCTCTGTGTTTATCTTTGCTTGTTACTTGTATTCAATAGTCCAAATTTGTTAATAAAAATTGCAGTTGGAAATTGGTTTTGCTATCTTCCCTTGCTCCTAGTAGAGACTGCTTCTTTATCCCATAGAGGAGTGTTCCAACTCAGCCTGCTGTGCCAGTGGGGCAGGAGCAGAAGCTCCACAGTTTGGAGGCTTTACTTACAGTTCTATGCTGTGATCTTCATTTCTCCCCCCATTCCAGACTGGTGTATGATGTGTGCATTGTCACAAATGTCCCCTAAACAGTTGTTCCAGACAGTTCCTGGCTATATACTAGCTGTTCTAAGGGACTAACTAAATTCTACACCTCCCTATGCTACTGTCTTGCCTCACCCTCTCTCCTATATGTTTTTTAATGTGACTCATATTATTTAAAAAAAAACAAATGTTCACTGAACTTCTACTAGATGTCTGGAAAAGGTGACAGATAATAGATAGCTAGATAGCTACTTGCAGAAAAGATAGACAGCTAGATATAGATATAGATAGATGATAGGTAAAGGTCATAGATGAAGAGAGAGGTATTTGTGGGGAAGAGCATATAAGTTGAGGGAAATCATATTACTATATCTGCAGTAAAACTCTGGCTATATTTCTGAAGGTCTCCATTTCATTGATTCAGATACCAGTAACCCAGATTGCTTCCTTCTTTTCTCATTTAAACCTTCAGCTGATGATTTCTTCTTCCTCAAAATGTCCTATGAAGTATAATTCAGCTTCATCAGGGAATGTGTAATATACTACATACCAAAAAGGAAACCTGGTGGTTTTCATATGCCCTATTTCACTAATTCTATTTTCCCCATGTTTTAACTTCCCTGAAATCAGGATAGATCATTTAATTCTTAGTTCTCTCTGCCTCTAATAATCACTAATGTTCTTTTTTCTAATTATTTATTTATTTATTCATTTTTCTTTATTTCAAGAGTTTTACTGCTAATAAGTCATTTGGAAAAAAAAATGGATGTTGTTGGAAAGCTAAATTTATTAAAATCTTATATTCACAATTCTGTTGCTGATTTGCACTTGGAATTTTATAGTAATCCATTTCATTAGCTTTTGGTCTACAATATGAAATTCTTTCAAACATAGTCTTATATGTTTTTCCTATTCCTTTGTTTTGTTTTGTTTGAAATTTTTTTTTTTAAGAGTAAGCAAGAACTTCCACACAGGATAGAACAAACTTTTTAACAATTCCTTTGGTAGGCAATGAACTTAAGATGTTAATTTGCATTTCTGAAGACTTCAGTCAGGATGACACTGATTTTATAAGGTTCCTGCCACAGTATATTCCCCTTGTTTATCATTGCCCTCTTCAGTCTTTAAATTTGGAGCATTCATATTTGAGCAGATTTGCTCTTTTAATGTTTTGTTTTTTCTGTAGGTTTTTTTTTGTTTGTTTGTTTCCCTTTTCTTCTGATTTTTCTGTCACTCACTTAAGTGGATAAAAATTATCACTGCATGCTGTCATTATGCAGGTAATCCAGCATTGTGGACAACTCAATTTCTTGTCTGGGGAAATTGCTTTTCAAACTGGTTAAATTATACACACTTTTCAAATGTACACAGCTCAGCTAAGATAAACAGTACTCCAAGAGGGAGGAGTATCTGACACAGTCTGGAAATGCTATCCTTGTCTCCAGATATAGAGATTGCCAGATCCTGAGTACCTGAACCAGCTGTCCAAGGCTATGATGGACTTAAAAGGAGAATTCTTAAAAAGTCCCCTCTTCCTGGGGGCAAGGCAGGGCTGGTTAAGTAGCTTAAGTAGCTTATGTTGAAAGCCTTTTTTTCTGCTAGATGTTGTTCTAGACATTTTTACATACTCTTCATTAAGTTTTCACAAAAAACTAAAAGAAATATGTCCTTTTATTATTTTCATCTTATAGATATGGCAATTGAGGTTCAGAGAGTTAAGTAACTTTCCAAAAGTCAAACTGCTAATAAGTGTGATTTTTCTACCCAGGATGATGGGCTACCTCAAGACAGTGCAAGGATTAATCTCTCCTTTATTTTTTTTAAGAGTATTGGATAGTTTTATTCAAAACAATTAAGCCATTTATTGATAATTAGCTTTTCTTAAAAAAAAAAAAACACAAAAACAAGAATAAAATAAATACACCTAACACTCACTAAGCCCTTGCAGGAAAGTAAGAAGCCTTTCTGCTTTATAATCAAATCAAAATGTGTCTTATGTATCAGACATTTTCTTGGTCATCTGGGATTAGATGTTTTCCCTTCTTTGTGCACTATTGAGAGCTTTCTGATTAAATCCTATAATCCTTATGTCTCTTCAGAGTTTTGCTTTATAAGCTATGATTTTTTAGATTATATCACTGTTATCATCAAGGTAAGAAAATTTATCTTCCTACCTCTTCTTTTCATGTAATTAGTAAATTTGC
Source organism: Choloepus didactylus (assembly GCF_015220235.1). NCBI lineage: Eukaryota > Metazoa > Chordata > Mammalia > Pilosa > Megalonychidae > Choloepus > Choloepus didactylus. The sequence continues at coordinate 40,249,927 of NC_051312.1, read as the reverse complement.
ATCAATTTTTCTCATCATTGTTTAATCCTATTACAGTTACATAAATTTTTCCTTTAATTTTTTATTGAGATATATTCACATACCATACAATCATCCAAAGTGTACAATTGTTCACAGCACTGTCATGTAATTGTGCATTCACTATGACAATTTTTGAACATCTTCATTACTCCTCCAAAAGAAAAATACAAATAAAACTTAAAGTTAAAAAGAACACCCAAAACATCCCATCCCCTCCCCCTACTATTCAGTTAATTTTTGTCCCCATTTTTCTACTCATCTGACCATACACTGGATAAAGGGAGTGTGAGCCACAAGGCTTACAATATTAGTTTTTTTGTGCCTGGCTTATTTCACACAAGATGACTTCAAAGTTTATCAGTGTTATCACATGTATGAGAACTTCATTCCTTTTTATCACTGGGTAATAATTATTGTTTGTTGTTATCTAGCACATTTTGTTTATTCATTCACCAGATTATGGACACTTGGGTTGCCTCACTCTTTTGGAAATGATGACTAATGTTGCTATTAACATCAGTGTGCAAATATCTGTTGGATCCCGTGCTTTAGAATCTTTTAAGTATATACCTAGTAATGGGATTGCTAGGTCATATAGTATGGTGGTTTAAAGCTCTATGTAGCCCAGAAAAACATGTTCTTCAATTTAATCCATTCCTGTGGGTGTGGACCCATCTTAAGTAGAACCTTTTGATGAGGTACTTCAGTTAAGTTGTGACCCACCTCATTGAGGATGGCTCTAAATAACCAAAACATAGGCTAATTCTCTATTAAACTTTCGGAGGAACCGCCAGCCTCCCACAGTGATTACACAATTTTGCATTCCCACCAACAAAGAATGAGTGCTCCTGTTTTTCCACATCCTCTCCAACACTTGTAATTTTCCATTTTTAAAAAAATATTAGCTGTTCTAGTTTGCTAATGCTACCAGAATGCAAAACACCAGAAATGGATTGGCTTTTATAAAAGGGGGTTTATTTGGTTACACAGTTATAGTCTTAAGGCCAACAAGTGTCCAAGGTAACACATCAGCAATGGGGTACCTTCACTGGAGGATGGCCAATGGTGTCCAGAAAACCTCTGTTAGCTGGGAAGGCACATGGTCAGCATCTGCTCCAAGTTCTGGTTTCAAAATGGCTTTCTTCCAGGATATTCCTCTTTAGGTTGCAGTTACTCAAAAATGTCACTCTTAGTTGCTCTTGGGGCATTTGTCCTCTTTTAGCTTTTCCAGAGCAAAAGTCTTCTTTCAAAGGCCATCTCCAAAATGTCTCTGTAAGCCGAAGCTCCTCTCTCAGTTCCAGTGTGTTCTTCAAAGTGTCCCTCTTGGCTATAGGAAGCTTGCTCCTTCTGTCTGAGCTTATATAGTGCTCCAGTAATTTAACTCAGACCCACCCTGAATGGGTGGGGCAACAGCTCCATGGAAATTATCCAACCAAAGGTCTTGTCCACAGTTGATTGAATCACATCTCCATGGAAACACACAAAAGATTCCAAAATCTAATCAACAGCAATATGTCTGCCCTCACAAGATTGCATCAAAGATAATGGCATACTGGGGGACATAATACATTGAACTGGCACATTAGCCATTCTAGTGGGTATGAAATGGTATTTTATTGTGGTTTTGATCTGCAGTTTCCCAACAACTGATGATGTTGAGGATCTTTTCATGTGCTTTTTGGCCATTTGTAAATTTTCTTCAAAGAAATGTTTATTCAAGTCTTTTGTCCAGTTTTAAATTGAGTTGTTTATCTTTTTCTTGTTGAATCATAGGATTTCTTCATACATTCTTGATAGTAAATCCTTATCAGTTATGTGTTTTCCAAATATTTCCTCCCAATGTGTAGATTGTTGTTTTACTTTCACACTAAAATCCTTTGAGGCACAAAAATTTGTTTGTTTTTAATTTTTTTGTAAGTATCATGTTTATTTCAGGTGAAATGTGCAAACAATTAAATTCATGAAAGTTAAATGAATTCTATTTGAAGATTTTTGGCTTAAACTTAAACAACACTGTAAGCCAACACTAAACAACATAATACGCTATGTAATACGCTACGTAATACGCTATGTAATACGCTATGTAATACGCTATGTAATACGCTACCATCAACTGACAGGTTTCCCCTGATTCATCCTAATATATCCTCACCTCACCCTCCTTACAAAAAGAGAAAAATAGTCTACTCATTCATTTACCATGGGGAAGTAACATTACCAGAATCTATTTTAAGTTCTGTGTCATTGTACATGGGAATCTGATCTCCATCATCAGAGTCAAAACAGATAATTTGGTTACATAATTCATCTGGAATGTATCTCAGTTTTGATCCTGCACCTTTTTTTTAATTAAGATTTACTCACATGCCTTACAATCATCCAAAGTATATAACCCATTGATCACATTGCCATCACATAGTTGTTCATTCATCACCCCAATCTAATTTTTAACATTTTCCTTGTACCAGAAAAAGTGCAAGAAAGAATAAAAAGTTTGAAATAAAAACAGAACACCTGAATTGGATGCCTGTCCTATTTTTCTTTTAGTTTTTTTACCCCTATTTTTCTACTCATCCATCCATACACTGGATAAGGGGAATGTGATCCACATGGCTTTCACAATCATATTGTCACCCTATGTAAGCCCCATTGTTATACAGTCATCTTCAAGACTCAAGGCTACTGGGTTGTAGTTTGATAGTTGCAGGTATTTACTACTAGCTATTCCAATTCATTAAAATCTAAAATGAGTTATCATTATTGTGTATAAGAATGCCCACCAGAGTGACCTCTCGGCTCCTTTTGGAATCTCTCAGCCATTGAAACTTTATTTCATTTCACATCCCTCTTTTGGTTAAGAAGATGTTCTCCAGGTCTAGATTCCTCCCTGGAAGTATTATTCCATGTTACCAGGGAGATTTATACCTCTGGGTTCAGATCCCATATAGAGGAGAGGGCAGTGATTTCACCTGCCAAGTTGGCTTAGCTAGAGAGATTGAGCCACATCTGAGCAACAAAGAGGCATTCAGGGGAAGACTCTTTGGCACAACTGAAAGCAGGCCTAGCCTCTCCTTCATGGCAACAGCCTTCCCAAGGGCAACTCCCATGATAGATGGTTTAGCATATCAAACTGCCAGTCCTCAATGTTTGTGAGCACATCAGCAAACATCCAGATGGGGAAGCCCAACACCTTTGCATTTCCCCCAGCTCCTCAGGGGAGTTCTGCATATTTTTTTCATTTTTTTTTATTTGTAGTTAACTATTAACTATATCAAAAAATTTAAAAAACATACAATAAAAAAATATTTCAAACAAACCAAAAAAAAAAAGAGAATAAGAAAAAGACACCTAACCTAAAATAACTACATTGCTTCCATCATGTTCCTACTCTACCCCAAGAAAATATACAGACTATAACCCAGCAAAGGAATAAGAAAGAAGATAACCTAAGATAGCAACATTTCTGTGAACTTGTCCCTGCCATACCCACCAGAAATTAACAAACCATAGTCATTACTGGGCATTCCCATAGCATTAAATTTACCATGATAACCTACTGTTCTTATTAGATTATCATTACCCCTTCACTAATTGCTGTCTATTGCTAGGTCTCCTACATTCTACATTATATACTATTAATTTTACATTTTCCAATGTTCACATTAGTGGCAACATAATATTTCTCTTTTTGTGCCTGGCTTATTTCACTCAGCATTATGTCTTCAAGGTTAATCCATGTCGTCATATGTTTCACAATATTATTCCTTCTTACTGCCGTGTAATATTCCATTGTGTGTATATCCCACATTTTATTTACCACTCATCTATTGAAGGACATTTGTGTTGTTTCCATCTCTTGGCAATTGGAAATATTGCTGCTATGAACATCAGCATGCAGATGTCTGTTCATATCACTGCTTTCCAATCTTCTGGGTATATACTAAGAAGGGTAATTGCTAGATCAAAGGGTAACTCTATATCTAGTTTCCAAAGGAACTGCCAGACTGTCTTCCAGAGTGCTGAACCATTATACAGTCCCACCAACAATGAATAAGAGTCCCAATTCCTGCATATCCTTTCCAGCATTTGTAGTTACCTGTTTGTTTAATGGCAGCCATTCTAATTGGTGTAAGATGGTATCTCATTGTGGTCTTAATTTGCATCTCTCTAATGGCTAATGAAGCTGAATATTTTCTCATGTGTTTTTTTGCCATTTGTGTTTATTTTTCAGAAAACTGTCTTTTTATATCTTTTGCCTATTTTATAATTGGGCTGTCTGTACTATGGTCATTGAGTTGTAGGATTTCTGTATACATTGAGTTGTAGGATTTCTGTATATATGCAAGTTATCAGTCTTATGGTACTGTCTTATGGTACTTATGTACTTATGGTACAGTCTTATGGTACTGAGTTTTATGGTACTGTCTCTTATGTTGAGGTCATTAACACATTTTGAGTTAATTTTTGTTTAGAGTGTGAGGTAGGGGTCCTCTTTCATTCTTCTGGATATGGATATCCAACTCCCCAGCCCCATTTGTTGAAAAGACTGTTATGTCCCAGTTTGGTGGCTTTGGGGGTCTTATCAAAGATCAGTCTACTATAGATCTGGAGGGTCTATCTCTGAATTCTCAATTTGAGTCCATTGATCAATATGTCTACCAATATGTCTATCAATACATGGCACAAAGATACCATGTTGTTTTCACTACTGTGGCTTTATAATAAGCTTCAAAGTCGGGGAATGTAAGTCCTCCTTCTTTGTTTTGTCTTTTTTAGAGTGTTTTTAGCAATTTGAGACATCTTCCCTTTCCAAATAAATTTGATAACTAGCTTTTCCAAGTCTGCAAAGTAGATTGTTGGAATTTTGATAGGGATTGCATTGAATCTGTAGTGAGTTTGAGTAGAATTGACATCTTAATGACATTTAGCCTTCTTATCCATGAATACAGAATATTTTTCCATCTTTTAAGGTCCCTTTCTATTTCTTTTAGTAGAGTTATATAGTTTTCTTTGTATAGGTCTTTTATATCTTTGGTTAAATTTATTCCTAGGTACTTTATTTTTTTAATTGCTGTTGAAAATGCTATCTTTTTCTTGAGTGTCTCTTCACTTCATTTGTTTCTAGTGTATAGAAACATTACTGACTTACATGCATTAATCTTGTATCCCGCTACTTTGCTAAATTTGTTTATTAGCTCTAGTAGCTGTGTCATCAATTTATCAGGGCTTTCCGATATGAGATCACATCATCTGCAAATAATCAGTTTTACTTCTTCCTTTCCAATTTGGATGCCTTTTATTTCTTTATCTTGCTGGATTGTCCTGGCTAGCACTCCTAGCACAATGTTGAATAACAGTGGTGACAGCAGGCATCCTTGTGTCATTCCTTATCTTAGAGGGAAGGTTTTCAGTCTCTCACCATTGAGTACTATGCTAGCTGTGGGTTTTCATATATACTCTTTATCATATTGAGGAAGTTTCCTTCAATTCCTACCTTTTGAGGTGTGTTTATCAAGAAAGGATGTTGGATTTTTTTAATGCTTTCTCAGCACCTATTAGATGATCATTTGGTTTTTCTCTTTTGATTTGTTAACTTGTAAAACATTGATTAATTTTCTTATGTTGAACCATCCTTGCATGCCTAGAATGAACCCCACTTGGTCATGGTGTATGATTTTTTAATGTATCTTTCATTTAACTTGCAATTATTTTGTTGAGAATTTTTGCATCTATATTCGTTAGGGTGATTGGCCTGTAGTTTTCCTTTCTTGTAGCATCTTTGCCTGGTTTTGGTATTAGAGTGATATTAGCTTCATAAAATGTGTTAGGTAGTGTAACATTTTCTCCAATATTTTGAAAGAGTTGAGGTAAGATCAGTGTCAGGTCTTTTGGGAAAGTTTGGTAGAATACCCCTGTGAAGCCACCTGGCCCTGGGCAGTTATTTGTGGGGAAGTTTTTGATGACTGATTGTATCTCTTTGCTTGTGATTGGTTGTTTGAGGTCTTCTATTTCTTCTCTGATCAGTCTAGGTTGTTCATATATTTCTAGGAAATTGTCCGTTTCCTCTAAATTATCTATTGTGTTGGAATACAGTTGTTCATAGTACCCTTTTGTAATTTTTTTTAAAAATTTCTTTGGGATCTGCAGTAATGCCACCTCTCTCATTCATTATTTTGTTTATTTGTGTCTTCTCTCTTTTTGATTTTGTCAGTCTAGCTAGGGGCTTGTCAATCTTGTTGATCTTCCCAAAGAACCAACTTTTGGTGTCATTTATTCTCTCTTTTTTTTTGTTTGTTTGTTTTGTTTTGTTTTGCTTTGCTTTTTGTTCTCCAAGTCATTTAGTCCTGCTTTAATCCTTGTTATTTCTTTTCTTCTACTTGGTTTAGGTTAGTTTGCTATTCATACTCTAGCTTCTTCAGGTGCTCCATTAGTTCTTTGATTTTAGCTCTTTCTTCCTTTTTAATGCATGCATTTAGTGCTATAAATTTCCCCCTCAGTACCACTTTTGCTGCATCCCCTAGGTTTTGATATGTTTTGTTCTCATTTTCATTCATCCCTATATATTTATCAATTTCTCTTGCTATTTTTCTTTACCCCCTGATTGTTTATGAGTGTGTTCTTTAACCTCCAGGTATTTTTTTAATTTTCTAAGGCTCTGATGTTTATTGACTTCTAAGTGTATTCAATTGCAATGAGAGTATGTGCTTTGAATAATTTCAGTTTTTTTTTTTTTTAATTTATTGAGGCTTGTTTTATGTCCTAGCATATGATCTATTCTGGAGAAAGCTCCATGAGCACTAGAGAAGAATGTGAATCCTAGTTATTGGGATATAATGTTCTATATATGCCTGGTACTTCAAATTCATTTATCAGAGTGTTTGGTTTTCAGTTTCCTTTTTGATCTTCTGTCTGGTTGATCTATCTATAGGAGAGAATGATGTGTTGAAGTCTCCCACAATTACTGTGGAAATATCAATTTCTTCCTTTAGTTTTGCCAATGTTTGTCTCATGTATTTTGGGGCACCTTGATTGGGTGCATACACATTTATGATTATTATTTCTTCTTGCTGAATTGTCCCTTTTTTTTAGTATATAGTGGCCTTCTTTGTCTCTCATCACATCTTTGCATTTAAAGTCTATTTTATCTGAGATTAATATTGCTACTACTGTTTTCTTTTGGCTGTAGCTTGCATGGAATATTTTCTTCCCTCCTTTCACTTTTAATTTCTTTGTGTCTCTGTGTCTAAAATGAGTCTCTTGTATGCAACATATTGATGGTTCATATTTTTTGATCCATTCTGCAAATCTATATCTTTTAATTGGGGAGTTTAATCCATTTACATTCAACATTATTACTGTGAAGGCATTTCTTGAATCAGCCATCCTATCCTTTGGTTTGTGTTTGCCAGATACATTTTTTTCCCTCTCTCTCTTAATGTCCTTTAATGTATCCATACTGAATCTCTTTAGTACTGAACCTTTCTCCATATTTCTCCCTCCTTTCTTTGTTTCTCTGTCAGTAGGGCTCCCTTTCTGTCTCAAGTAGGGCATGTCTCTTGATAGCAAATTCTCTTAGCATTTGTTTGTGAAAAATTTAAGCTCCCCCTCAAATTTGAAGGAGAGCTTTGCTGGGTAAAGAATTCTTGATTGGAAAATTTTCTCTTTCAGAATTTTAAATATGTCAGGCCACTGGCTTCTTTCCTCTATAGTAGCTGCTGAGAAGTCACTACTTAGTCTTATGCTGTTTCCTTTGAAAGTGGTGAATTGCTTTTCTCCTGCTGCTTTCAGAACTTGGTCCTCCTCTTCAGCATTTGACAGTATGATCAGAATATGTCTTGGAGTGGTTTTATTTGGATTTATTCTGTTTGGAGTTCATTGGGCATTTGTGATTTGTGTATTTATGTTGTTTAGGAGGTTTGGGAAGTTTTCCCCAGCAGTTTCTTTGAATACTCTTCCTAGACCTTTACTCTTCTCTTCCCCTTCTGGAACACCAATGACTCTTATATTTGAATGCTTTATATTGTCCATCATACTCCTGAGGTCCATTTCAATTTTTTTTTTTTATTTTTCCCCATTCTTTCTTTTGTTCTTTCACTTTTCATTGTGCCTTCTTCAAGGTCACTGATTTACTGCTCAGTTTCCTCTAATCTATTACTGTGAGTATCCAGAATCTTTTTAACTTGGTCAACAGTTTCTTTTATTTCCAAAAGATTGTCTATATTTTTTATTTACTCTTGCAGTTTCTTCTTTATGCTCCTCTAGGGTCTTCTTCATGGCTTTATATCCTATGCCATGCTCTCCTTGTGTGTCTTCAGTTCTTTAATTAATTGCTCCAAGTACTGTGTCTGCTCTGATCTTTTGATTTGGGTGTTTTGGGTTTGGGTTATCCATATCATCTGGATTCTTCATATGATTTTTCTGCTGTTTTTGGCCTCTTGGCATTTGCTTAACTTGATAGGGTTCTTTTAGGATATGTAGATTTCTTAGAACAATTATCCCTAATTTGTCAGATCTACAGCTTGGTGGAGTACACTTTCTCCAACTAACCAGCATGTAGCATCTGCAAGCCACCTATTCCCCTCAAGCCAGTTCTCCCCAACTTTGTAGTGGGTGTGGGTCTGAATCTTGTGGGTGTCCAACTGGTGCACCAAGTTTCCATGTGCAGTTGGCAGTTCAGTTCAGTCTCACCACTGTTTGTCTCTGCTGCTGACCCACAAGTCCTTGGAATTGGTGTATGGTCCCTGGGACTTCTCAGTGGGCCCCTCTTCCAAGCTGGGTCCTCCCAGGGCTTCTGCTGAGGGAAGACTGTGCTACATCACAAATAAGTGCAGCCCTCCCACCCCCATGGGAAGTTCTAGGCTGCGGGGCCATGTATAGGCATTCCCAGCTTGTTGAAAGGATGGCTGTATGGGGCATGTTAATTTCCCCCTTTTTTGCACACCTCTGCCTTTCTAGCTTCAAGACAGTTAGCTGCAGGTGTGTGAAAAGCTATTGTCCATGCCAGCTTTTGGGGCATGTGTGTTGTTGTTGGAAACACTTCCTGCCACACTGGGTTGTGTGGCATAGCTCTGGGCTGTGGCACTGGGCACCGGGCTGGAGTGTTCCTAGCCCCCCAGGAAGATGGCTATATGGGGCATGGTTATTTTCCCCTTTTTTGCTGACCTCCACCTTCCTAGCTCTGAGACAATTAGCTGCAGGTATGTGAAAGGCTATCATCTGTGCCAGACATTGAGGCTTGCCCACAGGCTGTGGGGAAGCAGCTCCCACCGTGTTTCACTGTGAGGCTCAAACTGCCAGATCCATAGCCACTTTTGGGTTTTTAAAACTAATCTGACTCAAATGCCAAACCCAAGTTTCCTCAGACCACGGCGTGGCTGCCGGTTCTCCAGGAGACTCATTCACTCCTTTCAGAATGCAGACTCCTGGTTTCCCCAACTGCACAGTCCCCGCGGATCTAGCAGACTTGTGCAGCTGGTGTTTCACTGGAACTGGTGCTGTGGATCACTTTGTTTTTTCCCTGTCTTTCCTTATCCGCTATCTTCTGGAACTCCTGTTTTTAACTTTGATGAGGTCCCATTTGTCTATTTTTTTGTTGTTTGTGCTTTGGAGGTAAAGTCTAAGAAATCATTGCATAACACAAGGTCCTAAAGATAGTTCCCTATTTTTCATTGTAGGATTTTATAGTCTAGTTCTTATATTTAGGTTTTTGATCCATTTTGAGTTGATTTTGTATATTGTGTGAGGTAAAGTTGGATCTTTTTAACACATTATCTTTTATGACACTAATCTTGAACTTCAGTCTCACAACCATTAAATTGATGTTGAGAGGTATCCAAAGAGCATCACACTCTTTCTTTCTTTTGGAGTCTGTATAGTCTTACCACAGGGCATTTTTTGGCAGTCCTATCTTTCAAGATCTCAAAGGTCTTTCAAAAGTATATTACAAAGTTCCTTTTAATGCTTTGAGTGCCTGTCATGCCTACAGTCTCCTCTGAGGTCAATGGACCAAATGTCCTCCTCATGTTGGCTTGGCTCATTAGTTCAATGATGGGCACTGTCCCAAAGGCTACTGATTTATTGACTGGCCAGTACCTAATGAATGATAAGACTGGAGAGCTATGCTTGTTCAAGATAATATAAGAAACCAACTAAATCAATGAGGCTTCTTATATCAAAAACTTTTAATTTATGGCATGAATAGGGAGGATTCAGAACATCAAAGGTGGTGAAATAACAGAAGCATAAGTAGAAAATAGTTAAATTGCTAAAATGTCAAAGAGCAGAATAGATTTCTATGGAGGCTTGCTTCTGAGATGATAGACACTAGAGTCCCAGTTGTTTGACTATTAGTATTATTTCCAATCATAAACCATGTCTGAATCTTTTATGATGGCTTTTCTTCTGTGAAACTTGGCTTTACAGCAATCCTTAGTTTTCTTACTACCACCATGAATCTTGCCAATAATGTCCTCTCACATGAAGTAACCTGAACATGGTTCATTCTCCACAGGCTGAAGAAACATGACTAACATACATATTCTCTTGGTATGCCTGTTTCTCTTCTGAAGGACTCTCGTGCTTAAGTCATCCTCTCTTTAATTTTGAGTGAAATCTTTCAAACTGTCATCAAGCTTACTTCACGCCTTTTTTGCACTCTAGTTTGAGGTAGAAAATCCTCTTTGGCTTGAGACTTAATCTGAAGATGTTCTTTCAGTGTTATTTAACCTATTTTTCAATCCTTTAGATAGTTCACCTTAGTTTTGCCAAATCACCTTTAATTTCTCCCTATTGGTATTGGCTTGATTCCTTTCCTTCTCAATCCTAAAACACAGAAGGAAGCTTAAATTTAAAATATCTCATAAATAAGGCATAATCCTCTACAGGCATTAATCTTGTAATCCACACTCAGCCTGGACTATTTATGTAAAAGTCCTTAATAAGGCAATGATTTGTATAGTAGGTCACTTCCAATTAAAGCCCAGTATAGTGAATCACCATCTAATTAAAAGATCTCCAGAAACAAAGTCATTTTTCATGAATAATCAGAACATATATATATAAACAATACATGCTGTTCACCACATGAACATTAACAGTTTTACTTGCACATGTTCCAAACCATTCAGTTCTCATTTTGTTCTGTTTTTGTTTTTGTTTTTGTTTTTTTCTTTATTAGAGAACTTGTGGGTTTACAGAACAATCATGCATACCACCCACACCAACACCTTGCATTAGTATGGATCATTTGAAATAACTGATGATAGCACATTTTTATAATTACACTATGAACTATAGTCTATGGTTTAACTTAGGGTCCATTTTTTATGTAGTCTACTTCCATAGATTTTTTTTGAAAAATGCTTAACCAGTCACTATATATGCATTCTAACATCTCCCCTTTTAATCACATTCAGAAATATATTTCAGGGTTGTTAATTACATTCACACTGTGGTGCTACCTTCGCCACCATCCATTACCAAAACGTTTCCATCATTCCGAATAGGAGCTCTGTACAGTTTAAACCTTAACTTCCCATTCCTTATCCCCAACCATTCTCATTTAATTACCAATTTCAGTTCTGGGAAGTTGGAAATAGTATTTCAGTTATGTTCCTGATACAGTTGCATGCTTTTGGCATATATTTTTATAGACTACATGTGTGTATGTGTATGCATATAAAAGAGAAAGAGTTTGAGAGTGTATTTATGTGCGTCTGTATAAGTTTTTCAGCTGTGAATACTTCCTTTTCACTTATTTAATATCCTATAATTATGTTAAAATGATTTTGCTGACAAATAGACCCTTGATACTCAAAGTGAGGTCCATGGAGCTTGTCACTGCTTTATTATAAATGCTGGATTTGGGGGCTGACCTGAAATGTACTGAATGAGAATCTGTATTTTATCAAGATCCCCAGATGATTTGTGTTCATATTTCATTTTGAGAAGTATTGTTCTAGTCAATCAGTGGACTATAGTCATTTGTTTATTGCTGCACATTCTGAACTGCATTGTAATACTTTGTCCTGTATGGGTGTACATTAGACTGTGATCCCTAAGTTCTCAGAGATCCTCTGTATTCTCTATTGACAGCATTCTGATTATCACCTTTAAAAGCAGTATTTTTTTTGGGGGGGGGGTACTTTATAAAGTGATGTTTCAGGTTTCTAAGACCTTCTATTAAGATTGCTAAGACACTGGGGTCCATTCCATTACTAATCATCCATTTCAGCTTGATCATATTGATACAGATAAATATACTCATCAAATTCATTGGCTTTTGTGTGTCTTAGAACAAGCAGTTTATCTGTATCTATCTAATCTTTTAAATTCATTCCACTGGTAAGATTTGCCCTCCCTGACAGGGAATAAATTAATATTCCTCTTCTGTTGTTTACTATTCCTATTTTTAACTTTCCAGTTCATGGAACATGATGGAAGAGGAGGCCTAGGGACTGAATCTCTCTACTACTGCTTTGTAGCTAAATATTCTTTGGCAAATCACCTTACTTTTCTAAGTTCCATCTATTCAAAATCAGTATAATAATAATATATTTTGTTGTGAAGAGGAAATTAACTCTATAAAGCACCTAGAAATGCACTTTTCCCACAGTTGACTCTCCCTCCTTTTTCCATGCAGCTACAGAACAAGAAATAAGATATCTAAGTTTGCCATATTGCTGGCTTACCCTGAATTGCTTTCCCCTTGCCAGAAAAGGCTTTTGAGGCTTCAGCCCTTTCTTTATTTTTCCATCCAATTAGAAGATCTCCAGAAACAAAGTCTGGGTTGCTGTGTCTGAGTTGTGCATCGCTGTTCATGACCTACTGTCTCATATATTTATTTTCTTTTCCTAGATTTCCTGAATTCTGAAAGGTGAAAATTAAATGAGGCATAAAAAAGAAAGTTTTGCTTAGGAACTTAATGAAAATCAGAGATTCTGACCAACAGCACCCAGAGTGAGTGTAGTGAGAAACTTATACATATTTGCACTTCCTTTCATGCTATACTTCATCCTTTACTCTAAGACTTGAGTGTGTGGGGAATTTCTTTTTTTTTTTTTAGGCAGTGTTGAGTATCCTTTATTATGAATCAAAGAGTAATAGCTATTGAGAAGGATTAGAAGTGCATGGTACTAGTGAGTTCATTTATCTATTCTATCATTACAAAAGTAAATTAAGAAATGGATGGACCATGTTTTAGATCCTGTATATAGGAGAGTGACAAAAATTCACTCTCATCGAGCTGAAATTTACATGAGGTAAAATAGATAAGCAATTAAAAGATAAATGCTATAACCTCAGGGAGTGATGAATTCTATGAAGAAAATAAAAGGAGGTGATGTGGTGGATTTTAAACAAAATTTGCCCCAAGTTTCCATTCCTTCCTTTGTCAGTGTTCTTTACAATATGACTTTTCAGCACCTCCTATCAATAAGCAGGGTTTATTTGCCCATCCTTTGTATCTGGTTGGGTTTTTTGACTTGTTTTGATACTAGAATATGGTAGAAACAAAAGTGCCAGTTCTGTGACTGTGCATCAAAATATTTTGTGTGCTTTCACTAGCTCTTTTGGAATGAGCCTGGGCTAACCTGCTAGGTAATGAGAAACATATGACCAAGAAACCAGCACTACCCATCCAACAGCCAGGTAACAAACTGATATATGAGTGAAATCATCCAAGACAAGCTAATTTCCAGCCAACTCACCAGCTGATCTGGGAAGGAGCATAGCCAAGATTAGCTGAGGCTGCCTGGCTTAAATGAGCAGAATTACTCAGGTGACCAATAGTCTTATGGGCAATAATGAACAATTGAAGGTTTAAGCCTCTAAATTGTGTTAGGGTTTGTTACACACCAATATATAATGGATACAGATGATATATTGGAAATGACTGGGAGCTAGTATGGATCTTTGCAAGATAAATGAGAGAAGGGATGAATTTGAGCAGAGAAATGAATGACAAGTAGCAGATAAATGAACAATAAGCCATCAAGGAAGAAAGTATGGCAAGCCCCAAGGCACAAGGAGGTACTACAGGTATGTTAAACTAAAGAGAAGGCCAACGTGACTTCAGCAGCATACCCAAGGAGGACATTAGTAAAAGTTGCGGCTGGAGAGGTAAGCAGATATCTAATTATGTGAGTTGTTTTGGACTTTTATGAGGAATTTGACAAGTTAAGGGTTAAGGGATGCGACATAAAGAGGACACACATAATTTGAGGCCAAATCACTTTTTGTGAGCTAATATCAGTTAGGATTATTTGCAAATCTATCAATAAGTGGAGAGAATATTCCTTTACAGTATTATAGAGACATAAAATGCCAGCAGCACATTTAATTTCAGAGATAAAAGTCTCTATGGAGTTATAATCTCTTTTGATTAAAAAGACAGCAATTTCCAGAGGCATGCTGTGCAAGCCTCCTTTTCCCTGACTTAAAGTTTGGCATCATTAAAATGATCTGGGCGATGTGATTATGGCTGATGATGCAGTTGTGAAACGCATCAGGTGGTCCTCACTGCGAGCTGCGTCCTCTTATTTCAGGAAGTTCCCTCTCATTCAGCACCCTGTGTCTAAATACAACTACCTAGATATTAATCCTCAGCTACTAGAAAAGAATAATTAATGCTTTCCAAATGTGTCATATGACCTGAATCATATAGCTTGCCTAGCTGAAAGGCTATATTTAACCAATATGTTTCCATAGGAAAGCTGTGTGCAAAATCACAGCTGGGAAGTCTGACTGAGAAATCAACCCAGAGTGACTACAAAGTGATATGAATGTCTTATGGAAAAGGATCATTTTGTTGTATGGTCTCAGCACATACTCAGAGGTAAAATGAACTGATGACCATGAAAATTAAAATCCCATCTTCTAAGGTCCATTTGTATAGCTTGGGTGAAGTTTTCTGGTCAGCAGTTCAACAAATACTTAACTGAGTCAGAGACCAGGGAAAATAAAATGAAAAATAGAAGGCTCTTCTCTTGAGAATCTGGTTGGGGAGAAGCATGTAAACAGATAATTTTTAAAAGGGCACTAAGTATGTCAAAGAATTATGTGTACAGGTTGCTACTAACCTAGGGAAAATCAGGTTTATTAGTTGCTTCATCTTTCAAGTACAACAGAATACAGGTAAATTTTTGAAGTTATAATAGCACACAATATTTATGAATTCTGTTAATATAATAAAAATACTAAATATACTTAAATTTGGCAAAAGACTATCATACCCAGTTTTTAAAATGAAGTGCTTCACCTTTACTCAGCAATACAGAAAATCAGTTCTTCAGATCCTTGACAGAATTTAATCTTCAGTTATGTACTTCTCAGTTCTTATCACACACCAAGCTGAAAAAAAAAATGTAATTAGGTAAGATGGTTTAAGGGATATGAAATCTATGTCCTAATATAAATGGCCAGCATTCTTTGACTTATTATATAATTGGCTTTTGCAGGATATTATTCATTACTATGATACCTCCAAATAATAATGACCATTTCTCTTTGGAAAAGTATGGATCTCATGAATATTTCAAAGACATAATTATTAAGAGTTAGCAAATAAGTTGTCAACAGCTGAGCCATGAAATCCTCAGGAACTGTAGTTTTTCATTTGTTAAAGCCTAATCTTTTGTCATATATGTCCAAATGACTATCTCTCATGATCAGCTGGAAAACCCCTTCTAGTGAAGCTGGTTTCAGTAAAAAGTACAGAAATTTCATACTTCCCTTGAATGCTACTTTATTCAAAGTCATATAATGAATAGAAGCATCACAACTTTTCAGCTGAAGTATTGTTTCCATGTAACCAGTACAACCACCTTGCAGGTAATGTCTTAGAACAGTGGCTCTCAAAGTGTAATCCTAGGACCAGCAGTGCCAGTGTGACTTGGGGACTTCTTAGAAATGTAAATTTGGGGGCCCCAATTGCCAAATCAGAAACTCTTGGGGTGGGCCCTGGCAATATGTTTTTACTAACCCTCTCAGAGATTCTGATGCACACTCAAGTTTGAGAACCTGCCATTGACTCAGCTGAAGGGCATTAATGCATAATGACATATTATAAGATAAAGAAATGAATAATAAGCAGAAAAGAGTGAGAGATATAATCGATCTTGATTTCAGAAAGGCCTTTGATACCTTTCCAAATTACAGCCACATCAGCAATCTAGGAAAATAATGGTAAAATTGCAGGAAAGTTAGATGGATAAAGAGCTTCCTTCAAGGGCATCTACTCCAATTCTTTACTCACACTCTCCTATTGTAGGACTAACATGATTCTGCTTTCACTGGAGAGACCAGGGCTAATTAATTGTGACAAAAATAAATGCATACTTCCTACTCTGTGGCTAAGTTCTGGAATTGTATTGTGTCTTAGACATATATGACTTTCTAACAATTTTGCTCCTACTGTCATTAGTTTATCTCACTTCACTCTCTGTTTTGCTTCATGATTGAAATATTTTCTCGTCTAAAAGATTACTATACCTTATTCTTCGATAATCTGCCTTGCCTCAATTTATGGGAGAGACATATTTTCTCCGGATTTCTATTCAGGTGTTTAACGTTGTCATACTCCCTTGTTCCTTATTATGTCTTGTAATGCCCAGTTCTGGAATGGCCATCTTGAAAAAAACACTCTGAGCTATGGTTTCCTCATCTTTAGGAGAACAACAATAGCATTATTCCTCTGGACTGTCCTGAGTTAATGAAATCCAATGAGCAACATCATATAAGTGAGTTATATCTTTTAAAATAATGAACATTTTGAAAACAACAATGATAATAATAAGAATAATAATTATGGCTTGTCATGCTAAAGCTCGGTCTACCAGTCCAAAGTTTACACCTTGGTTTGCCCTACTAGGGTAAATTTCTCTCTTCTCTACTTCTTTGTGCTCCTGATGTTCATACCTCTATCTATTGTATCACACAACCCAGCTCTAGAGAGTCCTGACATATTGGAAAACAAAGCAGATCGAAATTTAAACCAGGAAATTGAAGGCAGTGCCCTTCTGAATTAAAAAAAAAAAAAGAGTTTTTAAAAATGTGAAAAGGTCTTTGCCAGAAATAGGAAGTAAGAGAAACGGTGGAGGAGAGAGAAGTCAGATAGGCTATAAAATAAAGAAATCAGCCGTATAGTGCCACTGTTGAAGGCATAAGAGCAAATACAAGAGCAGAATTTATACTATTCAATAGGAGAAAGTCTTCATTGCATTTTGTATTGAACACTATTCAGCAAAATATTAAATTTGTATACTTTCCATAAATTAAAGAGTGATCCACTTTTCTCAGTCGAATCTTCTTTTACCTGGTTCACAGATTCTAGCACCTGATTCACAGCTTCTAGAAAGAGACACATGGCATAGAAGCAGAGGAAGAAAAACAAAGACTTCTCCAATCAGACCTACTGACCCAGCTCTAGTTTTTGATGGGAACACAGATAGCTCTCATTTTTAAATGATTAAAACTAAAATATAGTGATATCTCTATCCAGAACCATTCCTTGTTTCATTACTATTTTTTTTTTTTTTTTTCTAGATCAGAATAAGATGAAAGCTTGATTTTCCTGTTTCAGGACCAATTCCCTATGTCTGTGAGTTGTTAGATTGGATGGATGCTTAAATTCACTCCTAAGAACTTCAGATCTCTCTTAACTCAGCCATGGAAGAGATTTTCATGGGATAATGAAAGAATCTCATGATCATCAATAGCTAAAATACTTATATCAGGTGAAAGTTGTGAGGTTGCAGTCTTTCAAATGCTTAAAAGGGGAATAGAATCTTTTCTGAATGGCTTAGAAGTTTACCTACCTAAAAGTAAGAGGAGGCAAATTAACTTGCCTACTATCTTCTAGCTCCACAATTCAAAGATGTTAAACAGCATTATCAATATATTGAAAAGAGATATTGCCTAAAAGGTAGAATTGAGTTTTATATATATATATAAATAAAGCCATGGCTTAGTGAAATCCAATTTGTCACAGACCTTTATCTGTGATAGCCATGAACATGGCCATGAGCTGTGATGTTTTAAACAAAGAAGTGTTGGCAGATTGGTAGAATAGAAACTATGCCTAGGGGAAAAGCATTCTTTCAGATAAGAGCATCTTCCCTGAATTGGGAAATGCTCAATACTACTGGCAAAGTAAACTGACTTTTTTAAATGTTTAAGTCTTTGGTTTGTTATAGGATGTAAAGGACTGGACTATATTCCACTGTATATTTTTAAAATTCTAAGAATTTTTAGGAAAGCAACTGACAGTCATTGATATAGTAACCAACAATGATTTGTTTATTCCATTACAAAGTATTTACACATCACCACCAAATATATTTAGAGCTCAACAATATATCTATTCCATTCATTTGCAGGTAGAGAATATCTACCATTCTACAACATATCCCTTGGTGTTTTTCTTTGATTGGTTTAAACATTGTGAGTGATTGAGCATTCAAAATGTCCCCTGGAAACCTCCTCCAGAATAAAAAACAGCTGTAAGTTAAATCATAGTATGGCTCTGAGCATTTCAACAAGTAGGTATTCATGGATCATTTCCATGCTATATAGAAGCATATATTAGGTACAATTAGAATTCCACAACCAAGTAACAGCTAAAGTGAAGACTTACATGGCAAATGTGATATCAGTATGTATATGTAAAATGAACCTATGTCCCTCAATTTTCTGTGTAAGTTGAATGATTTAAGTATATCCTTCAACTGAATTCAAGTTAAAACTAGCACCAAATATTCTTTCGAAACTGGTATTCTGTATGTCTTGAAATAAATTTCCAGAAAACCTGGTATCAAATTATATGTGATTCCATTAAAATAGCCACCAGGACTTAAACAGTGAAGTTTCACATGATATGCAAAATGTTTTTCCACTAACCAAGTAGCATTTTGTTCATCAGCTTTAACATGCCAAGCACAAACAAAAAGAAAAAAAAAAAAAACACTAAAAAACAAACAAAGAAAAAACCCACAGCAGATATATAACTTCCTTTTGTTTCTAAAGTATCATGAAGTTTGTATGAATCCTTGGATCTTATTTCCTATCTAACACTGAAAACTAAAAATGACTCTTAGTGTTTATAAAATGCTTTAAGGAGAAAACAACCCCTTAAAGTTATTATTTTCCTTCTGTATCTAATTTTCTCACCTATTTAGTCAAGAAGAATTCAGTATAGTCTCAACATCATTCATGATGTTCATTAGATTTGGTTCCTGACTTCAACGTGCTTATGATCTACCATAAAAGATAAAATATAATGAATATAAACATGAACCCACGACTAGAATAATACTTAGTCTGAGGGTGGTTTAGCGATCATGTGCTCTAAGGTTAGGTAGAACTACATAAAAAACAAATTGTAGAGATGTTTCTGTATCAACTAAAACTTCGTGCTGTTTGCGACAAAGAACCTAATGCAAGTGATCTTGAAAATAAAGGATCAATTATTGGCTCATGTGAAAAATGTATCTTCAGATGTGTTTGATCCAACAGCTCAAATTATGTCACCTGGGACCCAAAATCTCCTCTTCCCTCTTTTTCCCCTGGTGTTGACAATATTCTCTTTCTCCTTACAGTGGTAGCACAATTCTCTTTCTAGTTCATATAAGTCAGCAGTAATCCTCTCATACTCATAAAAGGAAATTTTCTGACCACAGATGTCAAATAAAGTACTGGGATCTGGCTCTCATTAGGGAACTTGATATTGAGCATTTGGATGTAAAAGCAATAATAAAAGATTCCCTAAGTAATTAGTAATTCCTCTAAGCATTAGTAATAACACAGAGCTGGCACTGCTGATGGGATAAATGTAGTTAATTATTACAAGATCATAAGTATAAGATGGTTGATTTCCTGGGATCCAAATAAAGTCACATTCCATTCTGTATTAATTTTCTATCACTGTCCTAACAAATAACAAACTCAGCATCTTAAAACAACATGTTTATTGTCTCATACTTAAGGAGGTCGGAAGTCTAGATGGGTTTGACTGGGTCCCCTACGTAGAGCCTCACAAGGCCAAAATCAAGTTATTGCCAATTCTGGGCTCCTGTGTGGATGCTATGGGGAAGATTCCTCTTCCAAACTCATTCAGGTTGTTGGGAGAATTCAGTTCCTTGTGCTTGTAGGGCTAAGGGCCCCATTCCCTTTCTGGCAGTCAGCTGGAAAACACCTGTATCCTGCGTCACATTGCCTCCATCTTCAAACTATCATCGCTACATCGAGGCCTTCTCATGCTTTTGCTCTCTCTCATTTCCCTTCTGCTGCATCTCTCTGACTCCATAGAAAGTTCTCACCTTTTAAGGGCTCATGTGATTAGATTGGGCCCATTTGGAAAATGGAGGGAAATTTCCAGGTTTTATGGTTCATAACTTAATTACAACTGCAAAGCCTCTTCTCCATGTAACATAACAGGGTTAATACAAGGGGCAAAGATCATGGGAATTAAGATTCTGCCTGTCATACACCCACTAGGAGTTAAATGCCTTATAACAGGGAGTCAGGCATGGGACTATGGATGCATGGAGGAGCCTGAGCGAGAAGCAGTGACATACAGGGAGATAAAAGCAGACTATCCCAATGGGCAGTCAGCTACTGAGGGAATATGAAGATAGTTCATGTTTCCAATGGAAAGACAGCAAGGAGCCATCTTCTGTGACATGTCAAGGGCAAAGGACTAGACATTGCTGTAAAACTTAAAATTGAAGGAGAAATATGTCTTGAGGTCTCTGACTCAACGTGGGAAACCAACAACAACAACAAAAAATTAAAATGTACAAGGGCTGTCTCTCTACCTCCCATATAGTTTTGCTACTTCTCTGTCTTAACTCCACATATTAAAGCCTCTTAAATGGAAATGGGGCAGAAGAGAGTGAGAAATATCCTATTCAGTTAGCTTAAGTCTCTGAAGAAAGAAATTATACCACATCCTTATTAAGTTCCTTAGTAGCTTTTACAACAAAATAATTGCCCTTATCTATAATCTGATCACCTCCTGGTGCAATTTAATCCTCCATTTGTTCCTTGGGTCAGTCTCTGATTAATACAGCAAAAGCTAACTGAAGTTCTGCATAACTAGAAAAGTTGGAAAGCTGAATTTCATTCTTTAACTAGATCCAGTCAAACAAGAGTACATTCATATTGTTTCATATTTGGACACACTGCCATTGCTGTAGTTTGGATATTGGATAGTTGAAAATGGGGACCCCACAACCTTTAGTTTGCAGCTGTCTGTTGAGGGGTGCACAGATATTCCTAGGGGATGTTTTCTGTGCATCCAGCTGTTGAACTTAGTTTCTTGATAATACTAAATACTTTTTGTCATGTCAAATAGACCCTTCAGCAGATCTTTTGATTCAACTAAAGATAAGAGTCAAAAAAAAATAGCCTTAAAATAGCTTTAATTTCTACAAATAGAAATTAAAAAATAGTAAAATCAAAAAGCTCCTCACTTAACTTTCAAGCTAATGGAGTTGTGTGAATTAAAGTGCATCAAAATTCCAGTTAGTGATTGTTGCCAAGATGCTAGATGTCAGCTGGAGGTTCAGTGTTTGATGTGGTCTTGGAATAAGAAATGTTCGGGAAAACAAATGGGTGTAGCAGCAGGAGCTCTTTATTGAGCAGAAAAAAAATGTATTTCCATCAGCTTTTTTGGTGCTATTAATTGTGAGTGGAATGTCAAATTCTGATGGCTAAGAGAGATGACCCTACCATCATATATGAGTAAGAACGTGGCATTTAGTACTAGCTGAAGAAGGAGGTCATTAATTGTTTTACAGAAGAGAGAACACTATGGTGTAGATAGTTGCTTCCTTGGTTGCCTACTGTAATCTAAATATCTAAAAGTAATCAAATTAAGGTAGTGAATTTAAAAAAAAAGGCTAATTTATCCTAAAAGTTAAATACACCAATGTACATATATATACACCTGCAATTCTTAGAAGAGAATGCTCTCCTTGGCTAATGGTCTGGCAATTCATCTAGTTTTAATAGACCCAGATTGAGTTAAAGGCAGTGGAATTCAAGCTTTGCTGCACATTAGAATCACACAAGGGACTGTTAAGAATCCCAGTGTCCAGATTGAACCCCATGCCATTTAAATCAGAATATGTGGGGATGGGAGCCAAGTATCAGCAATTTTTAAATGTACTGCAACATTTGGGACCCACAGAGGTAAATGTGAGAATCTGAGTAACCATGGTAACCCCCCTGGGTATATTCTTTTTAAGGTGTGCAGAACTACAGGTGCTTGTAAATAAAAATGGCAGCTACCAAACAATGTGAAACTGATCAGAGGACAGATAATGCTATGCTACTAAAACCTTGGATGATATTAGCATTCTGGAAATCTTATATTCCTGAAGGTCTTGGTATAGGTGAATTGCTGTGGGAAAGACAATTTTAACATTCTGTGTGTCTAGGATGGAGAAAATAAAAGTGTCTTATTCCAACTCATTTATTTCACAAAAAGTGAGGCTAATAATGGTGAATGATCTGTCTAAGGTCATTTCTATAGTGCTTACAATATATACCTGGAAAAAAAAACAGAAAAGGACTATTCTAAGGGTGAGGACACAAGACAAAGACCAGTCTATGGTAAAACAGTTTGATAGTTTAAAAGATGTTCAATTAGCCTTTGCTACATAACAATCCACTCCAAACAATCCACTCCAAAACTGAGTGGTTTAAAGCAACTCACTTATCTGAAAGTTGGAAGACTGTTGGCCAGAATGGAAGAGGTGGCTGTGCTAAGTGCCTGTCTTCATGCATCAAGCTGGCCCAGTCTTATTCAATCGAAGTTGTGGATTCCAAGTCACAGCCAAACCTCTTGAACTCTTGGCCCAAGCTGACACAACTCACTTCTTTTGCATTCTACTTGTTAAAACAAGTCAGAAAGTCAGACTAAATTCAGGAGATGGGGAAATAGACTCCACTTCTCGATTGGAGAAGCTACAAAATCTCATTGAAAGGGGCAAGCACACAGTGAAAGAAAGATGTTGCCACTATTCTTATAATATACCACAATAGGAAAGATAGTTTTGTTTATGACCATTCATTTCCTTTTTAACATCTTATTTTTTTCTTCTCTTGGCAGAGTCATAACCATTCCCATTATGATGTCTACCATAACCTTTTCTGCCCTTATTCTTCCTTTAAAAAACTTAGTTATCACTTTTCTTGCCAGATGGATGTTCTTTAAGACACTTGTTTCTACTATTGTGGAAGCCTTGCCCTGAAGCTCAACATAAGCAGGTTAAGATCCTCCCAAATGTAACATGGAGTTATACGCACTCAGACACTTGTCAGGTCTAAGTAAAATAGATTAAATGAGCCAGGCTGTATATCTCTGTTCTAGTTTGCTAATGCTGCTGGAATGCAAAACACCAGAAATGGATTGGTTTTCATAAAAGGGGGTTTATTTGGTTACAAAGTTACAGTCTTAAGGCCATAAAGTGTCCATCAACAAAGGGTACCTTTGCTGGAGGATGGCCAATGGTGTCTGGAAAATCTATGTTAGCTGGGAAGGCACATGGCTGGCATCTGCTCCAAAGTTCTGGTTTCACAATGGCTTTCTCCAGGATGTTCCTCTAGAGGCTGCAGTTCCTCAAACATGTCACTCTTAGTTGCTCTTGGGGTGTTTGTCCTCTCTTAGCTTCTCCGGAGCAGAAGTCTGCTTTCAACGGCCATCTTCAAACTGTCTCTCATCTGCAGCTCCTCTCCCAGCTTCTGTGCATTCTTCAAAGTGTCCCTCTTGGCTGTAGCTCCTCTTCAAAATGTCACTGTCAGCTGCACTGAGTTCCTTCTGTTTGTCAGCTCATTTATATGGCTCCAGTGATTTAACAGCTTGTGTGCATTCTTCAAAGTGTCCCTCTTGGCTGTAGCTCCTCTTCAAAATGTCACTGTCAGCTGCACTGAGTTCCTTCTGTTTGTCAGCTCATTTATATGGCTCCAGTGATTTAATTTAGACCCACCCTGAATGGGTAGGGTAACACCTCCATGGAAATTATCCAATCAGAGTCATCACCCACAGTTGGGTGGGGTGCATCTCCACGGAAACACTCAAAGAATTACAATCTAATCAGCACTGATATGTCTGCCCACACAAGATTACATCAAAGACAATGGCATTTTGGGGGACATATTACATCAAAGCCAGCACAGTTTCTTAAAACATTATATAATATATAGACATCACTACTGTCATCCTCTCCATCCACCCTTATCCACTTACTTTAGAATGATACTTCATAGAATTTCTGTTTGGAAATGCTAACTTGTACAAGTGGGACTCCTTCCTAAACCCCATTACCTGCTCCCTAACTCTCTTCCTGTTTTCTTCCCACCTAGGATGTTATTGAGCATTGAATCTTACTGAACATGTTGAAGGAAACACATCTAGTAGTGGGTGGAATCATGTGCTAAAAGACATACGGGTATTCAGTCTTTTTTTTTTTTCTTTTAATTCATTCTTCCACAGAACTGGATCAGTTTCCAACAGTGGCTTCTTTTTTGGATGCCGTTTCTCCTTTATATGTGCATTTTGGGGGAAAAAGTGTCATGTTGTGAGCTGTCCACTGGATTCAGAGGCCCATGTAGCAAGGAATTAAGGGAAGCCTTTGGACAGCATCCAACAAGGAACTGAGGTTCTCAGAAACAACCAAGGAGAAATTAAACTTGCCAACACTCCCATGAGCGAGCTTGGAAGTGGATCCTCTCCTAGTTGAGCCTTCAGATGAATCTGCAACCCCAGATGACAGCTTAAGTGGAATCTCATGGAAGACACTGAGCCAGAGGTGCCCAGCTCAGCCACACTACAGTCCTGACTCAGAGAATCTGAGATAATAAGTGTTTGCCATTTTAAGTCCCTAAATTGTATGGTAATTTTCTATACAACAGTCGATAACTAATATGCCAAGTTTACCACAGTTCTACCTCTGAGTCATTAAATATAGCAGAACTAGTAATATAGTTATTCTTTTATTGTTATTTGCATTGAATTCCTGTTGGGTATATCACTGAAAGAGAGATAGTATAGGGTTCAGGCACTTATGAATTTTACCCATATTTCATGTGTTTTACGTTGTATGTTTTATTTTCATATATGTGACTATATAGCCAATAAAATTAGGTATATGTTTTATGAAAGTATATGTACACATGTTAGTTAAAATAAGTATATGATTTTTAATGAATATATACATATATATATAATATAAAATCTTCCATTGCATGTAGCTGCATGCACCTTTTATGACCACTCCCCTCTACCCTGGTAGTAACGTTTCCCACAGATCTCTATCAGGATATATTATATTACATATATGAATCATTTCTGAATAATCACATAGAGATAACTATTGTTGCCTTCCAAGAAGACTATTTCCTCCTTTAGGTTATGAAAGTAATAGCAGATTCCATGTTTTAATCCTGTGGTTCTAAGGCTTGAGAAAAAGAAGCACTGGCACCGTCAGTTATTAACTGTGAGATTCTGTGCCCATCATTTAACCTCAATGAGCCTCACCTGCCTCAGTTGTAAAGTAGATATAATATTAAAAATACTCATTTCAAAAATACAGTTGAGAGCAATAAATAGTATGTAAAATAAGATGTGTACATATTATACACTATTCAGATGTAATGTTTTGTGATTGAATCAAGATGAGAAAGTTTTTACTGTAGACAAGTTCAAGGTTAATGGGAAAAAGAAATCATTTAAAGCTGGAATTATTAACCAGTTGATGAATGTCTATTAAGACCATGAATGAACTTCAAGTTGCCTATAAATTTTCTGAAATTCTGTACAGAATCATAACTGTGTCTGTGGAGGACAAAGTAAGGGTGGGAGGATGAGTGTGCGTTTTCCAAGGGAGAAAGCTACATTATGTTCATCAGATTTTCAAAGTGTTCAAGGCCAAAAATGCTAAGAACTTCTTCTTACAATTTTTTTTTTTATTACAGAAGTTGTAAGTTTACAGAAAAATCATGCAGAACATACAGAGTTCCCATATCACCCCCCCAAAAAACACACACGTACACTCAGTTTTCCCTATTATTAAGAGTTTGCATTAGTGTGGTATCTTTTAAAAAAATATTTCCTGGACATTTTTATTTCACATTCCTTGATTGATCCTTTCTTTATAATCAAGATAAATAATATTCAATATTTGGAAAAAGAATTAAAGCTGTATTTTAGATGCAATCATGAGTTGATACCAAAAAAGAAAGAACACATCAAAGATCAGTTCAGACAGTATATGTAAGCAAGAACTAAAAAGTACAAGTAGAATATTGAAACTGTGTGGATTTATTCACCAAAAGACATGTTCAAGAATATTCTAGATGGTGTTTTTTAATATACTCCCAACTTGGAAAAAAACCCAAAAGCTTATCAATACTAAAATGAAGAATTTTTGCTATATATTCATAAAAATGAAACAAAATTTTGAATAAAAGAAGCCAGAGAGCCAGACATGAAAGAATATATATGGTATGACTTATTTTATATAGAGTTCAGAAATAGGCAAAACTGATAAATTATGTTAAAGAACAAGAAAACTATTGCCTTTGGAGAGAAAACCCTAGGGGGATTCTGGAGCTGATAACAGTCTAGTATTTTTACCTGAGTGGTACTTACATGTGAAAATTCATCATGTTTAACACATATTTATTATGTATATTTTTGCATGCCTGTTACACTTAAGTGAATGATTTTACTTAAAAAACATTGGATGGTTTTGTATTCAGTAAAACCCAAATTAAAAGAAAAATAATGGACTGGAAGATAAGTCCTAATGAAATTATCCACATTAAAGTGAAGAAAGAAAAAAATGTCTGAAAAATAAAATAAAGGGCATTGAATAGAAAAAAAAAAAGTCAAGCTAAATTGATTAAAATTTTAAATGGAAGAGAGAGAAAAGCACAGATTTAATATTTGAAGAAATAATGGCTGAAATTTTTCTAAGAGATATGAAAGACCAATACTTCAGGAAATTGAATAAATCACAAGAAGTATACATAAAATAGGACTCCACATCTAGATACATCCAAGAATCACTCATCACTCTAACTATTATGGGAATAAAGTGTTTAATTATGGGTTACAGAAATACTGAATAGAAACAAGAGTGAAAGTCATGGAACATTCCAGGGAAATTTAGGAAAGCAACAGCTGGAAGATCAGGAAAGCAGACAATGGAGGCTTCAGCGCGAAGCATCAAAATCTGTGATCATCAAAAGCTCATCCAGAAACAGCTGGAATGCTCAAGCATCTCTGAGAAAGCTCCTAACAACTGTCTAACCAAGCAGTCCTGAAGCACTTGCTTAGAAGCCTCTGTGATGCTCACATCGGCCCAAGTGACCTGCTACCACTTGCCTTCTAAAGTTCATGCAAGTTTCTCTCACTGGCAAATTCTATGAAGATTTGCTTATAAAGAAAAAGAATTCTGGGAAATGCAGTTTCTAGTTTCAAGGGAAACATTAGAAGAAGGAGGCTGTGATAAGTTACCAGCAAATAACCCAGCACACAAGGTAAAACTGATATATTTTAGGAGATAACTGAGGGGATTATGATCTTAGGGTGTCTATGGTAAACAAAACACAAACAGCTTAAACCACAAAATTTGACAAATTCCGCTACTTAAAATTTTAAGATTTCTGGGTATCCACACACACTAAAGCAGTGCAAAAAGATAATCCATCATTTGGAAGAAGATGTTCAGAACACGTGAGTGACAAAGAAATAGAACGCAAAACACAAAAATAATTTCTTTAAAACATTAAGAAAAATTTAAACAATATTGTTAAAGCAGGGCAAAGTACTTTAGAAAACAATTCACAGAGGAACTCTAAATGGCATGTGTGCATGTGTGTGTGTGTGTGTGTGTGTGTGTGTGTGTGTGCGTGCATTCTCGTGTATTTCTGGTCAACCCCATCGATACTCAAGAAATTGCAAATTAAAAACAATGACATACTATTTTAGACTTACCAGGTTGGCAAAATAAGTTCAACAATACAAATGTTAATTACATCAAACAGAATATTTATGCACTGTTTTGGAGTATATAAATTCCAGAAACACAATGGAAAAAAAAAACAGTGCTGTCTAGTACAGTAGATCCATACATAATAATCCAATAATTTTATTTTAAAATATATGCCCTTGGGAAAACCTAGCATACATGCACTGGGAAAGATGTATAAGATTGTTTATAGCAGTATTTTTCATAATAGTAAAATATTAGGAAAAACCAAAGAATTCATCAATTTTGGAATGAATAAATATATTTTGTATATCCATATCATGGAATACTATTCAGCTATAAAAATTCATCAAATGCAGCTATTTGCAACAGTATCTCAATAGCTAATAGGTTTTGATTTTTCATTCTTTAAAATTTTCTTTCAAGTCACTAAATCACAATATTAATTAAAACAACTTCCTAATATTCAGTCTGGTGTAGATTTCTCTTTGGGTTGTTTACTGCAGCATGTAATGAATGATCTCTCTAGAACTTTACAAGGACTTAGAAAGAAGAAACAATGATTAGGCAGAGAGGTGGAAGACACAGTTCCTACTTTAAATTTGGATCATCTTTTTGAGATGTAAAGCAAGCACACACACACACCCAAAAATAAAACAATGAGTGCATTTGAATTTAATGGAAAACATCTGAAGAAGGAAGAATTTAAATTGTCTAACCAAAAATATCTTTGAACACCTAGTATGTAATTATGTGACAAATAAGGTAGTAATACCAGAATTAGATATGGAGGAGGTGGGAGTGTTGGGATTTGAAAGATTGGTTGACTATAGGTTTGACAAGATGAAGCAGC
The DNA here is from genome assembly GCF_015220235.1 of Choloepus didactylus. Lineage (NCBI taxonomy): Eukaryota > Metazoa > Chordata > Mammalia > Pilosa > Megalonychidae > Choloepus > Choloepus didactylus. The sequence goes on along the minus strand of NC_051312.1, from coordinate 40,221,058 downwards.
AGCATGAACGAATGATTAGATGCAAAGACTGCTAAAGAACCAGTGTGCAAAATGCTTCTAAGGGCGAATGCCTGGCTCTTGGTCTTTTACGCTGAGCCAATCCTGTCTCTAGGCTATATATACCTAATTGTTTCTGTATTGCTAACATTAAGTTCTTCAAGCACAACCATTTCATATCACTCTTCTTTTCTTGATGCTTTCCAGAACTAAGTCTAGTTACTTGTTCTGGCACTTGATTCACAAAAATCTGTTTCTCACCAATTTTCTTCCCTCAGGCCATTCCTCTTTCCTATATCTGTATGTTTAAGTTCCATTTCTGAACCGCCTGGCTTGCTCTAGCATTCAGGGCTTTATTGTTAACTGGTTATTTGCCAACAATGACCTGTCTCACATTAAGTGCCTTTGTCAGCACTACCCTTTCTTCAAAGTTCAGTTTTAATCCCACCCATTCTAAGACCTCTTCCCGAATTATGTTACACAGGAATTAACCCCCTTCTCCTAGACCTAATGGTATTTAATTAGAACTATTGGAAAGCCAAGAAGTATTTGTTCCTCTTTGACATTTGTATAGAAATATTTGTTGAATAATTTAAGCCAATTTGAATTGAATCAAATCGAATCAAGTTGAATTGAATTGAGTTGAACTGAATTTAACTGAACTGAAACAAATGGCTCTTTTTATGCTGAGCATCAGATGGACCATAGGAAAAACAATTTCTTTCTATGTCTTTTTTTTTCTTCAGATATATGTGTCTCTATTAGAAGAGTTGCAAAGAATTTTCTACATATAACCAGTAGAAAGGTTTGAGATGATTCTGACTTAAGAGCCACATTCATGTACAAAAAGTGACACAGTCAAGAATGTCATCTTTGACTAGGAAACAGTAGAATTCTTTAATTCTATACTAAAAAATAGGATATATTTGAAGCTAGGATAAGTAGGCTCTGTTTATAATAGTCCACCTTGTATTCAAAGTTAATTGGGTATTGAAAATACCAGCTTATGTTTAATATGTATCATTTCTCAGAAATTCAGAGATAAAGCTGACTAAAAAAAAAAAAAAAAAGACAGAATTATACATTTCCTGAGCCATGGATTACAGCAATCCTCATTTTAGCAATAAAGCCTTCTTTTGAAAAGTTTCTTCTTCTATTTGTCTTATAGACAATGCTGTTCTTTCTTATGTAATCTACTTAAGCAAACTACCATTTAGTGCATTCATTGCTTCTTAATACCTGGCCATTATAGGGTAAGGAATATTTGCAAAGGCCCTTAAAGTAGAAAATGACGGACAGGCAGTTGGATTGCAAAAAAGTTTCTAAGGTCTTTTCCTACTCAAACAGTTTATGATTTATCATCTTGGTTTATTTGTAAACAAAATTATACCATAGACATAATTAACACATTTTGTTCTTCTAACCAATTTTTATTTATAAATCTGACTTGCAACAGCAGGAAGAAAATAAGCCCTATCACAATTACAAATGGTAATATACATAAATCAATAGAACAAGCAATGTTGAATAAAAAATATATATATTGAATAAAAAATCAATAGAACAAGCAAAATCAGCATTTTCCATATGGATTTCTTTCCAAAAGCCAGGCTTCTACAGTGTGACTCATGGGAACACGGGATTGGGAACAACAGAAAATTTCAGCAAATAACTGCTTTATTACTTACACAGCACGAAGGATCCAGAAGAGCAGGGGAAGAGGTCTCACAGTGGCTGGTCTCCCAGGGAGGCCCACTGTTCAGTCAGTGGATGGCCGCTCCTCGCCAACCCACTTCCTGACAGAGAGGAGAGATAAATCTGTGCTGCCCAAGGTAAGGTATTTATGCACTACTGGGAGAGGGGTTCCTGCCACTGGGAGTTCCTGCCCTGATAAGCAGCTGGGGCTGCTTGTTCCTCATTTCCAGGTTTAAGGTGTGGTCAGGCCACTCCACGAGATATTAAATCCTCCGCAGGGCTGCAGAATGGAAACATATTGTGATATCTGCTCACAATAGAAAAGGAGGGGAGAGTAGGGGAGGCCGTGAGATGGCAACTAGATGTGTCTGTGACTTCCCATCAGCTCCCTTCCTCACCCTTCTTTTGCATACATATACACAAGGAGCAGCCTTATAAACAAAAATATCATTTTAATAGTTAGAGGGAACTACAGTTAGTATTGTTAGAGCCTTAGATTGAAGTCTTAATTTTATAAAATGAAAGTGTTATGTAGAGAGGGCAAAAAGCAGGACCCCTGTCAAAACTCTTCTTTTGTTGTTGCTTCATTAGCTATCTCTTGTTGAGTGTTTACTATGCTCCATGCCCTTGTCTAAGCACTTTCCTCACAGGATCTGATTTACTTGTCACAAAAATCCTGAGATTATTATCCCTATTGTTCAGATGAGGAAACTGAGGTTTAGGGGGTTAATTTATTTGTCCAATATCTCTTAGTTATTGAGGGCGCAGGCAGTAAGAATTTCAAAGCCAAGATTCTTTCCACCCAGTAATAGCAGAATTAGAATGATATCCTATATCTCCTGGCTGCACATCCTGAGACTTTTTCAGTGTTCAGAAACATCTTTTCAAGTTTTTGCTTCTGTACTTTGTGTTTAGAAAGATGCATATAGTTTCTATCTGACTAAGTTGATCATTTCTTGCTTTTCATATTCTTATGACATATTTAAAGCAAAGTCAATCAATGACTGCATGCCTTTATTACCTTCCACTCTATCTATATCTGTCTGTGTGTCTGTGTGCCTGTCTGTTTATCCATCTATCTACATATGTACGTACCTACCTACCTACCTACCTACCTACCTACCTATCTACCTATCAATTTATTTTATTTAGGAATTGCCATATCACCATTTTTGAACGCATCAGATATTTCCAAATCATTGAATTAGGTAATTTTAGGAGCTCAACTCCTTCATATTAGCCACGTGAGGCTGAAGAACCTTTTCCAGTTTTTAAAAGTTAGAGAGAATACCTAAACTTGACTGTTACTTATGTCCCTTCAGTACAACTGTGATTATGCAATTATGCCTAAGGGAAATCTGTATTCATTACATTCAATCTTTCATAAATTATTTTCTTACTATGAATATTTACTTCTACATTCTGTTAAAAACAGAGGAATTCAGCTTATTAGGCCTCTAGCAGAATGTTTCGTGTCATCATTTCTCTTCAATTCTTATTACAATAAATAGAAAGTTTAAGCTTTCAGGCTTATGTGTTTGTGTGTGTGCACACATATATAGCACTCATTCTTTTTTAATGGTGATTTCAGATATTCATATTGTAAAGTCCAGAGCTCTTTCAATCAAGTATTCCTTTTTTGGTCTTTTGTCAATAATGTATAGACCCAAGCTAAAGTCCAGAAGTTTCAACCTTTAAGCTGCTTTTCTCCAAACATAGAGCTCGGAGATAATAAGTGAGACAGCGCAGCATACAAGAGCTTGTATGTGACTATATGTCTCCCTATCTTCTCAAATATTTTAGAGAGTCCTTAGGGGCTCCCTCATGGTACCATGTAAACTCAGTATTCGGCTATTATTTGGAGTGAGTTTCCACAGTCTCAGACACAATGGAAACTTTCAGCCAATGACCACTTTATTACATATATAACACAAATGATCCAAAAGAGCAGGTGAAAAGATCCCATTGTGGCCATTCTCCTGGGGAGGCCAAACTGCTTTGGTCAGGTCGGTGGGGATGGCAGCCCCTCCTGCCTCAAACTCCTGTTGGAGAGGAGCGACCAAGAGACAAAGGAGCCCTTCTGCTGCCAAGATTAGGGTATTTATATGACTCAGGGGGAGGGGGCCCTGCCACCAAGAGTTCCCACCCTGACAAGCAACTGGAGCTGCCTATTTCTGGTTTCTGGGTTTAAGGTCTAGTTGGGCCTTTTCTTGGGACCTAATATCTCCTCCAGAGTCGTGGAATGAAAGAAGACTGAAACATCTTCACACAACAGCAAAGGAGGCAGGGGATGGGGGGGGGTGAGGGGTGGGCAGGGTTGGATAGGCTAGGGCTGGAAGATGGCTAATGAGCATTTTCTGTAATTTCCCCAGTAATTACCACTTTTCCTTATTCAGATTATTTATGCTCAGAGGTCTTCACTGATTGCCAAAGTAAAATGTGATAATGGTACCAGTGATAGCTAACAAAGGCACTGCATCCACAATTGAGCGGTGTCTGAGGTAGAGAAGGAACACTTGTACAAAAGGGCACAACACTAATTTGAAGGTACTGGGGATGTACAGCCAATGCTTGCCTTAGTGCTGACACAGCCATCAGTGTTTCCATTCCCTTTTCTAATATGCTGCTGGATCTCCTCTAATGCCAATAACATTGTGATGCCCCAATGCTAATCAAAATGTCAGCTGTTATGGATCAGCTTCGCAGAGAAGAGAGCAGATCTGGAGGATCTAAGACAAGATGTCCATCACATGCTATTTATTCTGATCTTTGCAGGTGACCACAGGCTCCTTTGTGACAGCAAGAAGCAGTGAGAGCCATTAGAGCAACATATTTCACAATTGCTGAAAACACTAGCAAATTTATCAAAGCCCCCATTCAACAGTTATAATTTCTAGGTTTTTCAATTCTCATGGTTTCCTGTTTTCAGGAAGAAGTTATCATCTTGATGATGCCTTGATTTGGACATTTTCACAGCCTCAGAACTGTACGTTTACAAGTTAATAAATTCCCATTGCTAAAAGCCAATACATTTTGCAGTATCTGTTTTGAGCAATTCAGCAGACTAGAATGCCTTCCACATAGCAATGACATTCTTTAGGTCAAAGTCACCCCTGAAAACCTTTTCCTTTTTTTTTCATTGTCTAAGACCATGTCAGTTGGAAATAATAAATAGATACATATGTATCTTCAATTGCCAGTCCAGAACTTTGTCCCAATTGGAACTGGTACTGCATGTGTTTCTCTGCATCTAATTAAATTTGCAAATGCTCTTTCTTCTGATACTGTGTGGTAGAGTACATGAAGGACCCGGATTCTTTACCTCTCCTCCATCATGCCATTTGTCATGTGACTTCACAGTTCTTCTGACGAAATAGGTGTAGTGCATTTCCTTGCCCCTTGGCTTGTGTTGGCCAATAGAATGTTAGAGAGAATGATATGACCAAGTGCTTAACAAATGCAGGAGTTACTGAGGTTGTTGGTTCTCTTAGCTTCTGTAATCACCATGAAAAAACAAACATACTAGTCCCAGAAGGAGGATCAGAGACATTTAGAGCAGAGTCAAACTGAGACCAGTGGATCCCAATTTGATCCTCAGATGCATGGGTGAACCCAGCAGAGATAAGAAGAGTCTTCCAGCTAAGCCCAGACTTGATCTGAGTGTGTGCTGACTCACAGATTCAGTACTAAGTGTGGTTTGTTATGGTATTTTTATTGTGGCAACAAACTAAGACCAGCAAGGGTGGCTCCTATGCAGTTCAGTCTCTCAGGGATGACCTTCAAAGAATGAACAATAAACTATATTCTTGGATCATTTTATTCTTTTGGTCAGAAGAATGTAAATAGTAACTCTAACCTCATTATCTTATTTATTTCTCCCAATGTCTCCCCTGAATTCATTGACTTAATATATTAAATTTTCATCAATACACTAAATGTCTTTCTCTACTCAAATATATTTTGGATTTCCCAGATGATCCATTATGCTTCTTAAAAAGAAAACATAAATTGAAAAAAAAAATAGATGAAAATGTATGTTCATATTTAATAGTCATAGCATAGGGAAATATTTCATCAAAAGCATAAATTGTAAAGGGAAACTAAGGTAGAGTTTTTAAAAGAAACATTATATATATATGCACATAAAACAGACATAAAAATAAAAAGCAAACAGAAAGCAAAAATCTTATAAACAATAGAAGATTAAAGTTTGTATTCTTAATGTATACTGAGAAATTAAAAAAAAAAAAATCATTTAGATCACAATAACCAAAGCTGGAGTCCTTAGAGAAATGGCTAATTCCAGGTCAGAGCTAAGAAATTTACAAGGTGAAACTGGATCTTCTGTTTTGCTTTGAAAGCAAAGAAGCTATCGAAGACTTCTGAGACCATGTCAAAAGGAAAAGGAATCAATTTATGGGTATTTTATTGGTCAAATATGTTCCAATGTGAGCATCAAAAAGATTGAGGGATGGAAATTAAGGGATGAAATACATAAAAATACATGAGTTCATTATAAAACCCCAAAACAAAATGAAAATGTTTTGCACTCCTTTTGAAGATTTCTAGGACATCATCAATGCAAATAGAACATGGAGGAGATATGAGATGATATGAGAAAATTATCATTAAATTGTTAGATTTGATAAATGTATTATGGCTATGTTTAAATATTATCTCATTTTATGAGATGCACATTGGAGTATTAACAGGCAAAATTTTACCTCTAGTATCCCTTAATGTATTTCAACTTTATTCATATATTACTACCACAAATAAAAACAAAATACAATTTAAAAATTAGAAAAAAATTATACATTCCAAGCAAAAAAAAAAAAGAAAAAGAATCTGAAGAGCTAGCCATAGACATAAGTGTATACACTGACAGAAGTTCTCAACCCAACAAATATATCAAAGAAAAATCCTTAGAAAAAATACAAAAGATGTTTTTTTCTTTCTTCAGATCATATTTACAAAGCTGGGATAAAATAGTAATATTCAATAATGTAAATATAAAAAAATGACACCTTATATTTTGCTAGTTTGAGTAAAAATTAGCATACTCTTTCTGGAAAGCAAGTGTTTAGTATGAGTAAGAGAAATATTATGGATATGCATATGTTTTGACTCAGAAATTCCACTTCAAGATATTTATCCTAAAGAATACGTGAGATAAGTGTAGGAAGTTTCATTCATTCATTCATTTATTCATTTGTTCATTCATTTTAAAAAATGGTTATTGAACATTTATTATATGTCAGGAAACAGATATAAAGAGTTCTGCAATGAGCAAAAGAATAAGGTCCCCAGGCTCAAAGAACTTTTATTATAGTTGTTTTTTCCATAAGAACAATTATATTAACACTACATAAAATTGAAAACATACTTTAATCATTAAATTATTATATATCCATAGGATAGAATTAAATATTTAAAATGAATTATATATTGCTCAGTGAAAAATGAAGTGTGTACATTTTAGGTTTTTATGTTGCATGTTAATACTGAAATTACTTATAATGAAAAGGTTTACAGTAATTGTGTTTAAGTTAAAATCATTGGGATACTTTTTTTTAATTTTCTGTTATAATCAGCATAATTAGAGAAACTTCAATAATTAGAATTATTACATTTTGGATAACATTTATTTTAACAATTGTTCTTAAGTGATGTACCTTCATTTATTATTTTAACAAAAAATACATAGTTGTTACATTAACCCAGTCTTTCCCCATAAATATAAGTTAAACAGTGAGAATTGCGAAGCTAGTCATTTAAGAAAATCAAATAGTTTTTTTTTTCTTAATTACATTTATGAAGTTTAAATATACTCTTATATTGTGGCAATAGTATGCATTTTTGACAGAAAAAGTGATGGCATCAATTTTTACTCATTTCTGTATGAACTTTGGAAAGTTAATTCACCTACTATAGCTGAATTTCTGCATCTATAAAATAGGATTAATTATAACTGCTCGATAGCTTTGTTCTGAAGATTAAATGGAGTTAACAATTCCTGGGAAATGGACATTTAATTATTTGTTCTTTACTTTAAAAGAAATTGCTATAGAAATATTTATTTCTATTACCTGGGTTTGGTGTTAACAATCTTAGACTTTTAATTACACTTCTGAATCTCTTCAAATTAATCAAACCTGTATTTCAAAACACTGAAAGTGTTCTCTGAAAGTCATTGGCTTGCTTCTATATTCATTTCAACTATTGAGTAGAATTCAGCTGTTCAACACTGATTTATTTATCTAAATCAACAGTAATTCATTTCACCCATTATTCACATACATATTAAATTTAAATTTAGGTTTCCTGAAGATCGCATTTAGATTTTTACTAAACATGAATGGAAACTCTCATAATTGAACAAAATATTTAGAGGGTATGGCCTCATAGATATTCTCAGATAGTAACTGAAACTATCTTAAAAGAAGAAAACAGCGGTAATCTCCAAAACTGTTTAACACCTTCCCTCCCAAGTTTCTTTTAGACCAAGATGGTACTAGCACTGCTCTAATAGTTTTCTGGAGTTAAAAATCTGGCCAGGATTCATGTTTTCTTGAAGGAAGCATTTCACTTATAATTCAGTTGAGTCCCAAGGGCTTAGATCTGCCCTGATTTTCACCACAGGCTTAAGCCAAAGAAATTAAGTGGCTCGCGCTTGGGAGATACTTTATGAACTCAATGGGGAAGAAAAATTAAAGTAATAGTGTTTCCTCTCCCTTTTTGAAATAAGAGCTTATCCAGAGTGCTTCCTTATTTTCATTATGTTTAGACCAATGATTATATAGAAAGAGTAATAGAAATAGAGTAAGGGCATTAAATAAAATAGAGCAAATGAAAGATTAAGAATATATCATATATATGCTTAATATAGAATGATACATATAATATCTATGATGAGATAAAATATGATAAAAAAGGCTATTAGCAAACAAACACCAGCAGCAGTAGCATCAATAACAACAAATCCCATATCTGATTGAATTAGAGAAGAGTGGCTTGCCTTTGCCATGAGACCACTAGGAGGAAGCTGAAAGCAAATGGTGAAGGGATTCTCGAGGAGATGGGTTGGAAGCAGAGGATGCAGGTAGAGGTATCATACTCAGAACTTCATCTAGGGTCTTCAGAGTGAAGCAAAACCAAAAGCGTATCAGACAGGGACAGACTGAGCTACATAACCACTCAGTCTCACCTAGACCTGATGCTGATTCAAGAAAATGGACCTTTTTAGTCCCTGTAAGCCAAGTATACCTGAAGAAATTTTTCAGAACTAAGTAAGGGTTGTGACTGACTGCTGGTGAGCAAAACATGGTAATTCTTGGTTTACTTGTTCTTTAACACCATCTCTGACTGCCTATGAAATTGATATAGTTAAGAAGCTTATTGGGAGTCAAATAATGAGAATGATTAGAAACTCTTGCTTAACACAGACAAAATAGTATATATTCCTAAAAGGCTTTGAAAAAAAAAATTCTCCTCATGCTGAAATAAAACTTGCTGTTTCACTGCCTCATATTTTGGAGTGGAAACATAAACACCTAAAAGAAACCAAATATTGAACAGAATATAGAAAGGGGAATATTACTATAAAATATCAAAAGATCTTCCAGTTTCAAGCTCTCATTGCTGAAAATGTGATGAGAATAATTAACTTCTTTGCTCCTGTCCTTTCTGAATGACCTCACTGAAAGCACTCACACTTTATTACTAATAAAATATTGTATTACTCCTGATATTTAGGCACTGTCTCATCCACCATTCCCAGAAATTAAATACACTAGATTAGCACATGAGGAATTTAAGTAACAGGTCACCTCATTTTCCTAGGAGAATTTAAAACCTAGAAAAGTTAAACTTGCAGAACATGTAGCAGCAATGGGTCAGTTGTTGCCTTCTCTCTATGAAAAGAAAAGCCATTCTATTGTTATGGGCAATAAGCCCACAACTCAGTGATGGGTTAAGGACCACTGGAAGAAGGAAACCACCACCACAAGCCAAGTTCACCGTCTCATCTTCCCTCATCTCACAGCAATATATAGAGAAACTAAAATAGAAATCCTCGAAAGTCAAACAACAACCAAAAGTATTTTATATATGTAAATGACTTTTCAATATTTAATGTTTGTATTTTCACAGCTGCACTTACTTTCCCAAAAGGAACCCATGGAGAGGTTAACTCATTTCTGAATCCTGTTGTATAATTTTCTCACAGTGGTCTGTTCATTTCCTTCATGGCACTTGTTTGTCCACTTAATGTACCATTACTATTGCTATTGTCGTGGTAGGTTGCTATTGTTTTCCATCTCTCACCTTTCCAGTTGGATATAAGCTAAATGCGGGTAGGAATCAAGTCTTTTTTGTCCTTTCTTCTATCCCCAATTTTTCTCTCAGTGCCTTACATATAGTGAAAGCTTAATAAATATCTCTTGAATGTTGTTTAATGATCATAGGGAATGAGGTACAGAACTAGAATAAGAACGAAGGTCCCTTGCTACTCAATCCAGAGCTCCTCTCTAACAACATGACTAGGCCCATAATGGCCACAAATGAATGAATGAATGAATAAATGAATAATTAATTAAATGCATTAAGGAAGGGAGGAAGGAAGAAATGAAAGAAGATGGACAATTAGTTATCCAAAAATGTCACAATAGCTGATACTCTGACAAAGAATTAACAGGGAGATAGGTGGATAAAAGATATATGGTCATTAAGGTTATATAGAAAATTCCTGAACATCCAATATAAGGGTTAGGGGAAAATAGTGTTATTACCTATAAAATAAATTTACCTGAGTCAAGATGGAAAAGGATTGTATTCTTAATTTAAAAAACATCAAAATAGAAATAAAGGTATAGATAAAAATGATGACTTAGGGAATTTATATTATTTTTCAAAGCAGAGGGATATCACACAACATTCACATAAATGGCTTCTCAATTTTCTTATCTCCTTAGAAATGATAATGTTTTCCTCCTCAAGAACCCACTTCTTCACTTATATGGTTGTACTTCATCACATAACCCTTAATTTCAAATAAAGAACTCTGATCAGAATTTCTTATTTATTTATTTTTATTTTTTTACAGCTCATTTATTCTCATTCTGGAAATTCACTGTTTCATTGAGACCTTCAGTTTACTGCCTTCTCCTGCATTACCATCTATCACCTATCATCCTCCAGCAATTCACTTCATTACCCAGCCTTGAATTCCCGGTCCAGGACTATAACCACACCTGTAGAAATACCCCTAATGCTCTTGGTCCTTTTGGTTCATTTTTACAAGGTGTAACTCCATTAAAAACAAATATCTACTTAAACAGCACTTGCTAGAGAACATGACACAAATGCTGGTACCCCGACTTCAATTCATAACAATCCATTGCAAATGAGCAATCAATGCATAAAGGCAGCACTACCACACTTAGATAGAAATTAAATTTCCCAGTGTGAGATGAATAGTGTCCTTCCTTTCTTTCTTTTCAAGTTTAAAAAATAGTCTGATTTTTCAATCTTGGCTGATTATATTACAGGCTTCTTCATAAGGAAAATAGAAAAACTATCTCATTTTCTCACTACCATTGGTTCCAATGATTTCATTCCTTTTATGATGGAAAAGTTTTTCTGTTTCTATTTGCATCAGTTTCCTGGCTGCTAAAACAAATACCATAAAATGGGTTGGCTCATGGTTTTCAGGCTAGGAGAAGTCTAAAATTGTGATGTCAACAAGGCAATGTTTTCTTCATGAAGACTGGCATTCTGGGGCTGGCTGCTGGCAATCCTTGGTTCTTAGCTTTTCTGTCATGTGGCAGTGTATATGGTGATGTCTTCTCCTTTCTTCTCTGGGTTCCATTGACTTCCAGCTCCTTCCCATGGTTTTCTCTTGCTATGTCTGAGTTTCATTCTGTTTATAAAGGACTCTAGTAATCCAGATTAAAACCCAATCTGATTCAGTTGGTCCATACCTTAACTAAAGCAACATCTTCAGGAGAACCTGTTTACAATGGGCCCACACCCACCAGAATGCAGACCAAAATCAAGAACATGTCCAAACTGGGTACATAATTCAATCCACCACATTGTTTAAGGCCAAACCCTCCTCTCAAGGGCTTTTGCTAGTGCAAGTATCTCCTTTATCTCTCACATAATCTGTTCCTCTGACTCTACTGGATTATTCTAGCTGGAAACCAGACTTTCTTAATATTACTCAATAAAATAGAATCAAGACAAACTAACCATACTGTCTCTTATCAATCATGGCTCCTGCCCATTTCTCTTTTCTCCTTCCTGGTCAAGGTCTTTTAAAGAGTTATCCCTATTTGTCCACTCCATTTCCTTACCTCCAAATTTCTCCTCAATCTATACTGGTTAATATGAGTTTGCTCTCCATTATTCTCTGAAATATTTCTCATCTATTTACACTATGTATATCTTGCCTACAAAAATAACAATACTCTTTCCCACTCTTGTTTGATCGCCCAGGAACATTTGAAGGGAACATTTCCTGAATCCTTTCCACTTGGCTTCCTTGTCTGGACCCCACACTCCCTTAATTTTCTTTCTCACTGGCCCCTTTTTGTGTATGTTTTGGTAGATATTTCAGTAGCAGATGTCCAAATTTGGAGGACCCTAGGGCTTTCTAGCCATTTTTTAATGTATCCTCTCTCTTTAATGATCTTATCAATTACCATGATTAAAAAGCCATCTATACAGTAATGACTTGAAATGCACATCTTCAGCTTGGACTGTTCCCTAATCTCCAGATTCCTTTATCTCATACCTTCCCCCTTGAGGAGCTCATAGAAAATTTCAACTCATTTCGGACAAAACAGAACCCTTTTGTTTTCCCTATCAAATTTTCAACCCAATGAAATAACCTATAATGTTACCAATCTTGGGAGGAAGCAAACCTTCTAGCCTCTGAAAATGTGAGGCACAAAAATTCCTGATGTGAAGCCAATCCATTTTGTGACCTTTGTCATAGCAGTCAGGAAACTAAGACAGGCCTCACTTGTTGTATCTCCAAAATATATGTCAAATTCTTTCTCCTCTTACCATTTCCATAGCTACAATCATATAAATAGTACTAATTTTCTCTGCCTGATATACTACAGCCTCCTAACATGTTATTTCTTGCCTATATTGCATCACTTCTCTGCCATGTCCAGTTAACACTCACTGAATACTGATTGCATGTCTATATTTGTTAGAACCTGTTCCTCTTCCATGGCAAAGTTGTAGACATTTGATGAGATGGCAGTAACCCCTATCTTTGATTCACCAGATCAAGTCATCTCCCCACTTTCCCTCTTTGCTTCAATGAGAAATAAATTGTTGTATTAAGCCACTGAAGTTGTATGTTTTGTTATTCTAAGAAATCTAGGGTTTATTAACCTAATGTAACCAGAGGGATCATTCAAAAATATAAATAGCATTTTTTATGCCCCTTCTTAAAAATAACCATAAGCTTCTCCTTAAACTTGGATAAAATTCAAATCCCTACTGTTATGGGTTGAATTGCATTCCCCAAAATGATATGTTCATGTTCTAACCCCTGATCCTGTGAATGCAACTCTATTTGGAAATAAGATATTTAAAGATGTGATTAATAAAGATGAGGCCAAACTGGATCAAGCCCTAATACAATATGACTGGTCCTTATAAAAAGGGAGAAGCTTGACACACAGACAATAGAGAATGTTATGTGAAACCAGAAGCAGAGACTGGAGTTATGCAGCTATAAGCCATGGATCATCAAGAATTGCTAGCCACCACCAGAAGCTAAAAAGAAGCAAGGAAGTATTCTCCCCTAAAGGTTTTAAAGGGATCATGGCCCTGCAGCCACCTTGATTTCAAACTTCTAGCCTCCAGAATCTTGAAACAATAAATTTCTGCTGTTGTAAGCCACAAGTTTTTTGGTAGTTTGTTACAACAGCCCTAGGAAACTGACACTTACTATATTCTATAAGGCTCACATCACCTGACCCTTGTCAACTACTCAGAACTCACCTCCCTCTACTTGTTCGCTGGTTTTCATGCTCTTCCTCAGTCATGCCAACCCTTTGTACTTTCTGTGCCTTCTGTCTGCGATACTCATCTCCAAGATTACTGTGAACTTAGATACCATTTTGAACACAACTGCATCAAAAGATTGTCCCCTATTTAGTTACATGAACATACTTCATTACTCTCTAGAGTTTGAGATCAGAGTACTGTTTTTATTTCCTCCAATATTTATTTGTTTACATGCCTATTGTAGGTTTATGATTAAGTTCCTTGACAGCAGAGACACCATTATTTTTTTAATCACAGTATTTTGGAAACATAGACTTGTGCCCAATGCATAGCAGTCACTCAACATATATTTGTTGACTGATAATCATCATGATAGTTTTTCATAAAGATTATTCATGAAGAAAGTAAAACCCATTTGAGATGACAATTGATATTTGAGATGACAATTGAATGGCAGGTATTGTCAGCTCATAATATTATAGTCACAGAACATTCCAGAGAGAAGGAAAAACAATTGCAAAGTACTGAACATAGGAACGAGTACAGTGAGCTCCTGGAGGAGAAAGAAAAATCAGTGAGATTGGAGCATAGTAAGAAAGAGTTTTGGAATCCTTACCTAGTGTTTTGCCCTTGTCTAGGCTAGGTGAACCGGTCCTCTACAGAGAACACATAATTAATACCTATTATGCAATTAATACCCACACATAAAGCCTCAGATGAAAGTGCAAGAGTTACCTGTCCATAAGTTTCTCGCTAGAAATATTTAACCTGGCAGTGGACTCAGAACCCAGCAACTTTTATATAATTCCTCAACAAAAAAGATTCTCTGATGTATTATTGTAAAAAAACAATCATTTAAAAAAAAATTTCCCCAGTCTTTTGACCATAGATTAAAAAAACAATAATAATAACTACTTAGAGGATAGCTCTACTGATCAGTTTAGCCTGAAGAAGAAAAAAGAAATCCCACTTCCTCTATGTGCTACTTTCTAGTCATTGTAATAGGTAAAATATGAACAAATTAGTCAGTGGATGTCAAAAGTACCAAGTATTCTAAAAAAAATCACATTTATTTTTGGAAGTGAAGTAGCAAGCTATAAAGAAAAAACTTTAGTCTGAGATACCATTTTTGTTGACTCATTGGGGTAAGACAGCAAATGGGGATAACACCTCTTATGCCTACAATGTAAAGACTTGCATGGCACAAAAAGCAAATCTGGACAAACAAATTTTTCTTCACTAATGTGCCAAGGGCCCAATTGCACTGAAGAGATGGCTATTTCCAGAATGTGAAATCTGCATTTTCTTCAGGTCCCTAGGAAAACTATTTAGAGCAGCCCTCAATTATGCAATGTCTTATAGCCTTATTTGCATTTCTCTGTTTCTCTTCACTTCTGTTGTGAACAAGATGAATGCGACCACAATCAGTTTTAGGCCAAAGTTTCCAAAATTCTAACTTTTATATTTATTAAATAATCTAGGATCTACTTTTTATCTCAGAAATTTCAGAATCTTTATTTGGGCAGGATTAAATTCTGGTGAAATAATTTGCACTAACTAATCTCTCAAAAAACTGTTTTCAACTATAATGGCAATTGATACATTTTCACTTAGAAATCAGCCAATTAGACCAAATTGTCATAACACTTGGTTGACCAATGCCACCTTTCTACAAGAGAGAAGGCAATGAAAGGTACAAAATGAGAATCAAAAGATAGAGAAAATATCTGGGTAACTGGGGCTGGAAGATCAGAAGAGATTTTATCATCAATCTCAGTCTAATGCACCTACCTCTCTTAGAGACATAAATCTGCCAAATTGACTGAAATACATATTTTTTCTTATGGTCAGAAATCTCCATACAGTGCAGAAGTCAAACTGACAAATTAATGTTCTCTGACTTTTCTTTTTCTAACACCCACATGGATCATCATGTATTACTACTCATTAGTCTGGAAACCCTTCTTAATTTGACCAAGTTAGCAAAAGTTGGCTTTTTCATTTACGTGGTTATCATTGAATTAATCTGTGGGCTTAACTAGTCTTACTGCTTAGGGAAGCATCTTAATTTAACACCAAGTTATCTTCAAACATATGTATAATAACATAATCGGGGTACTCCGTCTTGTGGAGCATTAGCACTAACCCAACAGAGTGAGTTATTTTAAATTCACTTATAAAGTAATACCATGTGAGGACGATGAACAGAGTCTTTATTTGACATGTATTTATCAATTCATTCAACAACCATTTACTGTACACCTCTCTTTGCCAAGTTCTGATAGGGTCACAACATAATTTATCTTCTAAAAATTGTACTGTTGAGTGACATTGTTGAAAATTAGACCAGAAAAAAAAAAAAACAGACAAAAATTAGTACTGTCCATGACAAATCGGAAAGAATAATCACGCTTGGCTGTGGGGACACAAATATTATTTCAAACTGAAGAAAAGCTAGAACATGCAAAGTTGAGTCTGACATGACCCTTTCCCTCAAGGACCCAGCAAAATGGTGCTGGAGGTAGATTTGGAAATGCCACACATCTCTGCCTTTAGTTTGCTCCATCCAGCATTTAAACATTTTCAATGGAGATTTTAAGTATTAAGATCTCAGTAAGAATTGTGTACATGTATCTATTCCCTATTTTGTTATCAAGTAAATAGGTATTATAAATTCAATTATAGGGGCAACCCCATTCACAAACTATAACTAGAGCAATAAACAAGAAAATTGTTCTTGGGTTTTCCTTTGGGGACTTGTTTTCAGAAGAAGAGAAATTAAAAGTTGAACACAGGTGGTTTTCAGGATTTTAAAGCTATGCTGATTAATGCTAAGTTTATTTAACTAGAAAGTTTGAGCCCCAAATTTTGCTACAATGATTCTTGGAATGATCCTATTGACTCATGTGTCCCTGGGAAATTGGAGCTTTAGTAGATCTGCAGTTCAACCTCTCACTTTCCATTCAATTGATAGTTTTCCTTTGCTGAAGCCAACTATTCACTGTCTAACATGTGGCTCAGTGTTTCCCAATGAAGCAAGGTAACAGTTAGTTTTTCTTAATTTTATTGGAAGTTCATAAATATCATCTATACCCAGTACCCACCCCAGCCTTGTTCAGAATAGGCGCTCAATAAAAATGTGTTGATTCTAGCTCCTCTTTTGAACACAAATAAACACTTTTATGTTTAGAGTATCCATAATTCTTGATTTACCCAGGACAGTCATGTTTTATGCTTGTTGCCCCAGTGTTGGATCCAGGCATCAGCCTCTTCACTCTCAAGTTTTCTATTTTATACCATAAATTATAAGGTCACCAATCTAATTCTTCCATATTTACATAGCAAATACCTTCCTCTTCTAATATGCTTCAAACCTTTAGGTTCACTATGGCTTTA
Organism: Choloepus didactylus; assembly: GCF_015220235.1. Taxonomy (NCBI): domain Eukaryota; kingdom Metazoa; phylum Chordata; class Mammalia; order Pilosa; family Megalonychidae; genus Choloepus; species Choloepus didactylus. The sequence continues at coordinate 40,203,940 of NC_051312.1, read as the reverse complement.
AGGTGGGCGGGGGGGGGGGCTGTCCTCGTTCGTTCCCTCTCATTAGCGTCAGCTATCATCTTTAATTTATTTATTCATTTAAATATTGTATATATCTTGAGTGCTGAGTGCTATATTGGATCTTGGGGATGCATTGGTTGCTAAGGTACATATGCTCCTGTCCTCATGAAACTTGTGGATATGTAGTGGATGAAGCTAAAAATGGCTGAGAATTAAGGAAGGCTATAAAAGCCATACTAATAAGTAGAGCAAAGCAATTTCCCAGTGACAATCAAGTTCTCAGTCAAACAAGGGGAAGAAAACATGGCTCTCCTGGGCCTTAGGATAGAAGCTAAAACATTTCAGGTTCTAATGGGATCAAAGGAGCTCACATCCTGCATCTTCTGCAACAGAATCGCATCATCCCTCTTACAGACTATTTGTTGAATCCTCGACTTTCAATACCATATTATGGTTTCTATGGTTAGGCAAAGAAAGCATTTTATTTTTCAATTTAGATAAGCTACGAATTAAAATTAGTTCAGTAGTTTCCTTTTAGCTCTTTTTTTTCTTGAACAATCATCACTCAGTTGGGTGTAAGTGACACATTGTGCTGCCTGACTACCTGGCTTGGTGAGACCCTCTTCCCTCTTAGGTTATGAACCAATTGTGATCTTCAGTGAGTCATAGGGTGGTGAAACAGGAAACAGCATAGGACACTGGGATTTAGTAAACAGAGTTTCAGGGGAAGCCCTACTTTCCTGGAAAAGAAGCCTTTGTGAATCAAGAATTAAAATGTAGATTTTTACCTTTCTGTTGGTTCAACAAGAGAAAATATGTTAAAACAGTTTTCTCTAGCCCTGACTCATTCAATTTTGAAGAATCTGTCCATATATTCATTTTTGTTTAAATCCAAATGAATTTTTCTTTCCTTCTTTCTTTCCCTTTGTTTACATTTTTACTGATCCAGAATGCATTCATCCAATCATTATGAAACATTCCATTTAGTTTTGGATTGAATTTCAGAAATAAATGCTCTCTCTGCTTTTTCTCATTATAAGAACTGAAAATGAATAGTAGTACTAGTACTATTTTGAGGTAATGAGGTTTGGTCACTGGGAAACTTCAAGTAGAGGTCAGCATACAGTCTGTTAAAATAAAGCCTGGAGCAAGTGACCAACAAATGTTATAAATTAATGGTCAGATTTTCTCCATTGAGTGGGAAGGCAGACTAGATGAACACTTTAGTTTTTCTAACTCTAAGAGATTTTGAATAAATCAATGGCTTACTTAGCATTCCTATTCTAACACACATACACACATAATTTAAAGAAATTTTGGGGGCATCACAGACAAATAGTGAAACCAGCCAGAAATTTACGACTTTTTTCCTACAAAGACTGAATTACCCAACTCATACTGAGGCAGATCTTGTATTCTACAGAGGATAAAAAGAATATAACTGTTGAGATAAACAATATTATCAGGCATGAATTGTCATTATAATCTACACATTTCAATGTTGATGTCAATACTCCTTTGCCTAAAGGATAATTAATTGTATTTCCAATTATAAGGCAATCCTACTCTAGGCATTTCAGGGACTCACATTCATAATAGCATATTTTTTCTGGCATATTATGCCACTTGGTGCTTGCAAATTCAGTAGTAGACTTTCAAAAATTATCTCCAATTTGCAGACTAGAAAACTGAGGCTTAGGGATATTGGGTGGATATCCAAAATTATGATTTGTCAAGCCTAAAGATAAGCTTCAGGACTTTGTCTTATGCCACTTGCAGACATGTAGATATTGATCACATGTTTTTCAGAATTAAATAGGTATATCTTGTCTTTATTTTTTAAGACTTATTTTTCAGGGTAGTGGAAACAGAACCACAGGTTGAAAATGACAATCAAAATAATAAATATTAGTCATGACTGACATTTTGAGTGCTGTTGTCTTCAAATATAAGTGCATCAACAAGATTTCCCACAGTTTATTTTCTGCTGCTGAGGGGAAATACCCTCATTTGTATTTTCTGCAGGCCAAAGCTTGCAGCGGACTGCCTGCAGATCACATGCACATTTTATTTTCTTTTAGAATAAGGCTAAAGTGTGTCAGAGGTTGATAGATACAGACAGAAATCTTGAAAATACAGATAGTCTATCACATGAATTATTAACCCTTATATTTGTCATTCTCACCCATACTGAAAGAAGCTGTAGTCATTTCCAATTTCCAGCTGTTTTAAAATATAACACCTTGCTGAGCAGGTGTGATGGTTAAGCATTAAGAATCAAAAGGGTGGTTAAGGTTAAATGTTTAACCAAAATTTCAAGGCAGCCACTGAAACCTGGTGTGTTCTTTTTTTTAACCAACTAAATAATCAAAGAAACAAATAAAAATTGTGCTTCCACAAAACAAAACTAAGCTGTTTTTTCAGAGTCAATATATGAGTAGAAACTTAAGTAGAGCTTTCAAGAAAAGATATTATTTTTGTTCAGAAAAATTCAAAAATTATTGATGGTGCCTCTAGCTCCCATTTCATTTTCGTTCTCTATAGATAACAAAAAGATTCTGCTTATAAAAAATGACCAACTACTTTAGCTTCTTCTCATGTTCCAAAAAGTTTTTCTCTATACACAGTCTAAAAGAAAGTAGAGGAGGTGAGGAAGAGGCAAAGAGAGGTGGAGACAGGCTTCTATAGTCACTACTTGATACTCACGTCTTACCTTTAACCTAAAGAATAAGGAGTAGAGAGGAAGGGTCAAAAGGAATTTGGCCTATGTTTATAAAAGCCAGTGCCCTCCATTTTATAGAACAAATCTGGGCATATCTTGTTTTTATCAATAGGTGAGATTTTAGAAGGAAGTCACCTCACGGAACTTCAGCAATTAAACGACTCTTTCATTGTGGGGGACACTTCAATTTGGTATAGCCATAACATGTTGCATTGATAGCCAGATGAAGAGTTACTCTTGCCATCACTTCACCTACTATGTGAACAAATGGGAAATGCAGGGTTTTATCAGAAAAAAAATGACAAACCCATTATTTTCTGCTTCCCCTCTCTGCCCTTCCATAACCATTGTCTACTCTAAATGTATATACCTCAGTTCTCCCACTGTAATGAAATTTGGGGAGGATCCATTTTCTCATCTTTCTCTCTCATTTTTTTTTTTTTTGGTTAAAAACAAACATTATACCAAAAAATGCTCACCTGATTGCGGAGGAGAAAAGAATTTATTCATGATCTTGCAAGAGCAGGCACACCACCAAAGAAATATGGCAGGTGCGCCAAACAATAGAACACAGTGACATATTGTTTCCTAAGTCTAACATGCAAGTCCCTCCCCTATTTCTCCATTGGCTGGATACTCCAGAGGGCACAGCCTATCCAAGGGAGCTAACTAGTTCACCTTTGGGATCTTGAATTGTACAGCCTATCTGAGAGAGCTCATCCAGTTTAAATTTCCCCACCTTTCATTACAGCTAGCACCATCTCTGGGCCTACGTCAGGGGCTCTCTCCTTCCCTTTAACTGTGGAGCCCATTTGAGCCAGTCTTGTTTAGTTTCCATTTTCCCTACTCCACGTTGCCTTTATGTGAAAGCTAAACTTAACAATTTTTTGCAGATTCCCTCCTCTTCTTTTTAAGTTCTTTTTAGTTTTCACATTCTAGTTTCTCAAATTTGCTAAGAGCTTTCTTTTTCCATTCTTCATTATAGGGATCTTTCTCTTTGAGGGGGGGTATAAATTGTTCTGTTGATAATGCAACACCCAACCGCTATAAGTACCATGGCTGAAATGATAAGGGAAGTTAAAACAGACATTGCAACTCCTTTTCATTTCCTGAACCAATTAAGGCTGTTAAATCTTGTAAAGCCTTGGTGATAGTTCCATCAGGTACCGTATTGTTGGGGTGAACGTGCAAGAGCTTCCCCCAATTATAACACAGACACCTCCGTTTTTTAGCTAGCATCATGTCTAGGGCTATCCTATTTTGCCATGCCATTTGGCTAGTGGCATCTAATTGTCTTGCTATTCCCTTAATGGCATCCCTGGTATAGTTGATAAATCTTTGCTTATTACAATAGATATAATTGATCCAATCCACATTTTTATTGATGGTGACCCACCAGAATAAGAATGATTCAAATCCTGCAGCCACTTGATTTCTAGTTTTAAACTCATCTGGAACTCTCTGGGGAATCCCTGTGCTATCTAAATAGATTTGTTCATCAAAAGAACCAGGTACATTTCATACATTTCTTTTACCTCTTTTGCCTTGGGTTGGTACTTTTTCTTTACTTCCAAATGCCAGGGTGAATGGGATAACCAAATGAGCCAGAGCACAGGTTCCTCCCGACTTTTCAGGTAGGACACCCTTCCCGTAGTACCACCAGAGGCCTGCTCGGGGTATAGCTAAGCTGGAGAAGTTGCCGGTACTTTTCTTACTCATGTTCCATACTCATGTACACAAGGCCATGGTTCTAAGATCCTGGAGCCCTTCCTCCCATCTGGAGAGACAGGTGGACTAGTTTCCAGGACCAAGGTGAGAAGCTGGTATGGCCTTGACACTTCCCTTCCAGACTGGAGGGAAAAGGGAGTACAATGTACTACAACTTTCACCAGGAGTAGCATCTTGAAAGAGGAGTATTATACACTTAAACTACTTTTCATGTTTTCCCATACCCAAGGGGAAGGGCACAATCTAAGCAGTGGCTCGACCTGCTGCACAAGCATAGCAGTCACTTTTGTTAAACTCTGGACAGTATATTTGACCCACTCTACCCAGGCATTTGTGTCTCCATAACATGTCTCTATTTCTATGGTCTGCTTTAAGCTTCTGGCTTCAAGTACTCTAATGATCTTGGGGTCATTTTGAACTGGAGAATTGAACTCCAGCCAAATTTCCCTTAATGGTTTTCCCTCTGATGTGGGTGAGACCCATCCCTTATGCTGTGTTGTCCACCAAACAGCTTTCCAAGAGTAACAGCGGTCAGGTGACTCATAAGTTATACTCCCAAATGTTTGCCCCCAACAATCTTGCTCTCTATCTGGGCAGTCTGCACACATAAATACTTATTTTCCTCCCTCAGTTGTCACTGATGTTTTAAATTCCCACAGTTAATTACCTGACAAGCATCAAACTGCACAGTTTGGGATTCTAAGCCCTCAATTACATTTACAACCAATTTGATGGAACTTGTTACACTTTGAACATGGAACATTACAACCAATATAAGTAAATTCATGTTTAGGCTGAATGTAAGGTACTACACAAGCACAAGTTTCAAACCACTCTCCTCTTCTCTCCCAATATGCTTTCCTAATTACTGTCCTTTTTAGAGTGATTCTCAGGGGATCTGAAGTAGGATTTACTTTTCAGGACTCAGGCTGAGTGGTTGGGGTACTTATTGTCTGGTTCAGGCACTGGTCCCTTCACTTGGGTGTAATGAGTCAGGCCTCTTTCTGCTGTTTGGACTGCCATTTCAGTCATCAGCAAGACTTGATAGGGTCCTTTTCAGATTGGTTGAAGTTTGGATTCTTTCCATGACTTTATTAAGACTAAGCTCCTGGGTTGGTGTTGATGGATAGCAAATTCAAGAGGCAGGGACTGGGCCAGCAAACCACAATGCATGAGGGATGATAAAGTAGAAGACAAGGCCAGTATATAATTTTTAAGGAAGAGTTCTTTCATGTCTAGGGAAGGAAGTTCTCCAGTCCTCCTGGGGAAAATCAAACCAAAAAACATTTCATAAAGGGAAATTCCCAGTTCTTTTCTAGAGGCAGTTCTGATCCTTAATAGGGCTATAGGTAAGCACTTGAACCTGGGTAACGTTGTTTTCAAGACTAATTTAGAAAGATGTTTGATTCATTCTCTCCACTCTCCTGGAGGATGGTGGATGCCAGGGAGTGTGGAAGTCCCAAGTGACACCTAGGCTTCCCATAATATTCTGCAACACATGGGAGGTAAAGTAGCTACCATTGTCAGAATCTATATTCTCCACTAACCCATAACAGGGAATGGTTTGTTTAAGGATATTTTAGAAGTTCCTAATGCTGTAGCTGAGGCTAGAGGACAGCCTTCCACCCATTAGGTTAGATGGTCTACAATTACCGGAATAGACTTTAGCCAACCTTTTGGGGGCTTTTCAGTGTAATCACCCTGAATGTTCTGGAATGGTCTGAGGCCCTGCTCTCTTCCCCCTTGTACCTGCTTTCTTAAGACCTATTTATTAATCTTTTGACAAATTATGCACCATTCACATATTTGCTTAGCAACTGTATAAAGGCCTATACATCCAAATTGCCTATGTACTGAATCACACATGGCTTGTACCCCCCAGTGACTCCCCTGGTGTAAAACTGCTAATACCTCCTTCAGGAACAGACACTCCTGAACTTATCTGCATGAAGAGCAGCAAGAATTTACCAACATTTAAGGCTATTTACTGGTTAAAAAGAAAGGGACAATTAGACTAATGGACACAAAAGGCTCACCATTCTTAAATGCCCACTCAAAATCTAGTCTTTAGTATACCTAGTTTAGTGATGCGTGAATATACTTGATTCACATATATGTACACCTTGAACACACACACACAAGGATTGCTGTCAGATGAGTAATAACCCACTCTTCAGGGAGAGGAGGACAAGTCTTGGTGTGTGGCATTTGACACTACAATATATGTAGTGTCTCTATTCCCACCAGAGCCAATTTCAAGCTAGCGACCTGGCATCACCAAATGCAGAGCTTGGAAGAGATATGCACCACTCATTGTCCTAAGTTTGCTCAATTCAGCTTTAGTGAACCTCAACCCCTTTTACAGGAACATGTGCATAAAATCCACTTGCACTTTGAGTATGAACCTTTTGCTTTTGCCCAAAATATATTAGCAAAATCATACTATGAATCACAAAAGCACACAGACCCTTATATATCTGGAACACAGACACATATAACTTATAAACACACCCATAACCATACAAAATATGCACACATTATGCTCATTTACAAGCATATACAGCCAACAAACTACTGTTACATATATACAGAAAACCTCTACACAACACAGTCTTTCTCACACTTTTAGGTAAAGAGTTGTCTCATTCTCCACACTATCATGAACCTGCACATATCATGCAGCTCTAGAGTACACACAAACTAGCATATGCTACAAAGACACAAAGAAATATCTCCAGTCTTATCCTACATCCCTGTATAAACACACAACCCAATCTTCCATTAGATACATGAATTCTCAACTCCTAGAATGCATACTAATGACTTTCTACTACAAAATCCAAATACACAGTCCTAGAAAATGTGCATACAACTTCCCATGCACCCTGAATACACACATTAATAAAATTTAAATGCAACTTGTTTGCCTTAAACAGACTCAATTACACAACATACTAAAATATGCAAATGTATCCATCAATACCTATTTAGTCCACATTACTTAAGTACATGAATAGAGACTCACACAAACCCATGCCACATATCCTCCTTCTTTCTTTTAAACTGGCCCCGACTACTTCTCTATCTCACCTCCGTCTGTTTCCCCTCTGCCTTGTAGACTCTCTTAATAACTCTTCCAATGGCTTATCCAGCCATTCATCCATATTCTGGATCTTTTCTGAATATTAGGCCAAGATCTCTTTATATAGCTGACCTTTAGCATTCCCTTGGCCCCAGGATCATTAGGATCCATTCCTGAGAATTTTCTCACCTGGTTTCTTAACCTTTGCAGGTAGGCTTAGGAGGTTTCATCTTTTTCCTGGTTTACCTTAAAGGCTTTACTTAGGTTTTGGGATTTGGGTACAGCCAATTTTATTCTGGGTGGGTGCTGCCTCTCCCTTTCTCTCATAGCTGCCCTCTTTGCCATTCCCCTTTCTTCTCCCATAAAAGGAATATTTACTATGGACATAAGTTCAGACCAGATATATAAACTTGGGCCTAAGAATTGATTTAATTGTTTGGCTAGCCCTGCTGGGTCTTCCTTTAATGATTCTCACCCTCATTTCCTTAGGTACCTGCTGCTTTAATTCTTTTCTTAACTGATGGTGGGTTGTAACCAGTGGAGCAGTTGACACTGACCAGATCTCTGATTGCTCAGGGGCATGGACTGGTCCCACCAAATCCTCAGGCTTCAATGGTTCCTGCCCCAGTGTTGGGGGGGCACGAGGCAGGGAAATACCCCACAAAGGATCCCAGGCTCCAGCCCCCAAAGATTCTGGGGCTTCAACTTCCATGGGATAAAAACTGGTTTCCCCTTCTCACAGCCAGAACATGGGATAGCCAGATTCCTCCCTGGAAAAAAGGCCTTTTGTCAACACAGTACACGAGGTCAACACAGAGCCAACACTTATCTGCTCTGTATTTTGGCCAGAATACATCAGGTGGCAAAATGCTTTCTTTTGTCTAAACATAACAACAATATTTGATCATTTTCCTTTTATCCTTTCCCTTGGTCTGATTACTTTCAGCCCAATGTTTCAACATTCTCCCCAATGGACTATTTAGAGGAATGTTCCCGGAAGACCCTACAGGTGACCCCTTCCCTTTATCCTCAGCTGGCTGACTGCCTCTATTCCCCATTCCAAGTCTTGTCTGTGCATCTTTCCCTTAAAGTAATTAGCCTCAGATTCATCAGAATATTCTGACCACCAAAGCAATACTTAATAGTCTTTTTTTTTTTTTTTCTTACCTTGGTCTGTGCACAGTTACCCAGTCACTGTGAGGCACATTTTTCCTTCCCCTTTTCTTGTCCACAATCGGCAGACCTAAGCATCTGATTGTGGGTCTCACCAGCAGTCAGCGGTGGGCCCCCAATGATGGAGTCAGAGACTGCTCAAACTGTGGGGCATGCCTTCCCTTCTTCTGTCCTAGGGGTCCCCCTCAATGCTTTGGATCCCAGAGGAGCCCCCATGTTGTTAGAAACAAGCACTATTCCTAAAATTGCTCACCCAATTGCAGAGGAGAAAAGAATTTATTCATGATCTTGCAAGAGCAGGCACACTACCAAAGAAACATGGCAGGCATGCCGAACAATAGAGCACAGCAACATTTTATATCCTAAGTCTAACATGCAATTTCCTCCACTGTTTCTCCATTGGCTGGATACTCCAGAGGGTACAGCCTATCCAAGAGGGCTAACTAGTTCACCTTTGGGGTTTTAAATTGTACAGCCTATCTGAGAGAGCTTATCCAGTTTAAATTTCCTGCTGAGAATTCCCACCTTTGATTATAGCTAGCACCGACTTTGGGCTTACATCAGGGGATCTCCTTCCCTTTAACCATGGAGCCTGTTTGAGCCAGTCTTGTTTAGTTTCCATTTTCCCTACTCCATGTTGCCTTTACATGAAAGCTAAACTTAACCCCTTCTTACATTTTTGACCACCTCTACTGCAAGTTCTGCAGAGTTGATTAGCAGTTCATATTAGAATGTGGAGTCTGGGGAGTTTTCACCTGTTATTTTGGAGCCTAAAGCAGAAGAGATACAAGGAGAGTCTGATTTGAACCTTCTATTTTTTGCCCATCTTTTCTGCCCTCGACTTACTCTCCTTTCTACCATTTTCTTAAACGATCTAAGTAATATTTAAACCACTATGTTAGTATCTAAACCACTATGCCTTGTAACAAATTACCACATACTTTGTGGCTTAAAACAGCAGAAATTTATTCTCACATAGCTCTGGAGACCAAGCTAAGATGTCAAAAGGATTTTGCTCCTTCCAGACACTCTAGGGGCAGCCCTGTTCCTTGTCTCTTCCAGCTTCTGGTGGCTCTTGATATTCCTTGGTTTGAGGCCACATCACTCCATTTTCTGCCACTATCTTTAGATCACCTTCTCCTCTTTTGTGTATCTCTCATTGTCTCTCACATGTAAGGACACGTGATAGAATGTAGGGCACATTTGGGTAATCCAGAGTAATCTCCTCATCTCAGAATCCTTTTCTTACTTACATCTGCAAGGAATTTTTTTTTTTTTTTTTTTTTTTTTTTTTACCAGATAGGGTAACATCCACAAATCCCAGAGAATAAGCCTTGATATTTTGGAGGGCAATTAGTCGACCTACTACAAGCAACAATTATACCTTAACTTTAAGGCATGCATATTTTAGAGATATCATCTAGGTGCAGAGTAGCAATAGAGGTGGCCCTTATAAAGTGCCTTTTCTTTCTTAACATAAAACATATTTTAGAACAGTCAGGGATTTAGAGAATGCCTTTAATAGAACTATATGGAGGGAAGATGGCAGCAAATGGGAAATTTGCCCTCGTAGTCCACTCTACCAGAGTCTCATAAATTATTACCATAACATTTGGATTTTTCTTCCCCACATCTCTATAGTTTTAAAGCTAAGTGATAAAATAAATAACAGATTTAATAAACAAAACTATCTTAATCTCAGAGAATATTAATGAAGAACATAAAAATTGATACTTGCATTATTTAGGGAGGACATTATAAAGAAAGCAATTTAAAAATCAGCATACTGTTGTGTATTAATTGTCTTTAAATTGCATTTCAGATTTCATTGATCATGGTCATGTCATTCTAATTCTTCAAATTAATTGTTATGAATTTTAAAAATTATATATTTTTAACTTTTTTATATTTTATTTACTCACATTATTACTACATCGACGTAGAATTTGATACAGTGATTAAACCTCCAAACTTTAGATTTGGATATATCTGTATTTGAATCCCATCTTCTCACAGTTCCGTGTTACTAGGGCAATTTAAGATTCTTCTCCTAAGATGAGAATGCTGCTTCTACCTTAGAGGATTAATGAACACTCTTGAGATATTGTATGCTAAGTGCTTGTTAAGTGAGCACTAGATAAAAAGTAGGTTTTACAACTATGTGGGAACCTGGAATTAATCTATACCTGGACTGTTTGGGTTCAAATTCCAATTCTTCTTCTATTTATTAGTTTTGTGACATTGAGCAAATAATTAATCTCTTTTTATATCAGTTTCCTCATCTTTATAATGAGATGGTAAACTATGTCATAGGGTCCTTGTAAGGATTAAGTGATTTAATTTATGTAAAGTAGGCACATGCTAAGCCCTTAATTGGAGGGCCCATAAGCAAGTCATCATAGCTATTGGAGGAGGACCACAAAAATGTCATGTATTATGCAATTGGGGAAGACTTCTTTTACTGCTAGAATATATTTCCCAAGAGTGAACCAAAATCTATCTCCCTTTCTCTTCAACCTGCCACTTTCTAATTCTACTATGTTTACTAACACCCCTTTCCTTTCTTCAGCCCTCCAAAATAATTTTTTTTTTTAAATTTCCCTGTTTGAGGCATTCTGTTCTTTGCAGCTAGCCTTGTACTGGTACATAATAAATAGTTTATATATATTTATTAAATCAGTGCATTGCTGACCTCCTAGACAGATTTGTACTTAATTCAAGTTGAGCTCTGGAACACACCATTTAAGAGAAACATTGATCTCTGCTTTCCTAAGTTACATTTAGTAGATTTTCTATCACTAGTAATTAGAAGAAGACTTATTAAAATTGACACATGAAGTGGCACATGGTTTCCAAGTATGATATCTTCTTTACAGGGTGGTGCTTTCTATCTAATTAGATGAAGAAAAACAGGCACATGCTTGTTTGTCATAACTTTTCCAACACATGGTTGTGATTTATGTATAAAAATGGGATGTTTTTCTCTACTGATTAATAGTCACCTGCTTTCCCCCTCCTTTTTTTGTCACCATCATCCCACCTATATCCATAAAAAAGATTTTGAGGTGATAAGCCAAGTGGCGTATCAAACCATTAAATCTATGTAACTTTTTAGAAGACACCTATTAATCCATGTAATGCTGTATAAACAACTCTTCATTGAAAAAAAATTCAAACTGTAACACTTCTCTATATTTCCTGGTATAATGAAGGAAACAGCTTTAAACTGAATTCTTCACTGACAAAATGGTATTATAATAAAAATCTTGCTTATGTCAATGTAAGTAATATTTCTTAAAAAGGCAGTAGGACTCAGGTATACTTTCAATTAGTTGTGTAGAATACCAGTAGTGTTAGGATGATGAAATAGACAAAGCCACTAAAAGCCATTTGGGGTAAATTGATAATGCAGACTTATTTGTTGAATGGGTATCTACAGGATGAGGGGGGAAAATCTAACCCATGGGAAAGGTGTTAAAGAATGTCTCTTCTGTAGAACAGTTGCAGGAAACCTAGAGGGCCAAAAATAATTACCTGGCATTTTTAGAGTAGAAAATAAATGAAGATGTCAGAAAGAAGCAGAATAAAAATATCAGTTTTCCCAAAGTTAGATTACATTTCTTTTTTTTGTTACGCTTCAAAGTATTTCTTGAGCTTTTCATTTTATTCTAATTGTCATCTTAAAATACAAGTCTAATGAAATTGCTAAAAGCATTAGAAAAATATATAGAGAGAAGCAAGGTGCTAAAATCATCCATTATTATAGGACTGTGAATTGTAAACATCCAGACAGGGCACCCATCACTGCAGAGCCAAACTGAAAGCCGAAAGAGGTTTGCTTTATTGTCTTTCTGATTTAAAATTGATTGAAATGCATATACAAATGGAAAAGCTGTCAAAAGCTGCCAGTGGTAAGTTGATAGCTCATCTTTTCCTTCTGACTCAAAGTTTTAATGCAATTCCTTTTAGGTGGGGGAAGAAAAAGGCAGATTTTTGAACCCTTCATGTAGAAATGTGAACCAAGATCTGGACACTGGAGACAACCATTTCCTGGTTTGTTTATTTCTCACACAGATCTTGAGCACAGTGTATTTGCCCAAGTTGATGAAATCAGTACATATGCCACATTACCTGAATTTTATAGTGTCTTTTTTTCCCCACTCAAAAAACAAAATGTCCTTGAGCCCAAAGGGCATCCAAATATCATGCTAAAATAGACTGAAATAAGATAAAGGCTAATCTAGAAGAACATCTCACACCAATTTACTTCTTTTCTTTCCCCGTTACAACACCGTAGACAAGGCATTGCCATCTCACTTCTGGGCTTGTACCTGCCCCTGAAATATGACCTAAAATGTATTACTTTCTCTACCACTGGACTAGGGACTAATTTATCCTTATCAATTCTGTTCCACAAATCTTTTAAAGGTTCTCAACTACAAATATACTAAGTCAAAATTAAAATTGAGACTCCTCCAGGCACGCATTTAGAGATCTCAGTAATCCAGTTCCACTTTACCCACCCCTCATTAGTACTTATATATCCCCAAAGTTCCACGGTAGATGAGTTGGACTCCACTACACTCTTACCCCAAAACCCCTGTATGCTCAATTCCACCTCGAAAAACTTGTGTGAATTATTTTCCTTATCTGAAGAAACTGTCGTGATTCTTTCTGTATTTCCATATCATATCCATTCTCCAGATTTTCATTAAAATCTCAATGTCCTTATGCCTAATAAGTGTCAGGAAATATTTAGTTGCTTCTTCTGGGACAAGTTCTCATTGTGGAAAAAATAGATTTATGATAACAAGTACAGGTAAGATACAGGTTGTTTGTGCCAATGATGATTTAGAGAAAGTTTCAGCACTTTATTATTTTGTAGTTTCTCTTGTTTTATGCACACACATACCTACACACGTAACAAAAACAAACATATAGTCATTTCTTGTTATGTAAAATAAATATCCTTAAAATTACAAGTGGCTACATAATTTAGCATAGAAAATAAGTAAAGGAAACACCATGCGTATGATGAGATTTGATCAGACTCTCAATTAGTCAATTAGTCAATAATTAGTACTAACCAGTTCCTTAAATAATGTCAACCACATTGCCACATTGATGACAGTAAATGAAATAAAAGAATGAACTAAAATCTCACACATAGGTTACTTAAAATCTAGAATATATGATGAAAGTTGTCATTTCATTGGACTTTATCTTTTATGAAAATAATGAATACTGAGATCTTTAACATGTTTTACAAAATAAATGTTACTAAAGAGTTCCAGAGTTCCTGGAAAGTTACCACATCATTTTGAAACAAAACCATGTGTTTTTAAAACAAGACTTTCATCTTCTTTCAGCATAAATTTAATGGTATCTTATATTTTAGGCAAAAAAAATTTAAATCTGACTGTAAAAATGTACATGCAATATTGTCAATAGCAAGCTGACACCTCACACTTAGAAAGAAGCACATATTCTCATAGAATACTTTATTAAGTGCAGTGCTATTGACATTGCAACAAATATGTTAAAAGAGTAAAAATCTGCAAAAATACAATTAGCACAATTTTGTGATATAGAAAAGAACCCAATGACGTGAATCTCATGTATGTGATACATTAATTTAAAGGCTGAGATTATTTGAAATCTTCATACTTCAGGTGGAAGAAGTTTCATATATTGCTTTTCTCTTTATTTTGCAGGTGATTATGAAAAAAAAAGATTAGGGAAAAAACGTGATTATCAAAAAGTTAACTCCATTTTTAAGTGGTTTCATTTTTTACATATTTAACCAAATGAGATCTCAAAATGTGTTGATACTTGTATTGTAATATAAGGTGTATAAGTTTTTGTATGATGGCATTTTATGTTCCATGGCACTAGTTAAGGAAACCTACTAAGAAAATATTGTTGTTGAATAATATCATTACTAAGTGTATATGCTGGTTTGAGTTGTTGTATACCCCAGGAAAGACTATGTTTTTTTGCTCCACTCTGGTGGGTACAGATTCATTGTGGGCGGGATCTTTTGACTGGGTTGTTTCCGTGGAGATGTGACCCATGCAATGGTGAGTGGGACCTTTTGATTAGATTATTTCCATGGAGCTGTGATCCTGCTCATTCAAGGGGGGTCTTAATTAGTTTACTAGTGTCCTCTCTGAGAGAATAAAAGGCAGAGACATTTTTTAATTCAATTTTATTGAGATATATTCACATACCATGCAATCATACAAAGTATACAATCAATCGTTCAGAGTACCATCATATAATTGTGCATTCATCACCCAAATCTATTTTTGAACATTTTCCTTGTACCAAAAAAAAGTGAAAATAAGAATAAAAAAATAAAAGTAAAAAAGAACACCCAAATCATCCCCCCTCCCACCCTATTTTTCATTTTGTTTTTTGTCCCCATTTTTCTACTCATCCATCCATGCACTGGATAAAGGGAGTGTGATCCACGAGGCTTTCACAATCACATTGTCATCCCTTGTAAGCTACATTGCTATACAATCGTCTTCAAGAGACAAGGCTACTGGGTTGCAGTTTGATAGTTTCAGATATTTACTTCTAGCTATTCCAATGCATTAAAACCTAAAAAGGGTTATCTATATAGTGCATAAGAATGCCCACCAGAGTGACCTCTCAACTCCGTTTGGAATATCTCAGCCACTGAAACTTTATTTCCTTTCATTTTGCTTCCCTCTTTTGGTCAAGAAGATGTTCTCAATCCCAGATGTCAGGTTCAGATTCATCCCCAGGAGTCATATCCCATGTTGCCAGGGAGATTTACACCCCTGGGTGTCTGACCCCATGTAGGGGGGAAGGCAGTGAGTTCACCCACCAAGTTGGCTTAGCTAGAGAGAGGGGGCCACAACTCAGCAACAAAGAGGTATTCAGGGGGAGACTCAGGCACAATTATAAACAAGTTTATCCTCTCCTTTGCAGTAACGAGCTTCATAAGGGCAAGTTCCATTATAAAGGCTCGGCACATCAAGCCACCAGTCCTCAATGTTTGTGAGAACATCAGCAACAATCCAGGTGAAGAAGACCAACACCTCTGCATTTTTCCCCCAGCTCCTCAGGGGTCCCTGTGTATATATTTTATATTTTTATTCTATATCCAAATTACTTTGGGATGTGTCTCTATTTCACACTAACCTATGCTGACCTACCAGGTCTCACTTCCTATTAAAAGTTTAACTGTACAAGTTAAATTGTTTAGGAAATAAAGATCTTGCACCACTAAACATCTCTTCCCTAGGTCTCACATGGAATTTGAAGTTTTAAAATGCAGTCATATTGACCTTTACCCTTTGGCCTGATTTGCATTAGTCTTAACCTACATCTGCTTCATTCACATCTCTAGTTGAAGTCTGGACTCTTTTTCAGCTTTTTTAACAGTTACTATATGTGCTAATACTGACGTTTATATCTGCCGAGTTCTAGCTCTGAGTTTCAGGTGTCACACAGATACCCAAAGTTCCAGGGATCGATCAGGTTATACATAAAGTGATCAGCATCTTGGAATCTGGAGACAGCTGTTACAATTCAGGAATAGATGTGATTGCTGTAAGAGCTTACAATCTAGGGACCATTACAATAAGCATTCCCCTGCTAATCTGTGCTCCAAGGTTCAATTCTGAGTTTACATATTATAATTAGTCCATATTGGTGAGACATTATAGTGTTTGCCTTGGTTTTGACGCAGTACACTCAAAATGCTGTCTACAGGTTCCATTCACCTTATGGCATGTCTCACAGCTTCACTCCTTCTGGCAGTTTCTCAATATTCCATTGTATGCACACATAACAGTTCACCATTGTGTTCCTCAGTTGGTGTACCCTTGGGCCACCTCCACTCATTGCAAATCATGCCTACTGTCTCCATAAACACCAGTGTGCAAATGTCCATTCATGTCTCTGCTCTCAGATCCTCCAAGTAAATGCCCCCTAATGAAGTAGCTGGACCTCAAGGCACCCACATACTTAGCTTCATTTGGAACCAACCCACTGCCTTCCAGAAAAGCTATACCATTTAAAGGCAGAGACATCTTGATGAGAACCCAGAGACTCTTAGAGAGAAAACACCCAGAGACATTTTGGAGACAGCCATTGAAACCAAAACTAGGAGAAAAGCTAAGACAGGACCCCAGACATTTAGAGAGAAATGCTCTGGGAGAAACAAGCAAGGAGGAACAAGAGCTGAGAGAGAGAAGCCCAAGATAGAAGCCCAGAGATATTTCGGAGAAATGAACAGAAGCCAGAAGTTAACCCTTGGAGAGGCCCAGCAGACTCTGGTCATGTGCCTCCCAATGTGACAAGAGGAATCCCGATGCCAACGACCTTTCTGCAGAGAAGATATCTACCTCTTGATGCCTTAATTTGGACATTTCTTGTCCTTAGAATTGTAAATTTGCAACCTAATATATCCCCATTGTAAAAGCCAATCCATTTATGGTATTATGCATTCAGCAGCTTTAGCAAACTGGAACAGTGTATTTTAGTTAAGATTTAAGGCAGTGGATTTTAATCACATTTTTCCAGAATTATTTGTAATGCTACTTGAAGTGAGTTCAAAAAGCCTTTTTTTTTTACTGCAATCTGTATATCCCTATGAAATTTCAGCTTATGAGAATTTCAAATTTCCCTACTTAAATTCACATGTTGAATAGTTTTCATGCTTTGTTCCTAATATTAGTACACAAAATCAGTCCGATTCACTTTCACAAAGTTACCTACTTAGTGAAGATAACTGTCAGCATTAAAATAAAAGGTAAAAGTTTGATTTTAACAAGCAATGAAAATTAAATCTGACTGTTTTGAAATATGGAATGATTATTAAATAGACAAAACATCTATCTAATTTTATATCTTTGAAAGACTCCTAAATTACAAAACATGTTTGAAAAAAATTTTTTTCTCAAACAATGAACATTTCAGTTGCCAAAGGAACTTGTTTAAATTCAATATTAACCAATTAAGGAAAGCAAGTACTAAATACTAGTAATGTAGGATTTAATTTTAGGGAAAAAAATCACCACTTTATCAATCTTCCAGAACAATTTAATTGAAAATTGCAACAAGATATCACATAGAACTGTTTAAACATCATTTGCAATGAATTATCTGAGTATATCTGGGATTTCTCAAGACTGTGCTGTGAAAAACAAAATTGAGAAATAAATTGGAAACTGAAATGGATTAAACATGAAATAATTTGTACCAAAAACACACACACCTCTTTAATCTGCTTTATAGATTAGAGTTCTATGTAAGATTTAATTTGTTAGAAATGGATCCATTTCTAAAGGTGGAAAACCACTAAACTAGAATACTGTCAAGGATACAGGACAGACTGAGAGACAATACAGAAGCGAAGTAGGTTTTTGTTGTTGCTTTGTTTTGTGTTGTTGTTTTTCTGCAGAGGGTCATACCATGGATTCTAATGGCCTCTATCTCTAAACCAAACTCAGGGCTATGTGTATGTAATAGCACTTTTAAAGGACTAATAGTTATCAGCTAAATATCTGTTCCTGTTTAAGCAAGCATAGTACTAGATGCTTTATGTAATCTATTTCATTTAACTTGATGTCTGTTTACATGTATCTCTATCTATCCAATACCTTGTAGTACAATAATTACAGATTGTTATTAAAGAAAAGTGTGGCAAGCACTTTTAATTGGAAATTTAGTTGGCTTCCTTCAACTTAAATTTGTCTAGTTTTGAGTAAGAGCCTGAACAACAAAATAAACTTTTATTTTGGGTCCTGTGAAAGCCTGCAGTAAATATTTTCTCCAGTTACATGTTCATACTTGCATAAGGTATTTTCTAATCTTGTTTTTAGATTTATGGAGAAAATCTTATTTTCATTGTTTCCCTTCCCATAGTGTCCACAATAATCCCCATCCCCAGAATATTTTCTGAATATTGATATGGCAAAGCCATGTGCTAATAGACAGATCTCTAAATCCCTTTTGGCCAATAAATAATCACCCTATGCCTATGACCTGGACTTAGATTTTACCAGGTTGCTCAGTTCTTTTTTCTCTCCTAGCAAGTTGTCTGCATCATCATGATTGAAAGGAAAATGTGACTTTAAAAGTGATGTTAAAACCTTCTTGATGTCTCTATTGAAGAACAAACTATTTAAAGCCCAATTGGGGGTTGAATAGGGTTGATGGGATGGGGAGCAGAATGTTGTATTTTACTCCATTCTTACATAGATGAGGAATTCTTAGAACCAAATATTTTAACAGCCATTTCCCTTCATGTTTTGCAGCAACTGGTACAATTCCTTCTCTGAAGAGAAACATTAAGATTGAGGTGGCATGGGGCAAGGGTCTTGGCTGTCTATGCTTCCCAGAAACTTTCTCATTCTCTCAGGTGGTATTACCATCTGGTAAAAACTCAGATGCAGATAAACTTTGGAGAACCTATTAGAGTCACTTAGACTACAAAGTAAAGATAACTGAAAAAAGTAACAATTTATGGGAAAGGCTCTCAAATGCCTAATACATATTTCAGAAATCTCATATTCTCAGAAATCTGACTCTCTCTCTCTCTCTCTCTCTCTCTCTCCTATTTTGCCCATTTTGCAGCAATGGGGTATAACATTTGGTGGCAGGTAGAATTGGAAGTAAGGTAATTTTGGGATATATCCAAAGAAACTCAATTTAAATATATGTTCCACAATTCAAGCACTTTGGAGAAATGCCAAGTTAGAAATAAACACACACACAAACAAATTGCCCAGGCAGCTGCATCTTCAGGAAAAACAAAACAAAACAAAAACATTTTAGTTATGATAGCCTCTAAGTCAATAGAACAGAATGTAGTAAGAGCATACCCAAAGTATTTTGAGGAGCATATTTACAATTATTAAACTACTAAGATGCCTTGGAATTCAGATGTCCTGAATATGTGTTTTTTTAACATTGATTTTAAGCAAGTAAATGGCCAGAATGTTGATCAATCAAAAAAGAAAAGTGTTTTAAATCAGTTTTCTTGTTAGCTAAAACAAAATTCATCATTCATATAGCCTGAGTTGATCAAATGCTATCTAACACTTTGCTTAGTGATAGATCAAACTGATAGTTTGTGGAGGGAAAAATGCATATGTGGCTGGAGCCTGGAAGATTTTTCATAACATAATGTAATATATTTGGTGGTGACCCATAGACTGGTGCCAGCCAGCCTGGCTACATTAGAATCAACTGAAGAACTAATTTAAAATACAGATTTTTGGGCATCTTACCATGAGATTCTGATTCAGCAAGTCTAGGGTGAAGCTCATGAATATGTATTTTTACATTAGAATTTTCAGGAAATTCTAATTCACAGTCAGAATTGGAAACCATTAAACAATTTCTTCCCTCCCGCCCCAGCCCCCACTTCTCCCAGGAAATTTACACCATCCTCCACCTTTGGGAGACATTATCATCTATCATTTACAATACTAGGTCCATTTGGTCAGCTTTGGAATCAAGGAAACTGTGACCTGCATTCAACAAGGGAATTGGCATTTGTTTTATTTATTTTATCTGTCCAGCACTGTGCTATATCTTTTATAGAGATTATTTGAATCTTACATATTGTATCCTTTTAATAGATGAGGAAATAAAGTCAGGAAAAGGTTGAATAGATTATCCAAAGCCAAGATTTAAACCCAAATCTCAACTCCTTTTGGCACGATATCACCAATATTGCCGCTATTTAAAAAGGGGAGTCCAAGGCCTAGAGAACAAGGTTGGAAATCTCTGAAGGTATGTACCACAGCAAAGAAATAAGATGTTCTATGGTATTCATGGTCTTCTTAAAACATTTTCAAGCCTTTTAGGCTCTGCATTCCAAGAAATCTCCCCTTCTGCACCGTGCTCTTCAACTTTAGAGTTCCTACAGTTTCAAAATTGCCTCAGTTGCACTTCTTAGGAACCACAGTAGCTTTAAACATGGTTGCAAATTCTTTGACAGTCTTCCCATTGAGAGCTGTGTCTCCTCTCCTTGACGCTGCACAATTTAGAGCATGTAACTTCTGAGGCTAGATGACAAAAAGGCATGCAAGCTTCTGCCTTATTTGTTGGAACGGTCAGCCACCGTGTAAGAATTCCAACCCTGAGGCTGCTCCACTGGGGAAGACCCATGTAGGTACTCTGGCTGACAGCTTCTGCTGAGAGCAGCCTTCCAGCCATCCCATCAAGTCTCAGGCATGCGAGTAAAGAAGCAGTCTTGGAAGTGAATCGTTCAGTCCCAATTGTTTCTAGCTCAGGCTCCAGACCTCCTGGAGAGAGGCATGCTATTCCTGCTGTGCCCTCTCTGAATTCCTGACCCACTGAATTTAATAGCCAGATAAGTAGAAAATACTCAATATAATTCTTTAGCTGGAGAATGCTTAGTATAGTCTTCAATAGCCAAAAACAAAACAAAAACCTGTTTATTAAGATCATTTCACTTAAGCAGGCTTGAGTTATTCTAAGCATAAAAAGCCCTTGTTAAAAATAACTTGCTGTTTCTCTAATCTCAACAACAACAAAAAAACTTGCTCTCTGTTCCCAGGAACTTTCCAGCATTGCCTGCAGAAGGATACGAGGGATATCACTATATGGTCTGATAAGCAATACCTTCTTGAAAAACAAACCTGAATGAGGAGAGGATTTCAAGATAACAGGACATTCTGGGACATTCTGACCAAACAACTTTCTCTCTTCTATTTTTTTTTATCCTTCTGCTTTCTTCTGGATTCTGGTCATTTCTTTGCCTGTTCAGGGTTATAAAAGCCCAAACCATTCTTCTCACTCTGAACTGGTTCCTCTTGATGCATCTTCAATAAACTCACCTTCTCACAAAAGCAAAGAGACTTGTTTCTCTGTTTGATGTGGGATCAGGTGGACCTGACTATTTATGACTGTGCTTTCTGACAGTAACAATTCCATGGTAAAAATAAAATGGCTGTTGCTTCATGCCGCTAATTTTGGGTGGGTTGTAACACAGCAATAGATACTTTAAACCAGCTTGATTTGGCTTTAGATCTTGATTCCCTTCATCCCTCTTAGTCATCCACTAGGCCCCTGCTCCACAGAAACTGACTTCCATATGTTAGCTGCTGCTTTAGTTCACTAAAATTGTCAAGGGTAATTTTCCCTTGGCAGCTGGCTTCTACTCTACTGCTCTCTGCTGCCCACTGTCTGCTGCCCAAATGTTCTCTGAGGCTGCTAAACCTGGGTGCCCAGCTGTTAGATACTGCATACAAATGGGAAAGTATTCCTTTGGAATGGCAACACTTGTTTTTGGTCTCTTGCTTTGTGTCTTTCCAACTATATATAAAAAATTAGCATAAGGTTAAGAAGTGGAGCCCTGATTTCAGATACAACTGAATTCAAAGTCCTATTTCATGTTAGTGCACATTCATTTTGTGACTTTGGCCCAAGTGTCTAAGAAAACTATGGCTTGATAAGAGAAGGAATTTTGTCCTGAAATCAAATCTCCTTTGTGTATATTCCAGATATACGAAATTGGACAAAATATACAAGCTCCCTTTTATCTCAATTTTCTCATCTTTAAATTGGAGATAATAATAGCACTTTCAAAGGATGGCTAATAAAATTGTTTATGTAAATTAACAAGCACATTTAAGCCTGTCAAGTAGGTTTTACAAACCTTGTCTAGTCCTTGTTAAACTCATGAATGATTTGGGGAATCCTTGCAAAGGACCTTCTGTCACCATGTAGCAGAGAATAGAATATACTGAGTGTCAAGAAATAAAAAGCCAAGCTTCTTGTTTAGGTGTGAATACAAGAAATAAGCTCTACTGGTGGTGATTTACTAGTTTTCTAAAAGGTTGAATAATTGTAAGGTGAATGCTCCTTGCCTTGTCCCTTAATATTTTACCCAGGCAATGCAGCTAGACCTAGAAAATTGACTACAGAACCTAACTGGATCAAAAATTTTATGACAATCTAATATTTGCATTTGGCATCCAGAAATAAAATCCGTGATTCACTGAAACAACAATTGGAAATAGCTTGTTAAGTTACTCAATAATTTAATCTATATTTTCTTCGAAAAATGTAACAAGTCACTCTAGTTGAAAGCACTTTTTAAAATGCAATAAAAAAGATGAAAAACAAGAGAAAATAAAACAGTGGAAGCATCATTGTGAAATATATCAATGAACAGACAGCTATTGGGAAGTGGAGCATCAGACAAAGAAGGAAGAGTAAATTATCATTTATTGAATTTGTGCTATGTGCTAGGCTGAAGTCTAGATTTTTGCATATGATGGTTCAATTCAAACTAACAATAAACTGCATGTGGTATTCTGGAATCCCCAGTTTACAGATGAGAAAAAACAGAGGCTCTGAGAGACTATATAAATTGTCCTTGAACACATAGCTATTGTTATAGAGACCTTATCAACTTATCGTGTCCTTCTAGGCATGCAAGAAATTGCAATTTTCTACCCGCTTTGCAGTTAGGCAAAATCATGTTTCTATTTCTGGATTGTAAACAGAAATGACTGCTATGGGCCACACATCTGCCAGATGCATTTAAATACAGGCATGAGACCCTCCAGTTTCTCTTCCTTTCCTACCTTGACCTAGGGCATGACATAATTCCAGATAGTGCAGCTATGCAACTGCATAGATGCCACCAGCCTGTAGCTGTGAGTTTCAGTCTAGAGGATACTTGCCTTGGTGAGCTTCCCCTGCCCCCCTCCCACCCAGTGGACCTCGTGAACAAGAAATAATTCCTCCCTATACATTTCCCTCTCATCTCATACTCTCCACCCCCCACATCTACTTCCTTTTTTGTGTAGTAGTTTGAGCTCTTTTGCTTGGATTCTTTTCATTTCAAATTTCAATTCAGCCATCAAACAATATTTCCTGAAGAGGATGAGGGGAAGGAAGGGTGCTGTAAAAAAAATGAAAAATAAACCATAGTGAAAGCATGAAAGAAAACAAAGAAAGAAATATATGCTATGTGAAATTAGGAACCCCTTACTTAATAAGTCAAGCAGAAATATATGCTATGTGAAATTAGGAACCCCTTACTTAATAAGTCAAACCCTCGATCTTGAGGCTTGTTCTTGTGAAACTTATAGCTGTAAAAGGGAGGCTACGCCTTTCTAAAATTATGCTTAAGTGGCACCCCCAGAGAACCTCTTTTGTTGCTCAGATATGGTTTTTCTCTCTCCAAACTCAATTCATAAAATAAACTCATTAACCTTCACCCTGCATGGGATATGACTCCTATGGTAGTGAATCTCCCTGGCAACATGGGACATGACTCCCAGGAATGAGCCTGGCCCTGGCATTGAGGGTTTGAAAATGCTTCTTGACCAAAAGGGTGAAAAGAAAGGTAACAAAATAAGGTTACAGTGGCTAAGAGATTTCAAATAGAATCAAGAGGCTATCTGGGGGGTTACTCTTACGTAAGCTCCAGATGGCCACAGTATGCCAACCCCTAACAAACAGTAGTCCCAAAATACCAAGGTCTCTATCTGAGACAGTATAAAAGTTACACTTACTAAGTTTATTTTTCAGAAACATAAATCCACCAGAGTGTTCCTATGCTGGAGAAGTTCTAAAATCCAGAGGCAATAGCCTCTTTAAGAATATCAACCAGATGCAGGCTCCTTCCCCATAATGTTGACACCCCTTTTTCATATGAACAAGTTAGGGTGCTCATTGCCCAGACACCATTAAAGACTGAGAAAGTAATTTAAAAAGAGGAAGGGGTAGCAACAAACAAGATTGAATTTAACAAAGGATTACAAATACTGACTCTTTACGTATATATATTTAGATGCTATGGAATAGAATAGATAAAAGTAAAGAACTGAAACTGTAGAACTGTAACCCATAACATTCTTTGAAATTTACCTTATGGCTACTCATTAAATTGCACCTTGAAAGTTAAAAAAAAAAGAAAAAAGAAATAAGCCTTTAACATATTAAGCACGATTGGAAGCCAGCTTTTCCTGATGCCAAACTTTTTGTTCTTTTCTATACTGTTTTCCCTACCAAAACCATATTTCCAACCCTTAACTTACACTGAAATTGTGCAAATGGATCCCTTGAATTCTTTCTTTGGGGTTATCTAGGAAACATTATACAGATTTCATTTGGCGCCTCAGGCTGTGTTTGTTGGTCTTTTGACCATCACTCTACTCAGAAAGAGAAATAGTATTCCTACAGATGAGAGTTTTGCCATTACCTCTCATGTTATTCAAGAAAAGCATATGCATTTTCAAATTGTTTGGTCAACTTTTGATGTTTACCCAAATGAAATTATTGTTCAAGAACATCTAAGTTCTTTGGTCTGTCAATCACGGAGTGTATAATAGTGAAAGGTTTGTTGCAACATTGAGTACTCCCTAATGGAAGTAAGAACAGCTTATAGGAGCAATTTTGAAAAATTCTTGGTTCTAAACAGGAAAACTATAGTAAATAATTAAGCCTTTATATAGAGATTGGGTTCCTTAAAGGCAAAGAAAAAGTATACTTAGCTTATTAATGCTTTTTAGATTTTGTTTTGTGAGATGTTTAGCAAGTTTAGATGAATCCATAAGTGCTTTCTTGAGAACTTTGGGAAAGCCTTATATTTTTCAGTAGATTGAACAAAACACAGGATATGAATATAGATGTCAATTTTTGAGCACAAGTGTTCTGTATTTTAATAATGCCCTCAAGGCTCTATAAATACCCAAGGCTCTATAAACCTAAGCCAAAATTTTCTTATTGGCTTTCTGTTCAGATTTGTAAATCTCACACTATTCCGGAATTCAGATTCCTGCTCTACCAAATGGGGAAAAAGTTCAACTGAATATCACGAATTTGATAAAGAATATAGGAAAAAACTAAATGACAATCATACTGAACACTTTACTTGCCCTGTGGTAGACAGATGAATTAAAGACAGTTTCCTAGTGGTTGTTATAACATGTTTAACAGTATGTTAATATTCTTGATTACTATATTTGTACTTTTTCAACAACATAAAACATCCAAGCCTGTTACAATGAAGAGTCCTTCCAACTTCTCTAATTGTGTCATAGGATTGCACCCATGAGATGTAAGCAGAAGTTCCTAGTATTAATATTTTGGAAAAAGGTGCCACTGGGGAGTGGGCTCTGATTTTGATGTAGAGTTAAAAAACAAGAAACCCTTCAAGAGACCTGAGCCCTGATTAGGTGGCCAGGCTTCATCCTGTATGGATGATGCCCTGAGACCCCATCCTCTCTTACTTCCTTTGCAGTACCTGGACAAAAATTGTGGCTGGAGACCACCACAGTTGAGACTTGGCCCAGGAAAGGTCATTTCCAACCCTTCATCAATTGTGTCCATCTTAAGGGTAGAAGGCCTGAATGAGGAAGTCGTCTTTCCTGCGACATAGGAATAGAAATGAGGAGGAAGAGTCACTCCCCTCCCCACCCTCTCTCTCTAAATCATTGTATTACATTTTCTAAATACCACAGTTTAACATGAACATGTGGTTTTCTATTTCTTTTCCTAGCTAAAAGGCAATCCGCACTGTGCAGGATGACTGACTCTAGGAATTGAATCTCTGGAGATAAGTTAGGATGGCTGGTATATTCTGCCTAGAGAAAGCTGGCAGGCCAAATTCAAGCTTGAGTCTTCAAGCACAAAGCCACAAGTTAGGATGTGGAGAGATATGATAACAAGCAAAAGCACATGAAGGCAGAAATTGGACAATTTCATGTTTATTCACAGACTGATTCAAGCCCCATCTCTTCCATTAATTTTACCAGATATTTCCTCTGGGATAAATGGCTGCTTACAAAATTCTTTTCAAATATTTTTTGTTGTTGTTGATAATAATTGAAAGTTGCATCCAGACTTGGACAAATAAAGATAAAGGAAGAAGGTACAAGAGAGTTCATATGGCAAACAATGGTGTGTTTTGCTAGCTCATTTCTAATATCAGGTACTTTGTATGTGGGCAGATCAGCCTGGTTTAAAGATACAAGGCTGGTGTTAATATAACCTTTGTATGGTAGTTTGCTCCTGAAGACTAATTCAGCGTAGATCTGTGATTATGCTTTTGGCTGTATAATGAGCAAGTAAGCCATTGACCCATTGAACCAGATAATGAATCAGTGTTGGGCTTGATTACATTTTAAATGCATATTAACCATTTAACCTCAGTTGGAAGTAGTATTGGGAAAGAGTCTAAAATGATTTACAGGTTTGATTTAAATAAGCAGAAATCTTTAAAATCTAAGCAAAAGGAGACAGGGTATGACAAAGTACTAAGCCATTTAAAATCTAAGCAAAAGGAGACAGGGTATGACAAAGTACTAAGCTGACTGGTACATAGTAGGTATCTAATAAATATTATTTCCCTTCTCTAATTATTGGTCATACCTGAGCTTCTGCCAACTAATAATGATCATGAATACAAAATTATTGACCAGATTTTGGTTACAAATGATGCAAATTTAGGGGCCTAAAATACCAGAAAATGTTTTGTGACTTAAATTTTTAATCTGTTTTACTATATAAAAGCTGAAGTCTTATTTAACCCATATTTTACTGTAACAAATGTGATAGATTCAGTTTACTTCAATTCAAATAATATTTATTTTATGCTCAAATGCCGGCTTCCCCAAATCACCAAAACAAGCTGTTGAAAAGACAAAATTGAATCTTTTACTTACTGTGTCAAGGAGACCACCACTTCCACAGAGCTTTGAGAGTACCTCAGGGGAGGGAAGGAAAGGTGGGAATTGAGTGAGTATTGGTAGGTTGGTTTAATGCGGATCTTTCAATATGGTGCCTCGATTAGGATTGGAAAAGGATTATTGTATCTTCCCTTTGTAGAAACACCAAGGCAAGCATTATTAGGGAAGGTTTTAAATAATTTTAGGGTTCAAATTGTTTGTTGATGTTTTCCATTGAAGAGGTTATGAGTCTTTCAGGAAGTTCCTATAATGAACACAGAAGCTATTTGCATAGGTTTGAGGCTGCCAGAAAAATAAATCCATGCCATCAATGACTGTTTTATAACAAAGTCATGTTTATGTAGACAGAGAGGCATAGTTTCAGTTCTTACTAGTGTCTAGGCTCAGTGTGGGGGTTGATGGTTTCATTTTTCCATATGATTCCTATTCATGTGGCTTTATGCTAGGAAAAAAAAATGTCTAAAAAAAATAGCATTTTCCCACCAGGATGTCAAAGATTTGTGAGGCAAGGAAAAACACTAAGAATTACAGCACTGTGATATTGTAGTATATAGACAATATGTTAAGGAAGTGCAGAGGAAGGAACTCAACTCTACTTGAAAATAGCAGTAAAGGTTTCTCTGAAGACTTAATATTTCAGCTGAGCTTTGAAGGACAGGTGGGAATAACTGAGTAGGTGTAGAAAGGATGACAAATAGTATTCCATAGGGAAAAGAGCAGGTACAGACTTAGACAGACATGGAAGAACACAGATTGCTGAGAGAATCAAGTTGGCATGGCCAATATGCTGTACTCAAATAGAAGAGTGGTTGCTTCTTGAAGAACCTGAAACATCTCATCAGTATTTTGGCTTAATACTGTGGATAAAAGGGCATGTTGTAGGAAAAATAAGTAATTCTTGCAATTGCTGAAAAAATTGACATCTGGATTCTATACTTTAGTCCTAGAAGCAGAGCACTTGGAATGAAGGCGGCCTGGCTTCCCTCAAGGGCATATGTATCTTAACAAGCACAGGGCTCTTTTTATGGTTTTCATAGTACTGTTATAATGCTGATTGAGAATCTGCCTGCAGTAAAGCCAGTAGAAATACCACAATTGCACTTGAGCAAGACGGATTTGACAAGTCTCCCACAGAGTTCATCTGAAGAAAAGAGAACAATAGGCTATCATCCAAACTATGTCAAATTATAAGGACTCTTAAGAGACATTTTACATATCTTGGACTACTTTAGGATAAGGCTGAAAAGAAGATAAGTAATAATAGGCAAGGAAAGAGAATTAAAAGGGGAATGTAATACTACATATAAAAGTGATGGATAAAAAATGACCACAAGCAAACTCCATTGCCTCATATTTATTAAATCAGGTATTAATCCACTCACAATTATTAGGTGCTTCCTGTTTCCAAGTACCCTTATAAGATGTTGGGGAAATAAACATGAATAAGTCCTAGTTCTTGCCTTGGAAAGTCTCAAAATCTCCAAGGAGTGTCAAAGAATGAGAATAAAACAACTAATTATAAAATGCCTTCAGCCTGATGTGCATACCTCTATTGCAGTATATAGTGTATTTGATAAACACTTAGGGATTAAAAATATGGCCATTAAAGGAGAGAGAGAGTTATGATAGTCACTGTGGTATAAGGAGGTCAGGTAAAATTCTCTTTTTTTTTAAGAGATAAGAAACCTATGTATGCATAAATCTAATGGTAGTGAAGAAGAATGGAATCTAAAGAAGAGAAAGAAGGTGAAAGGTGGATTGATCTGGGTGGAAGTTATGTGCAGTGTGTGTGTCAGAAAGAAAACAAGAAAAAAGGGGTAAAGGTATTGACAAGAAATTGGTTGAGTGAGGCAGGATGAATTCTCAAGTGGAGTAGGTGTGAGGTAAAAATAAAGTTGGGTTAATATATGGAAAAATAGAGGAATAAAGCGATTGCAAGTTATAATGATAAAGGAATACTTAATGAAAGATGAATTCAGTTTTGGATATCTTAAACTGGAAATTTGTTATCCAAGTTGGCTTCAAGTAGATGTAAGTCTTGATGACTGGGATGATATGAGACTATAGTCTGATGTTCAAATTATTTATTCATTTTTTTAAAAAAAGCATTTGCTTGTTTATGTGTTTTATACTAGATCATAATAAACTCCAGAACTTGGTCTTGGGAGTGTATGGCTGAAATAGAGTAAAAATAATCTCTACTGAGAGAGTGACCCATTCTCCCCCACCCCCCAAGAACATTATGGTTTATTGTTATCTTAATCCAGTTATTAATAGCATACACTTAATAGCACACTCTTGAAACTGTCTCCTTAGGACACCTAATTATATGTTGTCCTAATTATTGAAATTGAAGTCATAAAGAAATGAAAGACTGCATCTTAAACGGGTCATCAGACTAATGTTGATATTGCCAAACATGCTAGCTGAACTTGGCCTAGAAAGAGAACTGTGAGATAGGGAACAAAGTCTGCCTCCCTGAAGGAAGGGTAATCAATTTAACAGTGAATGACACTGAGGAGGAGCAGTAAAGATTGACTAAATATGTGGCCATATACTCATATAAATGGAGTCTTCTTTTCTCTACTTTTTTTTATCAGATGGAAGGAGGATCAATAGACCCTGATATATACCTATGTACACACTGATCCAACTCCATGCCCATGTGCTGTAGGAGAATGAACAGCATCTACTCAAGAGAAATGTAGGGCAAGTCATGTCCTTCAGGGAGTCTGAAGTTTTAGCTAGACCAGGAAGTTTGAAGGAGCACACAGAAAGAATCCAGAAATTCTAGGAGGCAGGTCAAGTGAAGTAATGATATGTTAGGTAAAAGAGGTATTAAAATATAGGTATCAGAGGTGTTTTTTGTTTGTTTGTTTGCTTGTTTGTTTTAATCTACACAACACACATTTCTTATTATCTCACTTTTGGTGGGTCAGAGAAGCAGCCTGGCTTGGCTGGATCCTCTGCTCAGAGTCTTTCAAGGCTGGAATCCACGAGGTGGCCAGGCTCATCTGGAGCTGAATCTTCTTCCAAGCTCATTCAGGTTGTGACAGAATTCAGTTTCTTTCCTCTGTAGGACTGAGGGCCTCAGCAACTAGTGGCTGCCTCTCTCCATGCAGTTGATGACGTACCTGTTTGCTTCTTTGAGGTCTGCAGCAGAATCTTTCTCTCTCTCTTCTTAAAAATATTTTTTTTATTAGAGAAGTTATAGATTTACAGAAAAATGATGCAGAAAATACAGAGTTCCCATTTCCCATATCTCCACCTCCCCTTATTAATCCTTTGTGATAGTGTAGTAACTTGGTTACGATTCATGAAAGAATATTATTATAATTGTACTATTAACTATAGCCCATTAGGCTTCGCACTTCATGTTGTTCAGTTTTATGTGTTTTTTTTTTTTTTATTTTTATCCTAGGAGCATATATACAACCTAAATTTTCCCCCTTTAACCATGTTCAAATATATAATTCAGCGGTGTCAATTACATTCACAATGTTATGCTATCATCACTACCATCTATTATCAAAACTTTTCCTTTGTAGGCATGAGAGGTCTTTTAAAAGGTCATTGACTATAGTTATTAATATTTTAGGTAGTGATCAAGCGTAGAAGGACTATGACATACTATCAGTTTAACTGAACACTGGTTTTTCAAAAAAATTGAAAGTGGATTGTAGGTAAGGAATAGAGCTCAGTTCTCTCAAAATGAATCAGCTGCAGATTAAATTGACTTTACTTCTGTGGAAGACTGATTCAGGTGAGCAGGTTGGCATGGGACAAATCAATTCCCAGGACTATCGCTTTAAGTTGGAAATAGGAACAGCTCCTAGAGGATAAGAAATATAGGAATTCTTTGGAAGAAGCCACGAGGACTCCAGGGAGAGGTTGGAAATGGAGGTGGCTTTAGAATGGAAGATGAGTACTTTTAGGTGCATGTTCAATTGTCAGTGGGATATTCAGGTAGAAAACATTTGCAGTTGAAGATGCCAGACACTACATTCTATAAAAAGGCATACCTAGCTTAACAGAAACATTTGAAAACCACTTTTTTAGTAAAGAGTTGAGATTATGACAAGGAAAAGAAGGAGCAGGGGAGGGTGGGAGGGAGAGCGAAAGGAAATGGGAGAAGAGAGAGGAGGTATCTGCCTGCTTGCAGTGAAGTGTCAGTTAAGAAAACAGAGGAAAAGTAAAAGAAGGGGGGGGGGCGGGGAGCAGACAGAATGGTGCCCTTGAAAGCAAGGAGAAAATTTCAAGAAGCAGAATGTCAGCACTGAATAATAAAAGAGCAATCACATTGAATGAGAAAAATGCCTTGACAGATATAGGGTCTTCTATAAAAATCTTTTACAAAACAAGAGCAGGTGTAAGTTTTCCCATCAGTCTTTATATAACAATGAGCTTCCTATAATGAGATGGTGTTACTGAAAATGATTAAAACTCCACAGGCAGGCAACACTGAAAAGATTAATAGACAATCCCATACTGAGTGGATATGAAGACAGACCTGATGTTTGTGGATTCTGTAGTTGTGCAAGTAGTATTAGCTTTGAACTTCACAGTCTGTCTCATTCTTCCTTTCATTCACTCAACAAATATTTATTGAACTTCTTGTATGCATGAGCATACAAGATCATTTTCTTTCAGAAAACACTGTTACATTCCTGAATGTTGCATGATACGTATTTTTATCAGAGGGCAATGGAAGTGGGATTTTTTGGTTATTTTTGTCTATGACTATATACATTGGGAGCAGTTAATTTTCTGTTGTATATTTTCTCTTATTTTAAAATCCCTAGTCATCTTATTTTGTGAAACTTTCTTTGCCTATTTGCCAGTGTGCATCATGATGACATAAAAATACCCTCGAGAGAAGATGGCAGCTAGCTGAGACAGGGCGAAAAAAACGCCTCTGTGAAAAACACTAGCTAAAAACCAGAAAGTGACCTAGAATACCGGTTACAGCAATGCAGCAACTGGATGAGGGCTCCTAGCTCCAGAGGGGCCGTATACTTGGTAAAACCGGGAGTCGGCATTCTGAAACGAGTAAGCTGGCTGGAAGACCTGCAGCCGCGCGGCGGGCTGGGGAAGCCAGGGTTCAGTGTATGGAGACCAGCTGGCTGTTTGAAAAAAAAAAAAGGAGCGGGTCCAGTAGCAATTGTGGGAACCATGCAGTAAAACACAGCAAGAGGGGGCTGGGCTGGCCTCTTGCTGTCTGGCCGGGAAGATAGCCTGCAGCAGATACCTTTGGGTCTGGGGGAACGGAGGGGAGAGCCGGAAGCAGAAAGAAACCCCACGGCTAGCAGCTGGCACCCCGGAGGGCTGGATAAACTCCTGCCCGGGGCCATGCCCACAGCCCAGAGCCCCGCCAGTTGTCCCAGAGCTGGGAAGGAGGAACGGTGCGAGGAGAAGGGGGCTGAGATGCCCTGCTCGGCCATTTTTGCTTCAGGCTGGGAGTGCGCCGCTGCACGGCCTGGCGGCCCGGGGCTTCCCTTGTGGGACGGCATGCACTGATGACGTAGCACAGCCTTCCCTTGGCTGAGCTACTGGAGGAGCGCGGCTGGGAGGGGGGATCCGCTCAGAGAACCCAGGGACACTACGCCAAGTCTGGTGGCTTATGGATCAGCGAGAGAGAGAGGCTGGGGCTGAACTGAAATGAAGCCTTAGACTCATGTGGTAGCCTTGAATCTCCGGGATCCTGGGGGATTTGAACATTAGAACTGCCCGTCCTCCCTGGCCACCCATACACACGCCCCATATTCAGGGCAGACAGCTCCAGCAACACACCCAAACTGAGTTCTCCAACTGAACCCACAAGAATCATTTCCCCACACAAAGTGGAAAAAAGGTTGAGAACTGACTTGAGGGATATAGGTGACTCACAGATGCCATCTGCTGGTTAGTTAGAGAAAGTGTACATCACCAAACTGTGTTCCTGAAAAATTAGATCGATATCTCTTTTTCTTTACAACTTGAAAGAGCCCTATCAAGCAAAACAAATGCAAGAGGCCATAAACAACAGAAAATCTTAATGCATACAATAAAACCAGAAGATATGGAGAATCCAACTCCAAACACACAAACCAATATATCGGAAGATACAGTATACCTTGCAGAGTTAATCAAAGATCTATAATCGAGGAACGAAAACATGGCAAAGGATTTAAAGGACATCAAGAAGACCATGGCCCAGGATATAAGTGCCATAAAGAAGACCCTAGAAGAGCATAAAGAAGACATAGCAAAAGTAAATAAAAAAATAGAAGATCTTATGGAAATAAAAAAAACTGTTGGCCAAATTAAAAAAACTGGATATTCACAATACAAGACTAGAGGAAGCCGAACAACATCTCAGTGTCCTAGAAGTCCACAGAACAGAAAATGAAAGAACAAAAGAAAGAATGGAGAAAAAAATCAAAAAAATCAAAACGGATCTCAGGGATACGATAGACAAAATAAAACGTCGAAACTTAAGACTCACTGGTGTCCCAGAAGGGAAAGAGAAGGGTAAAGGTCTAGAAAGAGTATTCAAAGAAATTGTTGGGGAAAACTTCCCCAACCTTCTACACAATATAAACACACAAAGCATAAATGCCCAGCAAACTCCAAATAAAATAAATCTAAATAAACCCACTCCAAGACATATTCTGATCAGACTGTCAAATACTGAAGAGACGGAGCAAGTTCTGAAAGCAGCAAGAGAAAAGCAATTCACCACATACAAAGGAAACAACATAAGATTAAGTAGTGACTACTCAGCAGCAACCATGGAGGCGAGAAGGCAGTGGCATGACATATTTAAAACTCTGAGAGAGAAAAATTTCCAACCAAGAATACTTTACCCAGCAAAACTCTCCTTCAAATTTGAGGGAGAGCTTAAATTTTTCACAGACAAACAAATGCTGAGAGACTTTGCCGATGAAAGACCTGCCCTACTTCAGATTCTGAGGGGAGCCCTGCTGGAGGAGAGACAGGGAAAGGAGAAAGAGATATAGAGAATTTTAACAGACATATATAGTACCTTACATCCCAAATCACCAGGACACTCATTTTTTCTCTAGTGATCACGGATCTTTCTCGAGAAGGGACCATAAGCTGGGACATAAAACAAGCCTCAAGAAATTTAAAGAAAATATTGAATATACTCAAAGCACATTCTCCAACCACAATGGAATACAAATAGAAGTCAATAATTTTTGAACTGTAATTTCACTAGTTACTTCCTACATGATATAAAATACACAAACTCTAAGGACAATCAGTGGTTTTGAACTCAATGTAAAATATGTAATTTTAGACAACTATATAAAGGTGGGGGAATGAAGGAGTATAAGAACATAGTTTATGGGTCCTATTGAAATGAAGGTGGTATCAAAGAAAAATAAGCTTGATTTGGATTTAAGAGGTTAATTTTAAGCCCCACAGTAAACACAAAGAAATTATCAGAGAATATAACCATAGAGATGAAAAGTAGAGTTTGGGTTAAGAGAAATGGGGGAAGGGGCAATGGGGAGTTAAGAAATGAGTGTAGGGTTGCTGCTTGAGGTGAAGGGAAATTTCTAGTAATGGATGGTGGGAAAGAGCTTTACAACATTCTAAACGTGATTAATCCCACTAATGAAAGGCTAGGGAGGGAGTGGAATGGGAAGATTTAGGCTGTATATATGTTTCCACAACTGAAAAAAAAAAAAAAAAAAGTCAGTCTAACTAGATGACAATTGAATACTAAGGATGAACTTGGATGGGACAGGAGGATAGAGGACAGGTGGCTCAAAGGGACACAGTTGAAACATAAGGAAAAGGAAATATAGAATGCAAGCTTTTTATCATTGTTGAATCTATTATACCTCTTAGCTGCACTTAATGGGATTGCATGAAAGAATGTTCTTGTTCATGGGAAGTGTATAAGTGAATTATAGTGAATGCTCAAGGATGTGTGCAGCTAACTCTCATATGTTCAGACGACAGAGCAATAGATGATGGATGATAGGGAGGGAGGGAGGGAAGGAAAGAAATAGCAATGTGACAGCAAGTTAAAGTCGGTGGATTGAGCTACTGGGGGAGGGGTTCAGGGTGTGATGGAATTCTGTGTATGGGGCTAGTATTGTTTTTGCAACTGTTCATATAACTTTGAATTTATTTCAAAAAAAAAAAAACCTCAATTTGCTTATATTGGATCATATATGTTTGCATATCTGACAGGGTTCAATCATCAGCAAATAACAGCTTTGCAGGTGATTATCTCAAGGACTCTCCCAATCACTGATTTAAAAGATGGTCTGAAATTGGGAGTGGAAAATGCCTCCAGGTCTTTGAGTGTTTAAAATACTGAAATAGAGTGCAAACTGTGTGTCAAAGATATGAATACCCCTGTCAAGATGGTTATCATATTTTAACAAAATATATTCTGCAGAATATGTTCTGAAGAATACTAAGAAGTAGGATGCTAAGTTACTTAAGGTTTTCTGGTCAACCAAGTTTAGAAAGTGTTGAATTGGAACAAAAACTTATTTCTATACTGCAGATCTTCTCAAAGACTTTAATTTTATAATTTGCATTGTGCTCCCCAAAGAAGGGGCCTAATTGCCCAAAGTTATTTGACCTTGAAACTAATCAGGTATTTTAGTGGTATTAGTGATTCATGGAATATGTTTTGGGAAATCCTGACTTTAATAAAAATAGTGCATTATTTTATAAAGTTGTTCACATGTGTTCTTAAAGGACTTATTTCCCCAGTTAAATAACCCCTGAGAATGCAACTCAATTAGGAATCTTTAATCATTTGATTTGTTTCTCAATTCAAATAGATAACACACATATCAAAATTTCTAAAAAAAAAAAAAAAAAAAAAAAAAATAGGCAGGTTAAAATCAGTAGAAAATGTACTCAAAGATAATGATTAAAGTTCCACACCAGATAACACTGAAAAGTACTCAATGACCTAAGTTTCATCTTATATCTAAAATATGATTCTCTAAAACTCAGTAAAAAAAAATTGTAGGCAATAGAAAGTATTTGTTGAGGGCATGGGCTAGGGAGCTAGTCCACCTTGAACAAATGCTGACTTTGATCCCTACTAACTGTGTAAACTTGGGTAAGTTTCATAAGTTTTCTGTTCCTTATATTTCTCATCTGGAAAATGGGAATAGTAGTGGTATCAAACTTCACAAAGTGAGTTCATAAATATGAAGCACATAGAGTATCTGCTAATAAGACTGCAAAATAAATGTTGCAAAATTGTTCTTATTACATGCAGAGGCATTGTATTAAGCTCTATAAATGGAGAGCACTAGCAATATAAATTGCAAAACTGAATTCAGAAAGGCTATCCTTAGTTTTTGAATTTAGATGTTTCTTCTAACATATTGAAAGTGAAAATCTGATGTATTATACAATTAAAATCATTTATCTAAAAATGCAGTATGTATTCTGCAAGTAAATTAAACCCTGGATGAGACTTAATTTAATGTTATTTCTCAATAAATATGGATAAATTATATTAAACAAAACTATTACTTGTTTTAAGCTCAAATTCCAAAGAAGATTACTATTTATATGTATTATTAAAAAAAAAAGATTTTTTTCTTCAGCTTTTTTCACAACCCAAGCACAATTTTTGTAAATACAGACACTAAGGTACAAAGAGGTTATGCCAACATGTCCAAGAATGCAAAAACTGATAAATAAGGGAATTGAAATTTGAAACTGGCTTCAACTGATTTCAAAGTAACTACAATAGTACACTACTTTCTATGGTATCAAAAGATTTTTGAGCACAGAATTCAAAAGATATGTCATGTAGTTAATAGAATTCAGAATTTTTAGTTGTATAATCAGAGTAACCAGGAGGAGAACATCCTTTTCTGTCAGCCATTTTCTGGATTTTTAGTAACTTGGCTAATAAACAAGAAATTATTTCAGATGCTCTTTCATGTTTATCAAACTTTCAACACAAGGGCATAGAACTTTAGATCATATAACAGATGAGATTCAAACCAATGCATTCTTTGAAAAATGTGCAGGCTAATTGGTAAATCTCCAGGTGCTACTTTGGAAAATCTAGGAGTCAATGTCCCCAGGGAAATTTCATCCAGCTGCCTTTGATTACAGAGTGGAGCAGTCAACTTGTAAACCTTCTGAAAAGCATGCTTGCCTCCTGACTTGTGAATAACTAGTCAATTTGGTTTTTGGTGGCCGGTGTCCAGTAACTAGCCATGGAGAACAAAAGAAGGACAAAGAACATATATATACTAGAAAGAATGATAGGCTCATTCTCTATCAAATATATTATGTTAAATGAGTCTCTGATTATACCAGTATAGAACATAATAAAAAAGGTTCCAAAAAACTACATTTTATGCATTGTTTATGTATAGAAATGCTACTGTATTTTGGGTGTTGATCGTTTACCCTGCCATTTTGCTGAATTCATTTATTAGCTATAGAAAGTTTGTTGTGGATTTTTCAGGATATTCTGCACATAGGATCACATCATCTGCAAATAGAGAAAGTTTTACTTCTTCCTTTCCAATTAGGATGCCTTTTATTTCTTTTTCTTGCCTGATTGCTCAGGCTAGAACTTCCAGTACAATGTTGAATAAGAGAAGAGTGGTGATAGTGGGCATCCTTGTTCTGCTCCTGATCTTAGAGGAAAATCTTTCAATCTTTTACCATTAAGAAGGATTCTAGCTATGGACTTTTCATATATGCCTTTTATCTATGGCATGATATTTTTAAGAAAAGTATATTATTTTATAATCAAAGTAATAAAGACAAAAAAGAAAACGATGCAAGAAATACGTTTTAAATTATCTTTTGTTAGGATCCATGACACTTTCATCTCTTTTACTGATTCCCATTGCCTTAATGCCTGGCCTCTTTTCTTCTATTTGAACTAGTAGCTACTTGCAAGTTCTTTAAGCCTAGCAGTATAAATCAATCTTTCTCTCTTATGATGGTTATTTTAAACAAGTGTATTTAGTTACATTTATGAAGTCTAAGCACTTTTTATTCTCCTTTATGCAATATCAAGCCAGTGATACATATTGGCACCTATGGAATCCATATTGGGCCATTTTTTTTTCCCCTATCAAAAAGGTATTTTCATTTGAAAATGAAATATATTCATGCGTCAAAAGTTGTTTCTGAAGCAAAGGAGCATATGTATTTACATTCTCTTCTTATTCTTGTCCTTAGATAGCTCAGCTTCCCCAATTAGGCCAGAGACATATACTTAGTCATTTCAAACAAGGACAACAATTCCATGTAAGCCTGTTGATGACCTTCAGGCATTCTACATTCCGTCCAACCGCAACCTGTGAGGATTTGCAGTCTGATTCCAAAAATTCACTATGAAAATATTTCCAGGCATTAAAAATATTTTGAATCATTTGATATTTTTGTTGTAGATGTTTTTCAAAGAGCTCAACCAACCAGTACACCCAAATCCAATTTCTTTACGTGGGGAAAAATAACATTCTCAATGTTGAAATAACACTCTGCTCTGCTAACAGCCATAGTCAGGTCTGAGGATTTCTGCAACTCAAATAAATTAATTTGTGGAACCACCAATTAATTTGCAGCCCATTTATCAGAAAAGCTTAATGGCTCTGACATAAGCCCATATCTCATTTCACAACCTGCTGTACCACCCCTGCTCCCTGCAGCTGTTCCTCACTGCTCTGCAGGACACCTGCATGCCCACAAAATGCTTTCCAGAATAGGTAACCCCGGGTTCTCCACACCTCTGGGGCAGGGTCTTGGCAGAGGCCTGAGTCACATGATATGGCCATGATGCCAACCTTTTTCTCTTCTGCCCAGTCCTTTTGGCCTATTTACATGATAGTAACAGATGGTTCCCTATTCTCAGATATTTTGTGAATCCAAAGGAGAAAATGAAGTTATTTCATTGCTATCATTCCATTTTTCATGTTGAAAAAATGTGAGATCCAGAATGAAAAAGAGGTCCAGGGAAATATGGGTGTCTCAATGTAAATGCTAAAATGTAAATCTTTGCTTCCATTAGAGGAAAAGGAATTATGTGTAGGTAGTTTTCACATGTCATTCATTCAATCCATGTGTTTATTACATCCTAGTTCTCTTTGAAATATACAAATAGATGAAAGAACTTGAAAGAGTTCTGTCTCCTTTGCAAAGGGTTTATACTCAAATAGTTCATTTTCCTTGGCAAAATAACAGTAAAACAAATAGCAAAAGTATAAACTAAAAGGCAACCTGAAACTTTAGCTCTTTCTCTGTGAGTGATTAAACTGTCCTCCTCTGTATTTTTATACTCTTACCTCTTCCCTTGCTTCCACTAGTTTTAGCACAAACTTGCATTTTACTTATAAAGTGTCAGTTTGTAATCTCCAAACTTAAAGTCAGCAATCATTTCTACTTTTGTTTATCAGTGCAAAATTCAGGCCAAAATAATAATAACTCTGTTAATTGCTGATTATAACCAAAAGGATCTTCCACAGAAGTGGTTTGAAAGTGAAACTTATGTTCTCAAGAAGTTCTCTTTGATTTTGGCTTCCATGGGTTTATCTGATCCAAAAGAAAGAACAGAAATTTCACTTATTACATATTACATAGGCAGAAAACTGATAATAGAAAACTGAGCCTAAGAATTCAGATAATCAAAAAGGAATGACTATGTGTGTGTGTATGTGTGTGTGTGTATGGGCGAGGGGAGAGAGAGAGAGAGAGGGAGGGAGACAGAGAGAAAGGGAGAAAGGGAGGAGGGCAAAATGAGAAAGAATGGAAAACATAAGAGAGAAAGATTGATTCATACTGTTAGGTTTAAAGAACTTGCAAGTAGCTACCAGTTCAAATAGTAGAAAAGAGGCTAGGTGTTAAGGCAATGAGAATCAGAGCAAGAGATGAAAGTGTCATGGATTCTAACAAAAGATTCTTAGGAAACCTAGATAGAGGCTTATGGTGGATGGACAACAAGAATTAAATGTGAGTCTATACCATCTACCCAAATCCACTAAAACACTGGTAATCAAAGCACTATTCCCCCCTGAAAATGCATGCTATGTCAGAATTCTTCTCAATATTAGGTTCATGACAGCCATCACAATTTGATAGAATTGACTTGGGAGATAAAACTTGCATTTCTTCCCATCTAGGCCAAATGTCTGGGTGACAGGAATGGGTATCATTAAAAAAAAAACAAAACAAACAAACAAAAAAAACAGCTTCTAATACTAAAACAGCTCCTTTTAGTTTCAGAGGAGTGTTATGGATGTTTGGGGTTGAATCATATCCTCTACAAGTTCAGGTCCTGACCCCCAGTCCTGTGAGTACAAACCATTTGTAAATAGGTCCTTTGTGGATATTATTATCAGCTAAGGAATGGACTCATCTCTGATTGGGTGCTTCAAAGATCTTATTCAGATGAGGCAAAATTGAATTAGGTGGGCCTTGATCCGTATGGCTGAAGTCCTAATAAGCAAAGGAAATTGGACATGGAAGTATGAGCCAGAAGGCAGCAGAAAGCAGGGGAGAAGACATAAGCAGAGAGATATCACCATGTGGCAGAGGATTTCCAGACCCCAGGAGAAGGCAAGTCCTGCTGATAACTTTATGTTGGACTTCCAGTCTCCAAAACTATGGGACAACAAATTCCTGTTGTTTAAGCCAACCTATTATATGGTATTTGTCATGGCACCCCTGGCAAATTAAGATATGGACTTTAGCCCTGGATAAGATAAGATATTGTCTAAATCTGCTTCACACACAATAATCATCTACTTGTATATAAGCACTGTCATATCAAAAAACAAAAACAAAAAACAAATCTGGATTTAGGAAAGGAGGGCATTTATTCGAAAGGATTATTGCAATAGCGAGAATGCTCCCACTATTAGATCCACAAGTCTCTCTCTCATCTGTTAGACTAAAAAGGGCTTTATCTTAAAGGGAATAGTGAACAAGGCTAGAAAGTACCAGTTATGAGAGAGTGGGTGAAAGAAAATGATCAGGGAATGTTTTACTCTGAGATCAGCCTATTTTGCGTAGGGGCTAGTAAGAAGGGGCTGTGTGTTGACTCAGGCTGAAGGTGGGTCAAAGTTTACGGCCTTGCAGGATAGAGAGAAGTGTAACTAAAGTTTGGTTAGGTTAATGGAGCTGGTATTTTGTCTAGATTTGTAAATGGGTACAAGGAGTTAGGATAATTGTATACAAGGGGGGAAAATGGGAATTCAGAAGATCTGAATCTAGCCTTTTTATAGGTAAAGGAAGGGGGTATCTGTGAGTCCTATCTAAGTCATATGGGGAAAGACAGATCCTTGAGATAAGTAGTTTCTGGAAAACAAAAGGGTGGGAGGGATTTCTTAATTTTTGTCGTCTTCCAGAAGTTCAGGGCTCAGGTAAAATTTAAAACTGTCAGCACCATGACTGTCAGGAATTTTGTCTCTTCACTATTGTATGCCCAGTACCTAGAACAGCATCCAGCTCATAGCACATCCTCAGTATGTATTTTTGAATGGAGAATACACAAATGAATTAAACTAGATTAAAATAAATTAACTCACTGGAAGAGAGAAGAAAGAAATTGGGAAATCGAGCACTCCAGATAACACTATCATATCTTAGATCATGGAGAATACATATGATTTGGGGAATGGAAGGTGGAGCACAGGACCTGGGAAGTAAGAACTGATATTCTTATGGCAAGAGAGAGATGCTTCCTTTAGTATTTTCCAAAGTTGAGAAATAGGCAATTGTTCCGGGTTGCTGAAGTTGCCAAAATGCAACATACTAGAAATGGTTTGGCTTTTTCAAGGGGGTTTATTGGGTTGCAAATTTACAGTTCTAAAGCCATGAAAATGTCCAAATTAAGGAATTAAAAGGTAGATACATTCTCTGAAGACAGGCCGATGGCGTCCAGAACACCTTTGTCAACCGGGAAGGCTCATGGCTGGCGTGTGCTGATCCTTTGCACCCGGGTTGTGTTGCTTTCAGCTTCTGATTCCAGTGGCTTTCTCTTTAAGCATCTGTGGGTTCTCACCTAGCTTCTCTGGGGCAAACTCTGGGCTTCATCTCTTAACTTAGTATCTCCAAACATCTTTCTGTCTGTATCTCCGAGCCTTTGGGTCTGTGTCAGCTCTGAGCAGTCTCTCTCTCTTCCTGAGCTCTTTTAAGGACTCCAGTAAACTAATTATGACCCAGCTTGAATGGGCAGAGCCAAATCTCCATGGAAATAATCAAATTCAAAAGTCCTACCCACAATTGGGTGGGTCACATCTCCATGGGAACAATCTAATCAAAAGGACCCACACACAATAGGTCTGCCCCCACAAGAGTGGATTAAAAGAACACAGTCTTTTATGGGGTGCACAACAGATTCAAACCAGCACAGCAATTTTCTTTTAAAATACTTTTAATAGTATATTTAAATTCCTCAGGTAGAAAAATTCATATTTCACAATTGTCACCATCGCTATCTCGTCCCTGTGTAACTGAGTTGATAATTTGGACTGTCTCAATGGCAGATTTTTTTCTCTTCCAGAACTATATTTTATTCTTGGCACCCATGGAAAGAATGTCAATAATAGTATTTGATAATTCATAGCACTGCAACACTTCTAAGTACTTGTACAGACATTACCACATTTGCTTTTCACTACAACCCTCTGAGGTAGGTAAGAAAGGCTTGATTATATCAGAATGGAACAAATATTAAAAATGGTAATTAGTATGGGAAGTAATCGTCTCAGGATCTTATAGGCACTTAGAGGAGAAAACTAGACTATGGCCTAAGTGTCAGAGTTTCTCAATGTTTTTCTTTAAATCATTCCACTAAGGAGTCTTTTTGGACACA
The DNA here is from genome assembly GCF_015220235.1 of Choloepus didactylus. Lineage (NCBI taxonomy): Eukaryota > Metazoa > Chordata > Mammalia > Pilosa > Megalonychidae > Choloepus > Choloepus didactylus. The sequence continues at coordinate 40,160,687 of NC_051312.1, read as the reverse complement.
TTTTTCCTAATTACCTCCTGTGGTAGTTTGAAGGACCTCCCCCAAGAAATCTTAATACCACAGATGGAATGTTTATCTTTCTACATACTGTATGTATATTTGAACTTTATACTTAAAAAGGGAAATAGATTTTCACACCCAGGAACCAATTTTCCCCCTCTTGGGGTTGATATCACACCTCTGTCCCATGAGCATGCACGGCCTAGATGGACAATTACCACTTCCCCATACTCTCTCATCTAACACGCATGCATACAATGATATTTACATGACATGTGCTTGCCTCTTTACTCTGCACAACAAATTTTATTCCCATTTTATAGATAAGAAAATTGAAACCCATGCAATTTAAATGGCTTGTCTAATGATACATATCTAGTATATATTAAAGGAGAGATTTAAGACAAATATGCCTACCAGAAAGTAAGGGTTCTTTCAATGCAATGTATTATAAAATATCTTTCAGTGTTTTATTCATACAGAGACTTGCTCTTATAAGCAGAAAAATATTTTCATAGCTTTTCTCACCATACTAAAGAAAATCTCTGATAAAGGAGAAAAAACTTTGATCAAAGTTGATAAGCTGCTCTCCTAAAAACACTCCTGAAAACACTGAGGGCAGGGATGTATATTTTCTATTTCCTACCACTTCACAAAGTACCTGACTATTACCATAGTCATTAAAGACATTTGCTGAATCTCCAAATGAACAAGTGAGTACATAACTGGCCTATGTTACTTACATATAAAATATGAAATAAGGATAGATTTTTTTCTTTTCTTGTTAATGAAGGAATATATGATTCCCAATGGAAGAAAATAACACATCAATACAACAAGCAGCATGTTGGTCTCTGTGTGTCTATATTAAACTGGCAATAAAGCACCCCTCTAATATTTTTGGAGGACAGAAGTGCCTCATCACTCCTCTATCCATCTGGTTCTAAGTCTTAGCCTTTAGAAATGAGACACAAGTTGCCTAATAAGGATAAATATGTATGCTTTATTACTGGATTCTTAATGTCTTCAAAAGTAAATGGCTTCCTTATAAGACTGTAATAGGGAACACAACTGGGACTTAAAATTATCTGGGAAATTACTGTTAACCATACTGAATTTGACCTTTGACCTACCTGCGAGAGGAGTGATTTTCACAAAGTAGATTCTATGAATTCTATACTAGCTAACCTCACAAACTTCATTGCTGAAAAAACAGAAAACTAGAGAAAGATTGGCCTCTAAGCCTACTAGGTAACTACCAATATGATATGAGTAGAGGAATCCTTTGATTCTTTTGTACATTCAAGACACTGGTCCTGAAAGAAAGAGAGAGGTGTGTGTTTGATGGGGTGGGGGGGGAGGTTGGAAGCAGGGGGTGTTAAATGGATCAATGCTTTAAGGAACTGTAACCACATCCACATATAACATTGCCCCAAATCTCACATTCTTACTAGATTACTTCTCTTTTCTTGGGATATATTAAAAAAGGAGGAGAAAGAGACTGAGAGTTCATTCTCATACTATTCCCTCCTGTGAAGTGTAACAGAAGGACCTAAACCAAATAGAAAAAGGAAGATGGAAAAATAAGACTTTCCACCTTAAAGTCTTCCGTAAAGCAGATGCTTTGATTGTTATTCAGTGTTAGTAATAGTCCATAGCAATTTGATTTGCAAGTGACAGAAAAATCAATAGAATTTGCTCAGCATGAAGGGTAATTTATTGGAGGAATATTAGGTTATCACTTGGAATTGAAGAAATGGTTGAAAAACTAAACTGAAGAAGGAGAGGAACAAATAGATTAGGATTTCACCAAGACTTACTCTATCCATCTGTCACTTCTGCCTTGCTCTGGATAGTATACCTAACACTTGTGTATATTCTGTTTCACTTCAGACCACTTGACAGGATTCATAGTGCTGACAGGCCTGAGCCTCTCATTCCAATGAAAGAATTTCTCTTCCTTAGCTCTGCAAGAAAACGAATTTTGTGGATTGACTCAGCTTTAGTCAGTTGTTGGTATCAGTTGACTGAGGCCAAGAGAGTAGGATTTTGTGAACTGGACTAGAATTGCTACTAGAAGCATGTGGCAGAATGGGGACAGGGATTTTGGGGCAGTCAATGTATGTGTGTTAGTTATCTGAGAATATCTGTGTAGAGTGGTCAGCTTGAGAGAAAGACTGACTGTGAAGATTGAATTATGATTCCCCACAAAGACGTATTCTTAATCTTAAGTGTTCCTGTGGGTTTAAACACATTTTTAAATAGGACCAATGGAAGATCTATTATCAGTTAAGGTGTGGATTCGTTTATGAATAGGATCTTCTAAAATCCTGTTTAGGTGTGGCCCCCCTGAATCAGGGTGGGCCTTAATCTGTATTACTGTAGGTTTTATAGAGAAGAACCAGAAGCCAGAGGCCAGAAGTCAATAGAGACTGGAAGAGCAGACATGAGAGAGACATTGCCGTGTGACAGGAGGCAGGGATGCATGTCAAGGATCTCCAAGGATTGTGGCAAGCCAGCTCTAAAACACTACAGCTTCTAAGAGAAAACATGCCTTGATTTGAGACTTCCAGTCTTTAAAACCTTATTATTAAACTCATTATAAACTCTGGCTAGAATGCAAGATTAGGGAGGCTTTGACAAGGGAGTCACATGTACATTGGCACTCAAAAAAGAGAGATAGATAGATGATAGAAAGATAGGTATATAGATGAGAGATGGGTAGAGGGGGTTCATGACCAAGCAGAAACCTGGAAGAGAACATTCCAGTCCATAGGAATAGCATGCACATGGAGGTGTGATAGGTGCCATGACAAATGGGAATGGTGAAGAGAATTGGTATCTGCCAAACTTAGAGGGCATTTTTCATACATATAATGGAGAAAGGAGCATGAAATTCTTTTTTAATTTTTTTTGTAAAAGCCGCAAAAATAATTAAAGATCTGATTTAAAAATTGTTGACTATCTCTGATTTTGGAGGAGAAAATGTCAGGAAGTAGGAAACCAATTAAACACCTGGCAATACCTTACAACTGAGGTGATTAGGTTCAATGTGTTGAAGACACAGGGCTGGGTTCAAGAACTATTTTAAGTAGAAATAAAAAGACTTGGTGGCTAATTAGATGTAAGGAATAAATAATAAGTACAAAATAAAGGGTTTCTTTGATGGGAAAAAAAGAAAAAAACTCTTATTTAAGCCAATCCATTGTGTGATATTTGTGATAGCAAGATCTTGTAAACTAAGACACCAACAAAGAATCAGATCAGAGCTGCCTTTTCCATAGTGTTGATTTTAAACAACATGGGCATATTTGTCATCAAAAAATTAAAAACAGGAAAAAATAACAAAATGATGAATAAATTAAAAGAGAGATTATTCACATGAAAGTAAGTTTTCAAGTAATAGCAATTACACATTTGGTTTATTAACCTCTCTTAGAATATGTGTTAATTTATAAACCATTAATTACTGATCCCAGAGGCTAGAAACAAGATAGTATTGTCATCCTTTGGTTACCAGTACCTGGATTCCCATTCTGCACTATCATATTATAAGTACCTTGGTAGGAAGCAGAACAGTCTTACATTATAGAAGCCCTAAATGCTAAATATTCATTCCCCCAGCTTTTGTTATCCCTAAACAGTGTGCATTTGACCAATTCTTGATATACTCAAAACCAGATCACAAACTAATCGTTGGAGATTGAATCACATTCCCCATAAAAGACATGTTCATTTCCCAATCCCTAGCCCTCTGGGTGTGGACCCATTATAAATAGGATCTCTTGAAGATGTAACTTCAGTTAAGATGTAGCCTAACTGAATCATGCTGGGCTTTAATTACCTGAGTCCTTTATAAACAGAATGAAATTCAGATGGTGAGAGAAGCCATGGGGAGTGGCCAAAAGCTGGAAATCAACAGAACCAGGAACAGAACAGGGAAGACACTGCCATGTGCATTGTCATGTGACAAAAAAAGCCAAGAACCAAGGATCTCCAATACCCAGCCCCAAAATCACAATCTTCTGGGAGCATGCATTGCCTTTCTGATGCCTTACATTTGGACTTCTCCTAGCCTAAAACCATGGGCCAATAAATTCTCATTGTTTAAGACAAACCATTGTATGACATTTGTTTTAGCAACTGGGAATCTAAAACATTAATGAACCAAAGAAGCAGGGGCAGCTGGCAATAGCAGTAGCAGCAACAGAATAAAAGACAAGCAAATTTTAGGGGAATCGGGTAGTTGTGGCAATGGTACCCTTGAGGGACTTGTTATGGGATGGGATGCTGGTTCTGAGACTGGCTGTTTTCCAGTTTTCCTCATTCTGCTAATTTCCTGAACCTGAATTTCCCACCTTCCACATATGTGGGCACTAACCAATATTCTTTCAATACACTTCTTTTCTGCTTAAGTAAGTCAAAATTGATTTTTTGGTGTTTGCGACTTAGAACTCTGCCCAATATAAAAGAGGAACTCAAAACTACATCTTAAGGACTAAAGAATAGAATAAATTGTCTGTGATGATAAAGCCTTTTGGAATTTATTTTCTAGTTCAATAAGAAAATAGGATATGGTTTATATATAGCTTGTCAGAAATACAATTATGAATAAAATAAGGTATGACTGCATTTATACTTTGGAAGTGTCATTAAATTCACTCAGAATGAAAAGAAGATGTTTACTGATCAGGTTTTCTAGTCATTAAACATTTTATTTATAGTGATTTTTAGGTGTAACTTGTAGATTGATAATTATCCCAGGAACTGAATGAAGTTCTAGAAATCTTTTCTTTCTCTCTTTTCCTTGTTAATGTACAGCACAATCTTTATTTATATATTCAAGTGTAACTGAGTAGAAGCAACAAAGAAATGCCAGTACTAAGGAAATCATGATATCATGAGAATTTTTACTGTGAAGTGAAGAGGTGGAATGCTAATGATTGCAAGATGCAAGTAGGTCACATTCATTATATGATCTAGAATTTAGTGAGATTAACAGAGCTTAAAACCAGCCTTCTCTGCTCCAAGCCTTCTAAGGATTATTTAATGAATGAAATGTCTTATAACCTCGGACTTAATCTCATCTCAAATTATTGTTCAGAGCCATATTGTCCAATATTCAAATTTTATTTGCTAACTAACATTTATAGAGGCCCTCCATTGGCTATCTCTGCTCAATAGATATTTTCTACAGTTTATTTAACTGGTAACTATTTCATGATACATTTTCAAGCTATTAGAATTTCTGATTATGCTCTAAATTTGTATGCAGGTGTGCTTTATCTAAAACGTGTTACAGAAAAGATGCACAAAATTTATTTTCCTTAAAATTTTATTTATAATATTAAAAGAAACTTTATTTGTTGTTTTCTTTAATCAGTCCATGTCTCAATAGCAAGAATAGCTCATTTTGGACAGTAGATTCATCTACATTAGAGGCCTTAATGTTTGTAGTTATGAGTGATCAAAGCATATTACATTCATTTTAAATGACATATATTTGAATGTATGGGAGAAATAAGAAAGGAGAAGTGTGCTTTAACAAAGCATAAATATAGTCATAGAGATTAGTTTGTAAATATGAGAATATAAAATGCTGGCAAATTGTTAATATTGTAAACCATGGGAAGGTAAAAGAAAAGGAAATAATATTTATTGGATATCTATCATGCAAGGCACCTTTGTAGGCAGTTTACATGTTATTTAATTTAATCCTCTCAGTCCAAGAAAAGGGATTATCATCTCCATTTTGTAAATTTAAAAATGAGCCTCAGAGTATTCAGTAACTGGTTCAAATTATATGGAAAGTAATTAGAAGAATTTTGATTTGTTTCAGAAAAGAATTTTTTTAGAATTGACTCTAACTTAGGTCCTCTGATAACAATTTCTCTTATACTATACTAGAGTCCAGTAGGCATTTAATAAATATTTGATGAAACAGTGCATAAATGAATTGAATAACAAATATCTTGATTCCAATATATATATATCACTAATTTATCATTAAATTCCTCCCAAGTTTTTCATTCTTCTTTCAATATATTAAAATCTCTTGGAGAGATCTGTTTTTCCTAATCTGGATTCATTGTTCTCTAACTGTCTATGCAGACATCCTGGAATACTTCTTCAACATAATCTTGGATATTTACTTAGCTTTTGTCTTATGTAAGTTTGCCAGTTTGAATGTGTTATGTCCCCCAAAATGACATTACCTTTGATGTAATCTTGTGTGGGCAGTTGTATCAGTGTTAATGAGATTGTAATTCTTTGAGTGTTTCCATGGAGATGTGACCCACCCAACTGTGGGTTATGACTCTGGTTGGATAGTTTCCATGGAGGTGTGGCCCCACCCATCCAGCATGGGCCTTGATTAGTTTACTAGAGCACTATATAAGTTCAGGCAGAAGAAGTGAGCTTGCTGCAGCCAAGAGGGACACTTTGAAGAATGCACAGAAGCTGAGAGAGTAGCTGCAGATGAGAGACAGTTTGAAGATGGCCATTGAAAGCAGACTTTTGCTCCAGAGAAGCTAAGAGAGGATAAATGCCCCAAGAGCAACTGAGAATGACATTTTGAAGAGGAGCTGCAGCCTAGAGGGGGACATCCTGGGAGAAAGCCATTTAGAAACCAGAACTTGGAGCAAACACCAGCCACCTACCTTCCCAGCTAATAGAGGTTTTCCGGATGCCTTTGGCCATCCTCCAGTGAAGGTACCCAATTGTTGATGTGTTACCTTGGACACTTTATGACCTTAAGACTGTAACCATGTAACAAAATAAACCTCTTTTTATAAAAGCCAATTCATCTCTGGTGTTTTGCGTTCTGGCAGCATTAGCAAACTAGAACACTATATTTCCTATTTTTTGGATCTGGATGCCTGAAAATGTCCATTCTAAACAACAGCTAATTAAGAATTTGTCTGGGAATTGAATTATAGTTAGAAAAAGTGCAGAACTTTTATGGCTTTACTCCATTTTTTCTAGCTTATAGTGTTGCTTTTGAAAAAATATGATACTGTAATGAATATTGTTCTTTTATATGAAACATTTGCCCTCTCTAGAAAGACTTAGATTCATCTTTCCTCCCTCATGTTGTGAAAGTTACAATTATACATCTCTATGTGTGTCCGTGTTCACACATTGTACAGCTCATGCAGTCTAGAAACACGTGTTTTTTAGTTCTGGAAATTTTCATTGATTTTTTTTTTTTTTTTTTTTTTTTTTTTTTTGCTGATTTCCTCCTCTCTGTTGTCTGTGTTCTCTCTAGAATTCCTTTTGTTTGGATGTTTTATTTTCTGGATTTTATCCTATACACATTAAAAAATACATATTTTCATCCTATTTTAATATTTTTTGTTCTTTTGCTCTAGTTTCTGACCCATTTTTTTTCAATATTAACTTCTACTTTATTGAGTTTTTCATTCTTGTGGTCATATTTTAGAATAACAATCACAATTTTTGTTGTTATTCCTTAAATGTTCTTTTTCGTTTAATAGTATCTTGTTCATATTTATAATTAAAATATCATCTTTTGTCTCTTAGGGCTTTAAATTATACTGTTTTTGTTTTATTCTTTCTATGTAAACTCTGTTTCTTTGAAATGGTCCTTTCTATGGTTGTTTTTGCCCAATACTTTATATTAGATAATTTCTCAAATGCCTAGCGACCCTTACCTTTCTGTTCACGTTTCTGAATGTGACATAAACCTGATTGGCATCCCTAGCCTGTGGATAGAGCATTCCAACTATGGTCTTCCGTGTAAGACAACGTGGCTGTGCCATTTTTCTGGACAGTCCCTGATATCAGTATAATAAAGAATTTCTTCTTGGTTACATCTCCCAGAAAAAATTCTTCCAGTTTCTTTTTAGCCTTTCTAGAAGACAAGTACCTGATTGGAGTTCTGGGAACTGAGTGGAGGAAGAAGTCTGAATGTTTCAAAATATCTCCCTTAACCCAACTCCCAGGGGTGTAAATCTCCCTGGCAACGCAGGATATGACTCCCAGGGATGAATCTGGATCTGGCATCATGGTATTGAGAACATCTTATTGACCGAAAGGGGGATGCAAAATGAGACGAAATACTTTCAGTGGCTAAGAGATTTCAAATGGAGTCAAGAGGTCACTCTGGTGGACATTCTTATGCACTATATAGATAACACCTCTTAGGTTTTAATGTATTGGAATAGTTAGAAGTAAATACCTGAAACTACCAAACTCCAACCCAGTAGTCTGGACTCCTGAAGACAATTATATAATAATGTAGATTACAAGGGATAACAGTATGATTGCACTCCCTTTATGTAGTGTATGGATGGATGAGTAGAAAAATGGGGATTAAAAAGTAAATGACAAATAGGGTGGGATGGGGGGATGGTTTGGGTGTTTTTTTTTTACTTTTATTTTTTATTCTTATTCTTATTCTTTCTGATGTAAGAAAATGTTCAGAAATAGATTGTGGCGATGAATGCACAACTATATGATTGTATTGTGAACAGTTGATTGTATACCATGAATGACTGTATGGTCTGTGAATATATCTCAATAAAACTGAATTTAAAAAAAAAGTCTCCCTTAACTATACTTAACTATATGTCGTGTCCCTAACTTCGGGGACTTCCTGTTTTTACTTTCTCTCAAGACTAAACTTCCTATCTTTTGCCAGGGTTGGGAAGGAGCATTTTCTTGGCTTTTCAAAGTAGATGAGAAAATGTGAAATCTGTGTGGTATGTATACTTAAACCAACCCTCTTATTTTGGACTCAACAAAAAATATGGAGCTGCTGAGTCTGAGGTTTGGGGGAATTTTGTGATTTTTTTTCACCACCACTATGTTAGGACTATGTTTTCTTGGGTTTGATAAGTTAATTGAAACATATCCTACTGTTTAATATTTTTTAAAATGCTCTCTCCCTTCTCCTCTTTTTTTCTTACCCTTTATAGATTTTTGCTTCTAAAACTTGCTTTTATTTTGATGATGGGGTTTCAAAAGAGAGTAGACCAAAATGCATGCAATCAATTAACATATCTAACAAGAAGCTCCCCATTTCATTGCTTTTTAAATGAAATTAAATTTGACTCAAGCCTTATTTTGTGAGGAAAATGAAGAGTTATGTTAATACATTTTCTTAGATCTAAATAAAGCTTGGGCTTACACAATCCAGGATCTTGGAAAATGCTCTGATCTGATCTTCAGCCATCATGTTCTCCACTCCTCGCCTGGACTTATAGTGTCCACTCAAAGGCAGGTAGCTTCACTGGCAACATTCACTCCTGCTGTGTCAAACTTGCACATTGGAGTTCCCAACTATCTAGGCAGGTACCCTCATTCAAGATCTGACCCCCGATATGTGCTCCATATGAGCTGGGACTAGATTCTTACTACTCAAGGCAAGAGGACCCCCTGTTCCCTCCCAGTGATCCCATATACCCAGATCTCTCATCTTTACTTGTCTCTGAATAACAAAACAGACCACTGTCAGAACACTGCCCATCCAGGACAATCTAATCTAATCACTTGCAAGAGTCTTAAGCCAGTGATTCTTAATGAGAATGATACACCTATGGAACATTTTTTTTTTTTTGGTGTATTATTTATTGTGACATTAAAGGATGCCAGTTAGTGGGACATTCTACAATGCACTGAACAGTTCTACATGATGAAGAATACTCTGTATGGCTTATGACATTCAAATGCTATGACACATAACAATGTGCATGAAAATGCAGTTCCTAAAAAGCCAATCATACAACTAAACCATTTTTGCATACTAACACTAATTTTTCAAGGTCTACTGTCATGTATGTACATTTATGGAAGAATGGATTTTGTTTTATTCAGGACTCTTCTAAGATTTATCATATATGAAAAAGCAGCACTTATTGAAGTATGTGTATGAATAGTGAACCCACTGTTTTAGTCTACATTTGTATGTTTGGTTTTAACCACTAGTTAATTCATGATATCTTCAAATAAAGTAATACAAATATATACATATTAAAGTGCATATTACTTTACAATAAATGAATTTCTTTTTATTTCTCAATTTATTCAAATCATGAATAAAAGCCACATGTCAGGTGGCTTATATTACCAATGGATTTTAATTCAGGACACTAAAGGGGGTGTGAATGATATTTTTAGGGGATTATGGTTTGGATAGTTTTGAGAATCACAGAACTTAAACACAAGGGACTTCAAGTACTCGATGCCTTATACAACCTCTTAGAATGTAGATGCAGCATACATTTCGTTATTTATGAGAAGCCTACAGCAAAGAAATGAGACAGTTAATTTCTTATTAAGGTTATTCTGCCTCATTAAATTACTAATAATCACACTGCTATCTGACTTAAGGGCATATGTTTCTTTTAAAACTCATTTATTCACTAATTTTGGAAACATTCCTTGAACATCTACTGTATACTAGCTAGTTGCACAATAGTTTTTTCAACATTTTTGAATGGATCAATCATTACCACCCTCTCTTTCCTTCTTGCTTCTTGCCATTCCTTTCTGACTTCGTTTTTCTATTTCTTTTGTAAATTAGATAAGTAAGGCAAGAATACAATCTGTTTGGAAAAAATAAATAATAAAAAACTTACAGATAGGAACAAAACTCTCTTTTAACAGCCCTCTCCCTCCAATTCTGCTCTTGCTGTCACCACCAGCTAAGGACTCTATTACCCTAGTATTTATATAAATATACGTACCAGTAAGAAATGTGTAGACAGGTGGTAGTGGTGATGTATTTATTGGATCAGAGTGTTAACATTATTTAATACAATAGGTATTTTATTGTGTTATTGTTTTGTTCCTTTAATAATTTTTATTGACAGATATACTTTGGAGTTCATCCATGTTAGTTCATGTAGTTCTCCCTTATTCTGCCCATCTGCTGTATTGCATTCCCCAGTATTAGCAAAAATTCTCCATTAAAACACAAGTAACACAAATTTGACAATACTAAAAATCACCCAGACCTAATTAGGAAGGAACAAAGGAGGGATACCTGGAGGAAGGTAGATGAAGGAGCTGGGAGACATACACGGGGCTTTGAAAAGCATGTGGAAAAACACAAAGGAAAATATTCCTATCTCTTACTTCCTGAATTTTCCTTGCTTAATCTAGAAGGAGGTTGTGAGAAGGTAATTAGATAAAATGGGGAATGGAAAAGGGAAGAAGAGAAGGAGATAAACAAGAAATTGCCAACATGGGCATTCAGCAAAGTATTTATATAGCTATGAAATACAACATCATGGCCTAAAGTTCTCTCTCCAGAAATAATTATCCATAATATTGTTTAGGTTCTGAGATAATAGAAATTATATATTCCCATGATTTAAGTCTCCATATAGGTTAGGCCCTACTTCCCCACTCAACACCTCAACCAGGATAAATTTGCCCATGAAAAATGTTCTGTCTGATATCCTCAACAACCAGATTTAGTAAACCGGTACCTTGAGTAGAAGGCACGCTGTGCTTAGGAAAGTTTATGTGTTTCTTATACAAAGGAAGTAAAATAATTCCAGGTAGATCTTAAAATGGATAGAAAGCCACTATCAATCCACAACATAGTGCATTATCTCCTTTAATCAGAAATGAACTTGACTCTAACTTAACATAAATCATAAATGTTATGAATTCTGGGGGGAAAAAGATACCATAATAGAATTGGATTTTTCTATTTCTGGAATATTTTTCACCTTAATAACTTAAATCCTTATTATTTCAATTCCCAAGAATATAAAGTCAAAATTATAGAATCCAAGAACAGAGGTTTAAAAAGAAAATCAGCAGCATTTGCATTGTTTTCACCTGTGCTACTGATGTAGGAAAATGAAGAAACATTTATATATATTTAAATCAGAATATTCTTTTAAGAAACCCAAAGATTCAACAGTATTGGTAAGATGTTTTACAAATCATTATTTTAAGTCTCAGCAAGATGGAACTTCTTTAATTTATTCAGCCCTTCTGACATAGTAATCTGAATAGCATTATCCATAATAATGGGATTTTACTTTCCTAATTTATCTTCCAAGATTTACTCTATCCTTCTTCTGTCTCCAAAGCTTTTACCATGGTGATTATCTACTGCAGTAGTAAAACCATAAGAATTCAGGAGGAGAGAGATTCTTCATGATTTTAGCTGCTTATGTTTTATCAGTCTTTTTGGAGATTTGTACTATAATAACTTTAATACATTTCCCAGAGTCCTTTCCCCTTCTACTTCTGTTTGTCACAATGCGAATCGTGACCCATGCAAACAACCTTTTCCCATGGAGAAAGATCTTTTAAAGTAGAACAGGTGAAAGCTAAAAAATGATTCAGTAGGATTGTAGAAATCAGTACTGTATTTTTAAGCTAGTAAAATGTAATTTTAAAAACAAAGTAGTACACCGTTTTTCAGCAGAAGCCTTAGTGAATACCCAAACTCTAACATGTTTTTACTTAATAACAACATTACCTGTATCTGGGGAAAAATTGCTAACATGCAGTAACTAATTTGCTACTGTAATATAATAAATACTTTATGGAATAGATTTATATTAGTGCCAAAAATTAAACAAAAATTTAAATAAAAAATTGAATTTCCCCTTTATATTCTTAATATTTTAAAAAATTTAGTGCTTCACAACTTGAGTAATTCACATAAATAATATGTACAACAATATGGAAATTGTACATTTCCTTAAAAGACACTGAAATGATTTGATTTTTATTTTGTTTTCAGCCCAATTTAGCAAACACACACACACATCCAAACAACTGGATATTTTATTATTATAAATATAATTGCATATTAATTACAGATGCATATTAATTGCAGTAAGTACATATACGTAAGTGCAGAAAACTTGAAAAATTAATTTGCTGTGAAATAATTTAGCCCATGTAATTTTTATTTCACAGCTTTCATGTTTTCATTGCAAGTTGTTATATAGTTCTATATTTTGAAAATAAAAATATTTTTTCATTCACCAACATCATTCAACTGACAAATTATTGATCGCTCATTGTTTATCAGAAACTAGGCTAGGCCCTGGACAAAAGTGAACATGATATGCATCTCTCATCTCTCAAAAATTTCTTATCATAAAACAGGGAATATAAATATTAAATAAATGAGTGGCATGAATCTGACTTTTTAATAAAAAAAATCTGATATTGAAAATGCATACCTAAAATAATACTTAAAATCTGAAAATTAGTAAGTGGAAAATATAAACTAGGCAAAGATCAATTAAAAATTAAGCAAAATTTGAGACAGTAATATTAGTGCCAAATCAAAGAGAATTTAAGAAAAAATTATTAACTAATTTAGCAAATATTTATTGAGCACTCACTATGGATTCATAGCACAAAACAGATAAAAATGAAGAGATAATAAGGTACATAATTTAAATATAGAGCATGGTAGATGACAGTGAGTACTACAAAGAAACTTAAAACAGGGAAAGTGGATTTAGACAGGAAATTCTGCAGTTCTGGTGGACTTGCTATTTTAAAGATGATAGCAAGCCTTACTGGAAAGCTTTGAAGGAAAAATGTGGCGCTACGTATGTGTCTCAGGAAAGACCATTTTTGGCAAAGGAAATACCAAATGCAGAGACCCAATAATGGGAATCCACCTAAAATATTTGGGTAAAAGAAAGGTGCTCAATAAGGCTGAAGTTGAGAAAGTAAAGAAGACTATTAATAGAAAGAGAAACAAGTCTTATGACTAAAAAACATAAACCACAAGAAGCAGTAACATTTGGAGAGGGCATTAGTGTTTTATCTACCTGAACATGTGCCTCAGCTCTCTATTTTCTGACAGTCATGCATTTTGGATGGGAATTATCCAGTCCTCAACTTGATGTGGGTCCTTACTGGCCTAAACTTTAAGTTTCTGTGATCTAGGCATGTTGCAATATGTAGATTTAGTTCATATATTATCTATTCCCCTGGTGATGGCACCTAAATACCTCCTACTTTGCTACAATCAGAATATTACTATTGAACTTCTTCTTATATATCTCTGTGCAATTTTGTTCAAAGGTTTTCCTGGGATTCAGAATGGCAAGACCACAAAACATGCACATTTTAATTGCAGTTAGTACTATTTTGTTAAGCTTCAAAAAGTCTTCACCAAATAGTGCCTCACCGTAGCACAGGAGGGAGAGTGTCTTGATCTTATCCAATTTTCTAGTTTTATTTTTTAATTTAATAGGTGTGAAGTAGTATTTTATTTTAATACTAGAATTAACTGAAGTAGTATTTTATTTTAATACTAAAACTAACAACTTCTAAATATTTACTAGATATTTGAGTTTACTTTTATGTGAATTGTTGATTCATAAATGTTCCTTAATTTTTCTATTAGGTTTCCCACAATGGATTGAAAAAGCTACTTGTTTTGTGCATGTTTGCATCTAGAAGTTTTCTAACAAGGCATCATATAAACAATAATGCTAAAGAGCTTTTTTCCCATTTTTAATATTTTGAATTGAAAACTACTTCAATGTCAGTTTCTGAAATAATAAAAAATATTTTGAATCTCATAAATATTAGAATCATATGAATATTGGTTTTGTTTTTTCTTATTAATTTATCAGTTTCTTGATCTTTATAGATATTAATCTTTTTTAATTAGTAAATGAGTAATTTGCAGAAGTTTTCTTCCAATCCAGCAGCCATTCTTGTCATATTCTTCAAAAAACAGAAATATTTAATTTTAATATAGTGAAATACATTAAATTCCCCCACCTCTATAATTTGTAATATTGGAATGTCTTATTTAAAGAATCCCTTGCAACCCAAAGATTACCTCAATTAATGGAAGAAATAAACAGGAGTGAAACCACATGAATGGAAAACACAATTGTGGTTTTAGGGTACCAATTGAAAGTTGGTTTTTCCTGCTCAAATTGATGTTAGGGAAGGATACAAGTAGGGAATGGAAGTGCTAAAAAGTTTAGTAAGAAAAAAAAAAAAACTTGCATCAAATCAGAAAACACAATCCTAAAACCACAGCTACCTGCAATTTGTTTATTAAGATTTAATGTAAGTTAGACCAAAAATTAAGCAAAACATGGTAAGCACTAGAGAACAAGAAAGAAGAAAAGTGTGAATGCCATTCCAGAATGCTCTGTAAATTAACTACAAATGCATTATCTTTCCTTCTATAAACTTGATACAATTTCTATTATTCATTTACTCTTCAACATTTTTATTATCTTCCTTTATATTCCTATAAATTTGGTCAATAACTGCTTATGTCTCTCATGAATTAACACTCAACTTGTTGGTTGCAAGGAAACACTTTCAAGTATGTCTTTATTGCCATTAATGTCTAATGTTTCTAACTCCCTGAAAAACTTGAAAAACATGTTTTTTTAAATACATTTAACCATTGTACTATCACGTTTTATCCTTTACAAAATCCAAACTCCATTTTGCTACCTGACGGCACTCTCATAGTATGTATACATCAGTGTCATATATATTTTTAAAGTTGTGGGTTTAAACAGAATACTAACAAGCTAGCTACACTTTTTTCTTCAGAATTTATGTATTTATTTATATATTTGTGCATTGATTGATTGATTGATAGTACTATAATTTGACTGATTATCTCTCAAGAGCTGAGAATTATCGGACATAATAATGTTTATAAAACCTATTTATTTATTTTTCTCCTTTCTGCCTCTTTAAATGAGGTCAACCACGTGATTTAAAAGTACAAGGTAGGGTGGAGCAAGATGGCAGCATAGAGAGGTGTGGCATTTAGTTAGTCCTCTAGAGCAACTAGTAAATAAACAGGAACAGCTAGTAAATAATCTGGAACAAATGTTGGGAAACATCCACGAATGAACATACATTGTATACCAGCCTGGAATGGGTGGAATGACTGAGACTGTAGCACAGAATTGTAAGTAAAACTCCATAAACCCAGAGCTGGCACCCCTCCCACCTCAGGCATGGCAGGCTGAACTGAAACACTGCTGTTTGGAAAAAAGGAACAGGTTACAGGGAAAGTAACTCAACCAAGATGCAATTGCAGTTTAAATTAACTGAATACAAGCTACATGCACAGATACAGAGCAGGAAGGAAAGCAGGTTTCTTCCAGCAGGGAGGAGGCAGGGCTGATGTGAAAAAAAAGTTACATAAATAAATAAAGACAGGGACTTTTGGACACAGCTGAACTCAGAATACTGGAAGACGGCTGTGTCCCAAGAAAAGGGGCACAGAGAACTGTATACCAACTCCAGTAGACTGGTGAAACAGAGGGGCTAGGATTGGCTCTGAAAAGGGGCTTTTGCTCCCCCCCCCTTTTTTTTCTCTGACTCAAAGTAGCCCATTAGAGAAAACCTCAGGCGTTTTCAGTTCTGGGCATGCTGACCCAGGCAAGGGTGGATTTAACAAAGCCAGAAAGACAAAAGAGGAATTCAAGTGGAGATGATAACTCCTTGGGGCTTGTATCTTCCCTAAGAAAAGGAGGGTGGGACCAGTCCAAGTGGCTGCCCTCTCTCAGAGAATTCAGACCCCAGGGCCTGGGGGAAAACAAACAAACCAGAAACAACTTAAGCTTGGCTTCTGACACCCTCAGCTCCTTGCCAGGTCAGGGTCCACTATGATTAAAGAGACCACATCTCTTTACACCAGTGGGGCACTGTAGGCTGACAAACACCACCTGCTGGCAGGATAGGAAAAGCACAGAGTCTAGAGACCTCATGAGAAAGTCTGTCAATCTTCTAGGACTCACCCTCATGGAAACATAATATTGAATACACAGCCTTTCCTGAGACCTGAGCCCATTCTGGTCTGGGAAAAATCTGATCAGGGCAATCAAGGAAACCAGGTGCCTAGACAACAGAAAACCACAAATGACAATAGGAAAAGTGAAGATATCACCCAGTCAAAGGAACAAACTTATACTTCAACTGAGATACATGAATTGAAACAACTAATTTATTAATTAAACAAATCCCCTAAATCAATTCAAAAATCAGTCCAAAAAGAAAATCAATGAGTTGAGGGGAGATATGACAAACAAGATCAAGGATATAAAGAGGACATTGGGCAAACATAAAGGAGAAATCAAAAGTTTGAAAAAACAATTGGCAGAACTTATGGGAATGAAAGGCACAACATAAGAGATGAAGGACACAATGGAGATATACAGCAGCAGAGTTGAAGAGGAAGAAGAAAAGATTCATGAACTGGAGAACAGGACATCTGAAACCCTACACACAAAAGGACAGATGGGGAAAAGAATGGAGAAATACGAATGATGTCTCAGGGAACTGAGTGACAATATGAAGCACATAAATGTATATGTCATGATTGTCCCAGAAGGGGAAGAGACGAAAAAGGGGCAGAGGCAATAATGGAGGAAATAGTCATTGAAAATTTCCCATCTGTTATGAAAGACATAAAATTACAGATCCAAGAAGCACAGCAGACCCCAAACAAAATAGATCTGAATAGACTTACGCCAAGACACTTAATAATCAGGTTATCAAATGTCAAAGACAAAGAGATTTCTGGAAGCAGGAAGAGAAAAAAGCGATTCATCACATACAAGGAAAGATTGATGACTATGTGCAGATTTCTCAGTAGAAACCATGGAGGTGAGTGGTATGATATACTTAAGATACTGAAAGAGAAAAACCACCAACCAAAAATTTTCTGTCCTTCAAATATGAGGGAGAGTTTAAAATATTTTCAAACAGACAATGACAGAGTTTGTGAACAAGATACCCATACTACAAGAAACACTAAAGGGAGCACTATAGAAAGATAGGTAAGGACAGGAGAGAGAGGTTTGGAGCACAATTTTGGTAGATGGTAGCACAATGATTTAAGTACACTGAACAAATACGACTGTGAGTACGGTTGAAAGAGAAAGGTTAGGGGCATGTAGACACTAGAAGGAAAGATAGAAGATAAAAACTGGGAAAGTGTGGCTTAGTGAAACCCAGAGTGGTCAATGATTGTGATAAAATTTATAAATATGTTTTTGCATGAGGAAGAACAAATGAATGTCAGCTTTGCAAGGTGTTAAGAAGAGGTGGCATTGGGGGGAAAATACAATCAATGCAGGCTAGAGTCTATAGTTAACAGCAACATTACAATGTGCTTTCTTTAATTGTGACTAAGGCAATACACCAAAGCTAAATGCCCATAAGAGGGGGACATGGGGGAAGGGTATGGGATTCTTGGAATTAGTGTTGCTGTCTTACTTTTTTATTGTATTTTATTTTAATTTTACTTTTTATTTTGTGGCTTTTTAGTTGCCATTTTTTCTTTCTTTTTCTTTGCTTTTTTTTAAGCCTTTTTACTCTTTTTGCCTCTTCCTCTCTTTGTAGCTGTATTTTATCTTCTTTTACTTTTCCTTTTGTCCTTTTTATTATTCTTTTGTTTCAATTCTTTTTTTGAGTAATGAATATACATAAGTGCTGATTGTGGTGACAAATGCACAACTAAATGATGATAATGTAAACAATTGATTGCAAAACTGTGGATGATTGAATGGTATTTGAACATATCCCTACAAAATTTCAGGGAAAAAAATAAAAAGAGGGACACAAGTGCTGGAGAGAAAAAAAAAAATACAAGATACTTTCCTATCATTATGAAATATGCCTTGTGGCCACATTTATTTAATCTATTTTGTTTGCAATATTCCAGGATATAATTCTTCCTGATTCGTTTTATAATACTTTAAAAGATTTCACAAATGGTGTCTTAAAATTATGCAAAATGTTTTATTGGTTAATAATATTCTCAAAAGTACAAGAAGGCAGTCTCTTTGGCAGGGGTCATTTGAATAACATCAGGAAGCCAAAATTTTGTTGAGATAATTGCCCCACTATACTCCAAGGTATATCAGTGTCTGAAATAATATTAGAGATTAATTTCTTGAATAAACTTTGAGTCATGTTCTGTAATACAAATATACTAATCTGCTAAAACATGTCATTGATGACTAAAAAAACTATGGAAAGTGCCCAACATTAAGGTTCAAATGATATGAACTTGAGTTATGGCTCTTCTAACTACTCTGTGCACTTGTTTGTCACTTCACCTTTTTGAATTTCATTCTCAACATCTCTAAAATGACAGAAGTGGAGTAATTTCCTAATTTCTGTGGTCTTATTTTGCTCTAAAGTTTGATGATTTTAAGATGTTGCCACCAATGTCTGACTGAAATTTGAGGGCTCTGTACACTCTGATGAATGGCTGCGAAAAAAATGTGAATACAAAGTGGGTTAATAAAGTATAAGATAAGGTAACCACACTTCACACTTGCAATCTTAAATTAGCTCAAAGCAGATCTCCTAGGTAATCAAAATGATTGGTACTTCCTCGATTTTCTTTACATTGTTTTTAAATCTGGAGCTTCTGTATTTTTTCCACAGCAATTTCCATATCTTCAAAAACTTTAAAAGCACAGATTAGAAACAACTGCACTTATTTAAAACAACTTCATATTCTTCCTGACTCAAAAGAATGTCCATGGTCCATCATTTTAATTTTACAATTGTCAGTAGAATAATTTACCACACCCATTTCTCTTTATTTTCTACAGCTAGCAAAACCATCAAACTTTATCTATCTTTATATCTAGCTAGCTAGCTAGCTCCCTCTATTACATTCCCCTCAATTACATGTGGAACCAAACTAAGTGTGCTCCACTGGAGAAAGTCACACAAAATTGCAAATTGGCTCCACTTTAGATTTACAATTACCAAGCACAAATGCAATCTTGATATAGTCCAGCAATTCTATACTTATCTGGTTTATTTGCTTTGTCATGTTCCAAAACCATTTCAGAATTTTACAATTTATTTCAAAACCCTGACTTCTCCAATTCCCTGGCTTATTTCACCATATCTGTGGCTTGGATTTCATTCCTTTCTTCCTTCTCAGTACCTTTACAGGCTTCATTATTCAGGCTCTTACTTATTTAATTCTCTCAATCTTATCCCTTTCTTAAAAAGGGTCCTTTTACTTCACATTTCCCTTAATGATTGTCCAATTCCTCTCTCCATAAACTTCCTAAAACATTGTCTGCACTGTGTCTATTATCTCATTTCCTTCTCATGCTGCAAACCAATCTCTCTCTGTTTTCACCATCCATAGAAATAATTCTCTCTAAAGGCAAAGAACCTATACTCATTCCTCAACTTGTGAACTTTTAAGCAGCATTTAGTACTCCTGGTTACTCTTTGCTTTCAGAAATTCTCATATTTTGTATTCCTTGGCCAATATTGTCTTCCCTCCTGCTATGTCTCTAGTTGTGACTCCTTAAAATGCAATCCTAAACCCTCTCCTGTTCTTACACTGTTCTCTTTATGCAATCTCATTCACTGTCGGCTTCAGATACCACTTATGTTATGGCTGATGGTACACAAAACCTGTGGTCTACTTGACTTATTTTTCATCTTCACTTGGATGTCTCAAAGGCATATTGATATCATTACCCCACAACTAAATTCATGAACTGAACTTCTGCATCGAACCTGATATTAATCCAGTATGCCCATCTCCTGAATGGATTCAGCATCTACTCAGACACACAAGTCAGAAAACTAGCAGTTACCCAAACTCTTTCTCCTGTAATACAATATAAAAACTTTAATTTGCATATACCTCCAGAATATGTTTACTTTTATGCATCCAACTGTCTCCACCCGAATCAAAACTACAGTCATCAACTATCTGGACTACTACAATGGCTTCATATGAGCCACCTCCCAATCCATTTTTTTTTTTTTTTTTTTTGGATTGCAGTCAGTGAACTTTCCAAAACAAATCATACTATCTCCTGTTCAAATACTTTAATGGGTTTTCATTGCATTTAGAATAAAGAAGTAAGAACTATAGGGCCCTTTATTTTCTGATTCTCTGGCTTTACATCATATGGTGCTGTCACTTGCTTTCTGCCTCCTAGCAGCCCTGGACTTCCTTCAGGTCCTCAAATGAACTAGGCTCTGTCTAAAATATGGCCTTTTCATATGCTGCTACCTCTGCCTGTTGCACTCTTCATTATCCCAGACACACTGGGTTTTCCCAGGTAACAAAGTACTCTTCAGGACTCTGCTCTTGAGTGACCTCCTCCTTGGCATTGCCCCATCTCTAAGACTAGGTAGGATTCTCATTTTACGCTTTTAGTGTCTGCTTTTGTTCACCATCATAGTACCCGAGCTAATGCTCAAAAATTAAGTTTGTGTGTATGTGTGGGGGGGTGCTAAAATATTTTCTTTGCCTATTAATATATACTACCAGGGAAAATTAGCAAACCCCAAATAAGAGAGAAATCTGGGTGTGCCTATAGACTCCTGAAATATTTGAACCAATGCATCTGGTGCTAACTGCTTTAATATTTTCTTTTACAAGGGTGCACAGACTGATATGGATCTAAAGTATCCTTGAAGGCACGAGACCCTAAAGTTAACTGAGCACAATTGAGTTCTACATTTCATCTCATTTGTCAGCCCAAGGCTATTCCATGAGTGAAGGCATGCCCATTTTTTATCTACATCCTTCCCATTCCCCACATATAGGTCCTCCAGTGCTCATCAGTGTCTTAACTTGTTCATAGAAATACTTTTCTTCATGTGTTCTGATGGAAGTTTATTATTACTCTTCCATTTGATTTTCATACAAGACACATTTTTCCCCTATTTCCCACTTGGGACTGTTGTATATTTCCCCTTGACAAGGTATTTGATAGCTAGTACTAAGACTTTTTATGCCATCCCTGCATTTCTCTCCCTAAATCTTGGAGAATCTTACCACAGTTTGAATATTTCTGGGCCTGGAATTCCTGGCGGCTTAGGAACTCCTAACTTTCTAAAGTGTATGCTCTTGAGACTTGAACAGTAAACAGAATGCATACCTTATATTTCAACCTCTGTTATTTAGGAAAGTGGCCACATTTCTAAGGATACAAAAACAAGTGGGAAATGTGAATTCAAGTTTATATCAGCACTAGTAGAATTTCTTATGTTCAGTGTAAAAAGTCTGAAATCCTTTTCTTGGGAAACCATATCCTACCCTAAGACCTCAAAGCATTTTATTACAAAAGATCCTGGCTTTACATAAAATTGCTTAGTTCTGAGAAAAGAATGGTACTCTTTTGTTGTTCCAAAATTTCTATATAAAGAGAATAGAAAATGCTTTTTGTATTGCCTACCTAATTTAAAGTTGTTTTTGAAATTTTCACATTTAGACCTTGAAATGTATTTAGAATATTTAAATGATAATATGTTGATATGTAAATTGCTATAGTGTTAGTCAGTTTACTATCACTGACCCAAACCAGTAGCATATACCTATCAAAAGAGAATGTAATAATTGAGTTAGCTAAGATATAAAATGAAATATTTCCCCCCCAAAAAGGTGACAAATTCTCAAAAAATGTGAGAAAAAATGGGATTTTGATATTCCTGCAATACTATCTCATTTGGTAACTGATTTTCCTTTTTCTTGATTGTACAAATTCTAATTATTTGGACATTTTATTTATTGCTTATATTTATAAATAAATTTTAATGCATGTAACATATGTTCAGAAAAGTACTCAAACTACAAGTACATGGCTTGATGTATTTTTATACACTTAGCTACCTTTGTAATCCATTCTCAGATCAAAAATGGACTGCAGATTTAGGCATGTTTCATATCTAATTTCATTCATGGGATATTTTAACATTGACTGCCTTAGTCTTTGTGGCACTTCTTTTCTTTTTTCTGGTTTATCTGTGTTTTCCCACTTTTATCTCACTTATTTTCAACCTATAAATTTTGGAATTTACTCCTTCGTTATACTCATTAATTAAACACTCAAGCACACATACGTGTGCACACACACATAGTAATATAGTTAATATGTAAAAGAATAGAGGCAAAGAGAAATGGCTGCAGTGATAAGGATTAGAAATGCACCAGTGTGCTCTAGATCCTATATAGAAACAGCAGTTAAAGCTATAAATTCTCCTCATTTTCATTTAACTGATACATTCCTTCCTGTTAGCTGTTTTGACAATTTGGCATGCATTATAATTAACAGCATTATCAAAATCTCTTTAGGGAGCTTTTCTTAGTGTAAAATTAATATACTTTAGACATAAAAATCTGAGTTTTTGTGCTTAGTACATGATACAGATCAAGAACAAAAAAATACATTTTCTTTTAAGCATTATAGGTAATTAGGGTATATTCAATGAGTTAATTGACATTTCACTAGAGATATTTCTCAATTATTAATGATCTCTGAGGAATAGCCCATTAGTACAATATCCACTAATTCAAAATAGCCTTTTTCACTACAGCAATTGTTCTTCCAAAATCAGATAGATAAATCCACTATTAAGAACTGTTTAGTGTCAGTTAATTATAAAAGTTTGCAACAACAGCAGTGCATTGGCCTACAAAGGAAAGAAACATACTAGAACTGAACAATTTGAGGAACGTGAACAGATTGTTCCCCTTCACCTGCTTCCTTTTAAACATAATCAAGAATATACTTCATAAATTTGTTAAAGAAGTCCTATTCACTATTTCTCTTATAGCATTGATTCCTTTACTTTGAAGACAGTTTTGTAAAAATAGGGGCACTAAAGTGACAACAAAATAATTTATTTAAACCAAAAATATGGATTGAAAAGAGAGGAAAGAAAAACCCTGAGTTGTAATCCTTTACATTTCTATTCAAATTTTCTTAAGAGAAACCACTAAAACTCACTGTATGCAACAATTCACTGTAGAAAGGAAAATGAAAGAATCTCAATTAAGAAATAATCAGATCTATCCTCACACCATCAAACAGAAATCTATCTGAATCATTCCACTTGAGAAATTCTGCTTCATATTTTACAACTCATTTAGCTCCAACAATCTTCACCAGCTAGAAGTTTTCCTTTTATATCACAAAGTTCCCCAGGATGCAAGGAAGCATTGCTGGCTGATAGAAGACAAAGCATCTGTAATTTCTCTTGTTGAGAAGGGACTATTGAATTTTACAGTTTTAAGATGACTTCTCAAGAACAAGAAGGGCTAGTGAAGCAGAGCAAAGAGGGAGTAAGCCGAGAGATTTGGAAAAGGTTGCCACATTCATTCAGAATTTCAGCTAGAAGTTTCTTTGGTGTGATGGGAGGGACAATGTTAGCTTCCTATGGCTGCTGTAACAAATTAAGATAAACGTGGTGACTGAAAACAACACACATTTATTCTCTTACAGTTTTGGATACCAGATGCCCCAAATCAGTTTCACTGGTCAGAGATCAAAGTGTTGGCAGTTCTGCAGGAGAGACTGTTCCTTGCCTCTTCCAACTTCTTGTGGCTGCTGGCAATCCTTTGCTTGTGGCAATGTCACTCCAGTTTCTGCTTCCAGGGTCACAGTGCCTTCTCCTCTTCCTTCTGTCTGCCACATCTTTTTATGTTTCTCTCTTATAAGAAGATTTGTGATTACACTCAGGGTTCTCCCACATAATCCAGGATAATTTCCCCATTTATGGATCCTTAACTTAATCACACCCGATAAGATTCTTTTTCTGTGCAAGATGACATTTACCATTTCAGGCATTAAGACCAGATGTCTTTTGGGGATTAGGCAAGGTGCTAAAGACTAAAGAAGGTTTCAAGGTCAAGGGCTGTATATAAGTAACCCCTAACTTAAGGAACTACAGAACATATTTAGAATAAAATATTATGTTTACATGGAATTTGAGAAAAAGAAGATATAGAATACTGTCCTTCCATAAGGTTTGCTATAAAAATCAAAGTTTAGTCACTCAAGAGTAGTGGCAAGTAGAAATAACAATATTTCACATTTTTGTACACTTACAGTTATAATTGCAATGTTTTGGCATACTTTTTTAAAAAAAATCTCGATTTATGTCTTTAGGGATTCTTTGAGGTAGACAGCACAAATTATATTCCCATTTTGTAAATGGAACAACTGAGGCTCTGAGAGCTTAAGGAATGTGTTCAAGGCAAAACAACCAGTAAACCCAAGTTCACTTGGAACTGACAACAAATTCAATGCTGTTCCCCCACCCCCAAGCATGTTGGGTTTTAATATATCTCAGATTTTTTTTTTTTTTTTTTTTTTTTGCCTTCACACACATCTCAGTACCTCCGGGGAATAAAGTATTGAAATCAAGGCTATGACACAGAGATTTACAGAGCTAAAGCCAGTGCTGCCAATCAGCATCCATGAGCTCCAGAGTTAGAGGTGGTCAAAGCTGTCAGCATGAAGAGACCGAATCCGCTTTCTTATAGTTCAGAGACTTTATGTTATTCTGGAAGTTGAGAAAGCAAGTCAGCATCTGTAGGGGAAGAAAGGGTCTGGCAGTGAAGCTGCTGGTTCTCCTCTCAATTTTCTAGCATGCATCACTCTGTCTTTACATGTTCCTGACCCTCTTGTGGAGGGACAGGCATGCACCTTCTACAAATACAATGCTTTCTGAATATTATGTGATTTTAGGGGCAAAAATAGAACCCTATGTTTCTTTTCTAATTGAAGTAAAGTCTTACCTCAAGATAGAGGGAAATTTTTAGGATTTTTAAATTCATACAAAAGATTTTGGAAGTAGGCTTCTAATATGTACAAAATTCCATCTCTGCTTAACACATTTAGGCTCTTGTCTTTGAGCATTTTTTTCTATTTAATAACTTAGCAATTAAAAGCCCAATAATACAGTAGACATGGTTGCCAGTGTGTTATTCTTATGCCATTTTCTATAACTGATTAAAAGGGAAAAGTAAAAGGTTAATTTTCTAATTACATACTCCATGAGGTAAATTATGCATGTTATCACATACATTGACACACTGTAACGTGCACTTTATGGAAAAGTGATTTTATCTGAAGCTATGCACAATCAACAGTTTATTTTAGGAAGCAAGTAGGCAGCTTTTTTTTTTTTAACAAACCAGTAAAACAAACAAACATACAAAAAAACCTGCCAATACCAAAAAAATGTGTTTATAGACAGCTTTTGCCTTCAAAGTAAACTATGGCTTTTCCAGATCACTCCGTTCAACCATGCTTGAAATGAGTCAAGTACAAACTTTCGCGTCAGATCTGGATTTAACCTCTGCCTCCGCCATGTACTAGCCAGGTGACCTAAGCATATTCTTAAATTAACTGAACATTGATTTCTTCACTGACTCATGGAAATAATTATTGTGAGGATGTAATTAAATGCAGAAATGTGGTGATATATGCAAAGCAACTAAAGCAGTGTCTGTCACAGAACAGACTCTCAATAAATTATAACCATGATAATGAGTCATGAAAGAAGTCGAAAGCGAGGAGCGGAATATATGTATTAAGAATATCCTTAATTAGAAATGTCAGTTTAAACAAAATCTTCCTGGACCATGTCCCCGTTTAGTCTACCCTTGCAAGGAAAGGAATGTAAGTCTTAGAGATAGAGATAAATAGTTTCTTGTGATATTTTTTACTGCTGAGCTCACAGTGTTTCTATGAAAAGCAGAAGAATCAGGAGAAAGAGAACATTCGTGCATTTAGCCTAATTAGTATATAAACCTCAGGGAAGTTCCTAAGACTTTTTAAGATCCGTTCTATGCAGCATTCACACAAACTTGCCTGAACCAGCCCTGCTTGTGAAAATATAAATGGAAACAGCTTCAAGAAGTTTGGTGACAGAAAAGAAAATCTGAAGCCAAATGAGAAGTCCGAGTGACTTAGGTGTGTTTTGTACCCCTGGTTCTAGTAGAACAGCCCCAAGCTAAAAAATACCAACATTTAAAATATTGTAGCAGTTGCATTCTACAATTATCATTAGTATTAGATAAGTTTTAGATTTTTTTTAATATAGCATTATTAGTGAAAAGTGAAATACTAAGATAAGAGGCACTTGTATACTTAAACTTGTATAGCATACTTCCTTCCATTTTTAGACAGAGTAAACTTACCTTTTATAATTACAATTTAAGACAGAGAAAGAGTGTGGTAATTAGAGTAAGATCCGGATTCAGATCTTAATCTCACCAAAACTGTGAAATGAGTTAATCATTTTGAATCATAGTTTTGTTGCTTGTAAAATGGAAATAACACCAATATTAGAGAGCTATTCGGAGGAATCAGTATTAGCACAAAAAAAGACTAATTGGAGCCATTAAATGAATAGTTTTGAGTGAATAAACAAAACAATAAAGCGTACCCTTTCTTTGAAAATATTTATGCTATTTTCTACTTAAGAAAAAGAAAAAGAAGAAAAGAATACCAGTTTCAGAGTGAATAAAAATCCCATGAATGATAATACAATCTGATGAAAATTCCATGCTAGGAGAAAAATAAAAAACAATTCAAGCCTGAGACTTCTCAGAACCAGTCTTCAAAAGTTCTATCAAATGATGATGCTGTCTCTAATGACTGATCTTTGCATTAATATTACAAGTTTATGCTGTGAAAAGGAGGGAAAAGGAAGATAAAAGGCAATGTTGCTTGCTGTAATTGAATTATTGGCTGGTGATTTAAAATGAAAGAAGCATGGAGAAAATTGTTTCTTTTCCCCCATTTAAAAAAAAAAAATGTCTTTTGGAATAAGCAGCCAAGAGTAATAGAACAATGACAAAATATCTGGTGATGTTTATGATACCCCACTTTATCCAACTCTCTTAGACCTTGGCCTTCTTTCCTAATCTCAATCTGTCTCTTGTTACTGAGAGAAACATGATAATCTATTTTCTTTACCCACATGGTTTGAAATTTTATCAAAATTTCACTTTTCCCCAGGTCAGCTTCTTATTGCATCTCTGGACTTATCCTTTGCCTAATCTTTTTTATTATTATGGATATAGTAAGGAATTCTTTTAGCTCAAACCACTTATTTGACATTCCCTTTTAACTTTGACATTTCTCATCATTGATAAAGTAGCAACATTGTTTTCTGTCCTGGTTTCAGGGTATAAACAAGAGATGAATGAAAGAATCCAATTCCAGGCTTTTGAGTTCTAAGATTCTTTTTTAAAACAATCTGAAAACCTAAACTTTTATTTTTTTTTAATTTCTAGGAGCTAGGAACTTGAAAAAGAAATGGTATCTTCTTCTGAATTCCAAACGGCTTGGATTGAAAAGATAAAGAGTCCAAGTCTAAAAAAAATACAAAAAGAAGTGTTTCTATTTAAAAATATTATTGGAAAGATGGGGTAAAAATTTATAAAATTAATTTGGACTCAAGGAGACTTGAAGTTATACCTGCTAGAATAAGATGTAGCAGGTTTCAGTGGAGTGTGATTAGATTAAAAACTATCTGGATTCCTGAGAATGAGTCCCATGCCCCACCTCTATACCTGTACCTCACCTCTGATCCTGTACCCACCTGTATCCCCACCTTGGGGCTGTGTTTGAAAGGAGTTCATATTTGGTATGAAGACGATGTGCATCTGAAGACCAGTGGGATGCTGAGACCACAGACTTTGGCAGAGGACAACAGTGTACAATGATAAAAGCCTCCTAAATTACATATCAGAAGAGGCCAGAATGGACAGGGAAGAGGAGACATATAGAAAATCCCTTCCCCAATACCATGAGAATACATACAAACTTTATTTTTTTCCCCTACTTTTTTTTCTATGTAGATGGAGAAGAAGAGAGAGCAGGAGAATATTCAGCTGACTCAGTTCCAATCGAGAATCAATCTTTAAAACTCAGTAATTGCGTAATTCACCTTGCATTTGCAGGATTAGTTTTCTTGTTACTGAGTGAAAATAGGAGCTTAATTTTACTACTATTTTCCAGCCTTGGTAATTTTTTATTGCATTGTAGTATGCTCCATGGACTTGTGTTTTGTTAACATAATACAAAACAGGCATGGACTATAGCAGAATCAGGTTGCATGATAGGTTATTATCACTCAACTCACTCTCTACAGATGTGCCATAGCCAGGTGGTGAATAAATTTTTGTACAAAGGAAGGAAGGATGGATAAAATGAAGAAAAGAAGGAAAGGAAGGAATATTTTTGCACATCTTATTTCTCACCATAAATTTTAACCTCCCTATGCAGATGCCATTTTAAAAATATTGTATTTTATCTTGAAGTTAACAAAACACAACACAACACAACAAAAACACACCAGTAACATTTTATCTTAAATATGGCCATATATACTGTATTTGATGCTTTTTCCTCAGGCAGTCCATCATTTTCTTAACAATCAAATAGTGAGCAGAACGTGAAATTTACACACAAATTTCAGACTGGTAAGGGATGTGTATGAACTCGACATCAGGACAAAGATCATTCCAATAAGCAAGAAGAAATTAGCATATTATATGTGAAGAAGCTGAATATCCTATCAGAGAAAATTAGTAGGAGAAGAAAAAGCATGGGGAACAGATCTACAACAGAATTATGTCCGAGGCACAGTGAATTGGGGCAATTCCTCTAGCCCCGAGTGGCAGTGGCTTGGCAAGGCAGCTGTAAAAGGGATATGACTTCATCAGCTTAAACTAAAACATACAAAGGCTCCTTTATAATGACTCTCGTTCCATAAACTGCTCTAGGTTCAACAACACATGGATGGTGAGATGATGCCCCCTTTCTGCTCACTGCAACATTGTTTACTTTCTCTATTTGGAATGTATATTTGGCTTCAATGTTGTCTACAAAATATCCTAAACTTTCAGAATTACAAGATTCTACAGAAGCCATTCAATCAAATCTTTCGACTAATAGACTGATCTCTTTGATAGTTTGACTGTGGTTTGTTAATTTTCTTGTGGTATGGTAGGAGCATGTTGGAAGCAATGAAGATAATTTCGGGATGTTTGTTTTTCCTATTCCTTTGTTTTATAATTTTTTTTAAATTTTTTTGATAAATAGAGTTTAATTAAAAAAAAGAAAGAAAAACTATTGACAAACAGGCAGTCAGTGAAGGAAAAGGCACTGACTTCGTGAGTCAGTTTCTTAATCTCTTAACCATACAATCTCCTCAGAGAAATCTATGTCTTGCTTTCTATTAGTTAAAAACACAACATTGTGAATGTAATTAACAGCACTGAAACATATATCTGAATGTGAATAAAAAGGGAAATGTTAGAATGTATATATGGTAACGTAATATTTCTTTTTAAAAGTTCATGGAATACACAGTGAACCCTAAATTAAATCATAGGCTATAGTTAATATTGCAATTATAAAAATGCACTATCATCAATTGTAAGAAGTGTTCCATGCCAAAGTAAGGTGTTAATATTAAGGTAGGATATGGGAATCCTGTATTTAATGCATGATTGTTCTGTAAACCCACAACTTCTCTAATAAAGGGGGAAAAAACACAATTGGCTATATATAGGATGATCCAACAGAAAACTGACCACATATAAAGAATGTATGATATAATTTCATTCATCAAATTGTCATCATGACTTTTGTTCATAATACATATTGCAAATTATTTACTAAAATGATAATTCTGCAATCACTGAGCCCAACTTTCCTGTTTTTATGTCAGAATCTAAGACACAGGAAAAAAATTCAGTTAGTATATATGGTCACACAATTTAATAGTGGCCACGTTGAGATCCAAACCCTAATCTCTTGATTTTCATGTCAGTGAGTCTTCTACCAACAGTTAGAATTATCTGTTATGGTATCAGAGTTCATAAGATTTTGTATCTTTCTTCATGGAAACTAAAATTCGTTTGGAGAGAAAAATATTAGATAAATTCCTTAGTGTGACATATATTAGTGATAGGGACAGCTGTCAGGTTTCAGTTAATAAAATCCAAAACCATAGCCTAGACTATGGCAGAACTTGTTAGTATAATAGATTGCTATCAGTCAACCAATTCTCTCTGGATTTGCCCTAGCCAAATCAGTTACAGAATAACTGGAATATTTCTTTAGACTGGCCATTTACAGATTGTACTGATTCTCCCATTATTGCTGTTGCCTTGTTACTATTTTCACCAGTATGTTTTATTTTAAGAGCATCTCCACCTTCACATAATTTCATTTTCCTAAACTTCCTTAAGACATGCCCACTTGAGATACATGTTTTTCTGGAGAATGATTTTAAAGTAGATCACACTCAGGCAAAATCCAGAGTACACAGGCTTAGACTATGCATGTGTCCTCAGCCTCAACTGTTCAAAACTGATGGACATTACTGAATGATAAGTAGAGATGGTAATAAGAAGTGAAGTGCAGGCTATTATCTGCAACATTTGAGTAAGCAAAGCAGGGTAAATGAAGAGCTACCTGAATTATTTTTTTTTAATTTAATTTTATGGTGATTGTTCACATACCATACAATTATCAAAAGATCCAAAGTGCACAATCAGTTGCCCATGGTACCATCATACAGCTGTGCATCCATCAACACAATTAATTTTTTTTCCAATTTTTGAACATTTTCATTACTCCAGAAAAAAAATAAAGACAAAAAAGAAAAATCAATTCCTCCCACATCACCAATGCCAAGAGTTCCATACCCCTCCCTTTTGTACTCCTCTTATAGGCATTTAGCTTTGGTATATTGCCTTGGTTACATTAAAGGAAGCATAATACAATGTTTCTGTTAACTGTAGTCTCTAGTTTGCATTGATTGTAATTTTTCCTCAGTACCACCCTATATTTAACACCTTGCAAGTTGACATTCATTTGTTCTATTTGTTCTCCCTCATGTAAAAACATATTTGTACATTTTATCACAATTGTTGAGCACTCTAGGTTTCACTGAGTTATACAGTCCCAGTCTTTGTCTTGCTTCTTTCCTTCTGCTAACATGCTCCTAACCTTCCTCTTTCAACCATACTCACAATCATCTTTGTTCAGTGTACTTACATTGCTGTGCTAACATCACCCAAAACTGTGTTCCAAACTTCTCACACCTGTCTTTTCCTTTCTGTCTGTAGTGCTCCCTTTGGCATTTCCTGTACAGCAGATATCTTGTTCACAAACTCTCTCATTGTCTGTTTGTCAGAGAATCTTTTAAACTCTCCCTCATATTTGAAGGACAGTTTTGCTGGATATAGGATTCTTTGTTGGCAGTTTTTCTCTTTCAGTATCTTAAATACATCACACCACTTCCTTCTTACCTCCATGGTTTCTGCTGCGAAATCCGTACATAGACTTATCAAGCTTCCCTTGTATGTGATAGATCACTTTTCTCTTGCTGCTTTCAGAATTCTCCCTTTGTCTTTGACATTTAATAATCTGATTATTAAGTGTCTTGGTGTAGGTCTATTCAGATCTATTCTGTTTGGGGTACACTACATTTCTTGGATCTGTAATTTTACATCTGTCATAAGAGATAGGAAATTTTCATTGATTATTTCCTCTATTATTGCTTCTGTCCCCTTTCCCTTGTCTTCTCCTTCTGGGATACCCATGATATGTACCTTCATGTGCTTGATGTTGTCATTTAATCCCCTGAAACATTGCTCAAATTTTTCCATTTTTTTCCCCTATCTGTTCTTTTGTGTGTAGAATTTCAGGTATCTTATTCTCCAGTTCCTGAGTGATTTCTTCCGTCTCTTGAGATCTGATGTTGTATGTCTCCATTTTGTCTTGCATCTCTTCAGTTGTGCCTTCCATTTCCATACATTCTGCCAGCTATTTTTTCAGACTTTTGATTTCTACTTATATTCACCCACTGCTTTCATTATAGTCTTCATCTCTTTTGCCATATCTTCCCTAAACTTGTTGAATTGTTTTAGCATTAGTTGTTTAAATTCCTGTATCTCAGTTGAAGTATAAGTTTGTTCCTTTGACTGGGCCATATCTTCATTTTTCTTAGTGTAGTTTGTAGTTTTCTGTTGTCTAAGCATTTGGTTTCCTTGGTTACTCCAATCATGTTTTCCCAGACCAGAACGAGCTCAGGTCTCAGAAGGAGGCAATATTCAGTATCAAGTTTCCCTGAGGGTGTGTCTTAGAAGATTGATACACCCTGTGAGGCCTCTAAACACTGTGATTTTCCTAACCTGACCAGCAGGTGGCACCTGCCAGCCTGTCGCTCCTGACTGGTGTAAGGAGGTATGACCTCTTTAGTTTCTGTTTTGGCTGTTTTCCTCCAGGCTCTGGGGTCTGCTTCTGAATGGAAGGCCAGTAGTAGAGCTGAGCCCCACCTCCTTCTTCTTAGGGAAGATACACCCTATAGGGAGTTATCATCTGCATTTAAATAAATTCTTTGTGTCTCTGACTTTGCTATCTCCACCCTTGTCTAGGTCGGAGAACTGCAAACTGAAAATGGCTGAGGTTTTCATAGCTGAGCAGCTCAGATTGAGAGAGAGAAAAATGGACAGAAAGTCCCCTTTCACAGCCAATCCATGGACCCCCAATTTCACTCATTGGCCAGTGGTAACACCTGGTCTTCTGGGCTCTCCCTCCCAAGATAGATGAGTCTTCTGGTTCTTTAAGGTCAGTCATCACTAAAAGCCTCTGTCTGCTTGTTGGGCATTTGAAGCTTGTATTCATCTGTCCACACTTGTTGATTAAAACTTGAGATGGAGCTCAGCTGAGCTATATTCACTTGCTCAGAGAATGCTGTGCCACTCTCTACCACAGTGAGGTTTTGCAGCTCATCCTCCCATGGGGGGAGGGGCTCTCAGCATGGTTCCACAGCTTTTACTTACAGATTCTGTGCTGTGATCTCAGGTATTCCTGCCAATCCAGGTTGGTGTATGATGTGTGGACAGTCACAGTTGTCTCCCAGCAGTTATTCTAAATTATTTACTAGTTGTTCCTGGTTGTTTATTAGTTGTTCCAGGGGACTGACTAAATTCCACTCCTCTCTATGCTGCCATCTTGCCCTTTCTTCCCAAATTATTTTTTGAGAACAAACCCAATTCTATCTTATTATAACAGAATTCTGCTGTTTCAATTTTTATTGTTGTTTTTCTTTATTAAATCTTTGAATCCATATTTTCCATGATAATTCTCAATGTGTCTCCACCTCTCTATAGGTGTTAAATGAACTTTTGTTCTAGACTATTATTTCAAGGATGCTTGTATTAACCCAGCATTAGAGGATACAGATGCTATCTGCCTCCTGGACGAAGGGATATTTTATTCTTAACCAGGATAACAAAGATAATGCCTCCCTTTGTATTAGTTAGGGTTCTCACATAAGGTTTATACATACATGGGGTTCTGTTTATATATACATGAGGTTTATACATA
The DNA here is from genome assembly GCF_015220235.1 of Choloepus didactylus. Taxonomy (NCBI): domain Eukaryota; kingdom Metazoa; phylum Chordata; class Mammalia; order Pilosa; family Megalonychidae; genus Choloepus; species Choloepus didactylus. The sequence goes on along the minus strand of NC_051312.1, from coordinate 40,126,533 downwards.
AAATTATATAATAGTTGTGTATGTATATATGTATGTATATATGTAATGAAGTTTATTATAGGATTGGCTCATGCTACTGTGGTGATGGGCAAGTTCAAATTCCAAAGTGCAGGGCACAAACTAGGAACTCTAATGAAGGTTTTCAATGAATCCTCCAGGAAAAGCTGTCCAACTGAAGTAGAGACGGAAATTCTTCCTTCTGACTGCTAAAATCATCAGTTCTCCATTTAAAGCCTTTGCCTAATTGGATAAGACTTTCCCTAATGCTGAAGGCAATCCCCTTAGTTGATTGTAGATGTAATCAGAAATAAATGCAATCAACTTACTCCAAAAAGTATCCTCACAGACACAAAACCTAGCCAAGTTGGCGCATGAACTTAACCATCACACCTTCCAAAGCAAAATTTGGCAAGTTTTCTAGCTGTCACCTTTAAAAACTGAGGTTTCCTAAATGCTGTTTTCCTCAACGGTGATAAAAACCCACTGTGTGTACTGCATCCACCTTGCCTTCTCCATCTTTCTATAGGACTTAGAGGCCCCGGGAAACTTTTGTGAACATGAAGCTCATGCTTTCTGCTGAGCTCTGAGTAGTAAAGACCTTCATCCCTGACACAGGAATATCATGCCCATAATACTGTGGAAGGCTAACTTGTTTGCCTGCAAGTTGAGTAAAATGCCATGGCCTTCACTGTTCTTGATGTACATCTCAGATACCCTTTAGCTTCTAAATAAACTAGGAGAAAAACTCATCCTATTCAGTGTGAGTTGGTCTAAGTTTTGTAAACTTCATGACCTAATCATTCAATTTCTAGGAATTTATCTTAAAGAAATTGAAGGATGTACACGTATATAGATAGATATCTTCATAGCACTTTCCATAACACATTCCTGATCAAGGCAGTGAATGAGAAAATTCCTGACTTATGCAATTTGTGGTTCAGTCAAGCTCTGCCTGATACATGCCACTTCTCAAGAGTTGTCTAATGTCCCCACAAATTAATCTCTCTCATATTTCCATTCCTAAGATTTAATCCTACTTCAGATCTAAGTCTTTGCCACCCATCATAATTGTCCAATGGACACAAATTTACTCTATATTTACTTGCTGTAAACTATAGCTAGACAATGTGTTCCTGCTGTCTTTAAATACCTTCATATACTTTAAGCTCTAAATCTAATGTCACTGAAAAAGGAAAACCTTTACAGTTTCAGATTTATGAACATTTCATTTCCTCCACCATGGCAGGTGACTAAAATACTTAGCTTCTTGAAACAGAAACTCTTCTATTTACCATAAATGAAAAACATGAACAACAAGAGTTTATATTCTATATTTCCTCAATCTTTGGACCTAGAAATGCTTATAATTTGACTTTCCTACCTTGAAAGAGATGCTGCCAAAGATTGATATAATTTTGGTAACTCCCCTTAAAGTTTGATTTTGATCTTTCTGGAAACATGGTAGAGTTTCTTATTCTAAGGAAAGCTAAAGAGGATCAGATTCCAGGTTCTAACTCAATAAAATCATGTACTTGTGACCACAGGCATCTGTGATCAGGAAGGAATCAGTCTTCTCTGTCCTTCTGGAATTTTGCTATTTCAGTCATTAGTAACAAGGATTAGTTCCCATAACAGCCCTACCCTCTATATTGTCATATGAGAAGAAAAGTCCTCCTTCACTTTATTTATTCCTAAATCTAAATCATTACATCATTATGAGAGTGGAAGTAAGTGTGGTAGGATGGAGGCTTATTACCTTTATCTTACTTAGATAGTTGTATTTATCTGCATTTTCTAAAATGAATATATACTTTTAATAATTAGCAAGAAAACAATAACACTGTATGACAAAAATAGTGAAAACTGACAGAATTATAAGTGTAGGGGATTGAAAGTAGATGAGTATGCTTGTAAGAATCACTCTGTGAAATGGGCTGGTGAGTCATTTCTACCACTCTAGATAAATAAAAAAGAATTTGAGCAACCACGAAAGCTACTGAAATAAAATGCCATGCATTTCCTCAGTAACACTCAGGGCCTAAGAATGGAGAGTGTAAAAATTGCTTTACCAGGGCCTGGGAGTAGGAAGAAGGAAGCAGCAGAGTGTCAATAACATTGAGGATTTTAAATAGGAATAAGTTTATTGTTAAATTTTTTATCCAAATTGTATAGATAGGCAAGTGAAAGAGCAGGCTTGAAACAAGTGGAAAGTAGTGATTAAAAGAGGTCTTATTGTGAATAAAGAGTGTTCTGAATGATGGAACAGAATGAGGCAGTAGAGGACTCTGGCCAGGGGAGGATACTTAAGATATTGAACTCGTGTAGATAAAAGAGTTCATTGCCTGGGGCAATGGGGAAGTCTGAAGAACCACATGCCATTTAGTAAGTAAAGTAAGAGTATAGGGGGCCATCACTGGAGTTTCAGAATTCCAAAAGTTAGGAAGTCAGTGTGTGTGTGTGTGTGTGTGTGTGTGTGTGTGTGTGTGTGTGCATTCATGCATGCTATCAGATAGGGAGAAGGGGATGAAGGAATGGAAGTGAGTGAGAGGGGTAGGGGAGTGGGGAATGGAGAAGAAGGAGAATGTATACTTTCTCTCAACATAAAACTACTATAATCTTTCATCCTGCTGCTTCTTTTTGCTGTCTCTGCCATAGTACCAACTCAGTGAAATTTGGGAAAGAAATAAAAGTCCCATAGAAATTTAAATCAGCACCTAGGCACTTCTCCAATTTAGTCTGCTGGAACAAGCCATGAGATACATGCAGCAAATTCAATATAGGAGAAACAAAGGGATTTTACCTTGCCTTTATATGGTTAAATAAAATACTTTACCATCAGAATGCATATCTTGAGGCAATTAAAGCAAACTGTCAGATGATTCTTTAAATTTAGACTCCTACAGTACCCCAAAAAGAAGTAAACCTCTAGTTTACTTTATCTTACACTCTATTTTCTTCTTTAACCTTGGACTGCCCTTAGTGTCTGCTTTCTTCACCCTGTTAGCATTGCTGGAGAAAGCCATAAACCATACAAAACAAACTGTGCCCTCTGCAGCCAGTGTATTCTGGATGTAATATACATCTCTGAATGATTAGGAGATATTAGAACTTCTATTGGACTAAAGTTGGGGTTCAGGTTCTTACTAGCTAATCCAATAGTGTTATAGAGCATCTAGAACACAACTTAATTCAAATGTATTTAACATGCACTCAATATCAATATCATTATCATAATATTTTTAGATCACTTATTTATGTAACTTCACTAGTTTCTTCCACAAACCCTATAGCATTTTATACAGAGCGAAAAAAGCTCAGAGCAGATTAATTGCTTACACAAGGTCACACAGTGTTGGAGCCATATTTTAAAATTGAGGAATCAGTCAGTATTTATGCCCCTAATGATTATACTCTGTTTCTTTAAGCTACTTCTGACTCTAAGGGTGGGAGCTGGGATCCCAGAAGCATCTGTAAGGAATGTCTGTGAACTCTGTAGACACATATTTTAGACTTAAATCTTCACTCTATTACGTACTAAATGGGTCATCATGAGCAAGCTTACACATTCATCCATTTATTCATTATTTGTTTGTTATTTCTTCACTCATTTATATTTCTATACTTTTATTCATGCATTTCATACACCAAATGATAGTTATTGAGGACTAATAACTGCTAGGTTCTAGGCTTAAATGCTTTGAACATCAGTTCATTATCCCGACAAACAAAATTGGAGGTAATGCCCACTTCACAGTTTTCTATAGGATTAAATAATCCAAAATAAAAACACATCTAGTACTGTATATGGCCCATATACTCAATAAATGGTTAAACATTTTTAAACTTTTATTATTATACTGTGTACCCTTTTGCTTTATGATCTCTATCTGATGAAGTGACTAGATGTAACGGTCAGTTTAAAGTCTAGTTGGTGAGTTTCTTTATTCTAAGAAATTAGAAAGGGTTTAGGAAGATATGTTTTACAACTGCCCATGGAAAATGCCAAATGGAGGATGAGTACGTCAAACTTAGTCCACTTGGCACAAATATAAGGTAAGTATTAGGCATAGATGAAAAATATTTTTTCAGATGCAGATATATGATAAGATGCTCAAAACCAAGAGGTGGAAATTCTAGGAAATTCTTTGTGGGGGAAGAACAATAGATTAAGAACCCAGCTCTTCATGAAAAAATTGATACTAGGAGGTGAGCTCATCAACAAATATTTGATAATTCCTTCAAATATATATATATTTAAAAAATAAATCATATAAAAATAATGTCAATATATATTGGGTGAATGACAATTCATGGGTCTTAACTTAAAAATATTTCCACTCAGCCTCTTATGTTATAATTTTTCAGGAGTAAGCCCCACTATACTTTTTTGATATATAAAAGTTGTATACTATTTTCTTAATTCTTGGTTATGTGCATATATCATTTGCAATGTTAGTAACTTCTGATTTTTTAAAAACTCAGAATCCCTTAGTATTATGGGTTGATTTATGTTCTAATTATTAGTACCTCAAAATGCTACCTTATTTGGGAATAAGTTCATTGCAGATATAATTAGTTAAATTAAGATGTCATACTATAAAAACTTCACTCACTAAGTTTATCTTTCAGAAACTTAAATGCTTCAGATTGTGCCTATGCCAGCTAAGTCCCAAAACCCAGAGGCAACAGCCTCTTCAAGAACATCAACTAGATGTGTCCCTTTTGCTCATAAAGTTGACACCTCTTTTCAACATGAACATATTAGGGTGGTCACTGCCTAGACATCCCTGAAGATCAGGAAAGTGATTAGAGGAAGAGGTAGCAACAGACAAGGTGGAATTTAACAAAAGATTGTGAATACTGAATCTTGATATAATTTTCTTTTTCTTAGTTGCTAGACTATTAGAATAGCTAGAAGGAAAGAATGGAAATGGTGGAACTGCAACCCATAGCATCCTTTGAAATTTGTTCTATAGCTACTTGTTAAATTGTAATTTGAAAGCTATACCTTTTTGTATATGTAATATTTCACAATAAGGAAATAACTGAAACTATGGTACTATAACTCATAACAACTTAGGAAATTTCCTGTATATCTACTTGGTAAATCATACTTTGAGAGATATTACCTTTTTGTATATATGTTATATGTTATCTTTCATAATGAGGAAATAATTGAAGCTCTGAAACTGTTACCTATAATACTCTTTGACATTTGCTCTCTAACTACTTGTTAAATTGCACTTGGAAAGTTATCACTTCTATGTGTATATATTATATTATACCATAAAAATATGATTAAAAAAGAAAAAAAAAAAGATGAAGTCATACTGGTGTAGGGTGGGCCCGTAATCCAATCAATATGACTAGTATCCTTACAAGAAGAAAAGACATAGAGAGAGAAGTTTCCCATATGAAAACCAGAGGCAGAGATTGGAGTTACACTGCCACAACCCAAGGAATCCCAAGGATTGCTGTCCACTTTCCAAAGCCAAGAGAGAGACATGGAACAGATTTTTTTTAGAAAGTCAGAGGGAACATGACCCTGCTGACACCTTGATTTCAGACTTCTGGCTTCCAGAACTGCAAGGCAATAAATTTCTGATATCTTAAGCCACCCAGTTTGTAACAACTTGTTACAATAGCCCCAGACAACTAAGACAATTAGTCATTCTTCCTATGTCATGCATAATACAAAGTGACTTTTTATTAAATATTCTCTATTCAAATATTTTCATTTATACAACATAATATATAAATAAATACATGTATAACATATCATAAAAATAAAATTTATGTGGCTGGGGAAGGATTAAAGGTTTTGATCCACATTAACCTGTACAATTTTTTTTTTATTTTTTTATTGAGATTGTTCACCAACCGTACAATTATCCAAAGATCCAAAGTATACAATCAATTGCCCATGGTACCATCATACAGCTGTGCATCCATCACCACAATTATTTTTTTTCAATTTTTAGAACATTTTCATTACTCCAGAAAAGAATTAAAGACAGAAAAGGGAAACTCAAATCCTCCCATAGCCCTAACCAACCCCCACCCCTCCATTATTGATTCCTAGTTTTGGTATAGTACATTTGTTACTATTGATGAAAGAATGTTAAAATACTACTAACTGTAGTATATAGTTTGCAATAGGTATGTATATTTTTTCCTATATGCCCCTCTATTATTAACTTCTAGTTATAGTGTCAGACATTTGTTCTAGTTCATGAGTGAGATTTCTAATATTTGTACGGTTAATCATAGAAATTGTCCACCACAAGATTCAGTGTTTGATACATTCCCATCTTTTAACCTCCAACTTTCCTTCTGGTGACATACATGACTCAGAGCTTACCCTTTTTACCGTATTCACACACCATTCAGCGCTGTTAGTTATTCTCGCAACATGCTACCATCACCTCTGCCATTTCCAAACATTTAAGTTCACCCTAGTTGAACATTCTGCTCATAATATGCAACTGCTCCCCATTCTTTAGCTTCATTCTATATCCTGGTAACTTATATTTAATGTCTATGAGTTCACATATTATAATTAGTTTATGTCAGTGAGACCCTGTAATATTTGTCCTGTGCGTCTGTCTGCCTTATTTCACTCAATATAGTGCCCTCAGGGTTTCTTCATGAACCCATATTTTTTAAGATGGTTTTCTTCACACATCAAACATTTCATCCTAAGTAAACAATTGTTGATTCCCTGTATAGTCATGGATTTATGTATTCGGCACCATCACCACTATCTATATAAGGACATCTCCAGCTCTTCCACAAAGAAGGAGGAAGAGTCAAAGAAGGTAGAAGAACAAAAGAAAAAGAAAAAAGAAAGAGGAGAGAAAGACAGAGAGACAAGGAAAACATGACAGCTAAAAGCAACAAAAGGAAAGACAGCATTGAACTAAAGTAGAATAAAGAGTCAGACAACATCGCCAATGCCAGGAGTCCCATACCCTTCCCCTATGTCCCCCATCCCACATGCATTTAGCTTTGGTATATTGTCTTTGTTACATTAAAGGAAGCATAATACAATGTTTCTCTTAATTATAGTCTCTAGTTTGCAATGATTGTAATTCCCCCCCAATCCTACCCTATTTTTAACACCTTGCAATGTTGACGTTCATTTGTTCTCCCTCATGTAAACACATATTTGTACCTTTTATTACAATTGTTGAGCACCCTAGGTTTCACTGAGTTATACAGTCCCAGTCTTTATCTTTCCTCTTTCATTCTGGTGTCCCACATGTTCCCAACCTTCCTCTTTCAACAATGCTCATAGTCATCTTTGTTCAGTGTACCTACATTGTTGTGCTACTAGCTCCCAAAATTGTTTTCCAAACCTCTCATGCCTGTCTTTTCCTTTCTGTCTGCAGTGTTTCCTTTAGTGTTTCCTGTAAAGCAGGTATCTTGTTCACAAACTCTGTCACTGTCTGTTTGTCAGAGAATATTTTAAGCTCTTTGTGCTGGTTTAAATGTATTATGTCCCCCAAAATGCCATTTTCTTTGATATAATCTTGTGTGGGCAGACATTTCAGTGTTGAGTAGATTGTAATTCTTTGAGTGTTTCTGTGGAGATGCACCCCACCCAACTGTGGGTGATGACTCTGATTAAATAATTGCCATGGAGGTGTTACCCCACCCATTCAGGGTGGATCTAAATTAAATCACTGGAGCCATATAAATGAGCTGACAAACTGAAGGAACTCAGTGCAGCTGTGAGTGACATTTTGAAGAGGAGCTATGGCCAAGAGGGACACTTTGAAGAATGCACTGGAACTGAGAGACGAGCTTCAGCTTACAGACATTTTTGGAGACAGTCTTTGAAGCAGACTTTTGCTCCAGAGAAGCTAAGAGAGGACAAATGCCCCAAGAGCAACTAAGAGTGACATTTTTGAGGAGCTGAAGCCTAGAGGGGAAACTGGGAGAAAAACATTTTGAAACCATAACTTGGAGCAGACACTGGCCCCGTGCCTTCCCAGCTAACAGAGGTTTTCCAGAAGCCATCAGCCATCCTCCAGTGAAGGTATCTGATACTTGATGTGTTACCTTGGACATTTTATGTCCTTAAGACTGTAACAGTATAACCAAATAAACCCCCTTTTATGAAAGCCAATCCATTCCTGGTGTTTTGCATTCCAGCAACATTAGCAAAGTAGAATAGATTTTGGTACCAGGAGTGGGGTGCTGGTGCTGTTGAGTTTGCAAATACCAAACATGTCGGAATGGCTTTTTAAATGGATAAGGGGAAGGTTCTGGACGAATTGTGAGGAGCTTGATAGAAAAGGCCTAGACTGCTTTGAAGAGACTGTTTGTGGAAATATGGACTCTAAAGATACTTCTGACGAGGCCTTGAGCAGAAATGATGAATGTGTTGTTGCAAACTGGAAGGAAGGTGATCCTTGTTTTAAAGTGGCAGAGAATTTGGCAAAACTGAGTCCTGGTTGTTGAAAGCAGCAACCTGGAATATTTAGCTGATGAGCTCTCCAAGCAAAATATAGAAGAAGTAGCCTGGCTTTTACTTGCAGCTTATAGTAAAATGCAAGAGGACAGAGATAAGCTGAGAAATGAACTCTTAGTTTCCAAGAAACCAGAAATTGATGGCCTGAAAAACTCTGGGCTTCCATGGGGTGAAACCCCAGAAGCTATAGCCCAATGTGAGGAAGTAGCCAAACATGGAACCCAGCTGCCATTTCAGTACAAGCCAAGATTGGAGGAGTTAAGCAGAAAGGATTTGTGGAAAGTCCTATTGTCTGACAGCTTTGACCCCTGTGTGCTTCATGCAAAGCCAACAGAATTTTTGTGAGGGCTTTATAGACAGAGATGCTATCAATATGGACTGGAGGAGACAGACAAGGAACAAATTGAAGGAAAAATTTCTTCAAAGACAGAGCCATGGAAGTTGAGGTCTGGAGTCAAGACGTCTTGGGCTGGGAGAATGGAGTGGCCCACATGCATGGGAAGGGTAAGTTTGCCCTGGAGGTTGAGAGTGGCCTTCAGCCTTGATGCTCAGGAAATGTTCTGCCACCCCAAGTCCCAAAGAGGGTGGAGCACATTTCCAGGGAATTGGGAAGAGCCTGGCTGCCACCCAACTGCTCTGAAGGGGTTGAGCATGTACCCTGGAGATGGAAGGGAATCCAGGTGCTGCCCCGATTTTTGAGGAAGGTGGGGCTGAGAAAGTGGTGTCCCCAATGTGTGGCTATGTTGCTGAACTCACCCTGGCATTTGGATAGGAAAGGGCTGCCAAAAGGGCCCTTAGGAAGAGTTAGAATCCTGCTCTCTCAAGCTCCAAAGATGCAACATCATTCTGTAAATGACTCTCAGACTTTGAAATCTAATGGAGTTTGTCCTGCAGGTTTTAGGAACTGTTTTGGTCCTGTGAACCCTGTTTTCCTTTCAGTTTCTCCTTATGGAGAAAGAGAAAGAATGGGAAAATATGAGCAATGTCTCCAGGAACTTAAGGACAAAACAAAATGCAGGAATGTCCTATGAATGTCCCTCCTTTCTATATTGGAAGCACATAACTTGTTCTAAGTTTGCAGGTCCACAGTCAGAGGGGAATTTTGGTATTTGACAGGCCACACTTGTAACTGATTTAATGGAATCTTGTACTTAACTATTGTTACTGACATGATTTAAGTTTTTGTGATATTATGATTGGATGAATGTATTTTGTATATGGAAAGATCATGTCATTTTGGGGTCCAGGGGGTGGAATGCACTGGTTTGAATATATTATGTTCCCCCAAATGCCATTTTCTTTGATGTAATCTTGTGTGGGCATATGTATCAATGTTGATTAAATTGTAATTCTTTGAGTGTTTCCATGGAGATGTGCCCCACCTAACTGTGGGTGATTACTCTGATTGGATAATTTCCATGGAGGTGTTACCCCACCCATTCAGGTTGGGTCTAAATTAAATCACTGGAGCCATATAAATGAGCTGACAAACTGAAGGAACTCAGTGCAGCTGTGAGTGACATTTTGAAGAGAAGCTATGGCCAAGAGAGACACTTTGAAGAATGCACTGGTACTGAGAGAGGAGCTTCAGATTACAGAGACATTTTGGAGATGACCTTTGAAAGCAGAGTTTTGCTTCAGAGAAGCTAAGAGAAGACAAATGCCCAAGAGCAACTAAGAGTGACATTTTTGAGGAGCTGAAGCCTAGAGATGAATGTCCTGGGAGAAAGCCATTTTGAAACCAGAACTTTGAGCAGACATTGGCCCTGTGCCTTCCAAGCTAACAGAGGTTTTCCAGATGCCATCAGCCATCCTCCAGTGAAGGTACCCAATTGTTGATGTGTTACCTTGGACACTTTGTGGCCTTAATACTGTAACTATGTAACCAAATAAACCCCCTTTTATAAAAGCCAATCCATTTCTGGTGTTTGGCATTCCAGCAGCATTAGCAAACTAGAACACTCTCCCTCATATATGAAGGACAGTTTTGCCAGATACAGGATTCTTGGTTAGTGGTTTTTCTCTTTCAGTATTTAAATATATCACCCCACTTCCTTCTTGCCCCTATGGTTTCTATTGAGAAATCCACACATAGTTTTATCAAGCTTCCTTTGTATGTGATGGATTGCTTTTCAATTGCTGCTGTCAGGATTCTTTCTTTATCTTTGCATTTGATACTCTGATTATTGAGTGTCTTGGCATAGGCCTATTCAGATCTATTCTGTTTGAGGTATGCTGTGCTTCTTGGATCCATCATTTTATGTCTTCCATAAGAGATGGGAAATTTTCATTGATTATTTTCTCTATTATTGCTTCTGCCCCTTTTCCCTTTCTTCTCCTTCTGGGACACCAATGACATGTACATTCCTATATTTTGTTTTGTTCTTGAGTTCCTGGAGACATTGCTCATATTTTTCCACTCTTTCTCTATCTGTTCTTGTGTGTGTAGGCTTTCAGGTGCCTTGTTCTCCAGTTTCTGAGTGTTTTCCTCTCCTTCTTGAGAGCTGCTGTTGTATATTTGCATTTGTCTTCATCTCTTGTATTGTGACTTTCATTTCCTAGATTCTTCCAGTTGTTTTTTCAAACTTTGGTTTCTACCATATGTACACCCAGTGTTTTCATTATATGCTTCATCTCTTTTGCCATATCTTCCCTAAACTTGTTGAATTGATTTAATATTAGTTGTTTACATTCCTGTATCTCAGTTGAAGTGTAAGTTTGTTCCTTTGACTGGGCCATACTTCATTTTTCTTAGTGTAGGTTGTAGTTTCCTGTTGTCTAGGTATCTGGTTTCCTTGGTTACCCCAATCAGGTTTTCCCAGAACAGAATGGGCTCAGGTCTTGGAAAGTGGGAATAGTATCTGATTTTCCTGAGGGTGTCTTAGAGGATTACTACACCCTGTGAGGCCTCAAGTCACTGTGCTTTTCTGCCCAGCAGGTGGCACCTGTCAGCCTGTAGCTCCAGACTGGTGTAAGAAGGTATGGAATGTCATTGTTTTCCCCCTGGCTCTGGGGTCTGGTTCTGAGTGCAAGGCAGGTAGTAGAGCTGGGCCCCACCTCTTTCCTCTTAGGGAAGATAACTCCCCTAGAGAGAAGCCATTAGCATTTGAATAGACTCTGCCTGTGCTATCTCCACCCTTGTCTGAGCCAGAGCTCTGGGAACTGAAAATGGCTGAGGCTTTCTCCAATGAGCCAAAAAAAGGGGCAGAAAGCCCCCTTCAGGGCCAGTCTGCAGCCACCCTCTGGCTCTCCAAGGTCAGTCGTTACCAAAAGCCTCTGTCTGCTTGCTGCAGATTCATAGTTTGTATTGAGCAGTCCATGTTTGTTAATTAAAACCCCAGTTGGAGCTCAGTTGAGCTATATTTGCTTGCTGAGAAAGTGCTGCTCTCTAGCACCCTGAGGCTTTGCTGTTCGGGTCATGGGGGGAGGGGGCTCCCAGCTTGGATCTGCAGGTTTTACTTACAGATTTGATGCTGCAATCTCAGGCATTCCTCCCAATTCATGTTGGTGTATGATGAGTGGACAGTCATGTTTGTCCCCCTGAAGTTATTCCAGATTTTTTACTTCTTGTTCCTGGAAGTTTATTAGTTGTCCCAGGGGGAAAAACTAGCTTCCACTCTTCTCTATGCCACCATCTTCTTCCCAGTCCAACCTGTACAGTTTTCATGTTGGTTTGATCAAGGTTGAAACTCCTATCTGGGGATTGTCAAGAACTATTCAGTCAACCAAAAACAGATTGTTAATCAGTTGTCATTTAGAATGCATATAAGTATGAGAAACAATCTCTGTAACTCTTTAACCTTCTTATGCCTTAGATAACATTTTGAATTTTGGAATTTTTGTCAATAAACCTATATCCAGGAGCAATCGATTAAGTAGTAAACACTTGCCTTCAACCTCCTTCAATTCTTCCATCCTTTCTAGTGTCTTGGTATGCATGTCTTCAGGGGTACAAATTCAATTCAGAGGGCAATTTGACTTGTTTAATTTCCTTATTACAAAAATCATCTTATCTGTTTGGTCCTTCCTTAAAATTACCCAGCACAACTACCCCTTAACCTTCTGCTTTCTTTCATAGAGAGTACTTTTGATTGAATGGTAGAAGGTTTTTGGCTATCAATATCTATAATTCTATATTCTTTTATTTACTTTTAAAAAGAACTGTCAATTATATACATTAAAATAAGATTTGCTTTTCCCCAAAGAGGAGAGCCTATGTTTTATTTATACTCTAAACCAGAGGTTTTCTATGATCAATGTATTACCACGCATACATATCTTTGAATGTTGTGTTTTTCATGCTTATGATGTCTTTTCTGTAACAAAGGACTTCTCATCAAATATTCTAAATGAAAACATAATTAAAAATCAACAACTAATGTGCTAATTTTCATTTTGTTTTCAGAGTCCTCAATATTAAACTTCCTGATGAGAACTGAATGCAAAAATATTTGTTTGACCACTTAGACTACAATGTATATTTTTCAATGTCAAATGCTCAGAAATCGAATATTGCAAATAATGGTTCAAACAATAACAATTAAACTCTCCACTCCAGTTATTGAAACTTACCACATATGGATAACTTTGACAATAGTTGGTTTTTGTCATGCTAGCAACCCCCTGTTGCTATTGGATGAGTATTTACCATACCATACCATAGCAAAAACACAATTTTGGATTACTATGACGTATTTCTTCTTTCAGATATCAATATAGGAATGTTACCTGAAATATATCTATAAAATTGTGTCTGCCTATAATGTTGGTGCTGGGAAAGAAGGATAACACATACTTAGTTCTAAATATTTCAGTGACAGGACCACTTGGATAGAGTGAGCATGACTGAAAATGCTATGTTATCAACCATGACCCAGCGAAGTGTTTTACAAAAGTAATTTTGATTGTAGTAAGACTCTAGAGTGTTGAACCTGAAAGTGAAATTAAGTCAAACATGAAGCCATGCAAGATGTTATTCCTATCAGATGCTGATTAATGCATACACTTAATTTAGAACTTAATAGTAAGTTATTAAAATGGGAGATGTCAGTCTAAAAAAAAATGATTGACAGCAAGAATTGGAAAGAGTTACAAGTTAGGTCTGAAGCAGTATTGAAAACATTTGTAGTGTGGATTTTTCAGTTTGGAAACTGACCAAATAATTTGTCCATTATTCTACCAAACTTGTAATGGGTGCTTACTACAACTAAGACCCTGAGGTAGTTACTGTGATTTCTCCTGAGATAGGCACTGATTCAAAGTTAAATGAGTTATAGATCATGTCATCAAGGAATCTGAACTTAAAAATACATATGTATCCAAATGGATGTGTTCAGACTGACTAATGTAAATACTATAAGAAAGGTAAACTACTGTTATACATCACTTGCTGTTGAGGCTAGCCCATTAATAATTCTCAGATATGTTGCCATTTGAGCTGTCTCATAAGATTTGGTCTTTTAAGATTTAGTTATGTAGATCCAATGCAAAGAAAGATATTGCTGGATAAACAAAGATAAGGAAATACCTGACCTGTGATTGGATCCTAGCACATTGCTAAAGGCTGTTAGTATGTGAGATATGTAAAGATTGGTAGCTATGTAAAGATTAGAGAGTAAATATGGACAAAATAATGAAACCAGATCATACAGGTGTCTGAATGACAAACTCAGAAGGTCAGATTTTACTTTGTTGACAGGAGGAGGACCTGAAGGTTTCTGAAAAGAAGAGGAACATCTAGGAATCTAAGTTTTCCTCTAAGAACCCCGGGAAAAAAAATGTAGAAAAATTGATACAATCTCATTATTGGTCTTAAAGATGGCCTGGAGTTTTTTGGACGCCATCAAGGGTATGCATTCCAATTTATTTCCAAGCTACCAATTTTTGCCTTCTTAAGACTGGTCTCACATATCATATCAGTAAAATGCTAGAGTATCCAAATTTTCAACAGAATCATTAAGGCCTGATCAGTATTGTTGGATGAAATGACAATTGAGGTGATCTAGAATTGCAGAACATTTCAGTGAGATTTTTTTAATTGGAGCTTAATAAAAATTTGGAACTCAATGCCTCAAGATTTAATAGAGTTTATTTTCATTTGCATTCAAATGAGAAACTGGTATCATGTGTATGCAACTTTTGAAGGAACAGCTCCAGCAAATTTAGGAGGAAAAAAAGACAAAAGCAGACCCCCACTACAGTTTGAATTTCAGTATGCAAGCTCTAAGTGTTTTAAGTATTTCAGCTGATAAGTCAAAGTTAGTATAAAAAGATAAAACATTTTCTTATTTTCCCAATCTGAGTTCTGAAGTTTAATTGTATAATTTATGGCATCAAACTGGGAAGGAAATGTCCAGTTTGCCTTTAAATATAACTAAAATGTTCTCGGCTTTAGCTCTTCCTAGCTCATGCATTCTGGCATTGGAAATAAGGGCCAGATGGCCACCCAGTATTACAAGCACCTCATGGTGATGAACAAGTGACGATTTGCTGGATGATCAAACATAATTTAAGATCTGTTAACCTTAGAAGTCCAAGATAGCATAGTGACAGATTCAATCATTTTTTTTAAATGCAAACGATTACCTTTTCTGCCCCAAGCTGCTCCCCACTCTAACCAGATAATTTTCAAATTTACATTGCTGAGGTGTAAAGCCTCATTGTATTGCTCAGGTATGAAGCACTTTATTACATATCCCAAATAAAAGAGATGTCCATCCAAGGCATAAGCAAGCAGATAACATAGAAACTCTATAGCTCTTTGGAAAAGACTAGATATCCCCAAATATAGAAGTATTTAAAAATTGTGGGTACCCTAAAAAGTCAATTGAATTTTGCAAAATGTGTCAAGATAGTATTTTCCATAAAAGGTGATGAAATAACAGGATATCCACCTGCAAAAGCTAAATCTTGGCCCTTACCAAGCACTATGTACAGACATTAACTTGAGATAGATCATGAACTTAAATTTAAGAGCTAAACCTATATAATTTCTATAAGAAAACATAGGATGAAATCCTTATGACTTTAGATGAAGCAGAAATTTCTTAAATGGTACAAAAGCATGAACCATAAAAGATAAAAAAGACTGTGGGTCCAGGTGCTAATAGATTTAATTTTCTTCCAGGGCACTTCTTTCAGAAGTCCAATATAGCTCATGTCATTTTATATTATAGTCCTGATGAGACTTTCTACTTTGCTAAACCGTGAGATCCATTAGGGCAAAATTAATTCTTCAGATATCTTGGTATTCTGGCATCTAATATGGTGTCCATCACTTTAAAAATACTTAGTAAGTGATTAATAAGGAAATAAATGTAGCAGATTAAACTTTTCTCCATTTCTTTTATTGCTGTTACTACAGGACATTGGAATATAATGATTAAAATATATTTCCATTCAACCATATGTCTACCAATGGGAGCCCCATGAAACAAAGTCAAGGTTTTAGTTTCTTTTTATGAGAATACACACATCTTTCTCAAATGCATATTTGACCTTTCATGGCTTTATATTAATATAAGAATTTAATTTTCAATACTCAACATTTTATCTATATGCTGTTCAATTTCCTTAAATAGAAGAACATGATAATGAATACTCTTATCCCAGAAGTAAGCACAAGGAATGATTTGTTTTGCTCTGCTGTCTCATATGTGCATAGAATCCCAGAGCTAAAAAATCATGACCTTCAGCAGTTGGCCTCACAAATGCTAGAGGCTGCAATATTGTGATGAAATCTGGTGTCCTGTAGGAGGCATTTCTAATGTTTTTCTTCCCCTTTTATCCACGAGCTCCTATCAGCAGTTAACAACTCTTGTTGATCGTTGCCCTTATTTTTTTGTGCTGAGCTCAAGAGCAGCAGGAGACATACATACTTCTGAGAGACTAAGACCACCCTGAGTGCCACACTCCCACTCTTCACTCAGGAAGTCACTCCATTGCACAGAATCACCACAATCACCCATGCTACTCTCTGTATAGAATCATCTCCGGAAAACATTTCAACTTTAAAATAAGCATGCATTCTCTGAAAATTCCACAGGAGATGTCAGGAAAGAGAAAGAACACTAGAGAAGGAAAATCCCTACTTTTATAAAGTCATTAAATTATTAAAGCTTCATGATGTGCAAGAGCAAACTTGTTCCTATAAACTGGATTAGAAGAATGTCACCCTCAAGCCTCCTTTCATTATTACTTGATATGTGCTGAACACCAACAGGGAGTTTCGATAGCTTTTAGGATAACCCTGAATCATTAACATTAATGATGAAGAGAAAAAGAAAACCAAAAAACTAGCAAGTCCTCTACTCATTTTTGGAGTTAGAATTTTTCCTACTGAGGACTGGAAAAAGCTTTGCCTAGGAGGTATAAGTTCATAAGAAGGTCTTCTGGAGTGGTTTGGTGGTGAAGTAACCTATGATACTAGCAATCCATTTTAAGTACCCATTAAGAGTTAATGCACTTGCTTTAGACAAATAGGTACCCCATGACACTGTCCCTTCTGAGCTCTCTGTATCACACGTTTCCCTGTAGCTGGAACCAATTGATTCCCAAATTGAGGTCGTCCCCTAAATCTCATCCTAGTGATACCTACCTGCTAACTAAAGACAATATTCTCCTCCTCTTCTTTACTGATTCAACTGATGTTTTACTCCTACTGCCCTGTGCTTATCACTGTGCTCTCTGCTTTGCACATTCTGTCTATATCACTGTAAACCCTGTATATCTTTCCCTTTCCAAGATATACAGATTTACAGATGTAATATACATATACACATATACATGTATACCTATATATGCATATATATGTGTGTGTGTATATATACACACGTGTGTGTGTGTGTGTGTGTGTGTGTGTGTGTGTGTGTGTGTGTATGTACATATATACCCAGATTTTTCTTCCCAAAAGGGAAGAAAGCTAAACATTACCTCCAGGTACCCTGGCCATTATTTTCCTCAAACATATCTATCTTACTTCCACGTGTTACTTCTTCCTAGAATCCTCTTTTTCCAAAACTTTGAATATTTCTTTCCTCTGTTTTTCAGGTCTTAGCTTATTTGTCATCTCCTGGAGAAACCCTTAAGGATCGCCCAATTTGGACACTCCACCCATCTATTCTCTATTGAATTATACTTTTTACTTCTTAGCACTTACCACTGTCTAATGCTGTGTCTCTAAGTATGCATTTTCTCTCCCCCACCAAATCCTTGTCACCACCATTCCATCTCTATGAAAGCAGGGACCCCATCAGTCTGTTCATGCCTATTAAATCTAGTACTTAGAAAAGTGGCTACCTCCATACAAGCATTTTCTAACTATTTGTTGATTAAATGAAGAAAAAGAATAAAGACCCTATAGAGATGGGCTTTCAACCTAATAAAGTCAGAGTGGGTGCAAAAGTAACCCACACTGCTGACATCATTTCTCTCAGAACAAACCCTATTTATATCTACTCATATAAAAAGTAGTTTGAAGCCCTCATTCTGCACAGAACACTGTAGGGCTTATCAAAATAAATCATGTACCAATCCTGCCCTTCTTTTGGATTTTGTGGTCTTACTGGGCAGATGAGATATATAAATAAGTGACTACAACATAAGTCAAAAGAGAAATATAGGTGAAGTCCATGGGATTTCATAGGTGAGTGCATGTACCTCTACTTGTAGGAATTAGAGAGGGTTAGGTCACAGAAACATCCCAGTTGTGTCTTTAAGATGTATATAAAAAAAATTATAGAGATAATCCAGACAGAAAAAAGAAAATACCAGAAGCTCAGACAGGCATATATTTTTTTTTTTTTCTGAAAGGGAAGTGTTTAGAAGGTTTGGCTATAGGAAGAAAATGAATGCTCTTGAATGGCAGGATAAAATATCAGACTTTAATCTGCAGACCAACATTTCCCAAATAGAGTACCTGCATCCCTGGCTTACCAGGAATAAGTGGAGCCAAATGCTAAATATTCCACATACGCCTTTATCATCAATTTTACTTTATAACAAGTAATTTAAAATGTATAATGGGGAAAAATGCAATGTATGCAATAAATATGAAGATAAAATATGAAATTTCAGAGAAATGTCTAGATCATGGCAGGTCACTTTGGGATATTATAGTAATAAAAACAACAAAGTGAAAACTGGTGCTATGGCAGTGGTGACCAAGCTATGCTTGCAGGACAAGTTTAGATCACCTATTTTGTAAATAAAGTTTTATTGGCATACAGCCAAGCCCATTCATTGAGATATTGTTTCTAGTTGCTTTTGTGCCTCAATGTTATGTTTCAGCAGTGTAACAGAGACCATAAGCATAGCAAAACCTGAAATATTTACTCTCTGACGGTTTACAGAAAACACTTTGCAACCTCTGCTATAGGCAAAGGGAAACCACCTAATTTTTTTTTTTCTGAAAGAATAAAACATAATTAGAACTGTGTTTGGGAGAATTTGATTTTATGGACACATGTAAGATGAGGTAAAATAGATACATTTCAGTAGCAAGACAACAGATTAGGAAAAATGAAGGAATCCAAGTAAATGTTATAAAGCAATGACAGTGAAGTGAAAAAGAGGGAATAAATTTGAGAAATATTATAATAGAATTGCAAACCTAGTAAATAACAGCATGAAGAAAAATCAGTTGATTGAGCTCTAGAGCCTGAGTTATTGAGAAGCAATAGATGTAATCAAAGAAGGGAATTCAGAATTAGAACTAAATTAGGGGGTAAAAACATGTCTACATTATTTAATATATTTGGGGATTTTAACAGAGCAGTCTCTGGAGGCATCCAATGAGTTACCACTTCAACTGAAAAATAGAATTCATTTAACTATCTTTCACTGATGCATTAGTTAGAACTATGGGAGTTGCTTGAAAAAGAATTTGTAGAGAAATGGAAAGACTAAAGGTAAAAAGAAACACCAAACTTACAGATGGCAGAAAGAAGAGAATGCTGAGATATCTACACTTAAAAATTTGCCACCTGAAATTGCCAACTGAATAGTGGTCTGTTCATTCCTCAACATGCTTCAGGGAAGATATAAGTTATACCATGGTGTACATAAGTGGTTAATCTGTAAATCAAATCCAAGACATATTGCTGCCAAAATACAATACTTTGATACTGAAGGTGCAAGGAACTAATTTTCCTTCTTAGTCCAAACTGAGTAGTTGACTACTGGCCACAAGTTGCAGAATATCTTGTATCCCAAAATGGTACAGAAATGAAACAAAGATGCAGCACAAAACAGTGGAAAAAATGGAAAATTCTCTTTCCAAATTTAACATACATCCAGTAGACATTTTGTGGAACATATTGAAGAGAGCTGATCTTTTTAGAAATACACAATAAATAAAAGAGTGATATCATTCCTCAAGTATAATAAGGGCCCTGAGAGAAAGGAACAATCTATTCCAGTGTGAACTACATGATACAAGAACAATCTGCAAAGCAAACCAGTGGAATCTGGAAGAAATAGAAACTGAGCCATAAAAACAACACACAACTGGCCCTATCCTCCCCTCCCCCTCCAAAAAAAATCTGGTTTTAACAACTCTGATTATGTTTTTATCAGTTTCTTAAGGCAAAGGCTTAGAAATTTATATTAGAAGTCATAGTGTATTTATAATTTGTTGAATATATTTAGAATCAATTCTACAATTACATTTGTGTGGTTCTTATTCCTTAATACGAATTCTGTTATCAATGAAGCTTTAGTTGCCTTATATGGTTTTAAATTAAAGAACTATGCTAGTCTGTGAAATATTGCCAATGGAATGGATAAATCCAAACTGACAATTTCAGGGAAAACAATAATGCTGAGAGTGGGAACCAGTTAAGTATCACCCTCTCAGAACAGAATCTTAATGAGGATATTTTCTCTCTGTGTATGTGATGTATTACATTGGCATCATCCTTCTTTCTCACTCCATTACAAAAAGAATTTTTCCACCAAGAGTGCTTAGGGATTTGAGTATTAGGAACTGCAAAAATTATAGTTGTGTGCAACACAGCAGTTATCTACAATAATAAGAAAATTCATTTGCTGAGTTTGTTACCTTTCACAGATATTCTTCAGTTGATTCTTGCACTGACATCATCACACATGTGCAGAATTATTACTTTTCTACTTAACAGAAAGGAATGCATGTCTGAAAATGAAAGTTTCACACACACAGCTAATAATGTAACTTTTTGATCCAATGACCTTTGAGGTGTATTTGAGTGGTTGTTTGCTTTTCCCATGTTTTTGCACATCCCATAACCATCTGCAGCACATTTTTCCAATGTATCTCACAGCTAGATAGAATGAACTGTTCATACTGGTACTCTAAAAAAAATGAAAGTAGTATTCACTACAAGTATAGATGGAAATTTTGTGTGTCCCAACACTTAAGCTTGAGAAGCTCAGGGAAACATTATAATTCTTACATTAAATATAATTATCATTATATAGTATAATTGACCACAGTTAACTCAAAGAAGAAATATGTTGCAAATCCACAAGACATGGTCCATGAACGATCAGCATACTGGAATTTAACCCTGTCAGTAGATCATCCTGAACTGCTATTACTCTTGATGCAAAGGCCTTTTAAATGGATTTATTCACAAGAATTGTTACACTAGTTATGAAAGAAGTAGTCTTTGGAGAAATAAAAAATATGAGGGGAAGGTAATCAGAAAGAGGGAGATATGTACACTTCTAATTGTGGTTATTCTGAAAGCAAGTAAAAGCACTAGTTTTGTCCTTCCATTTCATGATTTAGTCCAAATGCCATCAAGCTAAGTGAGTGGGAATCACATACAGGAATGGAATTACCATGACAACCAGCTTAAAAATTTTTGCTCCTGCTGAGAATTAACTCAATGGATAATACTTTGTTTCCACTTTTCTGGAAAATTAGATGGAATCATGCATATGCCATTTCCATGTTCAACAATGACTTAGGTTAGATTTCCTAGGGGTAAAGGATATTTATAATTGTGTATCCACTGCAAAATAAAGTACAGAAATTAGAGGTAGCTGGAAAGTCAATCTGTTATGATCTCTAAGCCACCAGTGACCAGACAGTATCCCAATTGCTGATCAGTCACCTATTGAAGGTCTCATTCTTCAAGGATCAGGGCACAAGGTGGTGAACCAGAGAAGAAATAATCATGAAACCAGAGAAAATGAGATGACCTTCTGTTTCCAGTGATATAGTGAAGCAGACACTCAGACACACCTCATTGCAGACATCTAAAACATTGGACAAAATATTAAAAATAAAGTTTTAAAATGCATTCAGGAGAGGAAAACAGGAAGATGGTAGAACAGAAAGCTTCAGAAATCAGTTCTTCCACCAGAACAAATATTGAACTGGCAGGAACTGGGAGAATCAATTATTTTGAAGCTCTGGAGTATAGTAGAAAACTGTGCAATATCCAGGAAAGACCTGAGGAAAGAGACTGGTAAATAGCAGAGCAACCATGCCCCAGTCTTGCAGCAGGCAGCAGCAAGGTCTTCACAACCAGCTCTGGTGCAGCTTGCTACTGATGTCAGGAGATGATATGAAGACTTAGTTGCCCAAGATCCCAGGTATGCAGTCCAAATGCTGATCACAACTTTTGATCAGCTACTTCAGATCACTGGGAGCCTGGCTGAAAGGGTGGCCACTGTTACAACCTGCTTTAGAGAAAAGCATCACAGGAATCTTAAAGACAGTTTCAAGATTCCTCAAAACTAAAGAAAATAGTTAAAGGGTTGTATTTACTGGGAAATGCCAAATCAAGAAAATAAAACTCCAAAACTTCATAGGAGAAGCTACTGCTATACTTGCTACCCCTTGCACTTCATCTCCCTAGGGCAGTATGGAGCTGACTAGTGCTCCCATTGTGGGTCACTGGCCTTGTTCCAGCTGAGAAAGAGTGACTTAGGAAATTCATCTCCATCTTGGCCAACCCAGAATTTGCCTTCCAGTCAAAAGTACACAACAGATGGAGGTGACCTAAGGATACATCAGAATGACAAACTGTGGTGTATACATACAATGGAATATTCAGCAGCTACAAGAAGGAATGAAGTTGTGAGGTATGCAACTAAGTGAATGGATCTTGAAGAAAGTATGTTGTGTGAAATAAACCAGACATGAAAAGACAAACATTATACTGCCTCACTAATATGGACTAACTATACTGTGAAAACTCTGAGAATTGACTCAGAGCATAAGTTATCAGGGGAGGGCTTATAGTAAAAGTTTTAGATTGTAAGCTCTTACAGCAGTTACATCTATTCCTGAGTTGTAATCATTATTTCTAAATTCTGAGATTCTGAGCTCTTTGTACATAAGCTGGTTGAGAATTTTTGATATCTGTGTGACACCTGAGACTCAGGGCCAGAGCTATGAATGTCAGCATTACCTAAACAGCAAATTCTTGAAAAAAGCTAAAAAAGAGATCAGACTTCAATTAGAGATATGAACAAAATAAACTTGGTTAGGACTAAGGTAAATCAGACTAAAGGGTAAAGGATAACGTAGACTGAGTTTTAAAACTTCAACTTCGGTGAGAGACCAAAAGAAGAGATGTTTATTTGGTGGAAAATCTATATTTTCTGTAGCACACTATAAAATTTAACTTATATGGTCAGTTTATTCACCCACCCAAACTACCTGGAACCTTGAACAGAGAGTGAGATCTGGTTGATTCATACAGGTTAGTGTGAAGCTCTGTACATCCCAGAGTAATTTGGGCAGAGAATAAAAAAGTAGTTGCAAAGACCCCTTGAGGGACTGGGGAAAAATGTGGAAATATTAAACTTACCCACCTGGGGAATTCCTGATAATCTCATAAGCATTGAGGACTTCCAATTTAGTAGGTTGAGCCCTCAATCTTGGAGCTTGCCTTTATGAAGCTTGTTGTTGCAAAGGAAAGCGTAAGCCTACTTATAATTGTGCCAAAGTGTCACTGCCAGAAAGCCTCTTTTGTTGCTCAGCTGTGGCCTCTCTCTCTAGGCCAACTCAGCAGTAGACTAATTGTCCTCCCCACTTTGTGGGACATGACTCCCAGGTGTGTGAATCTCACTGGAAACATGGGACATGACTCTCAGGGATGAGCCTGGACACGGCATCTTGGGATTGAGAAAGCCTTCTTGACCAAAAGGGGGAAGAGAAAATAAACAAAGTTTCAGTGGCTGAGGGATTTCAAATGGAGTTGAAAGATAATTCTGGAGTTTTTTTTTTTTTTTTTTTCATTTATTCATTATATAGATATCCCTTTTTAGTTTTTAGTGTATTAGAATAGCTAGAAGGATATACATGAAACTGTTGAACTGCAAGCCAGTATCCTTGATTCCTGAAGATGATTGTATAACAATATAGCTTATATGGGCGACCATGTGATTGTGAAAACCTTGTGGCTCACACTCCCTTTATCTAGCATATGGACAGATGAGTAGAAAAATGGGGATAAAAAGTAAATGAATAATAGGAGGGGATGTGGTGTATGTGATGTTCTGGGTGCTCTTTTTTACTTCTATTTTTATACTTGTTTTCTTTTTTTTTTTTTGTGAGTAATGAATGTGTTCAAGTGTTGATTGTGGTGATGAATGAAAAAGTATATGATGATACTGTGAACACTGATTGTACACTCTGGATGATTATCTTGTATGTGAATATATCCCAATAAAATTGCATTAAAAATAGATTGTTACAGCTAAAGCAATGTAAAAAATAATAAACTCAACTGGAGGCAAATGCTTCTCTGCTTTATGTCTTATAGTAGAGCACCAAGGAAGAGGAGAAAGTTTATTTCCTAGAGAATAGAGGGGGCATTCAAATTCCTGTAAAAAGGGGATCTCCTAAGGCTACTAGAAAGCTCAAGCCCAATACAAGATACAGGCTCAGAAAATAATGAAAAAACATGCAATTTGCATTAGACTTGGGGTGAACTTCCTGATGGGAGAGCTGAACTCTGAAGGGGAACACAAGCCATTGTAAAGCCTATTTACAAAGACTATGAAATGTGTTTTTTGCACTGGTTTGTTTGGATTTGTTAGCACCCAGAACTCAAAGAAACTTCTGTCATGACACAGGTTGAATACAAAAATCAGGAAACGGCTCACAGAATAAATCCCAGAGCTAACAGTTTAAAATATTACGATATTAAAGTGTGCAAAAAAAGATTACATGACAAAGAAATAGGAAATGATGGGCCATCCAAAGAAAGAGGATAAAAATCAAGAAAATATAAACAAAGAAGATCAGACTATAGACTTACCAGAAGAGACTTTCTAAAAATGATGAAATTCTTAAAGTATTCAGAGAAAACAATTGACAACCAAGAATTTTATACCTTCTGAGACTTTCTTTCAGAAACGAGAGAGAGATTAGACATTCCCACATAAACAACAGCTGAGGGAATCCATTACCACTAACCCTACCCTCTCAGTAATGCTGAAGGGAATTGTTCAGATTGAAAGGAAAGGACATGAGATAAAGGTAACCATATGGGTAACTATAAATGCCAGTACTCTTGTATTGAGTTTTTTGGTATGTAATTCTACTTATTACTTCTTACAGGGATAAAATGCAAACACCTAAAAAGTAATGACAAATCTATGTACAAATATATAAGTTGTAACAAATACTAAACAATGTAGGGGAATGGATGACTATAGGAACAGTGTATGTGTATGCTATTGATGTTAAGTTGGTATCAAATTAGATATGATTATCATATATTTAGGATGTTAATTTTAACCACAGGGTAACCCAAAAGAAAATATATGACAAATATAGTCAGAAAGAAGTGTGAAGAAATGTACTCAATAAGGTACAATACAAAAATTCAAATAAATATTAAAGTAGCCATTAATAGAAGAACCAATAGTCAAAAAGGTATAAGATTACAATGAAAAAAATGACAAAATGGCAGAAGAAAGTCCTGCAATACTAATACTTACTTTAAATGTAAATGAAGTGAACCCCAGTAAAAAGGCAGAAATTAGGCAGAATGAATAACAAAGCATGACTTAATTACATGCTGTTTACAAGGGAATTACCTTAAATTAAAAAAATATATATATAAGAAGATTGAAAATGAAAAGGTAGGAAACATATACCATGCAAGAAGTAACAAAGAGGGTAGAGTTAGCTATATTAATAATCAGATAAAATAGATTTTAAATAAAAAGTGGTTTCAAGGAAAAAAAAGGGTCATTTTATACTGATAAGGGGGTCAATTCAATAAGACAACAAATACACACACACACACACGCACACACATACATACATTATGGCAGAGCGGCAAAATATATGAAACAAATATTGACAGAAATGAAGGGACAAACAGATTGTTCTAGATTAATAGTAGGAGAATTCAATATGCCATTTTCAATAATAGACAGAACATTTAGACAAAAGACCAAATAAGGAAATAAGAGACATGAACAATACTCTAAACCAGCTAGACGTAATAGTCATATATAGAACACTTTATCCAACATCAGAAGAATATGTATTCTTTTCTAGGGCACATGGATCATTCTCCAGGATAGACCATATGTTAGGTCACATAATAAGTCCAGAAAATTCAGAAATACTGAAATCATAAGATGTATCTTCTCCAGCCCACAATGGAATGAAGCTAGATAGCAATAGCAGATGGCAAAATGGAAAAATCACAAATATGTAGAAATAAAACAGATTACTCTAACAACCAATAAGTCACAGAAGAAATTGCAAAGGAAATTTGTAAATATTTTGAGGTGCACAAAAATGAAAATACAACACACCAAAACTGATGGGATACAGCAAAGGAAATGCTGAGAAGAAAATTTATAGCTCTAAAAGCTACCATTAAAATCGAAGAAAAATCTCAAATCAGAGGGCTAATTTAAAAATTGGAGGAATAGGAAAAGAAAAACAAATTAAACCCAAAGCAGTCAAATGGAAGTAAATATGAAGATTAGAGTGGAGACAAATAGAGAAGAAAAAAATAGAATCAATAAAACCAAAGCTTGGTTCTTCAAAAAGATCAAAAATTACAAACATGTAGCTAGATTGACAAGGAAGAAAAGAGAGAGGACACAAATAACTAAAATCAGAAATGAATAGGGGAACATTACTATCAACTCTATAGAAATATAAAGGGATTATAGGGGGATAGTATGAACAACAATATGCCAACAAATTAAATACCTAGATAAAATGGACAAATTCCTAGAAAGATATATACCACCCACACTGATTCAAAAAGAAATAGAATATCTCAACAAATGAGTAACAATAAAGAGATGAATCAGTAATCAAAAACTTCCCAACAAAGAAAAACCCAGGATCAGATGACTTCACAGTGAAATTTTAACCAAACATTCCAAGAAGAATTAATACCAATCCTGTTGAAACCTTCTTGAAAAATTGAAGAGGAGGAAGCACTCTAATCATTTTATGAGGCCAATTGTGTGATTGTGAAAACCTTGTGGTTCACACTACCTTTATCCTGTGTATGACAGATGAGTAGAAAAGTGGGGAAAAAATGAAATGAATTATAGGGGGGAGATGGGGGAATGGGATGTTTTGGGTGTTTTTTTTTAATCTTATTTTTATTCTTATTTTTATTTTTATTTTTTGTGGTGTAACGAAAATGTTCAAAAATTGATAGTGGTGATGAATGCACAACTATATGATGTTACTGTGAACAATTGATTGTATACTTCATGTGATAGTATGATATATGAATATATCTCAATAAAATTGAATTTAAAAATGTGCAAAATAATTTGAATATACATTTCTTCAAAGAAGGTATATAATTGGTCAAAATGGACTTGAAAATGATGCTCAGTATCATTAGCCATTAGGGAAATGCAAATCAAAATCATAAATGACATGCCATTTCACACCCACTAAAATAGCTGCTATTTAAAAAACAGAAAGTTACAAGTGTTGAAGAAGATGGGGAGACGTAGGAACACTTATTCCTTTTTGGTAGAATGCAAAATGGTACAACCTCTATGAAATTTAGTTTGGCAGTGCTTCAGAAAGTTAAGTAGAGAATTACCATATGACAGCAATCCCTTTTCTAGGCATATATACAAAACGACTGAAAGCAAGAAGTGGTATTATTCACTATTGCCAAAAGATGGAAGCAACTCAAGCATCCATCAACTTATGAATGGATAAACGTAATGTGATATATATACACAATGGAATGTTATTCAGCCATTAAAAAAATGAAGTTCTGATACATAAACAACTGGGATAAACTTGAAGCATCATGTAGGGTGAAATAAGCTGGGCATAATACTACAAATATTGTGTGATCTCACTGATATGAGATAATTAGAGTCAGCAAATTCATAGAGTCAGAAACTACAATTTAGTTTATTGGGGCTTGGGTGGAGTAGGGTACTGAATAGGAAGGTAATGTTTAAATTGTACAGAGTTTCTATTTGGGTGGAAAAGACTTGGAAATGGATGGTTTGATGGTAGTGCAATACTATGAAGGTAATTTTTTTTAATTCAGTTTTATTAAGATACATCCACAAACCACACAATCACCTGTGGTGTACTATCAACAATCCACAGCACCATCACACAGCTGTACGCTCACCACCCCAATCCATCCCTTTGAACATTTTCTTTATACCAGAAAAAGTAAAAATAAGAATACAAAATAAAAGTAAAAAAGAATACCCAAATCATCCCCCACCCTATTTTTCATTTAGTTTTTGTCTCCATTTTTCTACTCATCCATCCATACACTGGATAAAGGGAATGTGATCCACCAGGCTTTCAATCGCACGGTCACCCCTTGTAAGCTACACTGTTATACAATTATCTTCAAGAGTCAGGCCAACTGGGTTGCAGTTTGATAGTTTCAGGTATTTATTCTAGCGATTTCAATTAATTATTTTGTTTTTTATTTTATGGTTTGTGCCTTTTGTGTCCTCAAAAGTCTTTGCCTACTCATAGGTCCTAAAGATAAGATTTATGTATGTTTTCTTCTGGAAGTTTTATAAATTTAACTTTTACATTTACTTTTATGATTCATCTTATATGGATTTTTTCTTTATGTTGTGAGAAAATGCCCCCCCCCACCCTGCAGTAACTCAACATCCCTTTGTATGAACACACCACAGTCAACCACCCCACTCCTATGAAGGTAATTTTAAGATAACTGAATTATATATTTGAGTGTGGCTTTAAGTGAAAACTTTAGGTTGTGTATATGTTACTGGAATATATTTATTTAAAAAATACCATAGAACTGTACAACACAAACAGTGAACCCTAATGTAAACTATGAACTATTGTTAATAGTATAATTATTAAAATGTTCTTTCATAAATTTAGCAAAGTTACCACACCAATGTGAAATTAATAATAGGAGGGTATATGAGAACTCTATTTTATGCATTATTTTTCTGTAAACCTACAGAAAAAAAATGCATTGATGAGGTGTATTATTTTTGGTTCGATATTAGTTATACTGTAACAAGAAGAAAAAAAAAACCAAAAAGCTACATACATAAAAAGTGCATATATTAAAGATTTCAGAGAGCTATAGGAAAACTGACATCTAATGGAACTAAATTGCAGAAAGCAATGTTTCTAGGGAAACAGAACAGTGGCAATTGAAGAAATTTGTTGATTCTTCACATTATCAGACAGCAGAGTGGGCTTGCCATGGGTAGAGGGATGCTGCTAAGAAAGAGAGAAACCAGTCGGCTTTTAATGGTGCTTGGACAACTAGGTACCTGACTTAGTTTACCAGGCTGCTATTACAAATACCACATAATGGATTGGCTTAGACACTGGGAATAAATTGGGTCACAGTTTTCAGGCTACAGAAGTCCAAATTTGAGGTGTCAGCAAGGAAATGCTTTCTTGCCAAAACCTGTAATATTCCTGTTCTTCAGGCAATCCTTGAAGTTCCTTGTCTTTTATTCCTGCCTTGACTCACATGTTGTTGTCCTCTCCTTTCTCTTCCAGGTTCCCGCTGATTTCCGGCTTCTCCTTGTGGCCTTCTCTGACTCTGGCTTCTGTTTTCTTTCTCTTTATACCTCCAGTAATCTGGATTAAGACTCAGTCTCATTCAATTGGGCCATACCTTCACTAAAAATAATTGGTACAAGAGACATTGTTTACAATGGGTTCACCCCCACAGGAATGCAGTGTCAAAGAAAAACAAAGGTGAACAAACCAGGTAAGGATGACTTTACTCACACCTACCGTGGTGGAGGAGAGAGTATAACAACTCCAAGGAAGGCAAGGGGCTGGTTGAGTTTTATTGGTGGTGATAAAGTAGCAGTAGCCATCAGGCAAAAGGGAAAATGGGAGTCAAGGGCAAGGTTGATAAATTGGAATAGCTAGTTCCTGAAGTTGTCTTTTTTTCCTTTATTCTCTGCAGTCTGAGTTGTTTTTCCCTACAGTCCCACAGCTGCCAGATTAATTTCAACATCGGCAGGATGGGGGATGGAGCTGGATCGGGCACACAAGAAGCAAGGAATTCAGCTTGGTCAAGACAAAGAAACATAATCTTGGTCAATGGATTAAGATTAAGAACATGCTAAATTAGGGTACACAATACAATCTAGCAATATATACACACACACACACACATATATATGGAAAAATTAAAATAAATGACCAGTTTCTCACACTATAAAGAAAAAATCATATAGGATGAATCATAAATGTAAATGTAAAAGTTAAATTTATAAAACATCCAGAAGAAAATGTACATGAAGATTATTTTTAGTACCTATGATTAGGCAAAGACTTTTGAGGACACAAAGGCACAAACCATAAAATTAAAAAAAAAATAATTAATTGGATTTCAACAACATTTAAAACCTCATCAAAGGGTACTTTTAAAAAGATGAGCACAGATGGGAGAAAAATATATGTACTACATATATGTGACAAAAATGAGAAAAGGATGATTTATTCCTAGGTACTTGAATTTTTTAATTGATATTGTGAATGGAATTTTTTCTTTTGATTGTCTCTTCAGTTAGGTCATTACTAGTGTATAGGAACATTACTGACTTATGTGCTTTAATCTTATATCCCACCATTCTGATAAGAGACTGATATCCTGTACGTATAAAGAAATCCTACAACTCAACAATAGTACAGACAGCCCAATTATTAAATGGGCAAGAAATAGGAAAAAGTATTTTTTTGGAAGAGGAAATACAAATGGCTAAAAAACACATGAAAAAAAAATCTTCATCTTCACTAGCTATCAGGGAAATGCAAACCAAGGCCATGGAAAGTCTGGGCTCACAGAAAATGTCTCTCGGAAAAGTTTCCTCAGCAAGGGCCTGAGAAACTTGTTATTTAGCACTTGGGAGAATCTTAACTCTGCTGACTATTATCACCTTGAAGTTCTTGTGCTGTTTGTTTTCCTTTCCTTCCATTTTGGCATTTCTCATATTTGAAGCATTTCACAATGCCTATGTACTTGACTATTCAGTCTTATTTATTATAACTGCTCATTTTTGCTTTGATGCATCCAAAGTCAAAAGTCCACATTTGTCAACATACTGATGGATATATATTGAACAAAAAAGGGAGTACAGCAATTCTAGGATACTTCCATAGTTGACCAGGATAATTTAGGGAAGTTTGAGGTGGAGGGAGTTTCCCATAAAATTATATCGATAATAGTTTCCATGGACTGTAGGATTTTCATATTTCAGGTGTAGCTTAGGTGAAATAATATTTCTCTTCTCCAGGAAGAAATTCAAGAGTTTGTTTATATTTATTTATTTGGTAAAGCCTAACCTTCAGAGAATAACCCTGAAATTGTTATATTTCAGTTACAAGATGAATCTTTTTTGTTACAAGTAACCGAACAATAGAATGCATTTTACATTGCTGTGTAACTTTTTTCATCTTCAAAATATAGAATAATTCCTTCACCTCTATAGAAAAGCAATGAAGTGGTTAGTTGCAAACTCTTCTGTTGTATATGGAGTATTTAATAAATGCTGAATGAAGTACTGGTTAATGAAATAGTCAAGAATCTGATTATGCTGATGATTTTTAGCCCAATTTAATAATGTTGACTTAAATTGACATCTCAATATCACTTAAAGCCAATAGGAACTAGAAAGAATGGACAAAAAGGAAAAATTTTGGACATTCTCATTCTCATTAAAGATAAGCAAATTATGTTTGGATCCCTAATGCTCATATACTTCAGAGCACAAGGAGAATATTACTGCATGATGTTCGCAACAAGTGAGAATTGGTAGTTCCTTTAACAAAACGGAAACAGGTTTGCTGCTTCTGTCAATAATAGCATGTCATAAATAGAGGTAATTAATAAAACTTTTAAAACCTTACAATGAAATTTTAAATTGGAAAATTTTCACTTGAAATGTTTTCTTCTATCAAGATTTCCTTACGTAAATACACCTATTTGGAGAAGAAAAAATTATTAAATGTAGACCTGTAAAATAAGGGTATCGACCAAAGGATGATATTGTTTCTTCTTGTTCCTTCCTCTTGTAATTGTTCTTTGATACTTGCTCATTTACAAGCCACACGAATGACAAAACTTCTTTAATTTAGCCTTAAAAATATGTATCTTAAAATTGTAATTCTAGTCAACTGAGTATGTAACTGAACTGAGTATTAGGAAATAGAAACCATATAGAGGAGGTGTGTTACAAAATAGAATGTACCTTGGGAGAAAAAAAAATGCATAATAGCCTCCTAAGTGACATAGCTCTTTATTTTTATTTCTACTCAAAAAATATCTTGCAAAATATTGGCCACAAATTAGGTAATCAGTATTAAATGTTGGTTGATTAATCAGTCCAAAGGCTTAAATTCTTTCCCAAGGAATATTTATTATAAATGACAAGAAGCTCCTTCAACTAATTGACTTATTCTTCTTTGCTTTTTTTTGTTCCCACCCAAAAGCATAGTTAAATTTGAGCCCAGCAAGATCTGAGTGTCTGTGAAATAGCAGAAGACTAAATGCCTAGTTGACTGTATCAGTAGAAAAGACAATTAGAAATTTCAAGAAGCTACTTTTTCATTTATACCACAAACCACAAGACTAATTATTGTTTAGCTGATTATGCCTTGATCACACATCATTTGTGTTTTTATTATTAAATAAGATGAGGCTTACATTTGGCAGATATGAATACATTTTATGTGTTGTTCATATGTAAATTCTGGCACTAATCAACCTCATCTTCTTCATACACTGTTGTTAACTTGTGGTTTAAAGCTTCAAAGCAAAATAAGGCCCATGGTCACCTTGAAATTCAGTCTAAAAGATGTATTCATGCTTTTTGCCTTCATGAGTTAATCAGTATCAAAAAATCAAATTATATTCAACCCAAAAAAGGCACTCCTTAAAGTTTTTATCCAATTTTACTATTTTCTTTTTTTCTCAACAGATCTAAGCATTTTAGTTTTCTATTTAACTTACTAAGAGCATTTTAA
Source organism: Choloepus didactylus (assembly GCF_015220235.1). Lineage (NCBI taxonomy): Eukaryota > Metazoa > Chordata > Mammalia > Pilosa > Megalonychidae > Choloepus > Choloepus didactylus. The sequence goes on along the minus strand of NC_051312.1, from coordinate 40,093,600 downwards.
TATAAATTATGTCCCCAGATATTTATTCCCCAATTAAATTAGTTACCAGCTTCACGTCTTCACAACCCCTGCTTAATTTTTAAATCACTATCACTTGATTTTATCTCCACTGAAACTATAACAACAAAAGTACAACAGAGAGAATGAATATTAACAAAAATCCTAAACTAAATATCATCTCCTCACCTATCAATATTCATGTATCTTACATATTCTAAAATCAAGAGATTATTTAGCAGTTTTAGTGGGTTTACATTATGCTGCAGTCTGGAAAATGAATGAGAAAATCTCTAATAAAAGATATTAGAACACAGAGAGACAATGAATGATCAAATAAGCATATGTAATAAGAATCTTTGAAAAGAATATATTCCCCAACTTCCAATTTTCATAATAGAATGAAATCAAGATATCTATTGCCTTTTTTGTTTTTTTTTAAATTAATTTATGTTTAATTTTGGTAAAATATGCATAACATAAAAATCATTTTAATTGTTTTAAGTGGACAATTCTTTGACATTAAGTACATTGACAAATTTGTGTAACTTTTACCACTACCTATGTCCAAACTGTTTAAATCATCCCAAACCCAAATCATACTCATTCAGCCATAATTCCCCATTGTCCCCTCCACTAGCCCTGGTAACCATTGTTCTGCTTCCTGTCTATAATTTGTTTATTCTAAATATTTCATATAAAAGAAATCATACAATATTTGTTCCCTTGTGTCTAATTTATTTCACTCCACAGATGTCCTCAAGGTTCATCTATGTTGTATCATGTACCAGCACTTCAGTTCTCTTTATGACTGAATAATATTTCATTGTATGGAAAGACCACGTTTTGCTTATCCATTCATTAATTGATGGACACTTGGGTTGCTTCCTCCATTTGGCAATTATGAATAATGCTGCAAAGAACACTATGTATAAATATCTTTCCAAGCCCCAACTTCTAGTCCTTTTGGGCACATACCTAGAAGTGGAAATGCTAGGTCATATGGTAATTCTACATTTAACTTTCTGAACAACCACCATAAAAACCCATAAAAAATATCATACTCTGTGCATTGTATTACATGACACCCCCTTACCATAGTTATTTAAAGAAATTGTAATATATTCTTGTTGAAGTGACTACATCTTTGACAATTCTTTGAAGAATGTATGCAAGTTTCCTGTCTGACATATTTATGAAATAAACCTAGAATTACAATATTTCAGCACTGGGTGACATTTATTTCTACTTGAGATCTCAAATGAGTTCAAGCAATGGCTTTGGAGTCAAACTAATAGAAGCTTTGTGATGAACAAGCAGATTTTTCTCTGTCATGGGATAGCATATTTTGCCAATGCTAAGCAAAAAGGCTTTGTATATGCCAGTAGATTATCTTTTTCTAATGGTGATCTTGCTTGTTTTTGACATTCTCTTTCCATTTAATGAAGGAAGGTACTATAGTTGGTTTTGGAAGTAAAAAGCCTTCTGAATAATTGTTTGACACAAGATCTTCAGATGTAGCATATAATGCTGGTATAATAAAATCTCCCTGGATTTGCATCTCCTTTTGATTTAAAGGTGAATTTAAAGAGCAGCTTGCACTCCAGAAAGACCAAACTTTGGCACATTATAATTTTTTGCCTTCCATATGTTCCTTATCTAAAGTGACTTTTTTTGGCTATCACATTTAAACCTTCTCTCCATTTTTTCCATTAACTGATACAAACTAAACCAATTGATATGCCATATTCTATAGTAAGTATATTTATTTTGCCATTATGTGTAGTACACATCAGTAAGTATTATAAAATTCATTTAACAGATGATAAAAGCCCGCTCCAATCCACATGCTTCTTCCTCAGAGCTCTTTGACCTCCCTTTTGGGAAACTCTCCATTTATGCGGTCATCATGGAAGTCACGTGGAGATTCCTTATCTCACATACCCCAGTACTCTCTAGTAACTCTGAGTCTTGTGCAATTGGTGCAAGAACATGATTCTAAATCACCAGCAGTGGCAGTGCCATTATGCAGATTAGATTGTCCCGGACTTTGGCTGTGATACTTGTTGGCCAAGTTTTCATATGTCCCTTATGCCTGCCTACTATTTAGTATGTGAGTTCTTGGTCTTTGGTCTGCTCAAGACAAACCAGAGTCAATTTCTGTAACTTGCAACCAAAGTACCCTAGATGAGATTAAAGACCTGAGAGATATATAATTGTTCCCAAAGTACTTGGCTGGTAATGGCAGAACCAAATTATATGTTTAGGTAAATTCTAATGGCAAGGCAAGTTCTCTTTCAGCTACCCTGTAACTTCATTTCTTAGATAGCTAGACTCTGCATAAGCATTTCTTTCTCTTTCTTTTTTCTTTTGTTTAACTTAATAACCCCTTAATAGAAAATAATAAGCCTCCTCATAAGACACTGAATCCATTTATTTTTATCCTAAGATTTTCAGATAGAAAACAAATGGAATTGATTTGTATATTATGTTTTATTGGTTTTCTATTTTCTACTTTCTCTTTTCAGGCCTGGAAGCCCAATTTAAGCATCTTGAGGTCATTAATGAATATTAATCTGAGACAAGGTTTATCACAAATGCAGGAGAATTTTGGCAATAATTGATTGACTTTTATCAATGTGGAAAGAGTTAACTTAAATAATATACAAATTAAAGCATGCTTTTTGCTGAGTAGCAAAAAGCTTCCATGTCTCTGTTTTCTTTGGTGGCTTTAATATGATGAAAGGAGAATACTATTTTTGTTATATGATCAAAAAACAATTTGGAAACATTTCCTATATTCTTGCACTTGTTTTTATCTTTAGAAGACCTAAATCTAAATTCCTGAAAGAAATATTTTGACATGAATACTTTTTTCCCTAAGGAGTACAGAATGAGTTTGTTGTTTATTTAAACAGATAATATAAAACTGCATAAATTATAAAATGTTAGCCATATAAAATTTCCTATAAAATTATTTTTATTTCCAAGTTTATGTTACTTTCAGTTGAAGTCAACCCAGTTAGATACACCCAATGGGCAAGCTTCCCAAGACTTCAGTAGTATATGATTTGAACATACAGCACATTTTAGTTTCTTAAATATATTCCATTCCCTTTCCACTAAGTATTAGTTTGGTCATATCACTAAATTGTATTTCATTAGGGAATGTTGATTTCATTCAAATTCAGCCACACTATTCATCCATACCATATTTCTTGATTTAAATAAATTCCTTAAACGCAGGGATTACCAAATCTTTGACCTCTCACGGAAAGAAACATATGGACTTAATCTAGTACACATTTAAGAAACATTTTTGAATGAATAAATAAGCAAATGATAAACAGTACATGCCGGTACCTCAAAGATATGTGAGAATAAATCACAATTAATCTTTTAAAATGGCAATGTTCATGATTCCAGGAGAATTTGGTTGTCTATGTTGAAATTATATGATTATAAAGAAAACTCTACTTTAAATTTAGAAGACTTGAAAACGAACTAAAATCTAAAATTGTAAACTATAAATTGAGACATAAAAAGCTAGGTAATTCTGTATTACTAGAAAAAAATCTTTTTAAGAGCAAGTTTGTAAATAAATATATGTAATAAATCAAATGAATAAGTAAATCAGATACTCATATTAAAGTTACATACTTTCCAACTGATATGTTAATTAGTTTAATTATAAAGGAATTGCTTATCTAGTGCTACTACCATTAAATACCTTGGTTAAATTCCATCATTTCCAAAAAAATACTTTCAATTTTATATTTTATGGCTCTCAAGTCTACCTTTATCTGAAGCTGTAACTCTGTAAACAATGACAGGCTTTCCTCAAACATAAATCTCCAAATATTTACTGGAACTGATCTGTGCAGGGGATGACTCAGATCATAAATCAGTCAAGTTGCTGCCCTTGAAATGTAGTGATTGTGAGCCACAGTGGTCAATAATAGTCAAAAGTTGTCTTTGTGTGAAGAAAGAATCCCAAACAGCTGCTGAAAGTCCTCAGAGCTTCTTTTAGACCTAATGGGAAAAAAGTTTGCTTTCACCCCAAGTTAAAGATTATACAATACATTATACTGTGTTAGTCAATGCCACATTTGAAATAATCCTTGTTTTATGCTGTGCTGTTTTGAAACTGTTATATACCCCAGGAAAAGCCATGCTCTTTTAATCCAGTCTTGTGGATGCAGACTTATTGTGGTTGGGACCTTCTGATTGATGATTTCTGTGGAGGTGTGACCCCACCCATTCAGGGTGGGTCTTAATTAGATCACTGGAGTCCTAAAGAGAGCTGAGAGTCCACACAGACCCAGATGCTTGGATAGGTTTGGAGATGCAGACAGAAAGATGTTTGGAGATGCTAAGTTAAGAGATGAAGCCCAGAGTTTGCCCTGGAGAAGCTAAGAAAGGACCCCCAGACTCTTAGAGAGAAATGCTCTGGGAGAACAAGCAAGGATGCATAGGAGCTGAGAGAAAGAAGCTAAGAGAGACAGAAGCCCAGAGACATTTTGGAGAAAGCCATTGAAACCAGAACCCAGGAGCAAAGGACGAGCAGATACCAGCCATGTGCCTTCCCAAATGACAGAGGTGTTCTGGATGCCATTGGCCTTTCTTCAGTGAAGTATTCTCTTGCTGATGCCTTATTCTGAATACTTTTATGGCCTTAGAGCTATAAATTTGTAGCCTAATAAATCCCCTTTATAAAAGCCAATCCATTTCTGGTATTTTGCATAATGGCAGCTTTAGCAAACCGGAACGTATGCTTTGGGCTAGAGTTTAGTTAGGTTTACATAAAACACCTGAGTTTCTCTAAAACAACCTCTACATTTTCTTTTTTTTAAACATCTCTTTTACATGTTAACCATAGAAAATGCAGAATAAAGCAAACAATCTCAATAAGAGTCATGAATTTGTCTATGTCAATGCAAATTCATTACCAGCATGTCCATTAATTGCTTAACATACATTGCCTCCCCTCATGTGCTCTTTGTTTATGGTTCAAGAAAGGACATGTCATTAAATAATGTGAAATATAGTTGCATAATAGTTTGCAGAGGTATATATTTGTTTTTTATAAGGCTAAGCACTTGAGAAGGAGTGTGTTAGCAATAATCACTGGCTTATAAATTGAATCAAGGAATTCTCTTGGATGAGAAATAAAAGAGTGGGAGGTAAGAGGTTATTCAATTATTTTTTCATCAACTTAAGATCTCTGGGGTAAGTGGAGGATGGCCACACAAATGTGCCAAGATGTGGCCCTACTCTACCAGTTACAAGATATTTCATATTCTAACCCATATGACTAAATTTCTCCACCAGTATCCTAATTGGCTCATGAATTTCCACATGCCCAACACATATCCCCTAGAATATTCAGTCTCCTACTAATTTCAACTCATATGGCATGGTCATCCCCCTGAATCCTTGCTATAATCATTTCTTGTCTTTCTTCTGCCATTAACTATAGAAATGAAACATCTAATCATATCATATCATGTACAAGCCGTAATCCTTATACAATCACCTGCAGATTAGACCTCTATAGCTGAGTAGAGACATGTCCTACTAGAAGAGAGAACTAGGGAGGACTTTCTATTGTGTAGCTTTGCTAATGGAGTTTGGAGTGGTGTTAAGTTTTATGTTTTTCTTTTATTTTAGTAACTTTATTCCAAGCATTTTAAATTCTTGAGAAATCTGTTAAATCCATATAGCCATTTTATGTATTTTGAGAAAATGAACATAGAAGATAAATGCTTTAGTTTCCTAGAGTGCTGCAGCAAATAATATGAAATGGGTTGGATTAAACTATGGATTTGTTTGCTCATGGTTTGAGGCTGGGAAAAAGTCCAAATCAACATCTTATCAAGGCGATGCTTTCTTTGCAAAGACTGTGTAATGTTCTGTGGCTGGCTGCAAGTGATCCTTGGTTCCTTGGAGTGAGATACTTCAGGGTTCTATCCCCCCATAAAAGTTTTGAAGAATCAGAAACAACTGGCAGAAACAACTTTCTCAAAACTCTAGAAAACATGTAAAGGACTGTAGTAATAGAGAAAGTACCAAATCAAGGAAAGGGCTACTTAAAAGCTGGCCTCATCAGTTCAGTGCTAAGCTAGCCTGTGCTCCCAGTGTGGATCAATGATCCCTGTTCTGGAGGGAGCAGAGTAACTGTTGTGCATATAGTGGGAGAATGCATGCCTGGCCCTATCTGTCTGGTGGGGCCTGAGGGTTTCATTATCCTAAAACTTGTCCTGCATGTTGAAAGCAGTTCACAAGATTCTCCCACAAAACACTGTGGGAGAGCAATCATGAAGAAACCATTTCCTAGAGAAGAGAGTGCATTCATATTCATGCAAATGGGACACATGCACATGCCCAAGACAAGACACATGCACAGAAAGGATCAGGGAGGCCCTACACTTGGAAAGTAAGCTATTCTCTACATTCATTGTTGATGTTCTAGTTTGCTAATGCTGCCGGAATGCAAAACACCAGAGGTGGATTGGCTTTTAAAAAAGGGGGTTTATTTGATTACACAGCTACAGTCTTAAGGCCATAAAGTGTCCGAGGTAACATATCAGCAATCAGGTACCTTCACTGGAGGATGACCAATGGTGTCCAGAAAACCTCTGTTAGCTGGGAAAGCATGTGGCTGGCATCTGCTCCAAAGTTCTGGGTTCAAAATGGCTTTCTCCCAGGATTTTCCTCTCTAGGCTGCAGTTCCTCAAAATGTCACTGTCAGTTGCTCTTGGGGCATTTGTCCACTCTCAGCTTCTTTGGAGCAAAAGTCTGCTTTCAATGGCCTCTTCAAACTCTCATCTGCAGCTACTCTCTCAGCTTCTGTGCACTCTTCAAAGTGTCCCTCTTGGCTGTAGCTCCTCTTCAAAATGTCACTCTCAGCTGCACTGAGTTCCTTCTATTTGCCAGCTCATTTATATGGCTCCAGTGATTTAATTTAGACCCACCCTGAATGGGTGGGGTAACACCTCCATGGCAACTATCCAATCAGAGTCATCACCCACAGTTGGGTGGGGCACATCTCCATGGAAACACTCAAAGAATTACAATCTAATCAACACTGATATGTCTATCCACACAAGATCACATCAAAGAATATGGCCTTTTCTGGGGGGAATAACACACTTAAACCAGCACAGTTGGATAAGCTCTGAAGGAGATAACTTGCACAGGTCAATCTTCAATGACTGGGAAGAGCTTTCTTTTTTCCATCTTTTGTTTGTTTGTTAGACCCTGGAATTCAAGGAAAGCTTGGCATAACATTGGGTAGATACTTAAGGAACAGACACTTTAATTCCAGTGAAAACACATTAACATATCAAAAGAAGCAGATTTCAACAAATATTACAAAACATACAAAGCAACAGGAAGTAATTGCCCAGACAAAGGAGAAAATTAAAACATTAGAAACCAAACCATTAATAAGAGGAGCACACCTAGAACATACTAGACAGAAACTTAAAAATAACAGTACTAAATATGTTCAAAAGCTAAAGGAAAACATGGACAAAGAACTAAAGGAAATCAGAAAAACAATGGATGATCACAGAGAGAATATCAATAGATACAGGAAAACTATGAAAAGGAAACCAATGGAGCTGAAGGACACAGTAACAGAAATTTAAAAATTCCCTAGAGGTGTTCAAGAGCAGATTGGAGCTAGCAGAAGATGTGACCAGTGAACTAATTGAAGATAACTCAGTTGTAATCATCCAGGTTGAGAAGCAGAAATAAGAAGGGATGAAAGAAGGTGTATAGAGCCTGAGGAACCTGGGGGACACCATGAAGTGTACCACTATATGCATTGTGAGAAATCCAGTAGAAGTAAGATAGGAGCAGAGATAATAGTCAAAGAAACTAATGGCTGAAAACTTCCAAAATTCGACATAAGACATGAATATACATATCTGAGATGCTCTATGAACTCCAAACAAGATAAACACAAATAGACCCACACTGCAACATATTGTAAACAAAATGTCAAATTCTGAAGATAAAAAGAGAATTCTGAAAGCTGCAAGAGAGAAGCAACATGTCATATACAAGGGAGACTCAGATTAATTGCTGATTTCTCATCAGAAACCTGAAAGCAAGACTTCAGTTGGATGATGTATCTTAAGTGATGAAAGCAAAAAGAAATTGTCAACCAAGAATTCTGTTTCTGGCAAAACTGTCTTTGAAAAATGTGGGAGGGGACAGAAGGACATGGCAGCATAGAAAGGAGTGGAAGTTAGTTAGTCCCCCCCAGAGCCAATAATAAACAAACAGGAACAACTAGTAAATGATCTGGAATAACTGCTGGGGGACAACCGTGACTGTCCGCACATCATGCACCAACCTGGATTGGGAGGATTGCAGCATGGAATCTGTGAGTAGATGCTGCATACACAAGCCAGGAGCCCCATCCTTCATGGCAGCCCTAACAGCAAAGCCTCACTGTGATAGGGAACAGCACTCTCTGAACAAGTGAATATAGGAAGGTTAGGAGCATGTGTGACACCAGAAGGAAAGAGGAAAGATAAAGAATGGGACTTTATAACTCAGTGAAACCTAGGGTGCTCAACAATTGTGATAAAGTGTACAAATATGTTTTTACATGAGGGAGAACAAATGAATGTCAGCCTTGCAAGTTGTTAAAAATAGGGTGGTATTGGGGCAAAAATACAATCAATGCAAACTAAAGACTATAGTTAACAGAAACATTGTATTATGCTTCCTTTAATGTAACAAAGGCAATATACCAAAGCTAAATGCCTATAAGAGGGGGACATAAGGGAAGGGTATGGGACTCTTGGCATTGGTAATGTTGTCTGACTCTTTATTCTACTTTAGTTTAATGCTATCTTTCTTTTGTTGTTTCCCAGCTGCCATGATTTTTTCTTTCTTTTTTCTTTTTCTTTTGTCTATCTACCTTCTTTGACTCTTCCTCCTGCTTTTTGGAAGAAATGGAAATGTCCTTATATAGATAGTGGTGATGGTAGTGAATACATAAACACATGACTATACAGGGAACCAATGATTATTTACTTAGGAAGGAATGCATGGTGTGTGAAGAAAACTGTCTTTAAAAAAATGGGTTGATGAAGAAACCTCGAGGGCACTATATTGAGTGAAATACTACAGACACATAAGGACAAATATTACAGGGTCTCACTGATATGAACTAATTATAATATGTAAACTCATAGACACAAAACATAAGTTACCAGGATATAGAATGGGGCTAAAGAATGGGGAGTGGTTTCTTATTATGAGCAGAATGTTCAACTAGGGTGAACTTAAACATTTGGAAATGGACAGGGGTGATGGTAGCATCTCGTGAGAATAAGTAACAGTGTTGAAAGGTGTGTGAAGGTCATGGAAAGGGTAAGCTCAGAGTCATGAATGTCACCAGAAGGAAAGTTGGAGGTTAAAAGATGGGAATGTATAAAACAGTGAACTTTGTGGTGGGCAAAGTCTGTGATTAAGTGTACAATTATTAGAAATCTCTTTCATGAACCAGAGCAAATGTATGACACTATAACTAGAAGTTAATAATAGAGAGGCATATAGGGGAAATATATATACCTATTGCAAACTATATACTACAGTTAGTAGTATTTTAATGTTCTTCAATCAACAATAACAAATGTACTATACCAATACTATGACTCAACAATGGAGGGGGGATGGTTAGGGGTATGGGAGGATTTGAGTTTCCTTTTTTGTTTTTATTTCTTTTCGGGAGTAATGTAAACATTCCAAAAATTGAAAAAAAATAATTGTTGTGATGGATGCACAGCTGTATGATGGTACCGGGGGCAATTGATTGTACATTTGGATCTTTGGATAATTGTATGGTATGTGAACAATCTCAATTAAAAAAAAATGAGGGAGGAACTAAGACATTATCAGATAAAAAAAAGCTGAGGGAGTTTGTCTTTACTAGACTGGCTCTACAGAAGATTGAAAGAGAGTTTTTGCAGGTTGAAGGAAAAAGAAACTAGACAATAGATAAAAACTGCATGAAGAAATAAGGATCTCCCATAAGCATAAAAACCTGACTAAATATAAATATCAGTACTGTTGTATTTTTCATTTGTAACTCTACTGTTTACTTCCTACAGTATGTAAAAGGCAAATTCATAAAATGTATGATAAATCAGTAATTTTGGACATCTAATATAAACAGGCAATTTTTAGAAGTACTACTTAAAAGTGGGGGAACACCCCCTCCCCCCATGTGGGACATGACTTCCAGGGATGAGCCTGGACCTGGCATTGTGGGATTGAGAATGACTTCTTGACCTAAAGAGGGAAAAGAAACAAAACAAAATAAAGTTTCAGTTGATAAGAGATATCAAGTAGAGGCTAGAGGTTATTCTTATGCATTATATAGATTTTCCTTTTTAGTTTCTAGTGTATTAGAATAGCTAGAAGAATATACTTGAATCTGTTGAACTGTAATCCAGTAGACTTGATTCTTGATGCTTGTATAACCATATAGCTATTATCTTGTGACTATGTGATTGTGAAAACTTTGTTACTGACACTCCCTTTATCCAGTGTATGGGCAGATGAGTAATAAAATAGAGACGGAAATGCATATAAATAATAGGGGGGATAATGGGGAAGGGATGTTTTGGGTGTTCTTTTTTATTTTTAGTTTTATTTTTTCTTTATTTTGGAGGCATGAAAATATTTTAAAATTGATTGTGGCAATGAATGCACTACTATATGATGATACTGTGAGCCCTTGATTGTATACTTTGGATGGATTATATGGTGTGTGAATATATCTCAATCAAATTGCATTAAAAAAAAAGAACAACTGTGACTCAGCTTTGTACATGACATGCCAGGAGGGAGGACAAATTAGGGCCTGCTGACATCATGACAACTTCCAGAAAATGAGAGTACAAGCCCTCCATGAAGTCTCAGACCTGATTTCTTGTGCACAGCTCTGCTTCCATCTGACCTGCTGAGCTTTCTGTAGCCTCAGTGTCTCCTGTGGGGGATCCCTGGTGCCCAGAACACACAGCAAGGGCAAGAAGGGACCAAAGCCATCAGGGAACAAATTCTCAAATAAGGATTAGAGACTGTAGTAGATTGAATTATGTACCTCAGCAAAGGCTTGTTCTTAATCTTAATCTGCATTCCAGTGGGTGTGAACCCATTGTAAATAGGACCTCTGGAAGATGTTATTTTTAGTTAAGATGTGACCAAGCTGAATGAGTGTAGGTCTTAATCTATATTGCTAGAAGAGATAAAAAGAAGAAACCAGGAGCCAGAAGCTGGAGAAGGCCACAGAGGAAGAAGAAAGAAGTCAGCAGAAAATGGACAAGCAGACATAAGGAGAGAGAGAGAGCTCACCATGTGATGGGAGACAGAGATGCAAGCCAAGGAAACCCAAGGATTACCAGCAGCCAGCATCAAAACTATAGTCTTCCGGGAGAAAGCACGACCTGCTGATATGTTGATTTGGGACTTCTAGCTTTAAAAACATGAGCCAATAAATTCCTGCTGTTAAGCCAAAAAAAAAAAAGGGGGGGGGATGGTGGTGGCAAAATATAGGAATTTATTTGTGTATATCATTGAAGTTAAGTTGGTATGTAAGCACATGAGAGTGTTACAGATTTAGGATGGTAAATTTAAGCTCCATGGTAACTGCAAAAAAGATATTAGAGACCATGCAAGGTCATAGACACAGAAATTATAATACAGTTTGCCAGGGTAGGGGAGTGTGCAGGGAGAATGGGGAGTTAATGCATAATGGGTATAGGGTTTCTGTTTGGGAGGATGGGAACATTTTAGGAATGGATGGTGCTGACAGTACCACAAAAGTAAATAATAAACTTACTGTGAATAATCCCAGTGCAAATCCCACTCTGAATAATCCCACTGAATGGTATTCTTGGGAGTGGTTGAGATGGGAAAGTTTATATTCCCACAATTAAAAAAAAGAATGAGAAAAAAAAGAGACACTGACAATTAAATACAATACATGATCCTGGAAGAGATCTAGTAATGGAAGAGACAAGGTCCAAAAGGAGATTTGGGGCCTGTATTAAACAACTGGAATATAAACTGTAAATTTTTATCAATGTTAAATTTCTTGAGCTTGATAACTGTACTTAAGGTGGTTACCTAAGGGAATATCCTTGTTCTCAGGAAATGTACCTGGCAGTATTAACTGTTCAAGGAGCATGGTACATGCAACCTACACTCAAATGTTCAGAAAATGGATTGACAAATAGACAAGCAGACAGACAGACAGATAGACAGATAGATGGATTGGTATATGGATGGATTGATAGACTGATAGAAATATCTAGCAAATGTGGCAAAATGATAAAAATGGTGGCTAAGGGTATCTGGGGATAGCAGCACGTTACAGTGCTATGAATGGGGTTTGTATTATTTTTATAAGTGTCCTGTAAGCTTGAAAATATTTCAAATAAAAAGTTAAACACATACACACATGCACACACACACACACACACACACACACAGTAAGAAAGGATGAATACCGGAGTAAAGTCCTAAACAAGAAAATAAAGTGTCCATTATATAGTGGGCCTTAGTAATGGACACCTAGTTTTCTCATCAGTATATTTTATTACCATGAATCAGTAAGACATTCTTCTTTAAGTCAGTATTGTTTCCAATGAAACCATCAGAACCAAATCCAACTATCTCAAATTGATGGGAAAAAATAAATTGGCTAGCATAACTGAACTCCATGAGTAGAATGAGCCTCAACTATGAATACAAGTCATACATAATGTCATCAGATCCCTGCCTCTCTCCATTGCTCATACAGATACTCACAAGTTGTTGAAGTAATGGTGGCTAATAGTCTAATAGGCTTTTAGCTTAGAGAAGCTGAGGGGGGGGGGGAGTATCAGTTTTAATAATTTAAAGTCCATTTCGAAACTCTGATTTCCCTGTCTTGAGTCATATACCATGTACCAATACCTGAATGTAGCCAGGACTTAGAGTGCTTAAACTGACCAGGACTAGATCAAGTATTCATATCTGGGATTTAGGAGAGATGGGGTCAACACCAAAATACAGAATAAGATGAAAATTATTTACTATGGAAGGGAGAGAGGTGGTTTTCAAAGTAGAACTGGCACATCAATCAATAAAATACAAATTAAAAATGTTCCTATGCTGGTCATCCAATAAAGAATGATTAGTTCATTACATCAGTTGTGTGCTTATGTTCTCTAAGAATTGGTGTACAATTTTTTTCCTTTCTTATAGTTACTGGAGGGTGTCACCATACTCTGTAGTTACTCTTTTCCATGTATATATTACTGGCTTGATTGTAAATCATTATATATTTAAATTCTCTTTATTTAAGTCTTTCCAACCCAGTATTTTTCTCCCGTTCATTATTCTGTTTCCTTTTGTTTCACTATGTGGTTTCTGCTTCTTTGTCTTCTCAATAATTACCCGAATTTTGGCCCCATCCCAATAATGCTATATTTATTATGCTCTTCTTGCTTCTCCCTTCTTGGTTGTAGGCTTCCTCTCCTGATTGTTCATTTTCTATGGACTTCTCACTTCTAAAGAAAGATACTAGGTCATATCACATGGTTTCCTGGCCAGTCATTTCTCTAGATAAGTGTATAATTTGCTATGCAAGAATACATTTTTGTATTTGTACTCCCAAAGGAAATAATGCATTTTGAGCATAAAGACCCTAACTTCTTAGTTAAAGGACACCAAGAGAAGGAAATCCCCCATGCCCAAATTTAAGGTAAAATCTTACAGTAGAAAAAAAAATCCCTTTTATACATTTCTTCCTATTTTCACCATTTTTCAGGTTTTGTACTATAACAGTAGGGAAAAAGAAATCTGGTATGCTTTCAAGGTGTCACCAGAGAATGCTTATTACCTTTCTGCTGAATGTACAAAGGATATATATCTACTCTCTCTTCACTAGTGATCCAGTTTATTCTACCTGAGTGAGGAATGGTGTTGACTACAGATGGATACAGGTGTGATAGTAAACTTTCAAATCCTTTCTCTGCCTAGTGACTCAGGCCTGTTCTATTAAAAAGTCCAAGTACTGCCACTGTAAAACAAAATGCACAAAAATATATTAAATACATATTTTTAAAAAATGCACAATTACAAAAAAAAATGTAGCCTACTTCTGAGTTATTTTTGCATTATTTAAAAGGTAATAATGTCATGTATTTGGCATCACACTTTGTGATCATTTGTGTCAACCAGTGCAATCATCCTTAAAGAACACCTGTCAGTATTTTTGAACAGTTCTTACTGATTCTTCAAAAGAGGTCTTTAATACCATCCAAAGACTGTGTAAGTTTATTCAGACTTATTCAAACAATGAAATACTATACTTACAAAAGCTCTTTACACATTTATTGAGAATAAAGGAAAACAAAGTATTATTTTGAACTATTCTTATGGAAGGGAGTTGAGAGAGAATGATGAAAAATCACATGTTGGTGAACATCTCTCATAGTGTTCCTGTAAAGATGACCTTCCCTTGCCCTCTGGATATTTCCTGAGAAACCTTTCCTGCTCATTGACATGCTTTTGAATTATGATGCACATGACAAAAACTGCAAGCATATATACTTATCATTGCTTCTGCCCACCTTAAAAGGGAGTGTAGAAGGTTACAGCACAACCCACTTTTATTTCAGCTTCCAGGAGTTAAAAGAATAGGGGAAACATGATGGAGAATGCAAGCTCTCCAATCCCAAGTACCCAAGAAATTGATTCTTCCATGAAAGGTTTTAGAAAAGATGGATCCCACCCTCAGGAATTCTTCAGTCAAGACCATCTCCCCTAGACTCAAACTCTGTCCATATGAATGAGTCTTTTTGGTTGAAGCAAAAGGAGAGCTGTTCTGGTGCTTTTTAGGATATTAACTGATTGATGCCTTATCACTGAGAAACAGATTTTCACCCAGGAGTTTCAGGAGGACTTTTCTTCAGATTTAAGAGGCATATGACATATTTTCACATATCTGAAATCCAGACTGATCGATGTGAAGAGATTTAAGTATAACCAATTTACTTGCTTATCTTTTCCTTCTTATGTATGTATAAGAGCAATAGACAATAAATCTATATTTAAATTAATATAAAACAACTTTTTTAATAAGAATAAAACAAAAAATTCTAAGTTAAAATATTTCCTTTCAAGGTTTAATTATTAGTTTTATTCTTTATCACTAGTACTTAATAATGCAGGGTGACTTTGAATTGTGGGATGCTGACTCTCTGGAACTAATAAAAACATAACCTTTTGATAAAGCAAAACTGAGATTTCTACCTTAGCAGAATCTTAGTAGTGTCTTGAACAGATTAGGCAAATGTAGGATAATTATGAGGATTTTGAGTTCTGGCTTAAGGTAGAAGTGTGAATAAGATTGGGCAAATTGGTGAATAGGAGGTAAGGATTAGTGGATAGAACAAGAAGGTATTTAGAAGTAAGTCTTGAAGAGAAACAAATGTTTGAACTAGCTGTTGTCCTGAGAAAGGGATATTTACTCTGATAGGGTAAATTCCATTGTCTAGTGTTCAGATAAATAGATCTTTGAAAAGTTCCTGAAACAAACAATAAAGTTGGATTCCCACTGGTAGAACCATAACAAATTCTTATGCAGAGTAGGAATATAGCAAGTTCAAGTGCTGTCTTCTCAAGTTCTCATGTACATGATTTAAAAGAAAACAAATAAGCAAAAAACATCATCAACAACAGCAAAACTATGCCTCTTCTATAGCTAAATGGACAATCCTGATAATTCATAATTGAAGAAAAATCATGGGATATTCATGATACTCTTGGCTTACCTTATGTCAAGGGAGAGAACACAGAGTGTGGAAGCATGGTGCAGCATGAGAAAGACTGGATTGGCCATTGCTGACTTTGAAGATGAAAGGGGACCACGAGCCAAAGAATGCAAGTAATCTCTATGAGCTGGAAAAAGGCGAGGAAACAAATTGTCCTCTACAGCTTCCAGAGGGAACACGGTCCTGACTACGCCTTGATTTCAGCCAGTGAGACCCATTTCAGACTTCTGACCCCTAGAACTATATGATAAAAATTGTTTTAAGCCACTTAGTTTGTGGTAATTTGCTATAGAAGCAATAGGGATCAAATGGAGTTTTTATTTGGTTTTCTCTTTGGGTTTTCTCTACTGATCTGTAGCCATTGTGTTGAAGAGTATTTAATTGGAAGTTTTAACTTTAAGATAGGCAGGGTGCAGTTAGACAAAATATGACTGATTTTTTTCTCAGAAGCCATAAAAGCTATAACCTCTACTAGAAATTTATAGCCTGGTCCAGGGAGAGCATACAATTATTCGAGTCTATTGCTAATTTAGAACTAATGATAAAAGCAACCACAGAGGTGAAATTATAGCAGTTAAAGGCCATTTGGTATAAGTATTCTGTAGATGCTTACTAGTAGTATTCTTTGATTAACGCTTGGTAAATTCCATATTCAAGTGTCACCCAAATCTCTGGTATTCTGATGTTCCTTCTTCTAATTAATAACCTTCAGGTTTTATTCTTGTCTGGACTCTTTTTAAATGTCATTCAGTGGGATTTAGAGGTGGAGAGAGAATTTAAAGTCAGATGCCCAGTCTTTTATCTTGAAGTAGAAACCAAATGCAGTTCTTATATTCCTTTCTTTCTCTTTATGTAACCACCTCTAGTATGAAAACTAGTATTTGATTTTGAGAACTCAAGAATTGGCAGAGGCTTTTTGCGCAGAAAATAAAATGAAGGACCTTCTTTTTAGGCTCATCAATCTAGAGAAATTGCTTGTATTGGAGAATGTTGGAGTCAGGGTCCATCATGTCCCGAGTAACTGGCCATAAAATGCAAGGCTAAGGAAGCAAGCTTTTGCTTTCCTGCCCTTGGAAACTCCCCAAATAACATAACCACAACCTCTTGCCTTTATGTGCAAGTACTTATGAACCGTGGAGTATTCTGCTGTGTCAACCTTCCAGTCCCAATTCCAACCCATGTCCCTGCAGACTCTATACCTTCTATGTCACAATAAGGGCTATGCGTCTTTATCCGGCATGAGTCATCTGGCTTCTTGATAACTGACATATTATTTTGCCTTCTATTATTTTGTTTTGATTTATAATGTTTAACCCGCCATGAAGAGAAGCATTGATCCTGTTAAAGCATTACTCATTGGTTGACTCCCATACTACAAATAACTTATCTACTATGCAATACAGACAACCCTAATAGAATGCAAGTAAAACCTTATTCTCAACCAGTCTAACCCCCATGCCTGTTAGCAAAATATTTTAATTTTCAATTGATGCAGATTAGAACATTTCTCTTCAAAAGAGGGCCACTTTAGCAAAATTGTTCTACATTTTGCATTAGTAAAGAAAATATTACTTAGATTTAGTTGACCATCCTGCTAAGGCTGTTCAGATTGAAATTTCTTTGATATGTTGTGTTTTCATTCATTTTTGTTTAGTCTGAGTGACATATACACTTTCTTAAGTGCATTCTCTGCCAAAGATAAGTTTATCTCCCAAAAGACTGCAAAGTCAAGCTTTGGAATAAATTCATTCATGTTCCTTGGAATCTTTGAAATCAAAAATAATTCCTAAACATATCCCACATTCTTTTGCATTGGGCAAAAGAATGTTTTGTTCATGCAATCAAATGGGTACAAATAATTGTAAGCAAGGTAAGATTTACTTTCAAAATAAAGCAGCACCTTTGATCAATTTAAACAGTTGAAGGCCAAGTTCTTGATTTTTAGTCACGTAAAGCCTGACACATTAAGTCTGTCTGCCTGTCAGAGACCAACCTGAATGCTAGGACAATACTTCAGAGATATGCCTTACATCATGGGAGTGCATTGATATTCAAGCCAGCTAATAAAATAACAATTATGCTAATTCCTACGCAAAAGGGCATTGCTAATTAGTCTTTTAAGTCAAGGCACTTTAAATATAAAAATGTAGGTGCATCTTTCCAGCAAAGGCTTTGCAGAATGGAAGGTCATTACCTAATGAATCCAACACATGGTGAAGTTACAAACAATATGTTGGAAACTGACTTTTGGAACAGTGAAGAGTGAGAGATCATTGCATACATAATAACCTTAAATTTTAAAGGAATACTAAAGATCTAATGAAAGGTACCTGACTGGCAGCAGCAGGGAAGGAAGTTCCTGCTGTTCAAATATAAAACTTAGTAACAAAGTTGCCTCTCCCATCCAAATCCCCTTAAAAAATAAATGGAGGAGGAGGAGGAGAAAGAAGCAGAGCAGGAGGAGAAGGGGGGGAGAGAAGAAATGTCAAAGACCCTCCGATAAGAGGAATCAATGTTATTTGCATAGTTTATTCCTATAGGTCCCTTATAAGCAGACTGAGAGCATAAATGCAAGTAATGCTGACAAGAATTTCAGCAATTTAGTGGAGAAACATGAGTAATTCGCCTTTTAATGTATCAGGCTATAAAGTTGTCGAAGCCATTGCTATTAACATGCACTAGAAATTTCTAAGAAGTTAAAGGTAAGAAACAGGTGTTTGTGATATAGGAATATGATGGGGAGTTGGAGAAAGGAAGAGAGAGAAAGAGAAATGGAAAGAGAAAGAGATTAGTAGCAGAAGATAGCTGAGAAATACTAAAGGGGAAAAAATAAAACCCTGAAATAAATTCAAGGACTTAAAGAAGATTGCTGAGTAGTACCATTTCTTGCAAATATATTAATCAGTTCCCAGGTTTTAAACTTGGATCTTATCAATTATCTATTTAAAAAAAAAAAAAAAACTGTCATGAAAAAGAAAAATGGGAATTTGCAACATCTAAGTAGTTTACCACCACCTTAGAGAGAAAGCCAATGTCTATTACCCCCAGAAATAAAGGGAAAATAGTAGTCTTCTACAATAAGAAGCAGATGCCATAAGAAGATGGAGATTAAGAAATCGCAGCATCCATGCTTGCAAAGCACTGACCAGAAATGTCTGGACAAGCATGTGACATTCATGTGGCTATAACAACTGAATGAGCACATGCTGTCACGTGGAGTCAATAAATTTTAAAATTTGTATACTGTGCCACGAATAATTCAACTTTCCATCTCCATTTGCGGAGTCATTTCTTTTAAAGAATACCCTTTGTTGTAGAACTGATTTCCTGAAAAAAATATGGATTGCTGTGGTATCTTTAAGAAAATGCACATAACTTGAAGGATAGCCCTGGAAATATGCAAGCCATCAGAAAGCACTAAAGATTATTTTTCACTTTCAGGAACAATTAGGCAGGAATGATTGGACCACCTTTAGGATCTTGGGTTGCCATTAAAGGTGACAAGGAGAACCATTGTTTGGAATAGTTTTGTATCTGAATCATTTTAACAACTTTTATCCTCCTTTTTCTGCTGGTCTAAGGGATTGAGTTCTTTCTTTACCAATGAAGATCTGTTCTTGCCCATAATATTAACTTTGTCTCCAGGATATTCTGTGACTTTTAGAGCATGACACTTCATCAAAGTTTTTCAAATTGTATTTTTTTCTTGCATTAAAGAACAGAGGATTCTTAACTCCAATTGGAAGTGAAGCTCTGTGCTACCTTACTGTATCTGACAAAGTAGACCTTGTGATCTCTTTAGGTTGAGAAATCTCTTTTTTTTTTTGCCCTGCCAGATACAGATACTAGAATTGAGTGCCTTACTTATGAAAAAAAACTAGGATAGTAGAGAATGAATTCAGGGACAGACATGAGAGGTGTTTAGGAGCTCATACTTAATAACATGGCTGATTCATTTTGAAGTTCTTTTAATCCACAACCCAATGAGCTGGCTCAGCTTTTTTGCTATGAACCCTGATGTCCTGTTTTAAAAACTTCCTTCCCAACCTAGAATCCCGTTTTCCTCATGGTAACTTTCCATTTGATTTTGCAGTGAAAGTTTAACTTAGCAGAATTGGGTTGCCCAAAGCCCTGCATATTCCTAAGGTCTTCAGGATGGCATTTGGCTGTTTCCTGGGGGTAACCGCTGAGCCCTAGCAAGATCCTGCCTAATTAGACTACATTTATAGACCTGATGCTTTGGGCCATTCCAGGTAGTTTATGCAAACCATGTGATTTATGGTAAATGCCTGTTTTTGTTCTCCTGGTGCCCTGAGCCACATTGTATCAATTTGACCTCTGAGGAGGCTGGAGACTGGGTGCTAAGGTCAGTCACACAGATGCTCCATGATGTTCCCCTGGAGAGGACATATGGAAGCTCACTCCCGGTTTCTTCTGGACTCCACGCTATGCAACCTTCTCCACAGATTTTAATCTGTATCCTTTCACTGTAATAAACTGTAACTGTGACTCTAACAACTTTTCAGATTCTGTGAGTACTAGTGTATCATCAAACCAGAGACTGATCTTGGGGATCCTCAAAATATTGGTGCTCTTTCCAAAGAGGAGACCTTGGTCATGACCACACTGGTTGATTCCCTAAGGTTCCCTTAACTTTGCATCTCATGGAGGAAAGGGTCAGATCTCAGTCTCTCTCCTCTCAAAAGGTGTCTGGGTCCCTTACTCAACTGGGTCACCCACCCGTTTTCTAGATTGCTGGATGCCAAGGATAGGGACATAGGGGAAGCAAAACAAAATAAGGGAGAAATAGAATGCTGTTTTATGCCCCCTTCCAAGGCCAAGGTTTGAACACAGGCCTTATGTTAACATATACAAGGAAAAATGCTCAAATAGGTTTTCCTATAATAAAAAATTATGCCCCAAGGTGACTTCCTATCTCCATCTATGAAAAATGACTGGCAATTTTTTAAAAAAATAATAAAATTTCATTCGGTATTCAAATTTCTCCAAGAACATTAAAATATATTTAGCTCATAATTCATTGTAAACTCTTACTTTACTCCCAAATTTACTGCCTCCCACAGCCTTATACACACCAACTCTCCAAACTCCCTCCCTGGTACAATTTTTATTTTTATTTTTTTTTACCCCATTAGGCAACTCCTTATATAGTAACTACTCTTAAGACCTGGAATACAATTTCAAATCACTAGAGAAAGAATACTCAATGTGACTAGAAGTCTGTTATTCGCGTACATACTACTACAGAGTTTATGGATCACAGTCAAATCATAAAAAGATCTTGTTATGGCTCCATCATAAAACCTCTTCCAGAGACCCACTTTATAAATGGTTTATGAATATGTTTATTTATAAATCTATATCAGTGCAACTAATTACCCCTGATCTTAGTGGCATAAGTAACATCTATTTGTTTCACAGTTTCTGTAGGTCAGGTGTGGCTTAGCTGGGTCATCTGGCTCACAGCTTCATTCAAACTGTTGACTGGAACTGCAGTCACCTCAAGACTCAACCAGGAGAGTCTTCCAGGAAAGATGGTAGAGTAGGCAGCTCCGGGAGTCAGTCCTTCCACCCAAACGGCTTTTGAACAGGATCTGTCGGAAACAACTGTTCTGGGGTTCTGGAGGCCAGGAGAACACTGTACAACCTTCAGGGAAGGGCAAGAGACGAGGCTGATAAACCACAGTGGAGAACAGTGAGTTGCTCTCTCCCCACACAGCAGCTGCTGGTGGCCATCCCCAACTCTCATGGCAGGCCACCTTGGGGTCCAGTCCCTGGCTAGCTCACTGGCAAAAGAAAGGGATGTAAAAATCCTTTTCCCCAACAACAGGGGTGGGCACAGCTGATCACTAATCATAGTTTTGATTAGCATAGACGGATTGCTGGGTCTCAACTCTGAGCTACTCTTTTAACCCACCCTGGACAAAGACCTTTGTGTCAACCCCACCCCTGGAGATTTAAAGACCCAGTACCTCCCTGAGGGCTGCAGGGAACAGTTAGCTGAAGGGCTGCATTTGCTGGGCAGCAATACACAGTGGAAGAGGATTACATAAAGGGATGAAGATAACGAGGTAGGGATCATTGAAAACCATTTTAGAAGCTGCCTACTATACAAACCCAAATCCTCACTACTTTTCTCTCTTCTTGGAAAGCTACCACTGTTGTCTCACTTTTTTATTGTGTATTCCCATCAAGTTTTAATTATTTATACATGCATGCATTTATTCATTCAAATCATGTTATTCATCAAAATCCCCTGTGTATAAAGCTCAGAGTTAAGAAACTAGGAGTCAGGAAGACAAAGAAGAATGGGACCCAGTTCTTTGCCTCAGTGTAATCGGCACCCTGCTGCAACAGTGCCGAGCAGAACCCTGTTCCAGGTTCGGGACTCTCACCGTGGAAAGAATTCAGAGACCAGGGAGGGCCAGTAGAAATAAGTAGTAAAGTTTGTTAAAGAAAAAGAGAAAGAAGCCTTGTTAAAGAGATAATGTGAGTATCTTCCAGGGAGAAGCATGCACTGAGTGGGAAATTTGCCTTGTTACACAGGAAAATTATATAGGAAAATTTTACAGAGATTTCTTATCTTGACCTTTGAACACCAGGTGCCTTCTTTGTTCTCAGAGGAGATAGTTATCACAGTGATGAGAATTTGTGACCTGACCTTGCATACCTAAAATATGTCTTTCGGCAGATGTTTAGCAACCTTTATGACCCCATGCTTTTTGTCATTAACTGAGAATTTGCTTTGGGCCCATGATTTTACAAGGGTTGATGGTTTTGGGAGCCTTCAGAGCTTTAGTAGAAATGGTGGCTCCACAAAGTCTGCAGTTGTATCTTGCAGGTTTATGTTAACTCTTTTGAAGCTGACCAGGGACCACAGCCTTGATGCCCTATTCTTTTCTGCCTCAAGAGAACATACCACTAAAAGGATGTCTATATATGTGTTCTAGTTTGCTAATGCTGCAGAATGCAAAACACCAGAGATGGATAGGCTTTTATAAAATGGGAGTTTATTTCGCTACACAGTTACAGTCTTAAGGCCACAAAGCATCCAAGGTAACACCTCAGCAATTGGGTACCTTCACCGGAGGATGGCCAATGGTGTCCGGAAAACCTCTGTTAAACCTCTGTTAGCTGGGAAGGCAGCTGGCGTTTGCTCCAAAGCTCTGGCCTCAAAACGGCTTTCTCCCAGGACGTTCCTCTCTAGCAAGCTTGCTCCTCTTCAAAACATCACTCCCAGCTACACTCAGTTTCCTCTCTTTGAGTCAGCTCATTTATATAGCTCCACTGATCAAGGCCCACCCTGAATGGGTGGGGCCCTGCCTCCATGGGAACATCTCATCAGAATTATCACCCACAGCTGGGTGGGGCACATTCCAAGCAAATCTAACCAGCACCAAAACTTCTGCCCCACAAAACTACAAAGATAATGGCATTTGGGGGACACAATACATTCAAACCGGCACAATATGTAATAAAAATTAGAACTGGTTTACAAAGGTTTTGTAACAAGTCTTCCCAGTTTAGTGACTTTTTCCCTTCTGATTAGGTAATTGAGCTCCAGTAGGCAAACCACAGTATGTGTACACTTACAAACTCTCTTGCTTGCATTATGTTTCTTAATGTTTCATTGGCCAAAGCATGCCCCCTGTGATGGGAGGGGGCAACACATGGGCAGAAGTTCTACCAGTGATTAATGAGATATATGAATGTAATAATCTACCACAGCTATATTTTTTTTTCTCTAACTCCATTGCACCTATTATTGTCTATGGAACTCAATTTATTCATTTTAAATCACAATGAGTAGTTCTTTTATATTGATTGATTCATTCATTCATTCATTCATTCATCAGATGTTTATCAACAAATTCCCTATTAGCTGGACATAAACTAGTTAGTAAAACACTGCCTCTGATGTATTGTTTTGTTCTAATATATTGGGGGAATCAGAAAATAAACAGCAAAAAGTAAATCAGTTGTTTAATAAAATGATCTAGGCTATGAGGAAATTCAAACCAGATAATGGAAGACACGGTATTTAGGAGACAAAATGAAATAGGGTGGTCAGCAAAATTGCCCTGGTGAAATGGTATTGGAGCAATAATGTGGATGACAAGAAAGAATCAAATAGGCAAAGACTGTAGGAAGGACATTCTTGGCAGGTAGAAGAGAAAGCATAAATATTATGAGATAGGAATGAGTTTGGCATGTTCCAGTGACAGAAAGAAGGCCAGCATGATTGGAAGTTAGTGAAGAAGGAGAAAATGGTAGAAGACAAGGATGGAACATCAACCAAGGCCAAATTTTATAAGCCATGCTTTGAAGGGGTACTTTATCTGAAATGTTCATTTTTCTATGAAAACTAGGTGCAAGCCTAGTAATTAATTTCTAACCCTTATACAAATTTGTGCCATATAGAGACTAGAGAAAGAAATAAAATGAGGCAAGGAATATCATATATTAAATACCTACTATGTGCTAAAATGGTATTAGACATATGATTGGCTCTGGACAAATACATGAGGGGAGGAGAAATATAAAATGATTTAGACATCAAAGCTTTCCTTCTTCTTTCATATGAACTTTTTAAAAATTATTATTGTAGCCTACCTTTGTGACTTAGCTCATTTGTTCTTTTTTTTAATTTTGGGGTTCCATGCAACTTCCCAGCAACAGGATATTTGATTGCTATTATTTCAACTGCATAGTATCTTTCAGAGAATAAAATTCAATTCATTTCAGAGAGTAGCTGTTAAGTTTTGTACTGATACAGAGGAATGCTTTTGCAGAGTGCTTTCTTATCAAAAGGTTCAAAACCTGTTCTCAGCCAGCTCAAGGCAATGGTTATTCATGTAGGATCATTCCCATCACTTCTCCATTGCATATTTTACGCCCAAGCTGCTTCACCAGAAATCTCCATTCCAATGATAGGGAGCAAGTAAACACTTACCAAAATACTCAGGATAAAGTGACCTATACTGTGACACAGGAAAAATGGCCTTCAGAGATAAATTAGCAGTTTGCAAGAACACTGGCTACATCCCTGATTTGGGGCCACTGGATCATTTCTCTTAAACTGGGGAAGATTACACATTTATTTTTAAAAAGGAGACACAATGGTATGTTTTCAAAGTGGATTTTATAGTGGCTGCCTTGGTTTCTATCTTGACAGCATGTGACTGATATGGAATTGCTGATTTGAAATTTTATTTAAGTATAGGTAGGCTTTTATTTCTGTTCATTAATAGTTTAGGGAACCATATACCATCTGCAGGATTTAATATTTATTCATTGTTTTTATAACAAATGTACTGAATGAGTATATGCTTATTGTGAAACAGAGAAGTAACAATAAAAATAGATAAAAATGATCTTTAACGGTATTTGCCAGATATTTTGGTTGCAATTTTTCAAAATCAAATATTACAGATGCATTCAAGTTATTCTAAAAAAGCTATACACTACAGAAACATAAAATAAAAGGCAAATACATCATTCCTCTTCCTTACCTTCCAGAACTAGTCTTTGTGCCGAAAAGAACTACCAACAAGAAAAAACTTTTTTTGTTTATTCTTCAAGGACACATATAATGATGTAGAAATATATTCCCTCTCACACACAAGTATATATGAATTGAATAAATAATTAATTGTGTGTATATGTATGTACACAGTATTTTTGTTGCTACAACAAATACCATATTTTTATGCAGGAATCTATTTTAATTCTGCAATGTATTATCTTAAAAGTTCCTTCCAATGAGAGCAGGTACAAATATATCCCACTCTTGTTTTTTTGTCTCTATAAAATTTCCTTGCTTATGAAGTATAGTTTTTTTTTTTTTTTAATTACACAAATTTTAAAAGTACAGTTCAATTAACTTGTATATATGCATATATTCATGTAACCACCAGCCAGGTCGACACAAAAAATATTCCCCACTCCACAGAAGCTTCCTTCCTGTATGTCACCTTTTAACTCAAACGTTCCTTAAGAATTAATAACATACTTGCCTTCTGTCATAGTAGCCTGGGAAACTAACAACAATCATTTATTGGCTCATGATTTTGAGGCTAGAAGAAGTCCAAAATCAAGATACCAGCAAGTCTTGCTTTCTCCTGAAAATCTGCAGTGATCTGGTGCTGCTGCCAGCAATCCTTGGGTTTCTTTGACATGTACTTCTGCCTCCTATCACATGGCAATTTCCTCTCCTTTCTGGTTTCTGTAGCTTCTGTGTTCCCATTGTAGGACCAACATTAATTTGATTAAAACCCAAATTTGTTAATTTTTCCACTCTTTAACTAAAAATAACATCTTCAGAAGATCCTGTGTACAACAGGTCATACCCACAGGGACACAGATTAAAATAAGAACATGTGTTTGCTGGGGCACATAATCCAACCTACTGTAACTTTCATCAAGACAGATTTGGAAGATAGGGAGAAGATGGCAGATTGGAGAGACAGGGCAAAAAAAATGTCTCTGTTAAAACACTAGATGAAGGACAGAAAGTGCTCCAGAATACTAGTTCTAGTGCTGCACTGGCTGGACAAGGTCTGCTAAATTCACAGGGACTGTGCCCTTGGTGAAACCAAGAGTCTGCATTCAGAAATGAATGAGTGAGGCTGCTAGGTAGCCAGCAGCCATGCTGTGGTCAGGAGAAACTGGGGACTGGCGTTTGGAGACAAATTAGTTTAAAGACCCCAAAAGTGGCTGCAGATCCAGCAGCAAGAGCCACACAGTCCAGTGTGGTGGAAACTGCCTTCCATGCCCCAGGCACCCACATCAGTATCTGGCATGGATGATAACCTTTCACACACCCAGAGCTAATTGTACCAGAACTAGGAAGGCAGAGGTCCATGAAAGGGGGAAATTACCATGCCCCACATGGCCATCTTTTCAGTGGACTGGGAATGTCCCTGCATGGCACGGCAGCCCAGAGCTATACCATGCAATCGAGCATGGTGGGTGAGCACCTTCCAAACCCTGGGCGCTTGCCTCAGTATCTGTGGTGGACAATAAACTTTCACACACCCACAGCTAATTGTCCCAGAGCTAGGAAGGTGGGGTTTGCTGAAGGGGGAATTTACCATGCCCTCTACAGTCATCTGCTCAGTATCTGGGAATGCCCCTGCATGGTGCAGTGATCCAGAGCTTCCCTTGGGGACTGCACAGACCTGTGATGTGCAATCTTCCCTCTACAGAGACCCTCAGAGGGCACTGCTTGGAGGGGGGACATGCACAGAAGTCTCAGGAGCCCTACACCAATACCAGAGACTTGTGAGTCTGCAGCAGAGACAGACCGTGGGAAGATTGAGCCAAAGGTTTGGACTCATACAACAGCTTTAAGTCTCCAGGAATGCTGGGGAGATTTGATTCTTAAAGCCATGCTCCCTCCCTAACTGCTCAGACACAACCTCAATATTCAGGGCTGGCAGCACCAACTACACATGGAAATTTGGTGCACTGATTGGACCCCCACAAGATTTGGCCCCCCACTCACCGCATAAACAAACTTGGGGAGAACTCGCTTGAGAATAACAGGCGGCTTGGGGGCACCATCTGCTGGTGAGTCAAAGAAAGTACACTTGACCAAGCTGTAGCTCTGACAAATTAGAGATAATTGCTCAAATAAGCCTGCATATCCTAAAACAACCCTAACAAGATAAGCAAATGTCAAGAAGCCAAAAACAACAGAAAATTTTAAAGCATATGAAGAAACCAGAAGATATGGATAACCCAAACCCAAACACCCAAATCAAAAATCAGAGGAGACACAGTACTTGGAACAATTAATCAAAGAACTAATCAGAAACAACAAGATAATGGCAAAGAATATAAAGGACATGAAGAAGACCCTAGAAGAGCATAAAGAAGAATTTGCAAGAGAAAATAAAAAATAGATGATCTTATGGAAATAAAAGAAACTGCCAATCAAGTTAAAGAGATTCTGGAAACACACAGTACTAGATAAAAGGAAGCTGAGGAGAGAATCAGTGAGCTGAAGAGGGCAGAACAGAAAGTGAAAGTACAAAGAAAAAATGAGGAAAAATCAAAATAGGTCTCAGGGGTATGATGGACAACATAAAGTGCACAAATAAAAGAATCATTGGTGTTTCAGAAGGGGAAGAAATGGGTAAAGGTCTACAAAAAGTATTCAAAGAAATTGTTGGGGAACACTTCCCAAACCTGAACAACATAAATGCTCAAATCATAGACATCCAGTGAACTCCAAACCGAATAAATCCAAATAAACACACTCTCCGACATATTCTGATCAGATTGTCAATGTCGAGGAGAAGGAGCAAGTTCTGAAAGTAGCAAGAGAAAAGCAATTCACCATATGCAAGTGTAACAGCATAAGACTAAGCAGTGACTACTCAGCACCCACCATGGAAGTGAGAAGGCAGTGGAATGACATATTTAAAATTCTGAGGGAGAAAAATTGCCAGCCAAGAATTCTCTATCCAGCTAAGTTCTCCTTCAAATTTGAGGGAGAGCTTAATTTTTCACAGACAAACAAATGCTGAGAGAATTTACTAAGAGACTTGCCCTTCTTGAGACACTAAAGGGAGTAGTAACACCAGAGAAACAAACAAAGAAGGGAGAGGTATGGAGAAAGGCTCAGAACTAAAGAGATTTAGTAAGGGTACATTAATAGAAATTAAGAGAGAGAGGGGAAAAATATATCTGACAAACATAACCAAAGGATAGGATGGCTAATTCAAGAAATACCTTCACAGTAATAACATTGAATGTGAATGGATTAAACTCCCCAATTAAAAGGTACAGATTGGCAAAATGGATTAAAAAATATGAACCATCAATATGTTGCATACAAGAGACTCATCTTAGACACAGGTACACAAAGAAATTGAAAGTGAAAGGATGAAAAAAATATCTCATGTAAGTTACAGCCAAAAGAAAGCAGGAGTAGAATATTAATATCAGGTAAGTTAGAATTTAAATGCAAAGATGTTGTGAGAGACAAAGAAAGTCACTACATACTAATAAAAGGGACAAATCAACAAGAAGAAATGACAATCATTAATGTTTATGCACCCAATCAAGGTGCCACAAAATATGTGAGACAAACATTGGCAAAATTAAAGGAAGCAATAGATGTTTCCACAATAATTGTGTGAAACTTCAACACATCAGTCTTTTCTATAGATAGGTCAATCAGACACCGGACCAATAAGGAAATTGAAAACCTAAACAATCTGATAAATGAATTTGAATTAACAGTCATATATAGAACATTACACCCCAAATCACCCAAATTTAGTGATCACAGAACTTTCTCCAGAATACATCATATGCCAGGCTATAAAGCAAGCCTCAATAAATTTAAAAAGATTGAAATTATTCAAAGCACATTCTCAGGTCACAATGGAATATAATTAGAAGTCAATAACCATCAGAGACTTAGAAAATTCACAAATACCTGGAGGTTAAACAACACACTCCAAAACAATCAGTGGGTTAAAGAAGAAATAGCAAGAGAAATTATTAAATATATAGAGATGAATGAAAATGAAAACACAACATATCAAAACATATGGGATGCAGCAAAGTTTGTATTGACAAGGAAATTTATAGCTCTAAATGCACACATTAAAAAGGAATAAAGAGCTAACATCAAAGAACTAATGGAGCAACTGAAGAAGCTAGAAAATGAACAGCAAACTAATCATAAACCAAGTAGAAGAAAAGAAATAACAAATATTAAAGCAGAAATAAATGACAGAGAGAAGAAAAAAAAATAGGCAGAATAAATAACACCAAATGTTGGTTTTTTGAGAAGATCAACAAGATTGACAAGCCCATAGTTAGACTGAGAAAATCAAAAAGAGGGACAACCCAAATAAACAAAATAATGAATGAGAGAGGCGACATTACTGCAGATGCCAAAGAAATTAAAAAAAAAATTATACGAGGATACTATGAACAACTGCATGCCAACAAACTAGATAACATAGAGGAAATGGACAATTTCCTGGAAATGCATGAACAACCTAGATTGACCAGAGAAGAAATAGAAGACCTCAACTGAGCAAACACAAGCAAAGAGATCCAATCAGTCATCAAAAACTTCTCACAAATAAATGCCAGGCCAGAAGGCTTCACAGGGGAAATCTATCAAACTTTTCAAAAAGAACTGATACAAATCTTAGTTAAACTCAAAACATTTCTTCAGAAAATGGAACACTACCTAATGCATTCTATCTCCCTAATGAATATAGATGCAAAAATTCTCAACAAAATACTTGCAAATCAAATCCAAAGACACACTGAAGAAATCATACCCCATGACCAAGTGGGGTTCATTCCAGACATGCAAGGATGGTTCAACATAACAAAATCAATCAATGTAATACAGCACATTAACAAATCAAAAGGGAAAAATTAAATGATCATCTTAACAGATGCTGAAAAAACATTTGACAAAATCTGACATCCCTTTTTGATAAGAACACTTCAGAAGGTTGGAATTGAAGGAAAATTCCTCAATATGATAAAGGGCATATATCACAAAACCCACAGCCAGCATAGTACTCAATGGTGAGAGACTAAAAGCCTTCCCTCTAAGATCAGGAGTGAGACAAGGATGCCCGCTGTCACCACTGTTATTCAACATTGTGCTAGAAGTGCTAGCCAGGGCAATCCAGCAATACAAAGAAATAAAAAGCATCCAAATTGGAAAGGAAGAAGTGAAACTGTCATTATTTGTGGATGATATGATCTTATATCTGGAAAACCTTGAGAAATTGATGACACAGCTACTTGAACTAATAAATAAATTTAGCAAAGTAGCAGGATGCAAGATTAATGCCCATAAGACAGTAATGTTCCTATATAGTAGAAATGATCGAACTGTAGAGACACTCAAAAAAAAAAAAAAAGATGTCATTCTCAATAGCAACTAAAAAAAGCAAGTACCAAGGAATAAACTTAACCAAAGATGTAAAAGACCTATACAGAGAAAAACACATAACTTAACCAAAAGATATAGAAAGGGATGTAAAAAGATAGACACATATTCCTTGTTGATAGGAAGGCTAAATGTCATTAAGATGTCAATTCTACCCAAACTCATCTACAGATTCAATGCCATCCCAATCAAAATTCCAACAACCTACTTTGCAGACTTGGAAAAGCTAGTTATCAAATTTATTTGGAAAGGGAAGATGGCTCGAATTGCTAAAGACACTCTAAAAAAGTAAAACGAAGTGGGAGGACTTACACTCCCTGACTTTGAAGCTTATTATAAAGCCACAGCATGGTACTGGCACAAAGATAGACATATTGATTAACGGAATTGAATTTAGAATTAGGAAATAGACCCCCAGACCTACCGTTAACCGACATTTGATAAGGCCTCCAAAACCACTAACTGGGACATAATAGTCTTTTCAAAAAATGGGGCTTGGGGAGCCAGATTTTCATATCCAAAAGAATGAAAGAGGACTCCTACCTCACACCCTACACAAAAATTAACTCAAAATGGATTAAAGACCTCAACATAAGAGAGTACCATAAAACTCCTAGAAGATAATGTAGGGAAACAACTTCAAGAACTTGTATCAGGAGGTCACTTCCTAGACATTACACACAAAGCACAAGCTACAAAAGAAAAAATAGATAAACAGGAACTCCTCAAACTTAAAACCTTTACCTAAAGGAATTTGTCAAAAAGCTGAAGATGTAGTCAACTCAATGTAAAAAAATATTTGGAAACCATGTGTCTGACAAAACACTGATATCTTGCATATATAAAGAAATCCTACAACTCAATGACAATACTACAGACAGCCCAATTATAAAATGGGCAAAAGATATGACAAGACAGTTCTCTGAAGAGGAAATGGTCAAAAACCACATGAAAAAATGTTCAGCTTCACTAGCTATTAGGGAGATGCAAATTAAGACCAAAATGAGATGTCATCTCATACCAATTAGATTGGCTACCATTAAACAAACAGGAAATTACAAATGCTGGAGAGGAAGTGGAGAAATTAGAACTCTTATTCATTGTTGGTGGGACTGCATAATGGTACAGCCACTCTGAAAGACAATCTGGTGATTCCTTAGAAAACTAGACATAGAGTTACCCTTTGATCCAGCAATTGCACTTCTCAGTATATACCTGGAAGATCTGAAAGCAGTGACATGAACAGATACCTGCACACCAATGTTCATAGCAGCATTATTCACAATTGCCAAGAGATGGAAACAACCCAAATGTCCTTCAACAGATGAGTGGATAAACAAAATATGGTATATACACACAATGGAAAACTATGTGGCAGCCAGAAGGAATGATGTCAAGAAACATATGACAACATGGATGAATCTTGAAGACATAATGCTGAGTGAAATAAGCCAGGCACAAAAAGAGAAATATTGTATGTTACCACTAATGTGAACACTGAAAAATGTAAAATAAATGGTTTATATTGTAGAATGTAAGGGACCTAGTGATAGATAGCAAATAGTGGAAGGGGAACAATAATCTAATAAGAACAAATAAGTTATTGTGGGTAAACTTAATCTTCTGGGAATGCTCAGGAATGACTATGGTTTGTTAATTTCTGGAAGGTGTGGTAGGAACAAGTTCACAGAAATGTAGTTATTTTAGGTTATTTGTTTTTCTTATTCCTCTGATGGGTTATACTACTTTTATTTTCTTGGGGTAGAGTAGCAACATGTTGAAAGTAACATAGTTATTATAGGTTATTTGATTTTTCTTATTCCTTTGTTTTGGTTTTGTTTGAAATGTTTTTTATTGCCTTTTTAAAAATTTTTTGACAAACTTAATTAAAAAAAAAAAAAGAAAAGAAAATATGCAGAACCCCTGAGGAGCTGGGGTAAAATTGGGGTAAAATGCAGAAGTGAAAAAAAAAAAACAGTCTGATGCATTTAATTTGGGCAGAGAATTAAAAAAAAAAAAAAATGTCTGACTGGGGAAAAAAAGTGGAAATGTTAAACTTACGCATCTGTGAAATTCCTGATAGTCTCCCAAGCATTGGGGGCTACCAATTTAGTAGGCCAAGCCCTTGAACTTGGAGGTTGCTCTTATGAAGCTTGTTACTCTAAAGGAGAGACTAAGCCTACTATTTATTGTGCCTAAGAGTCACCCCTGGTGAACCTCTTTTGTTGCTTAGATGTGGCCTCTCTCTCTAAGCCAACTCAGCAAGCAAACTCACTGTCCTTCACCCTAGGTGAGACTTGACTCCCTGGGGTGTAATTCTTCCTGGCAATGAGAGAAATGACTCCCAGGGATGAGCCTGAATGCAGCATCATGGGATTGAGAAAGACCTCTTGACCAAAAGTGGGAAGAGAAATGAAACAAAACAATGTTTCAGTAGTGAGAGACTTCAAAGAGCTGAGAAGTCATTCTGGAGGTTATTCTTATGCATTATATAGACATCCCTTTTTAGTTCTTAGTATATTAGAATAGCTAGAAGGAAATACCTGAAACTGTTGAACTACAATTCAGTAGCATTGATTCTTGAAAATGAGTGTATAACTATATAGTTTCTACAGTGTGACTGTGTGATTGTGAAAACTTTGTGGCTCATACTCCCTTTATCAAGTGTATGGACAGATGAGTAGAAAAATGGACAAATAAATAAATGAATAATAGGGAAACATGGGGGTATGGGATGTTTTGGGTGCTCTTTTTTATTTTTATTTTTATTCTTATTTTTATTTTTTATTTTTTTTTTACATTTTTGGAGTAATGAAAATGTTCAAAAATTGATTGTCATGATGAATGCAAAACTATATGATGATACCATGAACATTTAATTGTACCCTTTGGATGATATATTGACTATATCTCAATAAAATTGCAGGAAAAATAAATTAATTAAAATGATAGATTGGCTTTATCTTTCTTAAACTCAATATAAATAGGACCATGCAGTTTGTATCTTTTTGTGCCTTGCATCTTTTGCTCAACATTTTGTCTTTGATTTTCATTCATATATTGCATGTACTAGAAATTAGTTCTTTTTAATTACAATGTGTTATTCCATTATATAAATATACCACAACTTATTTATTCATTTGAATGATAATGAACATTGGGGTTACTTCCAGTCTGCAACTATCATGAATGAAATCGATATTAACCTTTTTTTGTTTCTATCTTTTAGGGGACAAAACCACTAATTTTTGTTCCATATATATGTGAGTGGAATTGCTGATTCATGGCATTTACATATGTCTAGCTATAGATGATATGGGCAGTTTTCCAATATGTTTGTAACATTTACATTTCCTTCAGCAATGTATCAATTTATGCCACACTCTTGTTGGCAATTGATACCTGCAGGTTTTTTAATTTGTCATTTTTTGGTTGGTGTATAATCTTATCTCTTTATGGTTTTAATTTATATTTCCATGATGATTAAGGGTGTTGAATACTTTTTTATATGACTACTGTGTAATTTTTTGATGTTATCTGTTCAAGTTTTTAGCAGTGTTTCATATTGTTATCTTTCAGCTTCTTACTGATTTGTAGGAGTTTCTTATATTTTCTGGACACAAGTCCTTTGTTGGATAAATGTAATGCAACCACGTCTTCCTTTTTGTGGCTTGCCTTTTCATTTTCACCGTGTAACTTTTTAAAAGGCATAAGTTCTTAATTGTAATGAAGAATAATTTATTTTATTTTATTTTATGGTTAGTATTTTTTGAACAGTTTGTGAAAGTTTTGCTTATAAAAAGTTTTGCTTTACCTTATAAAGATATGTGAATGTTTTCTCATAAAATGTTACTTTTCATATTTTTTCAGTTATGACTGTGTTGCTTCTTTAATAATTTTAAGCTTGAGAGGTAGGAGCCAAAATTTGTTTTCTTCTTTGTAGGTAGTCAATTGAATATGTGCCACTTAACCTTTCCTCATTGAATTTCAGAGGAATTTTTTTGATAATTTCTGTGACTATGTGTGTGCCTCTGTTTCTAGATTCTATTCCAATTGGGCTTTTTATCTATTACTGCACCATTACTGCACTGTCTTCATTAGAGTATCTTTGTAGCAAGGCTTGACATATGGTAATGGAAGTCATCCAACTTTGTATTTTTTTTCAAGATTGTCTTAAGAAATTTGTATCTCAATGTAAATTTTAGAATCACCCTGTCAATATCCACAAACATGCTGGCACTTTTTTGAAAATGCATTGAGAATAGTGATCAATTTGATGATAATTTACATCTTAAAAATATTGAATATCCTAGTCATGAACATGCTATATCTTTCTATTTATTTGTCTTTAATTTATCTCTGCAATTTTTATGATCCAAATTTTTTACATCTTTTAATAGATTTATTCCTATTAATGGATCAACTGAAGAAGCTAGAAAATGAACAGCAAACCAATCCTAAACCAAGTAGAAGAAGAGAAATAACAAGGATTAAAGCAGAAATAAATGACATAGAGAACAAAAACACAATAGAGAGGATAGATATCACCAAAAGTTGGTTCTTTGAGAAGATCAACAAGATTGACAAGCCCCTAGCTAAACTGACAAAATCAAAAAGAGAGAAGACCCATATAAACAAAATCATGAATGAAAAAGGTGACATAACTGCAGATCCTGAAGAAATTAAAAAAATTATAAGAGGATATTATGAACAACTGTATGGCAACAAACTGGATAATGTAGAAGAAATGGACAATTTCCTGGAAACATATGAACAACCTAGACTGACCAGAGAAGAAATAGAAGACCTCAACCAACCCATCACAAGCAAAGAGATCCAATCAGTCATCAAAAATCTTCCCACAAATAAATGCCCAGGGCCAGATGGCTTCACAGGGGAATTCTACCAAACTTTCCAGAAAGAACTGACACCAATCTTACTCAAACTCTTTCAAAACATTGAAAAAAATGGAACACTACCTAACTCATTTTATGAAGCTAACATCAATCTAATACCAAAACCAGGCAAAGATGCTACAAAAAAGGAAAACTACCGGCCAATCTCCCTAATGAATATAGATGCAAAAATCCTCAACAAAATACTTGCAAATCGAATCCAAAGACACATTAAAAAAATCATACACCATGACCAAGTGGGGTTCATTCCAGGCATGCAAGGATGGTTCAACATAAGAAAAGCAATCAATGTATTACAACACATTAAAAACTCAAAAGGGAAAAATCAATTGATCATCTCAATAGATGCTGAAAAAGCATTTGACAAAATCCAACATCCCTTTTTGATAAAAACACTTCAAAAGGTAGGAATTGAAGGAAACTTCCTCAACATGATAAAGAGCATATACGAAAAACCCACAGCCAGCATAGTACTCAATGGTGAGAGACTGAAAGCCTTCCCTCTAAGATCAGGAAAAAGACAAGGATGCCCGCTGTCACCACTGTTATTCAACATTGTGCTGGAAGTGCTAGCCAGGGCAATCCGGCAAGACAAAGAAATAAAAGGCATCCAAATTGGAAAAGAAGAAGTAAAACTGTCATTGTTTGCAGATGATATGATCTTATATCTAGAAAACCCTGAGAAATCGACGATACACCTACTAGAGCTAATAAACAAATTTAGCAAAGTAGCGGGATACAAGATTAATGTACATAAGTCAGTAATGTTTCTATATGCTAGAAATGAACAAACTGAAGAGACACTCAAGAAAAAGATACCATTTTCAATAGCAACTAAAAAAATCAAGTACCTAGGAATAAACTTAACCAAAGATGTAAAAGACCTATACAAAGAAAACTACATAACTCTACTAAAAGAAATAGAAGGGGACCTTAAAAGATGGAAAAATATTCCATGTTCATGGATAGGAAGACTAAATGTCATTAAGATGTCAATTCTACCCAAACTCATCTACAGATTCAATGCAATCCCAATAAAAATTCCAACAACCTATTTTGCATATGTTATTGAAGTTGTTGAGTTGGTATAAAAGCAAACAGGATTGGTATAGATTTGTCAAATTTAAAACCTACAGTAACCACTAAGAAAATATCAGGGAATATGTAAACTCAAAGAGACAGAAAGTAAAGTTCTAGTTACCCATGGTGGGAGGTAGAGGCAGCAGGAATTAATGCAAAATGATTGTAGGGTTTCTGTTTGAGGGGAGGAGAAATTTAAAATAATGCAAGGTGATGAGTTTACTACAATATTGAGAATGTGGTAAATCCCATTGAGTGATATGCTTGGCAGGGGTTGAGAAAAGAAGATATATGTTGTATACATATTTCCACAGATAAAAAAAAAAAAGAAAGAGAAACTAAAAAGATGATGACAATTAAATGTAATGCATTATATTGGATAGTACCTAAGAATGGAGGAGAAAGGCTCAAAAAGATATTCTTGGTACATAAGAGAAAATTGGAATATAGAATTTAAGCTATATGTCAATGTTAAATTTCTTGGACTTGATAACTTAAGGTGATTACAAAAGTGAATATCCTTGTTTATAGGAAATGTACATGGAAATATGCATTCAGGGAGTATGATATGTGCAACCTGTTCTTAAATATTCAGAAGATAGATAAATAGATTGATGGATTGGTGAGAAAGAGAGAGAGAGAGAGAGAATGAGGGAGAGGGAGAGAGAGAGAGAGAGAATAGATAGAATGATACAGCAAAGGTAGCAAACTGTTAAAAATGGTGGATCTTTGCATCTGGAGGGGATGGGGGATGCTGGAATTCTCTATAAGTTTGCATTATTTTTGCAACTGTCCTGTAAGTATAAAATTATTTCCAAATAAAGAGCTTAAAAAGATAAATTGATTTGTAGATGCAAAAAAAACAAAAAAAAAAAAACAAAAAAAACAAAAAAAAAAAAAAAAAAAAAACAAAAAAAAAACTTGTAGAGAGAATCCCAAAATTAAAACATACTTTTATATCAAAGTCAATTTGATGGAAAAAAGATAGTCTTTCAATAAATAGTGGTGGAACAGCTAGATATCAACATGCAAAATATATTTTCATGAAGAATTCTAAGAGTTAAGTTCCATAATTAAGGAAAGGAATGATCTAAAGCAGTGAGTAAAACATTCACTCACATTGTAAGGAAAGTAAGTTCCAAGATTGAAAAGGTTAATGCAGGACTAAGCAGTGTAAGATAAAAACAAATGTTTTAAGACCAACATCTAGGAAAATTAAAGTGAAATTTCAGAATATCTAAGTCAAGTAAAGAAATTTTAAAAGATATTAGAGAGAAAAGTAAGGTTAATTACAATAAAATAAAATGTAATTAATATCAGTCTTCTCATCACCAATATTGAATCTTAAAAGGTTATATGCATGTGTAGTATGTTTTAAACAATTCTTAGCTCTTTATTGCTTCTTGCATCTCATGATTTCCTTCTGAAGGAATTTATCTTTTTGTAGGAATCTGTAACTTAATAATTAGTCTCTGATTAAGGTGAGTGGCAAGCATCCTGAATCCTTCTGCTTCTCATATGTCTTCAGTACTCCCTTGAAAGGACTATAATTCTAAGTTAGAGTTATTGTTCCTTAGTGAATGTAGCTCTAAAAATTGGTGGGGGTATGGTAGGATCTAAGATGGAGGCATAGAGAGGAGTGGAAGCTAGTTAGTCCCCCTGGAACAACTAAAAAAAAAAAACAGAAAAAACTAGTAAATAATCCATAATAACTGGGGGGAAAAATATGACTTTCCACTCATCATACACCAACCTGAATTGGGAGGAATGCCCAAGATCACAGCATAAAATCTGTAAGTAAAAACTGTGGATGCAAGCTGGGAGACCCCTCCCCCCACAGCCCAAGCTGCAAAGCCTCATGGTGCTAGAGAGAAGCTCTCTCCAACCAAGCAAATATAGCTCAGCCGAGCTCCAACTGGGGTTTTAATTAGTGAGTGTGAACTGTTCACTACAAGCTACAAATCCCCAACAAGCAGAGAGAGGCTTTGGGTGATGACTGACCTTGGAGAGCTGGAGGGTCGCTGTGGACTAGCACTGAAGGGGACTTTCTGTTACATTTTTGGCTCAGTGGAGAAAGCCTCAGACATTGTCAGTTCCCAGTGCTCTGACCCAGACAAGGGGTGGAGATAGCACAGGCAGAGAAAGACCATTGAAATGCTAATGAATTCCCCTAGGGGGTCTATCTTCTTTAAGAGGAAAGGGGTGGGGCGCAGCGCTACTACTCACCTTCCATTCAGAACCAGACCCCAGAGCCTGGGGGAAAACAGCCATGGGTCACACCTCCTTATACCAGTCTGGAATTACAGGCTGACAGGCGTCACCTGCTGGGCAGAAAAGCACAGTGACCTGAGGCATCACAGGGTGTACCAATTTTCTAAGACACACCCTCAGGGAAACCGGATGCTGAATACTTCTTCCTTCTGGGACCTGAGCCCATTCTGGTCTGGAAAAACCTGATTGGGGTAACCAAGAAAACCATGCCTAGACAACAGAAAACTACAACCTGCACTAAGAAAAATGAAGTTATGTCCCAGTTAAAGGAACAAACTTGCACTTCAACTGAATAACAAACTTGCACTTCAACTGAGATACAGGAATTGAAACAACTAATAGTAAGTCAATTCAAAAAGTTTAAGAAAGATATGGTGAAAGAGCTGAATCATATAATGAAAACACTGGATGTACATAAGGTAGAAATTGAAAGTTCGGAAAACCAACTGGCAGAATCTATGGAAATGAAAGGCACAACGCAAGAGATGAAAGACACAATGGAAACATACAACAGCAGATTTCCAGAGGCAGAAGAAAACACTCAGGAACTGGAGAACAAGGCACCTGAAAGCCTAAACACAAAAGAACAGGTAGAGAAAAGAATGGAAAAAAATGAGCAACATCTCCAGAAACTTAAGAACAAAACAAAAAGCAAGAATGTATGTGTCCTTGGGGTCCCAGAAGGAGAAGAAAAGGGAAAAGGGGCAGAAGCGATAATAGAGGAAATAATCAATGAAAATTTCCCATCTCTTATGAAAGACATAAAATTGTGGATCCAAGAAGCACAGCATACCCCAAACAGAATAGATCTGAATAGGCCTATACCAAGACACTTAACAATCAGATTATCAAACATCAAAGATAAAGAGAGAATACTGAAAGCAGCAAGAGAAAAATGATCTTTCACATACAAAGGAAGCTTGATAAGACTATGTGCAGGTTTCTCAATAGAAACCATGGAGGCAAGAAGAAAGTGGAGTGATATATTTAAGATACTGGAAGAGAGAAACCACCAACCAAGAATCCTATATCCGGCAAAACTATCCTTCAGATGTGAGGGAAAGCTTAAAATATTCTCTGACAAACAGATAATGACAGAGTTTGTGAACAAGATACCTGCTCCACAGGAAACACTAAAGGAAGCACTGCAGACAGAAAGGAAAAGATAGGAGTGAGAGGTTTGGAAAACAATTTTGGGAGATAGTAGCACAGCAATGTAACTACACTGAATAAAGATGACTGTGAATATGGTTGAAAGAGGAAGGCTGGGACCATGTGGGACACCAGAACAAAAGACGAATGATAAAGACTGGGATTTTGTAACTCAGGGTAACCTAGGGTGCTCAACAATTGTAATAAAATGTACAAAGATGTTTTTACATGAGGTAGAACAAATGAATGCCAACATCGCAAGGTGTTAGAAATGGGGTAGGATTGGGAGAAAATACAATCAATGCAAACTAGAGACTATAATTAACAGAAACATTGTATTATGCTTCCTTTAGTATAACAAAGGCAATATATCAAAGCTAAATGCATATTGCGGGGAGGGGGGGGGGAATAAGGGAAGGGTATGGGACTCCTGGCATTGGTGATGTTGTCTGACTCTTTATTCTACTTTATGTTAATGCTATCTTTCCTTTTGTTGCTTTCTAGC
The DNA here is from genome assembly GCF_015220235.1 of Choloepus didactylus. NCBI lineage: Eukaryota > Metazoa > Chordata > Mammalia > Pilosa > Megalonychidae > Choloepus > Choloepus didactylus. The sequence continues at coordinate 40,052,872 of NC_051312.1, read as the reverse complement.
TATCAAGTTTTGTTTTTTTTTTCTTTGTTTGTTTCTCTCTCCTTTCTTTTTCTTTTGCCTCTCTGCCTTCTTGACTCTTCCTTCATCATTGTGGAAGAAATGGAGATGTCCTTATATAGAAAGTGGTGATGGTGTGCAATACATAAATATGTGACTATACAGGGAACAAACGATTGTTTACTTAGGAGGGAATTATAGTATGTGAAAAAAACCACCTTAAAATAAATGTGTTGATGAAGAAACTTTGAGGGCACTATATTGAATGAAATAAGACAGACACATAAAGGCAAATATTGCAGGGTCTTGCTGATATGAACAAATTATAATATGTAAACTCATAGACATGAAATATAAGTTATCAGGATATAGAAATGAGGCTAAAGAATGGGGAGTGGTTGCTTACTATGAGCAGAATGTTCAACTAGGGTGAACTTAAATGTTTGGGAATAGACAGGGGAGATGGTAGCATGTTGTGAGAATAACTAACAGTTCTGAAAGGTGTGTGAAGTTAGTGGAAAGGGTAAGCTCAGAGTCATGCATTTCAGCAGAAAGAAAGTTGGAGGTTAAAAGATGTGAATGTATAATATAGTGAATCTTGTGGTTGACAATGTCTGTGATGAACTATACAAATATTAGAAATCTTTCTCATGAACTAGAACAAATGTATAACACTATAACTAGAAGTTAATAATAGAGAGGCATATAGGGAAAAATATATACCTATTGCAAACTATATACTACAGTTAGTAGTATTTTAACATTCTTTCATCTACAGTAACAAATGTAGTATACCCATACTGTGAATCAATAATGGAGGGGGGCAAGTTTAGGGGTATGGGAGGATCTGAGTTTCCTTTTTTTGTCTTTATTTCTTTTCTGAAGTAATGAAAATGTTCTAAAAATTGAAACAAAAATTGATTGTGTTGATGGTTGCACTGCTGTATGGTTGTGCTGTGGGCAATTGATTGTATACTTTGGATCTTTGGATAGTTGTATGGTATGTGAACAATCTCAACAAAATATATATATATATATGTATATAAATAGAAAAAAATTGGTGGGAAGTAATTTCTATGCATACATCTGACAAAAAATGTGTAGCCACACTATATATATATATATATATTTAAATACTACATAAAAGAGAAACATACAATTAAAAATTTAAAAAAAAGGCAATGGATTTGTATGGGTACTTCAGGAGAAAAGTTACACACATAGCCAATAAGAAAATAAAAAGATTCTTGATAAACTAAAATGAGATACTACTTTATTCCCATTAGAGTATTTCCAATTAAAATCATGTCAATCTTGCCAATCATGTTGGCAAGAATGTGGGATAACTGAGAACTCTCATAAACTGCAGATTTTAATATAAAATAATAACACCACTGTAGAGTTTGGAAATATCTCTGGAAGATGTTTAAATAGGTAAACTTACATTCATCAAAAGACCAAGCATTCTACACTCAGAAAAATGAAAATCATCACCAAATGCAAAGACTGGCACTTGAAGTTTAGTAGTAGTTTGTTTATTTACTTATTTACTTACTTACTTTTTGTCTGTTAGTATTATTTTTAATTCATAATTATGAAAACCTGGAAATACCCTAAATTTTTCTAGGTAACTAGATAAATAAAATGGTGGAAGCCATTTGATGAAATATTTCTAAGCAATTAAAAAGGAACAAACTTTGACATATATAACACCTAAATCATCATACTGAGTAAATGATTCCTGAACAAAAGGGTATATACCATATAATTCCATTATAGAAAATACTAGAAAATGCAAATTAGCCTATAGTGACATAAAGCAACTAAATGATTTGCTGATGGGTGGGGTGGGGATATTGACTACAAAAAGACACAAGAGAACCTTAGGGGGTATAGAAATACCCTGTGTGTTAATAGTGGGGAGAGTCTTACAAGTGTATACATTTGTCTAAACTCACAGAACTGTACCCTTAGATCAATATCAAGGATTGTATATAATGTATTTTAATAAAGTAAATAAGTCTGGGAGAAGATATTACATTAAGATATATGAGGGGAAGAAGCACTGTAGGGGATCGTGGGAAAATGGCAAAGTAAGAAGTACCAGTCATCAACCCCTCCACCAAAACCACTGTTGAGTTGGCAGGAACTGTCTGAATCAAGTATTTTGAAATTCTGACAGAATACCAAGTGACAGCAAGAAGAAATGAAGTTGTGAGGTATGCACTTAAGTGAATGGACTGTGAGGACAGTATGTTGCGTGAAATAAACCAGAATCAAAAAGACAAACATTGTAACACCTCACTTATGTGGACTAACTCTTATTTTCAAACTCTGAGAACTGAATCTGAGAGCATAGGTTATCAGTGCAAGGCTTGTGGTAAAGGTTCCTAGGTTGTAAGCTCTTAAAGCAGTCACATCTATTCATGAGTTGTAACGGTTATCTCTAAATTCTGAGATGCTGAATTGGTCAATCCCTGTAACTTCTGGTATCTGTGTGACACTTGAGACTCAGAGCCAGAATTCCACAGCTATGAGTGTCATCATTACCCCACATTGCAAATTTTTAAAAAAGCTGAGAAAGAGATCAGACTTCAATTAGAGATATGAATGAAAAGGACTTGATTAGAACTAAGGTAAACCAGACCAAAGGGAAAAGGATGATTTTGACTGTGTTTTAAAACCTTAACTTCTGTGTGAGACCAAAGGAAGAGATGATTATTTGGTTCAAAATCTATACTTTCTGTAGCATGCTATATAATTTAACTTGTATGGTCAGTTTATTCAAACACCATAATTACATGGGACCTTGAATAGGGGATGAGATCTGGTTGGTTTGTACAGGTTAGCTTGAAACCCTGATACATCCCAGAGTAATTTGGGCAGAGAGAAAAGTATTTGCAAAGCTCCCTTGAGGGCCTGGGGAAAAATGTGGAAATATTAAACTTCCCCACCTGGGGAATTCCTGATATTCTCATAAGCATTGGGGACTACCATTGTAGTAGGCCAAGTCCTCGATCTTGGGGCTTGCCCTTATGAAGCTTGTTACTGCAAAGGAGAGGCTAAGCCTCCTTATAATGGTGCCTAAAAGTCACACCCAGGGAACCTCTTTTGTTGCTCAGATGTGACCTGTCTCTCTCTAAGCCCACTTGGCTGGTAAACTCACTGTCCTCCCCTCTACATGGAACATGACTCCCAGGGGTGTAAATCTCCCTGACAATGTAGGACATGACACCTGGGAATGAGCCTGGACCTGGCATCATGGGATTGAGAAAGTCTTCTTGAATAATAGAAGGAAGAGAAACTAAACAAAATAAAGTTTCAGTGGCTGAGAGATTTCAAATGGAGTCAAGAGGTCATTCTGCAGGTTACTCTTATGCATTATATAGATATCCCTTTTTAGTTTTTAGTGTTTCGGAATAGCTAGAAAGAAATATCTAAAACTGTTGAACTGCAATCCAGTATGCTTGATTCTTTTTTTTATTTTAAAATTACTTTATTCATCAAATGAAAAAGATATTTCCAAACAAAACAAAACAAAGCAATGGGAAAAACAAATATCCTGAAATAACTTCATCCCTTGAGTCTTCTTTTCTTTTCTTTTTTTTATTTTTTAACCTTTTCTTCCTTTTTAAATCAACTGTATGGAAAAAAAATTAAAAAAACAAAAACAAAAAAACAAAAAAAGAAAAACCTACAATAAAAGAACATTTCAAAGAGACCATAACAAGGGAGTAAGAAAAAGACAACTAACCTAAGATAACTGCTTTACTTCCAACTTGTTCCTACTTTACCCCAAGAAAGTTACATAATACAGCAACATTTCTGTGAACTTGTTCCTACTATATCCATCAGAAATTAACAGACCATAATCATTCCTGGGCATCCCCAGAACGTTAAATAGCATATCTGTTCTTCTTGGATTACTGTTCCCCCTTCCTTAATTGCTCTCTATTGCTAGTTCCCCTACATTCTACATTATAAACCATTCGTTTTACATTTTTCAAAGTTCACATTAGTGGTAGCATATAATATTTCTCTTTCTGTGCCTGGCTTATTTCGCTCAGCATTATGTCTTCAAGGTTCATCCATGTTGTCATATGTTTCACGAGGTCGTTCCTTCTTACTGCCATGTAGTATTCCATCGTGTGTATATACCACATTTTATTTATCCACTCATCTGTTGAAGGACATTTGGGTTGTTTCCATCTCTTGGCAATTGTGAATAGTGCTGCTATGAACATTAGCGTGCAGATATCTGTTCGTGTCACTGCTTTCCGATCTTCCGGTTATATACCGAGAAGTGCAATCGCTGGATCGAATGGTAACTTTATTTCTAGTTTTCTAAGGAACTGCCAGACTGACTTCCAGAGTGGCTGAACCATTATACAGTCCCACCAACAATGAATAAGTGTTCCAATTTCTCCACATCCCCTCCAGCATTTGTAGTTTCCTGTTTGTTTAATGGCAGCCATTCTAATCGGTGTTAGATGGTATCTCATTGTGGTCTTAATTTGCATCTCTCTAATAGCTAGTGAAGCTGAACATTTTTTCATGTGTTTCTTGGCCATTTGTGTTTCCTCTTCAGAGAACTGTCTTTTCATATCTTTTGCCCATTTTATAATTGGGCTGTCTGTACTATTGTCATTGATTTGTAGGATTTCTTTATATATGCAAGATATCAGTCTTTTGTCAGATACATGGTTTCCAAAAATTTTTTCCCATTGAGTTGGCTGCCTCTTTACCTTTTTGAGAAATTCCTTTGAGGTGCAGAAACTTCTAAGCTTGAGGAGTTCCCATTTATCTATTTTTTCTTTTGTTGCTTGTGCTTTGGGTGTAAAGTCTAGGAAGTGGCCGCCTAACACAAGGTCTTGAAGATGTTTTCCTACATTATCTTCTAGGAGTTTTATGGTACTTTCTTTTATATTGAGATCTTTCATCCATTTTGAGTTAATTTTTGTGTAGGGTGTGAGGTAAGGGTCTTCTTTCATTCTTTTGGATATGGATATCCAACTCTCCCAGCCCCATTTGTTGAATAGACAATTATGACTCAGTTCAGTGACTTTGGGGGCCTTATCAAAGATCAGTCGGCCATAGATCTGAGGGTCTATCTCTGAATTCTCAATTCAATTCCATTGATCTATATGTCTATCTTTGTGCCAGTACCATGCTGTTTTGACAACTGTGGATTTATAATAAGCTTCAAAGTCAGGGAGTGTAAGTCCTCCCACTTTGTTTTTCTTTTTTAGAGGGTCTTTAGCAATTCGAGGCATCTTCCCTTTCCAAATAAATTTGATAACTAGCTTTCCAAGTCTGCATAGTAGGTTGTTGGAATTTTGATTGGGATTGCATTGAATCTGTAGATGAGTTTGGGTAGAACTGACATCTTAATGACATTTAGCCTTCCTATCCATGAACATGGAATATTTTTCCATCTTTTAAGGTCCACTTTTATTTTTTTTAGTAGAGTTATGTAGTTTTCTTTGTATAGGTCTTTTACATCTTTGGTTAAGTTGATTCCTAGGTATTTGATTTTTTTAGTTTCTATTGAAAATGGTATCTTTTTCTTGAGTGTCCCTTCAGTTTGTTCATTTCTAGCATATAGAAACATTACTGACTTATGCACGTTAATCTTGTATCCTGCTACTTTGCTAAATTTGTTTATTAGCTCTAGTAGCTGTATTGTCGATTTCTCAGGGTTTTCCAGATATAAGATCAGATCATCTGCAAACAATGACAGTTTTACTTCTTCTTTTCCAATTTGGATGCCTTTTATTTCTTTGTCTTGCCGGATTGCCCTGGCTAGCACTTCCAGCACAATGTTGAATAACAGTGGTGACAGCGGACATCCTTGTCTTGTTCCTGATCTTAGCGGGAAGGCTTTCAGTCTCTCACCATTGAGTACTATGCTGGCTGTGGGTTTTTCATATATGCTCTTTATCATATTGAGGAAGTTTCCTTCAATTCCTACCTTTTGAAGTGTTTTTATCAAAAAGGGATGTTGGATTTTGTCAAATGCTTTTTCAGCATCTATTGAGATGATCATTTGATTTTTCCCTTTTGAATTTTTAATGTGTTGTAATACATTGATTGTTTTTCTTATGTTGAACCATCCTTGCATGCCTGGAATGAACCCCACTTGGTCATGGTGTATGATTTTTTTAATGTGTCTTTGGATTCGATTTGCAAGTATTTTGTTGAGGATTTTTGCATCTATATTCATTAGGGAGATTGGCCGGTAGTTTTCCTTTTTTGTAGCATCTTTGCCTGGTTTTGGTATTAGATTGATGTTAGCTTCATAAAATGAGTTAGGTAGTGTTCCATTTTTTTCAATGTTTTGAAAGAGTTTGAGTAAGATTGGTGTCAGTTCTTTCTGGAAAGCTTGGTAGAATTCCCCTGTGAAGCCATCTGGCCCTGGGCATTTATTTGTGGGAAGATTTTTGATGACTGGTTGGATCTCTTTGCTTGTGATGGGTTGGTTGAGGTCTTCCATTTCTTCTCTTGTCAGTCTAGGTTGTTCATATGTTTCCAGGAAATTGTCCATTTCCTCTACATTATCCAGTTTGTTGCCATACAGTTGTTCATAGTATCCTCTTATAATTTTTTTAATTTCTTCAGGATCTGCAGTTATGTCACCTTTTTCATTCATTATTTTGTTTATATGTGTCTTCTCGCTTTTTGATTTTGTCAGTCTAGCTAGGGGCTTGTCAATCTTGTTGATCTTCTCGAAGAACCAACTTTTGGTGATATTTATCCTCTCTATTGCTTTTTAGTTCTCTATGTCATTTATTTCTGCTTTAATCCTTGTTATTTCTTTTCTTGTACTTGGTTTAGGATTGGTTTGCTGTTCATTTTCTAGCTTCTTCAGTTGATCCATTAGTTCTTTGATTTTGGCTCTTTCTTCCATTTTAATATATGCGTTCAGTGCTATAAATTTCCCCCTCAGCACTGCTTTTGCTGCATCCCATAGGTTTTGGTATGTTGTGTTCTCATTTTCATTCATCTCTATATATTTAGCAATTTCTCTTGCTATTTCTTCTTTAACCCACTGATTGTTTAGGAGTGTGTTGTTTAACCTCCAGGTATTTGTGAATTTTCTAAGTCTCTGATGGTTATTGACTTCTAATTGTATTCCATTGTGGTCAGAGAATGTGCTTTGAATAATTTCAATCTTTTTGAATTTACTGAGGCTTGTTTTATGTCCCAGCATATGATCTATTCTGGAGAAAGTTCCGTGAGCACTAGAAAAGTATGTGTATCCTGGTGATTTGGGATGTAATGTTCTGTATATGTCTGCTAAATCTAATTCATTTATAAGATTGTTTAGATTTTCAATTTCCTTATTGGTCCTCTGTCTGGTTGATCTATCTATAGGAGAGAGTAATGTGTTGAAGTCTCCCACAATTATTGTGGAAACATCAATTGCTTCCTTTAGTTTTACCAGTGTTTCTCTCATGTATATTGTGGCACCTTGATTGGGTGCATAGACATTTACGATTGTTATTTCTTCTTGTTGAATTGCCCCTTTTATTAGTATGTAGTGGACTTCTTTGTCTCTCAAAACATCCCTGCATTTAAAGTCTATTTTATCTGAGATTAATATTGCTACACCTGCTTTCTTTTGGCTGTAGCTTGCATGAAATATTTTTTTCCATCCTTTCACTTTCAATTTCTTTGTGTCCCTGTGTCTAAGATGAGTCTCTTGTATGCAACATATTGATGGTTCATTTTGTTTGATCCATTCTGTGAATCTATATCTTTTAATTGGGGAGTTTAATCCATTTACATTCAACGTTATAACCGTGAAGGAATTTCTTGAATCAGCCATCTTATACTTTGGTTTATGTTTGTCATAGATATTTTTCCCCTCTCTCTATTAATATCCTTTATTGTACCCATACCAAATCTCTTTAGTACTGAACCTTTCTCCAAGTCTCTCTGTCCTTTCTTTGTTTCTCTGTCTGTAGGGCTCCCTTTAGTATCTCCAGTAGGGCAGGTCTCTTGTTAGCAAATTCTCTCAGTATTTGTTTGTCTGTGAAAAATTTATGCTCTCCCTCAAATTTGAAGGAGAGCTTTGCTGGATGAAGTATTCTTGGTTGGAAATTTTTCTCACTCAGAATTTTAAATATATTGTGCCACTGCCTTCTTGCCTCCATGGTGGCTGCTGAGTAGTCACTACTTAGTCTTATGCTGTTTCCTTTGTATGTGGTGAATTGCTTTTCTCTTGCTGCTTTCAGAACTTGCTCCTTCTCTTCCGTGTTTGACAGTGTGATCAGAATATGTCTCAGAGTGGGTTTATTTGGATTTATTCTATTTGGAGTTCGCTGAGCATTTATGATTTGTGTATTTATGTTGTTTAGAAGATTTGGGAAGTTTTCCCCAACAATTTATTTGAATACTCTTCCTGGACCTTTACCCTTTTCTTCCCCTTCTGGAACACCAATGAGTCTTATATTAGGACGTTTTATATTATCTATCATATCCCTGAGGTCCGTTTCAATTTTTTCAATTTTTTTCCCCATTCTTTCTTTTATGCTTTCATTTTCCATTCTGTCATCTTCCAGGTCACTGATTCATTGTTCAACTTCCTCTAGTCTTGTACTATGAGTGTCCAGAATCTTTTTAATTTGGTCAACAGTTTCTTTAATTTCCATAAGATCATCCATTTTTTTATTTAGTCTTGCAATGTCTTCTTTATGCTCTTCTAGGGTCTTCTTGATATCCTTTGTATTCTGTACTATGGTCTCATTGTTCATCTTTAGTTCTTTGAGTAGCTGCTCTAGGTGCTGTGTCTCCTCTGATCTTTTGATTTGTGTGCTTGGGCTTGGGTTATCCATATCGTCTGTTTTTTTCATATGCTTTATAATTTTCTGTTGTTTTTGGCCTCTTGGCATTTGCTGAACTTGATAGGGTTCTTTTAGGATGTGTAGACCAATTGAAGTCTTGATCTCTAATTTATCAGATCTACAGCTTCGTGGAGTACACTTTCTCTAACTAACCTGCAGGTGGCATCCACGAGCCACCTGTTCTCCACAAGCCAGTTCTCCCCTGCTTTGCCTTTGTGGTGAGTGGGGGAGTGAGTCTTGTGGGGTCCAATTGGTGTACCAAGCTTGCATGTGTAGTTGGTGTTGCCCGCCCTGTATATGGGGCATGTTTCTGGGCAGTCAGGGAGTGGGGGTGGCTCTAACAATCAAATCTCCCTGGTGATCCTAGAGTTTTAAAGCTGCTGCAATAGTCTAATCCTTCAGTTCAGTCCTGCCACAGTTTGTCTCTGCCACTGACCCACAAGTCCTTGGTATTGATGTATGGCTCCTGAGACTTGTGAGTGGGTCCCTCTTCCAGGCCGTGCACCCCCTGGTCCTCTGTTGAGGGATGACTGTGCTATGTCACAGGTGAGTGTTGTCCCCCCAGGGCGGTTCTGGGCTGCTGGGCTGTGTAGGGAGGCTCCCAGTCTGCTGAAATGAAGGCTGAATGGGGCTTTGTTAATTCACACTGCTCCACCTTCCCAACTCTGGGACAATCAGCTGAGGTTGCAGGGAAGGCTAATGTCCACCCCCAGTTTTGTGGAGTGTGCCTGTTATTTGAAGCACTTCCGTCACACTGGGTTGTCTGGGGCAGTTCTGGGCTATGGGGCTGGCGATGGGCAGGAGTGTTTCCTGTCCACCAGGATGATGACTGTGAGCGGACACCCCCCTTTTCTTGGGAAGTTGTGGTGTTTAGTAAAATTTCTCAGCCACTGGATTATTGCCTTTTGTCTCAGAGCTCTCTTAGTTCTGCTCTTGTCTTGACCTGCCCAAATTGCAAGTCTTTGAAGCTTTCTGTATTGGGCTTCTTAGAGTAATTGTTTTAGAAAAAGAAAAAAGGATTAAAAAAAAAAAAAAAAAAAGGGCCCTCCTCACAGATCTAATGGGTTATTGAAATTCTAAGAGACAAAGCAATTAGGGCCATTAAGGAAAGGTCCACAGGGCAGAGAGATCAGCTTCTCTTCGGGATTTGCAGATGAGCCTGAGGGCCTGAGTTCTGCCCTTCCCCTTTCTATGCTCACCAGAACTCCAAAAATCCTCTGCTTTTATTTTGGAGTTTTTCGTGCTGTTTTTTTCTATGTCTGTCTCCTCTCTGCTGGGCTGGCTGCTCTCAGATTCTCTGGTGTCTGGTCTCAGTCTATCTATGGTTGGAGTTTGGATCAGTAGAATGAGTTTCCGATAAGGGCTGCCACTGCAGTTCTCCCTTCTCCTTCCCGGAGCTGACAGCCCCTCCTCCCACGGGACTGAGCCTGGAAGGGAGGGGTGTGGGTCCCCTGGCTGCAAAAACTTACAGATTTCGCTGATCTCAGCAGTTCCACATTTTCATGAGTGTTGTATGAAGTATGCCCAAAGTCAGATTGCTCTGTGGTGTCCAGTCCACGCAGTTCCTGGCTTTCTACCTACTTTCCTGGAGGAGTAACTAAAACATACAGCTCACCAGTCCGCCATCTTGCCCCACCTCCCATACCTTGATTCTTGATGATCATAAAACCATATAGCTTTCATGTGTTGTTTTGTCATTGTGAAAATCTTGTGGCTCATACTCCTTTTATCCAGTGTATGGACAAATGAGTAGAAAAAAGGGGGGCAAAAATTAAATGAATAATGGGGGAGGATGGAGTATGAGATTTTTTGGTGTTCTTTTTTACTGCTATTTTTATATTTATATTTATTCTTATTCTTATTTTTTAGAGTAATGAAAATGTTCAAAAATTGATTGTGGTGATGAATATATAACTATGTAATGATACTGTGAATAATTGTACACTTTGGATGACTGTGTATGTGAATATATATCAATAAAATTGCATCAAAAAAAAAAGAATAAAGATGTACCTTATACCATATATATAAACCAAATCAAAATGGATCAAAGACCAAAATATAACAACCAGGACTATAAAACTCCTAAAGGGAAATATAAGGAAGAATTTTCAGGACCCTCTGTTAGGTGAAGTTTTCTTAGATTTCACACTGAGAGTGTGAGCAACAACAACAAAAAATATATGTAAATGTGACCTGATCAAAATTAAAAACTTTTGTGAATAAAAGCACTTTATCAAGAAAATAAAAAAGGAGACCTCCACAATGGAAGAAAATATTTGGAAGCCACATGTCTGATAAGGATTTAATATCCAGAATATATAAAGAAATCCTACAACTTGATAACAAAAAGACAAACCACCTAGTTTTAAAATGGGCAAAAGGCTTGAATAGACATTTCTCCATGGAAGGTATACAAATGACCAAAAAGCACATGAAAATACACTCAACACCATTAGCTATTAGGGAAATGCAAATCAGAACCTTAAAGAGATACCATTTCACACCCACCAGAATGCCTATTATTAAAGAAAAAAAAAAGGACAATTGCAATTATTAGAGAGGATGTGGAAGAACAGTAGCACATTCATTTTTTTCTTGGAAATGCCAAATGGTGCAGCTGCTCAGAAAAAAAGTTTGACTACCTCTGAAAGTTAAGTTTTGAATTACCGAATGACCAAGCAATCCCAAGAAAAGTAATTCAAAAAAGGGACTCCAACATATATTTGCTCAAGTATGTTCATTGCAGCATTATTCACAATTGCCAAAAGATGGAAGCAACCCAAGAATCCATCAAACAGTGAATGGATAAACAAAATGTGGTATATCCAAACAAGAGAATGTTTTTCAGCCTTAAAAAGGAAAGTTCTGATACAGGCAACAAGGTGGATGAAAATTGAAGATGTCATATTGAGTGAAGTAATCCAGAAACAAAATGACAAATATTGTATGATCTCACTTATATGAAATAATTAGAGTAAGCAAATTCATAGGATTAGAAGCCAGAATATAGTTTACCAGGGACCAGAGTTAGGGCAGGGAAAGGAAAGTCAATGCTTAAATTGCACAGTTTCTATTTGGGTTAATGGGAAGCTTTGATAATTGATGGAGGTGATAGAAGCACAACATTGTGAAAATAATTAACAGCACTGAATTTTAAATTTGAACATGGTTAAAAGGGAAAATATTAGGCTACATAAATGTTACTAGGATAAAAATTTTAAAAAACACATAGTACTGTACAACACAGTGAACCCACCTCAACCAGGATGGATCCTAATTCTGTTACTGGAGACCTTCATAAGAGAATGAGATTCAGACAGAGAAAGAGAGAGAAAGCCACAGAAGCAAGAAGAGAATGGAGAGACCAGCAGATGCTGCCATGTGCCTTGCCACATGGCAGAGTAACAAGGCTGGCACCAGCTGATCCTTGGGAAGAAAGCATCACATTGATGATGCCTTGATTAGGACATTTGCCCCAACTCTAGCCATAAGCAAATAAATTCCCATTATTTAAGCCAAAATATTTCATGGGATTTGCTTTCAGAAGCCTAGGAAATGAAAACGTGGATAGTTTCTAGAAAAATAGAAATGTCCAAAATGAGCCCAAGACAAATTACAAAATGCGATGCCTGATAATTGAAAGCACTGACAATATACACCCCCATGTCACAAAGCCCAGTCAATTTTAAAGATGAGTTTATCCATATTCAAGGACAGAAAACTCATAATCATAATGAATACAAATTCTTCTAAAACAAGCAAAATATGGAATATTAAAAAACATGATTCAAAATTCATATATTTAACTACAATAACAAATAAATCATTTGATCAAATGAAAAATTCAAAAATAACTTCTATAAAATGTTTCACTTGTTTACAATTTAAAAAATCACTTATGCTACCAGTAGAATGGAATTATTAACTTAATAAATGATTATTAACAAAAATCTACAGAAAACATCTGGCTTTTAAAAATGAAAGAAGTATTCTCCATAAGACTGAAAAAATATAACAATGCTTACTATCGCTGCATATTTTTAGTTTATAACTTGTATCCTATTTATAGTAAAAAGAAAATTTAAAAAGGCATAATGATTAGAGAGTGAGACAACATTGTCATTATTTATATATTATACAACTATTCATTTAAAAAACAAAGGTGATCCAATTGAGAAGTTATTAACTCTCTTAGAGGTTTAGTACAATAGCAGGATAAAAGATAAACATACAAAAATCACTTTTGCTTATACACCAGGAATAATCAGTTGCAATCTTGTTATAAAGCCAAGAACTTATTAAAAAATAAGAATTTTAGATGTTACCTGGACCCAGAATCAGAATGTGCATTTTAACCAAATTCCTTGGTGATTTGTACGCATTAATGTTGGAAGACCCCTGCCTAGGACAATGCTTTTCTACCTTGGCTGCACATTAGAATCACTCAGAGCTTTCAAAACCCAAATATCCAGCCCCTTCCCAGATTTATTAAAACAATATCTGTGAATGAATGCAGGTATAAATTTTTTTAAGCTTTTTTTTTCAGCTATAATGTGCAACAAATTTTGAGAATCCTCTGTTCCAAAAAAAAAACACACACAAAAAAACAAAAAACAAAACAAAGGAAACACTGCTATTGACACCTACATATAAAGAGTTATGCACAGTTATGTTTTGAAAGCAATGATCTTATTACAGAAAACATTAAATAAGTATCCAAATGTCTGAGTAAGGAATGGCTGAATAACATGGAATATTATAGCACAAAGAGAATAAATGATATGTTGCATATTATATGTGTATGAAACATGACTAGATTAAATCATTTTCTTTGTATAATCAACAGATATTTATTAGGCCCCATCACTATTAAGTAAACATCACAAATTGTGGAGTAATATACCTAGCAAAAAACCATTGCCTTCATGGCATTGGTGTTAACAAAATAATAATAATACACAAATGGATGCAAATACTTTGTGTGAAAGTATAGAAAGAGTCTAGACGAGTGCATGCCAAACTCACAAAGTTCCCTCTAGAGAGGGCTGGTGGGTGCAGTGTTGGACTTGCAATCAAAGTGGATATTAGTTGCATTGTGTAATGTTCGATTTTTAGTAGAAAAAATACAGGAAGCTAATACGATAAAATATTTTCAATAAGATTTCGTGATGGTGAAACTTGATAACTTCTCTTCTTTGCCATTTTCCAAATTTTTATGAACATTCATTCTATTCATCTGTATCAGTAGGGTTTTGTCAAGAAACACCTATGAATTTCAGGTAGGAAGACGTTCCATACAGGATCAGGTAACATCATTTGTGATCTCAGGAAATCCCAAAGTGGTAGAAATAACATGAAACAATCTGTTGCCAGCAGCACTAAAAATGAGTCATAAGAAAATTCCCAGAGGCCACCTAAAACCTGGCACCTACCTTCTGCAGAAGCAACTGACAGGCCACACCTGAGGAGAAATATTGGCTACTACTTCACTACTACTTTCCAGATCTCATGTGAGTGCCTCTTACTGACAGAATCTAAATCAGACCTTGACTGGCAAAGGATTTTATAAATTGTAGATTCCAAGTTTCCACTCTCTGCAAAACAGGGAGAGAAATGAAAATAGTTTGAAGGAAGTCTTCATGTCCAAAACCAAACAAGCACAAAAAGAAAAACAAACCAAAGCAATACACAGCATGCCAAACCATCTGATTGCTGTACAGAGATCAAAGAGTAAAAATACAAACAGAGACATTGTTTTCCAATAAGAGTGAGAATCACTTAAAGCAGACATTTCAGCTGTAGTTGAGCATTACTCTGCTTCTATTTAGTTAATGATTTTTTAAAGTTAAAAGACAAACTCCAAGGAAATGCACACAAAGAGGATGAGAACAACAATAGCATTCCAATTTATTGACATTGATCATATTGGCAGCACTTGCCAATCATCTTCATTAATTCTCACGGCAACCCTGTAAAATGGATGTTATTATCCCATTTCTTAGTTGAGGAAAATGGTTTAGGAGGAGGGTAAATACTTGTCCCAAATCACCTGGGTAGCTACAAAAAATAATGTGCATGAAATTCAGTCTGATTCTGAATCAAAATCTTACCCCCTTTCCAGTATTCCAAATGGCTACCATTACCATGGAGAACTAAATAGAAATAACTGCAAAACAAGCAGTACCAAGAAGGTAGAAAATGTTCAAGGGAACCACAGAAGGACAGAGAACTTTTGGTTATAGTACAAATACTACTAGTGCAAAGATATTGGAATTACATATTTGCATGTGTATTACTGTTGAGATTTATTTTTCCAAGAGCTCTACATTGTCTCATTCAATTCTCACAGTGGCCCTGTGTATAAATTAATTTCTGGTGGCTACTATAACAAATTACCACAAACTGGGTGGCTTAAAGCAACAGAAATGTATTCTTTCCCAGTCTGGAGGACAGGAGTCTGAAATTAAGGTGCTAGCAGGGTTGCACTTCCTCTGTAGGCTCTAGGAGAGAATCTGTTCTTTGCCTCTTACAGCTTTGATGGCTGCCAGCATCCCCTGACTAGTAGCTGCATCCCTCCATGGTACCTCCTCCTCTTCTGTCTATCTCAGCCCTCCCTCTGCCTCACTCTTATATTGACACTTGTCATTGGATTTAGGATCCATGTGGATAGTCAGGATAATCTCATTTCAGTATCCTTAAATTAATTATACCGCAGAGATCCTCCTTCCAAATAAGGTACCCATCATGGATTTCGGTGATGGGGCTGTGGTAGCATCAACCCACTACAACCTGTAAGGTAAATATAATTATCGTTGTTTTATTGAGGAAATAATCAAAGCTTATTGGGCATATTCATCAGGGCTTTCCAGAGAAAAGAACTGACAGGATAAATATTTATGTAAATATAATGTGATTTATTATAGGTATTGGCTCACAGGACCATAGGGATTGGCAAATCTGAATTCCATGGGGCAGGCCACAAGTTGGGAACATTGATGAAGGTTTTGATGAGTTCCCCAGGAGAAGCCCTTGGCTGAAGTAGAGATGGAAATTCTTCCTTCTGACTACTGAAACCCTCAGTTCCCTTTTGAAGGCCTTCAATTGATCGGATGGGACCTTTCTCATTGCTGAAGGCGATATCCTTTGTTGACTGCAGATGTAATCAGCCATAGATGCAATCAACTGACTAATGATTTAAATCCACAAAATATTTTACGGTAACAATCAGGTCAGTGCTTGCTTGAACATGTGATTGGACACTATGAATCTACCCAAGTTAACACACAAAATTAACCATCACACTGGAGTTAAGTGATTTAAAAGAAAGGTGTCACAACTTTTACATGTCAAAATCAGGTTTATAACTGTTTCAGTCAAACACCATAGTTTAATGCAATAAATACCTCCTATTCTTTCAAGTATTTGTTATTGTCTTACATGTGTATATTCAATTTTTTGGAAATTAGATACATTCTCATTCCATAGTATGGATTATTCCTCAGTCAACTAATCACTAGTTGGTTGTTCTGAAGACTCAATGTAAAGAAACAATACTTAAGACATTATTATAGATGGATAGAGAGCTGTCTTAAGTCATCTTGCAAGTGGCAATTTTCTAAGCACCTATAATCCAGAACAGGGATGCGATATAAGATACACTATGTAACAATACTGCCAATAAAATTATATCCATCATTTCACATTATCCTTCTTTTAAAGTTACAAAAAAGTACAATTCATGAAAGCAGATATTTCTTTAAATTTCCAGTGTTTTCACAACATTATATTTATAATTTAGTATCTATTTCTATTTAAAATCCCCTTGGAAAATTGAACGTATAAATAATTCTTGCTGATGAGAAAGTTTGTTTTAAGTACTCATAAGTGTTAATGTTTTACTCTCTTATCTAGGCTGAAATTCAGCTAGAAGGCATTGATACAAACACAAATTGTTGAAATATCAAAATACTTCTGAACAGACTGGTAAACAGACTGTGTATTCAGCGACCAAATTATTGGTAAAGGCTAAGGCTTATTTTCTGAAAGTTTGGTGTCTCTACTGGACCAGTTGCTAAGAATTTTGAATATCACCCATGGATAATATCATATAGATGTGGAATTCTTCAACCAAAATGATCCCAACACATTCTAAATTCCTTAACAATTTTTCCTGTTTTTCTTTTTGTCCCCCACATGTACTACAGTACACAGACTACAATACAAAATTAATATTTTTGATAAGCAGTAAGAGACCATGATTAAATTATTTGCTAAATAGGAGAATGCTTGGAAGATGTCTACCTTATTTACTTGGTTAAATATATATATTTTATTACTGTTTGTGCTTTCTTTCTCTTCTCAATATTTATCTTCCTTGAGATTTTACTATGCTGACTGATTCTTTTCTGTTGTAATTCTTACTTTTAAGTATAAGTGCTTATTTCCAAAACATTTATATTCAAGGGACACATTCTGAACAGTGATTTTATGTCTTTGTTTAAAATTCTTTGGTCAACAATTTGGGTTTAATGGATAGAAAAATATATGAACTAGAAAAGGAAAAAAAAAAGTCAAAGAACAGAGGAAGAAATCCAGGGTTAATAGTGGTCAGCAAATTAAAGCTTGTCATGTGATGGCTACATGAAATGCAATCAGCAAAGCCAAACAAAAGGAATGTGATTTTAGGTATGTTATCAACACATCAATAACTGGATGATGGTTATAAAAATGTAGTACTATTTACCAAAAAGAACAAAGCATGCTTTTTTTTTTTTTTTTAATCTGACTTTCCTCCCAAGACTTCGGAGTACAAGAAAGCTTCCTACAGATGAGAGAATAGCTCACCACACCTCATCCTTTCCCAAAGATATTTTTCCATTAATAAATATTATGCCTGGTGCAAATCTCATGCCACAAAACAGATGTCCAAATAAAATTATTATCCCTAGGATAAAAATTAATTTCTGTTCTGAGCCCCAATTTCAGCAGGGGTTGAAAATGTAGCCTTTAGTCAATTCAGGGACTGGATGACTTAGTTTCAGTTCTCTTTACTCTGAGTTTTAGTCTGAATTCCCTTGGGCTATTTGACTACCAAACCATTAAACAGGGAAGTGGCTATCTGGTCCTTAGTCATAACCACCTATTCATGCTGGAATATATAAAGATAAACCCTGTCTCTTTAACTCACATTTTTTCCATCCACAAAATTTAGATACATTACATACAACCTAAGTCTTATTTGGTATTTAATCTAATCTACAACTACATTCTTTGACTACAAACCTCTCAGCTCCAGTCTCTATCAGGTAATCTGAAAGGTAGCACATCTTTTCCTTCTCTATCAAAGTTTAGGGAATGGTAAGAATGTTTCACAGATTCATTGCCTGTATATTTCATCTGTGCATGTGAGAACTCTGTGAAGCTGGCCGCTTTCCTGGGCTCTCCCAAATGGTACCAGCTCTTATAGCCTCCAAACCTATTTGGAGTTTCTGTCATCCCTCTCCACGTCTTACCCCCATTTCAGATGGAAAGCAGGACCCAGGGTCTCTATGACTCTTCTTTCCCTTACATTTAGCTGATGAATGTTTATCAAACATGGACCAGATAGTCTTTGATGTCTGCTCTTAAGGATACGAATGTAATGGCTCTGAATCTTGCAGGGTTAGACAGCTGAAGCTGAATGGTTCAAATTCTTGCATTTCATGCTACTTTTTACCCCTCAAAACTATGATTACACCATTAGTCTTGAAAAATGACTTAAAACCCAAAAGCCTATGGTGATGGTTCCAAAGGTGTGTATGTTTGTAAGAACTCACTGCACTGCACTGCACAGTTAAAAAGGGAGCACTAAGTTGTATGTAAATTAAACCTCAATACGGTTGATTTTAAAAAAGACAATGAACTCAAATTTTAATAAATAGTTCTCTATTTCTTTGGTGTTTTCTCTCAGAAACTAGCAAAGAATACCCTGTGGAAGGTAGCAACAAGATAAAAGAAGGAAGGGGAGGGGTGCTCAAAATAATATCCCATGCACTAATATTAGTAATAATAATAGTTTGATGAAAACTAATACTTAACTAATACTTAGAGAGTCTTAGTGTGTGTTGGAAAACAAAAGTTGTCTCAGTTTATCTTCACTGTAATTCACAAATAAAGGAGCTGAGGTTTGACAGAATAAAAAAAGGGTGTAAAATAAGTTTATTTGTGGTAGAGGAATGATTGAAAAGCAAACAGTGTAATTTCAGAGTTCTGACTCTTCACCACTACATTACATCAACAATCAAATGTCATTTCGTGGTCAAAAGGTTACAATCATAATACAAATTAAAATGACAATGATGTGATGATGATGATAAGATGTCAATGACATAATGAAGATATGATAATGCTGGCAATTTTTAACATTTATTTTAGGCATTCTTTATGCCTCGTGCATGTACCCATGTAGTATCAACAAAAATCCTATGAGACTGCTATTGTTATTATCTCCATATTACAAATGGGGTTCAGAGAAGCTAAATAACTAGTCCAAAATCACACAGTTAAAAAGTATTGCAAATTGGACAAGAACATAGCTTTGATTGACATAGAAGTGCATTCTGATTTAATCCTCTTAATAACTTTCTTTTCTCTCTTTTTAAAGATAAGTACAGTATATCCATTATTACTATGTTTCAATCCTCACAGTAAGTAATTTAACAATGTTCTTTTATTGTTCTGCAGTTGAGATCGTTAAATAAATAATAAATGTTACTGTTTTTTCAAGAAAAGTACACTTCAAAGCTGGGGCCTGATAAAAGGGAAACAATAGATGCAACCCCTTTCTGAACCTTGGTTTACATCAATATATTCAAATCCATATGCACATCTATCTATTCATCGATCTATGGTTTAATCTATTGCTATTTATAGATTTCTTTAGCTTATATGCTATTGATTGTTTTGTTTTGTTTTAAGCCAACATGTGAAGATAGGAGGAGAAGTTACTAGAGAAAGACTACAACTTTTATAGTTCCCCTTGGTTCCTGCTCATTGCCAGTTGGAAAGTAAAATATTATGATCAATTCCTGAATTCACAAATGTACATGAACTTACAAGCAATTATTTACTAGTCTCCCATGGGTTCTTAGTACTTACTATGAAAATACCTTGCTGGACAAATTCAAGAGGCTCAGGGAAAAAGGGAAACAAAAAGCATATGAATTAACTCCAGCTATGAAGTTCAGAGACTTGCCTTGAAGACTCATTCTTGTAGCAAAAGAATGCTGGCCACTCTTTGAAAGGTCATAATAATATGAGTAAACAGGAATAAGCAATTGGACCTCTATGTTGGACACATATATTTGGGGCTAAGGAATTAAGAATCCCATGAAGGTAGGGCAAGGGAAAAAAAGAAGCATCATGAAATACAAGATGAGCTTTGATGGTCTCCATTCAAACATGAAGCTAGAAGCAGTGGTGAAGCTCCATTTAAAAGTTGTATTTTCAGAGTTATTTTCTTCAGCACTACTTAACATAGTAATTTTATTATCCGCTGGGCTGAGACGAAGATGACTTCAGCAGCTCAGTGTAAACTGAACATGTTTTAGCAACTCCCATGAAAAGTCATCTCATTCTAAATAACATGTTGTCACATACTGCATCAAAGAGAAAAAACAGTTTTGCTTTAGGGGGAAGATCATGCTCACACAAGAATATTTAGTGTTTACATATTATCAGAAATATCTCCATAGCCTCAAAGATACAAGTCCTTTTATTTCTCTAGTACTTTCATAATAATTTTTAATCCTAAAGATGTTTAAAGAATCTAATTTTGTTTCAAGATGTGAAAATCTGCAGCCACCACTAACAGTATAAAATGCATCAAACATATCATGAACATATATTTCCTTGCAAATTAATATTACAGATTTTAAATTAGTTTCACATATAGAAACTAATTCTATTCAAAATTCAAAGCAGCAGTGACATGGAAAGGTGAATTTATTTAAGTATTAGTTGACACAACTAGACAATAAAAAGTTGGATTTTTTTTCTTGGATATAGAAATTAAACAATTCTTAACAATTCTTGTATTAGATCACACTAGTTGTGAAATTAGAAACAGCATCCTTAGTAAATTAGAAATAAATGTTTAATAAAACTGACATAATTCTACTTCATTTGTCCATACCATTATTTAATAAAGCTTTTAGGATATACTAATTATAAAAATAATGAAGAATTGGCTCAGTGAGTCTGAAACATAATGAGAAGGTGTTGAGTTCCTGTTTGCATGTACTAAGTCAAGGTTTGAATGCCGGTAGTACATGTAACAACTTGAATATATGCATTGAAAATTTAGGATGAAATTGCATCATTTTGCAACCACCACCTAGGTCATCAAAGCAATGATGCAGTGGAGTCTGCCATTGGACAGTTGTATGTCAATGACTTAAAAAAAAAAAATGTATGACATGACTCACCTAAGTTATGAAATATTAAACTTATGAGGTGCTACAGACCAAGGAAATAATTGCATTTTATTCTTCTCCCCTGCAAGTTTTTTCTTTAATTTTTTTTTTTTCATTTATACCCTCTTTTTCTGCCAGACTGGGAAAAAAGTGAAAATTGACTGTAACAGTCTCAGATCTTTGGAACCTTTGCCTCTCCTTTAAATTTTTATAAATCCAAAAAGATCAGTACTTCCCAAATAAAATTAACACTTTATAAATATTCAAGGAGAAAATAGAAATATGTTTTCCCATCAAATTATTGTCTTAAATTGAAGGTGAATTTTCTTTTCCCTGTAATCACCTTCAGTAGTCTAATAAGGAAAATACAACAAATGGCATGTGGTTGCCACAGCAACATTTTTTCTCTTACATACTGTTAAACAATTTTTCTTTTCTTTTTCCATTTCCTTTGCTTTTGTTTTAATGGGATAAAAGCCTCTCTAATAAATGCAATTTTGCATTTTCACTAGTCTCAGTTTCTGATTTTGCTTCATTATAATGAATAAATTTGAAAAAGGATGTATGTCCTAATAATGGAATATGTTCATGCTTACTTACTTGGAATTATTTTGAAGACATAATGCTGCTGATAAATATAGTGAGTTCCTGTTTCATGAGGTAATTAATAGTGTTGTTTATTGTTCTATAAGTTTTCACTTTTATCAGACATAATTTGTTAAGTTAATTAGACACTAAAATGCATATGGGTTCAACAGATACTAAATAATAAAGTATTATCAAGGATTTAATGATACAGAAATAGCTTGGGAAAAAATAGTATTCTGATGCAAATAGTTGCCATGGTGATAACTTGAAACCACTGTGTGAATTTTTTCAAATATATTTTAAGAACACGTGAATTTTACTAACATTAAAAAAAATCTACACTACCCCAGATTTACTAAAATTACCCTTAGCTTTTATTTTGCCAAGTTGCCAGATATTTCTATTTAATATCAAACATTTGGATATTGAATTGTCCTTCCAATGGAGATGTTTACTCACAAACTAGAAAAACATTTTCAACAATACAAGAGATTTATACACTGGGTGCAAAATTGGAATAAATGGGCTTTATTCTTTATGTCATTATCAAAGCCAAGTCTCTATGTTTTCAATATGAATGCAAAACACACATTTAAGAGAACATAAGAAGGAAAATTAGCAGTATCAAAATAAAAATTAATCATGGGAAGTATCTACAGGAATTATAGAAAACAATTAAGAGCTCAACAGAAGGCCCAGTGTCAAAAATATAGATACTCAATTTAAATATAAACATTCAATTAAGTCTGTTAATTAGTAAATTAATTAACATTCTAATTATGCCATTTACCCAATCTTAACCTCAATAATATATGTTGAATCCCTTAATATGTAAATTAGCCTAAAACATCAGAAGAAATATTATCTAGTACTAATGAATTAATTTTACGCGAGAGAACACAAATCCCCATGTGAAAAGCAAACATTTCCTGTTAAGAATTATAGACATCTAGTAGTCACCTACTGCATTTCAAAATGCAAGTCGCTACATCCTAAATCAAATAGATATTAGCTTTTGGAAAGGTCTTCTAATAATACTACTATACACAGAGGGATAATTTGATTACTATGTAAGAATAATTATAATGGGAGTTACATATATGCTCTAATTTATGGGTCCATACATGGTCCTCCATAATTACTCTTTGCAAGAAGGCACAAATATAAGAAAATTCTTCCTCCACACTCTTCCACATTGATTCATCGACTAGTCTATTCTTCATTTTCACAGACCAATGGAGTTGCTGCTCTCACAAAATTTTGAATTACTAATGATTGGGTAAATATATATATATATATAATTTTATTTAGTTAACAATGTTATTTAGCTAACATTCATTTAACTTTTTAGAGATTACCAATCTCATTCTTATTATCAACTCATTTGATCTTTATAACAATCCTGTAAAATATTATAATATCAATTTCAAAGGTTAATGTACTAAGAACCAAAATATCAAGTGTCTGAACCAAGGTCATACAGTTAGAAAGGACTCAAATCCAGGTCTTTTGATTAGAGACCTCATACTCTTCCAATATCTAGCATATATTTTTAAATGTTACTTCAGTTGCACATATTGTATTTTAGGTTTTGAAGCTGTACTCTAAAATCTTCAGTTCCACTCTAACAAAACTGCTATAGAAAAATCCTTTAGGTAGGTACCAATATTCCTGAGTCACATCTGATATGCTGCTGGTTCAGCTCCAGGAGCTGGGGCAGCTATCTAATTTGTGTGAAAACCTATAGTTCTTGGTCCATCAGACAGTCTACCCAAAAATTTTTATTACTAATAAGCAAAAATGTCACATAGAAACACATATTCTGAAACAGTAGAATTTGTACAGAGTCATCCAGAAGAACACCTAGTTTCCCAACCCACAATAAACATAGTCAGAATAAGCAAAAGAATAGGCATATATAAAGTTTGCATCCTGATATTGAAGGGTTTTTACAAAATTTGACATGAGAAAAATATAAACAAAATGGCTGAAAATATATTCATTGTTCTTTCCTTTTATGTGACTAGGAAACATTTAAGACTTATTCTTCATATATATGCATATTCATTAATTTATTAATTTATTAATTTAGAAATATTTATTAAGCAGCCCCTAGGTATGTTTCTGATCAACATACTGGGGATACATAAAATAATAAAATAGACAACAATCTCTGTCCTCCTAGAACCTATATTCTAAACAGAAACAGACAACAAATGAGTAAAAAAGTAAAAAGACGTAGCATGTTAGATGGCTATAAATGAATGGAGAGCATTAAAGCCTAAGTGCTAGAATGGAAAAAGAGTTGCTGCAAATTTGGATTTAAAATCAGGTGGTCCCCAGGGGAGTGAATCTCCCTGGCAATGTGGAATATGACTCCTGGGGAGGAATCTAGATCTGGCTTCGTGGGATGGAAAACATCTTCTTGACCAAAAGGAGGATGCCAAAGGAAATGAAATAAGCTTCAGTGACAGAGAGATTCCAAAAGAAGTCGAGAGGTCACTCTGGTGGGCACTCTTATGCACAGTATAGACAACCCTTTTTAGGTTCTAATGAATTGGACTAGCTAGCAGTAAATACCTGAAATTATCAAACTACAGCCCAGAACCCTTGAATCTTGAAGATGATTGAATAAAAATGTAGATTATGAGGGGTGACAATGTGATTGGGAAAGCCATATGGACCACACTCCCCTTTGTCTAGTTTATGGATGGATGAGTAGAAAAACGGCAAAAAAAAAAAAAAAAAAGCAACCAGTGTTCTTTTTTACTTTAATTGTTCTTTTTCACTTTAATTTTTATTTTTATTATCTTTGTGTGTGTAGTAATGAAAATGTTTGAAAATTAATTTTGGTGATGAACGCACAACTATATAATGGTACTGTGAACAACTGAATGTATGTTTTGTATGACTGCATGATATGTGAATATATCTAAATAAAAATGAATTTAAAAAAAAATCAGGTGATCATACAAGATGACCTGAAGGAGCTGGTGGAGCAATTCCTGCAGATACTGGAGGGGTTAATTTTCCCAAGTGAAAGGAAAAGCAGCTGCCAGAGCCCTGAGGAATAAGGAAACGCTCACAGAAATTTTAAATGGGCTAAGCAACTTAGGAGTAGAAGGAAATGGAGTCAGAGAGGTAGGGGTGGGGAGGGTGGAGGGGGAGCAGATTTTGTAGAACCTCATAGGCCATCTACTCAATTTTACTCTGAGTGAGCTGAAGAGACATTAGAGTGTTTTGAACAGAAGAATGTCATCTGGCATATTTTAGAGGATTCATTCTGGCTGCTGTGCTAAACAGACTGAAAAAAATAATTCATATGAAAGATGATGGAAACTTAGCCCACGTTGGTAGCAGCAGTAGCTGTGAAAAGTTGTTAGATTTTAAATAAATCTTGAAGGTGGAGCTGACAGGATTTGTTGATTCATAGAATGTAGGATACGTGAGGAAAAGAAGAATCAGGGATACATCCAACATATTTGGCTTAAGCAACAGGAAGAATGGGCTGCTTTACTGAAATAGAAAATATTGTAGGAAAATCAGATTGTAGTGAGCTTGGAAAAAGTTTGGAAGCTCTGTGTTAGACATGTTAAGTGTGAGATACACTTTATAAATTAAAGTGGAGAGTTGAGTAGGTGGCTGGATATATGAATTTGGAATTCAGGGAACAAGTCAAAGCCTGAGATAAAAATTTGGGTTCATCAGTATGTTGATGACTTTACAGCCATGAGACTAATTAAATTGCCAAGGAAATACATTTTGGTAAAAAGAACAAAGGAAAATGGATTGAACCTTTTAGAGATTTGGGAAATGATCATGAATCAGCAGAGTAAATTGCTGAGGAGAGGTCTTTAAAGGGAAAAACTTGGAGAATCCATCGTCTGGATGTCTGGTAAAGAACACATTTCATGGAGGGAGTGAACAACCGTGTCAAATACTGTAGGAAAAGGGCTGAGGACTGACCATTAGATTCATCCTCATGGACTTCATTGGAGACCTTGAAAATAGCACTTTGGTTGGAGAGTGGGGGTTAAAAATATGACTGGAATGACTTCAAAAAGGAATGAGAGGAGAGAAGTTGGAGATGGCATATATAGACAACTTTTTTGAGTTTTGCTATAAAAGGAAGGAGTGAAATGTTGTTGATGGTGGTGGCAGTAAGTAAAGTCAAGAGGTTTTACAGACATGAGAGGTAGTATAGCTTGGGCATACTTGTACATCAATCAGAATGACTGCATAGAGATTCAAACCTGATGATACAGAACAGAGGGAGAAGAATCAATGGAGAAATGCCCTTGGGTGGGGATAGATGGTGGGATCTCAGAGACGGTGGTTGGATCTCGATAGAAGCAACAACTGTGTATTCATGGTAGTAAAACAGAAGATCAATTATATAGGCTTAGATGTGAGTAGGTGGGTAGACATGATGGTAGAAGCTTGATAATTTATCTTGAGAATAGTATCGAAGAAAACAATTTCCAGAACTATGTTGTCTGGATGATCTTGTGTCATAGTTTAACCCTCTGTAAAATGGATATAACAATAGTCTGGTAGAGTTTCTGTAAGAATTATCTGAATTAATAAAGGCAAAGGCCTTAATACAGTATCTATTTGTTAGGAAAGAAGGAAATTAGCTGAGAGGAAGGTGAGGGGAATAGTGTGTAAAGGTGATATGGTTTTAAAGTGGTTTTAAAGTGTTAGGTCTTGTCACTGGAGATACAGAAATATTATGCTACTCAAGAAGGAATTATGTAATATTTGTATTTAAATGGAGCATGAAGTTCAAAACTATTTCTTATGGAAGATGATAGATTTTGTGAGGTTCAGAAGTACAGTTAAAACTGCTGAGGAGACAGAACCTCCAACTAAGAATTATCCTTAAAAATAAAAAAAATAAAAAAAAACAGAGCAAACAGAGGACTTTTTCCAGTGGAGAGACAAAAGAGAAATGATTCACTTCTTCTTGAAATGTCCTCATCTTTCCATGCAATGTCTGCTTCAATTCCAGTTGTACCTATGAGAAAATGACGTCAAATTACTACTACTACTTTCCAGAAAAGCAAAGCTCTATTTTTTTTTAATTTTCACATTTTACATCTTTTTTTCTCCTCCTTTCTCCTCCTGTATGTTTCCACATGGTAAATATGTGTCCATATTTCAAGGTTGTTCTAAACATCCCCTCCTTTGTATGAATCATGTTTCTTCATTGTGCCCAATAATTCCCTGTTTATATTTCTGTTAATGGTGCCTACAATACTTTATTGCATCATATATTTGCATATTTATCTTTGACTATAAGACTAAAGCTTTTGGGAGACTCAGCCATCTTAGTTTTCCCTCTGGAATAGAAAAGTACATTAAACATAGTCAGTGTTGAATAACTATTTTGACTAGATGAATGATGTATGTAGATATAAATTAATTACTAAATAAATAAAATTCTCAACTGTATAAACATAATCAAGATAAATACAGACATCACTAAATTTCTAAAATACTGGACACCATTGCAGTATGACAGAGGTAAATTGTTACAAGCAATATTTAAATAAGACATAAAAACTCTAATAAACATTGTAGATGATTTAACAAATAAATAAATCCCAGATAAGTTTAGACTATTGATAGTTCAAGTTCAAGTTCACTTCATCTTCTGATTTATGATTTTCTAGATAGCTCTATTCTACAGCAATCTCTCCTCCTCCAAACTTCGCAAGTACATGTTGAGTATATTGCTCACATGACAACTGATATATTGCTTTGTGATCTTTCTTTATACTGTTATATTAAATAAATTTAATCATTTTTTTTTTTTCATTTAGCACTTCACATTGTTATCCTGTGTTTCCCTATCGGATTCTGGTATAATAGAAAAGTTTAATGCATGAAGCTAGTCAGCTTATATTTATTAAGAGCCTACACTGTGCTAGAAAACTTCTAGGTATTTGGGAGACAAATATAATAGGAATGATTAGGCCCTTCCTCAAAAGTGTTAAATCTAATGGAGAAGGTATAATGCATTAAGTCATCAATAAAGGTATATACAAAATGTTTGAAAAATCTGAAGAAGGAATGCAAGGAAACCTTACAGGCACAGTGCATCTGATTTCTTTTTTTTTTTCTTAAAGGGTAGGATAAAATTTTTCAGTTCAAGAATGGAAATGGAGAACATTCTTGGCTAAGAGAATAGAATATTAAAAAAGAATGGCTATTTGAGTAACTAGGCATATTTCAATATTCCTATGGAAGAATAACATTGAACTGATTCAGTTTGAATTCTGAAATTATATTATGCTCAAGTTCTCACAGCCACCACCAATACCCCCAGCCAAGAAGCACAGAAAATATAAATTGTAGAGATAAGTTAAGAATTCCAAGAGGAAGAAATACTACTTGGGATTTAAGTAGTAGCTTTAAAGACCTTATCTCACCCATTAGCTAAACTCAGTTTAAATTAGCACATCAAAAATTGCTCTTTAAAGGGTTTAGATGATAGAGGTCTCCCTAGTCTCAGGAGGAGAACTTTTATGTCTTAGCTCTAGTAAATAAGAAAGAATATATGCTATAGGGGAAAAAAAGAAATTCCTCTCCTTTTTCAGTTTTAGAGCAGTTGGGAAAAAAAAGAGAAAATGAGTAAGGAAGCAAAGCAGTCAAAATTTGGCTACTGATTTTTGCTTTCTGGGCATCTATTTGGAGAGTAAGAAAGAGCTTTGAAGACTACACTAGCTAGTGAAGCATGGTCAGGCAGGAGATTAAGGATGAGGGTTCCGAAATAGAGATAATTAACTTCTGTGGTCTGGTTGTAGCCAGTCAGGCCAGCATGCTGGGTTCAGAACTTGGCCAGCATCTGGAAGCCTGTAGCCACCTTCATGATCTGGGGAAGCTTCCAAGAATCAGCTAGTAAGCATTATAAAATCAAAAGAGCTTAGATGATGTTAACTTAAAGAGCTTAGCCACTGTGGCAGTTTGAATGTATTATGTCCCCCAAAACACCATTATCTTTGATGTAATCTTGTGTGGGCAGACGTATCAGTGTTGATAATTCTTTGAGTGTTTCCGTGGAGATGTGCCCCACCCAACTGTGGATGATGACTCTGATTGGATAATTTCCATGGAGGTGTTACCCCATCCATTCAGGGTGGGTCTAAATTAAATCACTGGAGCCATATAAATGAGCTGACAAACAGAAGGAACTCAGTGCAGCTGTGAGTGATATTTTGAAGAGGAGCTACAGCCAAGAGGGACACTTTGAAGAAGGCACAGGAGTTAAGAGAGAAGCTACAGATGAGAGACAGTTTGAAGACGGCTGTCGAAAGCCAACTTTTGCTCCAAAGAAGCTAAGAGTGGACAAATGCCCCAAGAGCAACTGAGAGTGACATTTTTAAGGAACTACAGCCTCTAGAGGAACATCCTGGGAGAAAGTAATTTTGAAACCAGAACTCTGAAGCAGATGCCAGCCACGTGACTTCCCAGCTAACAGAGGTTTTCTGGACACCACTGGCCATCCTCCATTGAAGGTACCTGATTGTTGATGCATTACCTTGGACACTTTATGGCCTTAAGACTGTAAGTGTGGAACCAAATAAAAGCCAATCCATTTCTGGTGTTTTGCATTCCAGGAGCATTAGTAAACTAGAACAGCCACAGATGTCAACAGAAAAAGCAACACATAGGTAGACATACAATCTAGCCACAGACATAACAGGAATAAGGTAGACATCATGCTAAGGATACTGATCTTCAGTTACTGGGGGAAAATATAAACCTTTTCCTCTATTCACCTGGATGACCTAGGGAGGGGGACGGGTGGCTCTGAGTGAGACTCATCATTTGTGTCACTGAGACTAAACCCTGAATGGAGCACTTAACTGATAAAATTACATCAAGTTTTAAACAGGATTGGATATATATCTAAATTTGTTGTGGTAGTTGTTTTTTCCTATTAACCAAATGGTTGAAGCATGGTAGAAAGGCCAGGTACAGTATTTAAAAAAAAAAAAAAAAAGATAAAATTGATTTATTCTGTCCTTCTGAGTTATAGTTGAAGTAAATGTATGACCCTACTACAGTTGGAATCTGTATTGTTTAAATCCAAGGATATTTGAATTTAAGGAGCTCTCTGAGAAATGAAGCAGTGACTGGAGACCAACCTTTTGCTAAATGAAGAAAAGGAGAAAATGGGGTAACTAAAAGAGGGGAGGAAAGTCAAAGTTCAACATTAGTATTCTGTGTGTTTGTCTGATTATTCAGGACACTGAAAATATTTGTAGATTGAAAGGAAAGGATCAGTAGAGATTGGCAATATAAAAGAAACTCTTGGAATATAGTACCAGAAAATACTGGCTAATTACTAACATTTGTTGAGTGGTTCTAAGTACCGGGCACCATTTGAATACTCTGCACGTACTAACTCATGTAATACACACAACCTCTAAACTGCTGGATGAGGTAGGCACCCACAAATAATGTCCACATTTTACAGATGAGAAATCTGAGTCACAGAGAGGATGGTGCTCTGGTTGCTAAAGCAGCCAAAATACAATATACCAGAAATTGCTTGGCTTTTACAATGGGGGCTTATTAGTTCACAAATTTACAGTTCTAAGGCCATGAAAATGTCCCAATTAAAGCATCAACCGGACAATACTTTCTCTGAAGAAAGACCAGTGGCATCTGGGGTTCCTCTGTCACAGGGAAGGCACATGGCCAGAGTCTGCTAGTCCTCTTCCAGGTTTAGCTTCTGGTTTCCATGGCTTTTTCCAAAATGTCTCTGGGCTTCTCTCTTAGCTTCTTCTGGGGGGCAAACTCTGTACTGCATATCTTAGTTTCTCTGAGTTCTCTCCAAAATGTCTCTGAGTTTTATCTTTTCATAAAGGATTCCAGCAAGGGAACCAAGACCCACCTTGAATGGGTGGGGTCACATCTCCATGGGAACAGCCTAATCAAAAGGTCATGCCCACAATAGGTCTGTCCCACAAGACTGGATTAAAAGAACGTGGCTTTTCTGAAGTACGTAATAGATTCAAACCAGCACAGATGGCAAGGTTGGAAAGTCCTGACTTACTCAGAATATGTCACAGGAATGTTGGAATGGATTAAACCTGACCAATAATGGTTGATGTCCTGATGACAATTCCCCAGCTATCCCTTAGTGCCATGACTTGACGCAATACTGGGCTTTTGTATATTATGAAATTTTATATTTTATTACAGTAAATGACGTGGTTGAAGACTGGGTTCTCTGGGAAGCAGACTCTGAAATGGAGTTAAGAATGCAGGATACATATTCAGCGGTAACATTGCCCTGACCCTATGGAGACGAGAGAAGAGAGAAGAGAAAAAAGTAGCAAGAGAAAGGAGTTGATGCAGGCCTGAAGGCAGCATTAACTAAATTCAAGGGAAGCTCTGGGACTAGAATGGCCTTTCAGAGGTATCCCCATTTGAGCCAAAATGACCAAACCTTTGTATTCCTGAATCATTCAGTCACTGGATGCAGGCACTATGTGCTGACATCACTCCCAACAACTAAGGCAACAAATCCCTCACTGAGGGGTGCCCCAACTCAGCACCACATCACAGTGTGCACCCCAGAAATTTATTGGGTTGAATTATATGAGATTACCTTTTCTGTAGTCAAAAACTAGAATATCAACAATTTCATATGGTTCAACCTAATATATATTCTTCATTAACATGCTTATGTTTTACATAAAAAATTAGAACAGTATACCATAGTCATTTGTATTATGGCCATGTGTGATGGTTTAGAATTGTATGTACCCCAGAAAAAATATATACACAAATTTAATCCATTCTTGTGGGTATAAACACATTGTAACTATGACATTTTGATGAAACTATTTCAGTTAAGGTGTGATCCACCTCATTCAGGATGGGTCTTAATCCTATTACTGGAATCCTTTATAAATATATTGAATACTGAGAGAAAGAAAGAAAACCCAGAAGCAAGAAGCTGAAATCAATGAAACTGGTAGAGAAAGGAAAGACGAGCACGCTCTGCCATGGGACAGAGGAACCCAGATTCCCTGGGAGCCAGTCTTCAGGAAGAAGGCATTGCCTTGACAATGCCTTTATTTGGACATTTTTCAGGCCTCAAATTCCCATTGTTTATGAAGACCCATTTCATGGTGTTTGCTGGAGCAACTTAGGAAACTAAAACACAGGATTGGGTAGAAATAGTGTATTTTTGAAAGGTCACAAAACCAAAGTCTCCCAGTTTGAGACTTACAGCCTGTTGAAAACATCAAGCCAGTGCAGACCCTAAAGGGAAGAAAATTTTATGTGCTACTCCATTAAAAGTCATTGTTGCAAAATGAATTGTTCCTACGTACAAATATGTAGCTGTTGTTATTTGGTTTTATCCAGAACCTAGTCCCAGAAATTTCACATAGCAAGGGCTTTATAAACCTAAGTTGACTTTGGATAAAATGTTCTGGTTAGAACATTATGCATGAGTCCTGACTGGTACAAACTGGGAAGTGCAATACGGAGTGGAATGGCCACAGGCCTGGGACCTAGAACTTACTTCTTTCAGACTTGCTAACATTACCTCAGGGTAATTGCTTTCTATTGCTGCTGTAACAAATTAAGAGTTTAATTGCTTAAAACAATAGAAATTTATTATCTGGAGGTCTGAATTCTAAAATGAATCTGCAGGCCTGCATTCCTTCTTGAGGCTGGAAAGGAAAATTCCAACTTGTAGATTCTGCCTGCATTCTGTATTCCTTGGCTCATAGCCTTGCATCACTCCAACCTCTGCTTCCATAATCACATTTCTTGTTCAATGATTCTGATGCTCCTGCCTTCCTTTTATGAGGATCCTTACCATTAAATTGTACCTAACTGGACAATCCAGATAACCTTCCCATCTCAAGATCCTTAATTTCATCCCATCTGCAATGTCTTTTTTTGCCATGTGAAGGGATTTTGACATGATTTTTCTGGGAATATTTGGGGAAAACTTCATTGTGGATGACTTGGTACAAATTGATTGTCTTTCCTGGATCTCATTTTTTTAAATCTGGTAAATGTATAGATTGCACCACATATATAAGTGCCCTTATAACATTTATCCTTATCAATTCATGACCAGTTAACAGCAAAGAGTCTGTTTCAGTTTCCTTACTGACAAAGTGAGCACCATACAATGGGTTGGCTTGAGCAATGGGACTTTATGAGCTCACAGTTTTGAGACTAGGAGAAGTCCAAAATCAGAGGGTCATGGAGGCAAAGCTTTTTCATGGAGGACTGAAGTGTCTGGGGCTGGCTGCTGGCTATCCTTGGTCCTTGGTTTTCTGTCATGTGGCAATGCATATGGCAGTCTCTCCTGGCTTCTCCCGTCTCTTCCAGGTTCTGTTGTCTTTCAGCTTCTGGCTGCTCCCTCTGAGGCCTTTTCTCTCTAGGAGTCCTTCCCTATAAGGCTTTCAGAAATAGGATAAAACTCACCCTGAGTCAGCTGAGCCACACCCAAATGAAGCAACCACATCAAAAAGTCCTATATGCAATGAGTTCACACCCACAGGAATGGGTTAAGTTTAAGAACCTATTTTTCTGGGGTACATGTCTCCAAGTCACTATGCAGTCTTTTATGTTCTCTGCTCTACTCTACAAAATTAATATACTTTAAGCAGAGACATACAGAACTATCAATTATAAAGAGTAGCAACAAGAATCAGGGTATGAGTAGTCTTCTGGGCAATGTTAGTTCTAGAAAAATTGAAAAGTTGAATAGTACCCTCTTCCCATCTCCCCACCTCCAGAGGACTGTGCATTTGAGCATCTGATCCTTTCTGGAAGCCCAAATCTGAACTCCAAAATATATCTTACTACAAAGCATATTCAAAAAATCTTTTACAATACACCAATGACATGAATTTATGAGGAAAGCAACATCTTGAAACAAATGAACATCCTTTTCCCTTTCCTTGTAACTGTTTTCTCTACCTGTGAGGTTTCATTGCAGCAGTGGAAGTATTCATTGTTGCTGTTATAGTTTATGTTTTTTGTTTTTGTTGTGGTTGTTGTTTTGCTGTTTCCATTGTTATGCACTCTTCCAGACAATATGTTCCACGAGGACAATTCTAGACATTGAATTTTCCCTGGCTTTCTTCTGTGTGGATTGGTTTGTTTCTTTCACCTTCAAATGGGAAAGAAAAGGTTTTTTTCACCTTGTGATGGAAAAAGATTTTGTTAAACTTTACAAAGTAATGAAACAACTTCATTATGAAATCCAGATGAGCTAAAAAAAAAAAAAATGTGTCTCACATACACAGTGCTCCTTGCTAGCATGCCCTCAGTACAAATTCTCACGTACACTTCTGGTGTTCCCTGATATTGCTTCTATCTGGGCTTTCTCAGAAACAATATATTTCTGAATTGTTGACCCAGAGACTAATATTAAAAGTGTATTAACAGGACTCGGGCAAGATGGCGGCATAGAGAGGAGTGGAAGCTAAGTAGTCCCCCTGGAACAACTACAAAAAAACAGAAACAACTAGTAAATAATCCAGAATAACTGCGGGGGGACAAATGAGACCATCCACTCATCATACACCAACCTGAATTGGGAGGAATGCCCGAGAACACAGCATAAAATCTGTAAGTAAAACCTGCAGATCCAAGTCGCAAGACCCCCTCCCCCATAGCCCGAGCTGCAAAGCCTCGTGGTGCCAGAGAGAAGCTCTCTCCCAGCAAGCGAGTACAGCTCAGCTGAGCTCCAACTGGGGTTTTAAGTAGCGAGTGTGAACTGCTCACTACAGATACGCATCCCCAAAAAACAGACAGAGGCTTTGGGTGATGACTGACCTGGGAGAGCCGGAGGGTCGCCCTGGACTGGGTCTGAAGGGGACTATCTGTTTCTTTTTCGGCTCAGTGGAGAAAGCCCCAGTCATTTTCAGTTTCCAGTGCTGTGACACCGGGAAGGGCAGAGACAGCACAAGCAGAGAGGGAGACCATTGAAATGCTAATGACCTCCACCTGAGGGGTCTGTCTTCTCTAGGAGGAAAGGGGTGGGGCCCTTTCCATTCAGAACCAGACCCCAGAGCCTGGGGGAACACGGCCATACCTCCTCACACCAGTCAAGAATTATAGGCTAACAGGCATCACCTGCTGGGCAGAAAAGCACAGTGACCCGAGGCATCACAGGGTGGAGCAATTTTCTAAGACACACCCACAGGGAAACCAGATACAGAATATTTCTTCCCTCTGGGACCTGAGCCTATTCTGGTCTGGGAAAACCTGATTTGGATAACCAAGGAAACCATGCCTAGACAATAGAAAATTACAATCTACACTAAGAAAAACAAAGTTATGGCCCAGTCAAAGGAACAAACATACACTTCAACTGAGATACAGGAATTTAAACAACTAATGCTAAATCAGTTCAAAAAGTTTAGAGAAGATATTGCAAAAGAGATAGAGGCTGTAAAGGAAGCACTGGACATGTATACGGCAGAAATCAAAAGTTCAAAAAAACAACTAGAAGAATCTATGGAAATGAAAGGCACAACACAAGAGATGAAAGACACAATGGAAACATACAACAGCAGATCTCAAGAGGCAGAAGAAAACACTCAGGAACTGGAGAACAAAACACCTGAAAGCATACACGCAAAGGAGCAGATGGAGAAAAGAAAGCTCCTTGGCTTTCCTCTCAGATGGCACAGTCTTCTTTCTGGTCTCTGTAACTTCTGGGTTCTTATAGGGCCTCCAGTAATCTGGAGTAAGGCCTACCCTTTTCCAGTTGGCTACGCTTTAACTAAAAATGATATCTTTAAAAGGTCCTATTTATAATAGGTTCATACCCACAGGTTAAAATTAAGGATATGTGTTTGTTGGGGTACATGATCAACCTACCATGATATGGTTACATAATAACTTATTTAATAAGTCTTCTATATATATGCATTAAATAGTTGCAAATTTTTTCAATATATTAGCAATTATGTGATAAATATCTTTCTAGAGAAATGTTTTGTGTTTGTTTCTGTCCTTCTAATAATTTATTTAGGATTAATTCCTAAAGGAAGGCTTGCCAAGACAAAGAACAGTGGGTCCTTCTAAGGATCCCAAATACATTTTACTAAATTACCATCAAAAAAAGATTTTCCCAATATTTATTCCCATTAGAATAATTTGAGAATTTCAACTACTATAAACCCTCAAAAATGCTGTGAATATTCTTTAAATCTTCTAGTTCTGTAGTGGAAAATGGCAGGTAGATCTTTTAGTCCTTATTTCTTTACTACAGATGTTGAACATATCTTGACTGGAAAAAGTAGTTCTTATGGGCTGTGATTTGGGATAAATGATAAATATAGTATGAGCAAATGTTTTTAAGTGAGAAACAGAGACTAAGGAAGTGCAGTGTCTTGCAGCTGTAATTTCCTAAAAGTTTTTTAGGTATAGTTGCCTTTTATCAATAAAATATATAAGGAGGCATAGAGCAATAGTTGTTCTGTTTGAAACCCAAGTCATGAATCTGCAGTAACACCCAACACCCAGGTCTTTTTCTGCATTCCCCACCCCTCAGTACATTCTAGACATCTCTGTGTAAAGCCCTAGCTGAGGGATTAGCTGTTTTGCCATGGCTGAGAAACACTGATGCTAAAGACTTGTATGGGGCAGCAGAGGAGGAAAAACCTTTCAAGTTAAAGTCTTTATTGAGGAAGGGAGAATAAGTTTCCAATCAAAAAATGAAATTGATGTTAACATCTACCCATGGCTGATGGTACAACTTTGAGAACATTTTTTTAGTTTTGAAGAGACTCCATTTTCTTCTATACTATTTTTGAACTTTTAAAAATGAAGTCAAAATGAGAAAATAAAACTTACTTGCAAGAAGACTCATCTGGTACAAATTGAAGCAACACATATTCCAAGCAGTGAGGGAAACAACGCACTGATCTGTCTTGCTCGAATATGATTTTTGCCAAATAAGCATCATCTGTTGAAGATGTGCCATTACAGATGATTTTGAAGTACACTGGTCCATTTAGCCTAAAAATTGTTGGTTGCTTGGCTAAGCCATGTTGCAAAACCCAGGTGTCCATGGGGGTCATGTCTGATCCCAAAGCCTTATTTGTCCAACAGAGTATTTAATGATACAGTGCTTATGTTTAAACGAGTTTAAAACATTATATATTTTAGATATTTTACAGAAAAAACATCCATATTTCTGACTTGTCTTGAAAATTTTGATAATAAAGGGCTTGAATTTCCATGTAGCAAAGATCAGCTGTTGCTGAGAAGAGGAGTCTCTCTTCTTTAGACAGGGCCTGCATTTCCAGTTACCACAATCCCAACCATAATTTACTCTTTCCCTGACACTGAGACAGAACATCAATTGCCATTTGTCATTTTACCCACGGCCCATTTTACATCCTTTATATGACTCCTCAGAACTTGTAGGCGTTTGAGTTTATGACTCCAGGCAAATACTGTTAGACTATTTGCCAGTAAGTCTGGAAGGAAAAATAATACAGTTCCCCAAAACTTGAAATAAAACATTATGATTTTTTTAAATTATTCATTAATTCATTCACTTATTCTTTTTTATTCATTCAATGCATATTGAACACCAACATACTACATACCTGGCATTCTGCTGGTTGTAACATACTGCAGTGAACAAGATAGATTTTTGTCCCTCAAGTAGAGAGAAAAATTATAAGCTTAATAAAGTATATAAAGAAAATTACAGAATGCTACAAAATAATGTAAGAAAAGAAATAGAACTTCTGAAAGAGGGAAGCAAATAAATCATTCAAGTCTATGAAAGATACCCAACTTATAATCTTGTGACTGAAAGGCAATTGGTAAAAACGAGTAATCAAAGAATAAATTCTACCAATACAAATAAAATATAAATATAAGATACACTAATATGAAAAAAGGCAGTTAGTAGAGGCCAATAAATGGTAATCAAAGAACAAGAATGTATTTATGCCTACTTGGCATGAATAGAAAAAATTTCTAGCAAGCACATCCATATAGTTCACTAAAAAGTCAAACCGTATGGTTGAAAGTAAAATGTGTACACACACTATTATTTTTATTCGGCAGATACTGAATTAAATGCTATGATATACATCATCTCATTTAAGTCTCCAAACAATCTTATGAGGCAGACAATGTTATTATTCATGTTTTAGAGATTAAACCATTGAGACTTAGGAAAGATCACATAGTAAATGACTGAGCTAGGTCTCAAACCCAAATCCTCTTATTCTAAATGGTAAAGAAAGGAAAGAAAAGAAAGAAAGAAGGAAGGAAAGAAGGGAAGGAAGGAAGGAAGGAAGGAAGGAAAGGAGGGAGGAAGGAAGGGAGGGAGGGAGGGAGGGAGGAAGGAAGGAAGGAAGGAGGAAAGAAATGAAGGAAGAAGGAAATAAAGGAAGGAAGAAGGAAATAAAGGAAGGAAGAAGAAAACAGGAAAGCAAGCTAAACTGTCTTATCAGTTTTTCGTGGCCTAAATGGAATGTCCCTCAAGAATATGTACCTTGCTTTGTTGAAAATCCAGACCCATCAACCAGCCTCCTATGTAATGAAATGCTCGTACATTCTCATGCTGGAGAACATGGTGTCCTATATAGTATGCATTCCATACACTCCACTGTATATTCCAGAATTGGCATTTTAGTTTATTTAATTACTCACGTTTAATCTTGGTTTGCAAATGTCAGTACCTGAGACTTTAATCAACCCTGAATAGATTGGAAACATTAAGTTTTTGGAGTTGCAAAGTTTAGGAGTGTTGGGCTTCTTTTGAGCAACAAGTGAGAGCCAAAAGGGTTAAAAGATATGGGGATCAAAATGTCATTTAATTCTCAAAAAGCATTTTGAAGAAAATGGCTTTAGACCTGCAGACAAGTTGGCCTGTTATTACTTCAGCCTGAATTTGACAGGCTCTTTCACATGGTTACTGACACAACTGACCAACCAGGTGCTTCCTGCAGGGCCAGACCTCTTCCCACATGGAGAAAAGTGACAAAAATGTACTCCTTCTCCAAGAGAATGGCTTTGAAAGATAGCACCAAAACAGGAACTGAGTTCTTCTCATCCAGCTTATGCTCTCAAATGGCCAAACAAAGAGAAACAAAAATGATACTCAAAGGAGAGTTCCTCTGCATTGGAAACAAGTGCCAAAGGAAAGGTCCCTCCAACCTATGGTAAGCAAAATTTTGGCTGCCTTGACCTGTGCCTTCTGCTGTTCCTCTTGTGAACATGCTATGTTACATACCAAAGAGGCTTTATAGATGTAATTAAAGTTGCTAGTCAAATGACTTTAAATAGGGAGGTTATTCTGGATTTTCCAGTCTGGTCCAATGTAATCACATGATCTCTAAAAGTGGAGGAGAAAGTCAGAGGAGGAAGTCAGAGATATTCAATGCAAAGTATGAGAAGGACTTCACCCACCTTTGTGGACTTTGAGGCCACGGGGAAAGCATGAGAATGAAATAAATTCTGCATATGTCTGGAATGAGTCTAGGGGCAGATTCTTCCCCAAGGCCTCCAGATAAAAGCCCAGGCCAGTTGATTGCTTGGTTTCAACCCTGTGAGACCCTAACAAGAGAATCCAATTCATCCCATTCAAACTTATGACCTATGGAAACTGTGAGCTAATTAATGGATATGGCTTTAATGCAACAAGGTTGTGGTAATTTTTATAGCAGCAATTTAATACTCATCACAGCCACCAATAAGAACAACACCTGAAGTATAACAAGGGTTGCAGAATCCTGACTGTAGACAACTATTCTGTGCTTTTATTCCATTCATACTTAATAGCTTCAATCTT
Source organism: Choloepus didactylus (assembly GCF_015220235.1). Taxonomy (NCBI): domain Eukaryota; kingdom Metazoa; phylum Chordata; class Mammalia; order Pilosa; family Megalonychidae; genus Choloepus; species Choloepus didactylus. The sequence goes on along the minus strand of NC_051312.1, from coordinate 40,013,168 downwards.
GAGTTATTAAGAATTAAGTCATGCATCCAAATAGTATAAATACTTCTGTTAATATAAAAACTATTGACTTTATTTTAGAAAATGAGATCATTTAGGAAAGCATAAAAGAAGACAGTAACAACCATAATTCCACCACCAAAGGTAAACATTATTAAGATCTAAGTATATAAATATTTCCCAATACAAACAAAATCAAGTGGTGTAGACTGTTTTGTCATGTGTTACTTTCACTTAATAGATAATGACTATCTTTCCATAACAGTAAATATGTTTTTTGAAAACATGATTTGAGCGGCTAAATCATACCACTTTTCCCTTTATTTCCAAGTTTTCATTTTTTATCAATGAACATAAATATAACAAAATCTTTGTAACTTGAATAAAAAAACATGTTAAGGCAGGCTTTAAAATTCAATGTTCATCCAGTTTACACAGAGGCAAAATTATCACAGGCAAACTGAGATAAGTGAAGATGCAAAGCAGCCTCACGATCTTTGATATCTGTTGACATTTGGGCAAAGAATCGTTTATAACATTTATACAGAAACAAAACACTTGGCTTAATTTACTTAATTATACATTTGCCAATGTAAAAAGAACAACGAGAGAGAAAGAGAGTAATCATTATAATAAGACAAGTATATTTAGTAAAACCAACACATTAACATTTAAATACCATGAGGTAGCTCAAGAATTTGCAACATTTTTTTCTCATGCTGTTTGTATGGTGTCTTATAGAGGCCTGAGGACAATAAAGCAAATGTTTCATTCATTGGAAGAAAGAACAGTATATATAGAATGTGTACTATTATCATCTCTAACTTTTTATCAAAAACTCTTCAAAATTCTTAATAGTGTCTCCTATTTTAAGTACAGAAATCTTTTATTTAGACTCCAGATTGACAATGTCCAAGTAATTTTGTGTAGTAAGAAGGAAAGACTTATCTGCTTAATTCTCAGAGTTTATGTTTATGGTTATTATTATTATCACTGTTTAAATGTCTAAATTGACATAGCTATCTCTGCCACAAAGGGATGAGGTGTTTTATAATGTGCACTGGTTTATAAAATGTGTTGTGCCTTGCAGAATGCCTAGGGAAACATACTTTATTGATTGACTCGATTATGATGATGCAGAAAATAAATCTTTCACAATAATGACTATTTATTGTCCTTCTACAGGATTAACAGCATGAGAATCACTTGGGTGGATATTGTAGAAAAGGGGGCAATCCAATATCTAAGTCCTATAAAGGCTCCCTGAGACTCATTTCTATCTGTTAAATACATTTTCAATCTACTTAATGTACTCTATCCTCATGTAACAGGCTTATATATTGTAAACAAATTGGAATAGTTACCATGATCTGTTTAGTATATGAAGAGTATTTGCCAAATAATTTAAAAATTCATAATTCACTTCGTCAAAACACATAGATTCCTATCTGGATAATAAAAAGAGTAAATTCCCTTGCTAAGTGAAATATGTAAATGAACAAAAATACAGGTAGATACAACACATTCTCTACTATTGTTTTTTTTTTTTCCTACATTGGGTTTGCACTGACAAAACTACCCAGAGGACATGAGATATCATTAATTAGGATATCAAAAAAATAAAATATGCTCTTCCTTTATTTTGAGTCATAGTATTGTCATATAAGGAATGCCCAAAAACATCATCAGTATTGCAGCCATGAAATCATTATAGTATGAGACCAAGAAAAAAATGTAAATGATGCTTTATGACTTCAAACTAGGGAAAACATCAAAAGACAATGATAATAAATAACTCATAAAAGAAAATAATATAATAGCAATATGGAGGGAGGAGGAAAGCAGGAACTCATGAATACAGGCAGAAAAGAAAGAAAAGAGAAAAAGAAAGCAAAAAATAAATAAACAAAAAATAAAAATAAACTTCCTCTCCTAGAATGACAATGGCAAATATGCAATGATCCAAATTTCAAATACTTTGAAGGTCATAGCAAGGATGAAAATATGTGCAACCAGAGCACATCCCATGTTTTAAACCTAATGAAATATTTCCTGGCAGTGTTCATTTTTTTCATTCTAAAATAAGCACAGACATTGAAAATGTACATACAATCATCAAAATATCAGCAAATGTCAGGTTACAACCATTTAATGGATTATAATAGGAAATTAAGATGTTTTGTTTACATCCCAAACTGGGATGTCAAGTTAGATATCTGGTTTATGATAATGTGTAACTTTGTGAGATAAAGAATGCAGAGGCAAAGAGAACTTTGTGACAAACCTAGAATGTGCACAGAAGTAAACCATTCACACATTTTTACTTGATTGATCTTTGCACCAGTTATATGCACTAAAATCACAGTTGGCTGGGAATGGATTGGAAATTGTGATAAGAAAGGGGATTTTTTCTGTACAAATGAAATTATCACTTTATGTACAAGGATATAAGGTTTTATTAACATTGATGGAAAAGCCTGACGAGGTATATTCAAGATGTATGTGTGTGTACTTGTGTATGAGAGAGACAGAAAGAGAGATATAGAGATAGACAAAGAATTAGGATTATACCCTACAGAAAATCACACATTTGTCCTTAGAACTTTTTATGCATTCTAAACTTTTAAGTTGCAAACTTAAACTTGTGTCCGTCAGTGCTCCATCAGGGAAAGAGAACCACTATAATTATAGGACTAAAACCTTACACAATTGTTCAAAGAATCTTCAGGAAAAGAAGTCCTAAAGGAGAAACTGGAGGTTTGGAGAAAAGTCATTAACCATCCTTCCTGGGGCACTCATGCAGGTAAACATGGCAGGCTGTCACAGTGAGCCTCAAAGGGTAGCCAATGGAAATGCTGGTGGACGGCCATCCCCTCTCTGTCTGCTAGTGAGCCTGAGGTTGCTGTTTGTCAGCAGGCTATAGTCAGGCAGAAGAAGTGGGAGCAGAGTGAGGGGAAATAAGCCCAAGCTGGAATCCACTGGCACCTCTTTGTTAGTCTCCCAATCCTGGTTACATGTCTAATGCATCTGATGGCTCTGCTTCTCTTCCACTTTGCACAAAACTCCCCAGATTTCTTTTTTGGACATTTCCACATGGAACCATTCAAGGAAGAGTCTTCTGGAAAAGTTATTTTCAGCTTAGCCAAGTTGACACAGTACAAAACCACCACAAAATATCATATTAGAATTTGCTTCCAAATTCCTCATCTGCTCCCTGGTTTTCTTCTTTCTTTTTTTCTTTTTAATCTTTCTTTATTTACAGTATTTATTATTAAATTAATAAATATTAGTCACTGTGTTGAGATACAATGATAGACCATTCACAGACAGTCCCTGACATCATCAGCTTATAGTCTTCTTTCATGCTTTGCTTATTGGAGTCAAATCTCCAAGTCTAGTTTCAGTTAATGGGGCATGCCAACCAAGAGAATGGAACCAAGGGTCACAGGCTCCAACACCTTCAGTGCCAAGGCACGTGAGTAAAATATGCCGAGAGTTCTGGTATAATATAATAAGGATATGGAGGGGCTTAGGGGTGGCTAATAGGAACTCAAGAGGGATATTGAGGTTTCCCTGGATAAAACATAACTTCTAAAATCTGCAATAGAGTTGGCCAAAATGCTTTATCCTTTAGAAGCTAAAGAAAAAGGAGAAAAAAAAAAATAGCAAATACAATTTGGTTTCTCTGAATACCTTGATTAAAATTATCCATGAAGGAAGTTAAAAAGTGATGCAAATTATAAAATTTGTGGCATTGGATCAATGATTGCTAGAAGCTCATCGTGAGATTATTTCTGCAGAGCTCTGACAATAAAAGAATTTGAGAAGCCTTCCTCGTGTACTTAAAAAAATACTTGACTGCACGTTGAATCAATTTAGCAAACTAGGGGTAAGAAGACACAGCATGCTTACTTTTATTATCCTCATTTGAAGAAATAATTAACTATCCCCATTTCCAAAAGTGGTGTTTCCTCTGCCGTATGTTAAATGCATGAAATAAGGATGCAAATCTCTGGCTTTGCTTTCTCTTGCACTTTTACTTTCTCTGCTGCCTAGTGATCAGATCCTTCCAAGTATAAACAAGGGACAATGTCATATCATTTAAACCAACAGGCCAAATGATGGAAACAAAAATAATTTCAAAAAGCTTGTTCAAGGATTTACACTTTGCTATTAAATCCTTGACAGTTATCCAAGGCACTCAGAGTAATAACCAAGGGGAAGGAAAAAAAGTTCCGGCCTGTTTGTTTACAGTGACAGGTTACTGAGGTGGAAAAATCTATTAGGATCCAAACAGGGAGGTCTGATGCCTCTCACTTATTCCATGGGGCCTTGACTAGATCTGATTCATATTCTAGTGGATTGGCCTTTTGTGGCCTGCTGAAAAGCCATTAAAGCTCTGACAGCAAGAATGATCGCTTCACAAAGGACCCCTACTCTCATTTCCATCTGTGCTCTCCCGAGAGAGACTTTATTATAAGAACATCAAATATCAAATGCACTCGCTGCAGGTTCTCCTGCCTTCCTGATTCTGCGTTGCATGCCTTGACTGCTGCATTCTTACTATTCTGAGTCTCAAAGGGCAGAATCCAGGTAACATCCCTGGTCATCTCACCTGTTCCTGCTCTCTCACTGATAGGCTTGAGAAATCCATTGGCTTTATCGAGTGTTGGGGAAAGAAACCTTAGTACTGATGCGATTTGTATTTCAGAATCAAACTACTCCTCCATACGTAAAAGCCAAGGTTAATTTGCATTTACAAATTAAATAAGGCCTGGGCTGTGTCCCTATTTTTTTTTTTTTTTGAGAAGATATTCTTAAAAGTAATTTGGCTTGAGCTAAATAATTTTCATTTTCATAATTTTAATTGTGTAATGAATGTTGTTGCTGTTAAGATGTAATGCACACCCATTTTTTAAAAATTAAGTTGTGCATAGAAATACAAAAATTAACATTACATAATCCCACCATTGATAACCATTACCCACAAATCATCCCAGTCACCTCTCTTTGACTGTAAATACAAAAAAAAAAAAGGAAGAAGGGCATATACTATTTTAAAATTAAAATGTGGGTTGGATATTATTCAAATTTAGCCAAACAAAAAGAAACTGAAGTGACATAGAAGATATAAGTATTACTGAACATGCGAAAGATACTTCTTCACATGAAGGTATACATTTTTTTTTTTTTCTAAAGTTAAAGGAAGATATATTGAATTCTTCATGAGATTAGATAACTGATATTTTAACTTTAGTGTCTATTGACTCTGTACTATTGAAAGATGATACCCCTGATATTTGTATTAAATCATTTTTGCCTTGACTGTATTATTCCATTTTATTATGTAAATATTATTTTCAAATATTTAAAATATTTGGTTAATTTTGTATTTAAAACACTTTGTTTTTTTCTAGCTCTTTACCACTCATCTCCCTTTTAAACTTCATTTTAGAATCATTGCCGTCACTGGCTACATTTTATCATCAGGTAGTTTTCTGGAGGCAAACACATGGGTGCTGTTAATTCCTGGGGCCATTCAAACTTGAGGTTTTTTTTTTTTTTTATTGCCCTCACAGTTCAAGAAGAATTTAGCTGTGTATATAATCCTTGGGTTACTTTCTCTTTCCCTCAGAATTTCATCCATTCTTCTGTCTTCTGGCTTTCAGAAAAGAATGAGGACCACCTGAATCCATGCTGTCCACCCTAATTTACTAAACATGTTTTTTCCTGCTGATATATTTCTGTGCCACTTTGGATGTGTTATGTCCCCCCAAAACACCGTGTTCTTTGATGCAATCTTGTGTGGGCAGATGTATTAGTGTTGATCAGAGTGTCATTCTTTCATTGAGTGTTTCCATGGAGATGTGACCCACCCAACTGTGGTTGATAACTCTGATTAGATAATTTCCATGGAGGTGTGGTCCCACCCATTCAGTGTGGGCCTTGGTTAGTTCACTGGAGCACTATAAAAGCTCCGACAGAAGGTGCAAGCCTGATGCAGGCAGCAGGGACACTGAAGAACACATAGGAGCTGAGAAAAGAGGAGCTGCAGATGAGAGACAGTTTGAAGATGACTATTGAAAGCAGACTTTTGCTCTGGAAAAGCTAAGAAAGGAAACACCCCAAGAGCAATTAAGAGTGACATTTTTGAGGAACTGCAGCCTAGGGAGGAATGTCCTGGGAGAAACCATTTTGAAACCAGAACTCTGGAGTAGACGCCAGCCACATGCCTTCCCAGCTAACAGAGGTTTTCAGGATGCCAATGGTCTTTCTCCAGTGAAGGTACTCAATTACTGATGTGTTACCTTGGACATTTTATGGCCTTAAGACTGTAACTGTGTAACCAAATAAACCCCCTTTTATAAAAGCCAATCTATTTCTGGTATTTTGCACTCTGGCAGCATTAGCAAACTAGAACAATTTCTATGATTTTTTTTCTTTAATTCCTTAACTTTATTATACTATATCTTGGTGTATTTTTATCTATAATTTCTCCTAGGATGCAATTATCAAATTTGCTTCAAGATACAAGTCTTTATGTTAGAAAAGATTTATTTTAGATTTAACAGATATTTTCCCTTCTATGTATTTTTTTTTCTCTTTCTCAGGAGATGGAGGATACCTGTCCTCCATTACCACCCTCATTACCTATCACATATCACTGCTCTTTTGAACTTCGTGTAATACGTTGTCTTTAGGCCCATATATCACATTCTTGACTTTGTTTTCTCTTATTTCTTTGTTTTTCTTCCTTTTACTGTAGCTTTTCTTCCTCTAGCAGTTTTAGGTATCTTTCAATTGCTCTCTGAATTTTGCTACTTCATTGTTCATCTCCTTTCATTTCCATCTACTCTTTTCTTGAGCGTTTATATGTTAGACCTCTTTTTAAGATTGCTCATGTTGTCTGTAATTTTGAAACTATGGATGATGTTGTGTGATATACTTTGCATTGGCTTTTTGCTTATGCTCCTTTTGTCATTTAAAAATATTTAATTTTTGCAGATTGTATGCATGGGACTTATGAGTTCCTTTATATTTGTTAACACTCTTGAAAGAGACCAGATGCTTGCTGAGGAATAATGCTGGGAGTGGCAAGACTGAGTGAGAAATCTTTACTTGGATCTGCTGTCTCAAACACCCTCTTATTCAATATGTTTTCTTCTTCTCCCCAGGAGGAGAGTCTTGTTTCTCTTTGGTGCTTACTATTCAAGGGGTCAGTATCATTCAGAGAAAAGCCCTTCATGTTTCAAGTTCTTTGGATCTCAGTGTGGTTCTCATGACCTCTTCTTCCCTCTCCCAATCCACTTCAACTCCTATGGTCACCCTGAGCTGGGGCAATCAGGCAGAAACAATAGAAATGTCTTGTTGGCAAGTTTTCAAGCACAGCTCTTGACCTTCTGTGATATTGAACTGTGTCGCTATCGGGACATTCTTCACCTTCATAGTGGCTGCCACACAGCCATAGATTGTCTATCTTAAATCAAAGCAAAACTGAACATGCCTTTCAGGACAGTGACACTTACTTTGCAGGAAATGTGTATGCTGCTGGCTGTCCAAGGTGCTGTGTATAAGCTCTCAGCATGCTCCCTCATCACAGACATTACAATATATGGCAAATGTACTTCAAGGGTACTGGCTTAGGACTATGCATTTCCCTTGCTTTGTCAATTCCTCTCTTTCTATCTTTCAACTTTTTATTTATTTATTTGTTTATTTATTTATTTATTTATTGTGGCAGTTAAGGAAAGCAGTGGAGATAAAAGTCCCCACTCAATGAACATTAACTGGAAATTACCCTAAATATTTTCAAATGGAAGAATGTAATCTCGCAATATGTGTGTGTGTGTGTGTGTGTGTATTATATATATATATGTATATATATTATATATACACACACAAACTATACACACACACATACATACACATGAAATGAACCTGTGGAAGAAAGACTTCAATTTAATGCAATCAACATTTACTTGAGACATATTACGATTGAGCCCCTGGAAATAGAAAGCTATAATAAGGAATGAAATGAAGGGAGATGAATGATTTGAAAGATAAAGGACCAGCTAACAGGGATAATAACTCTGGAAATGACCAAAAAAAAAAAAATGCAGAAAATAGATTAATATGGTTACTACTGTTAAAATCACTTAAGTACTTCTATTTTTTGCTGTTTATTAAAGTATTTTTTGCTATGTCTGTCTCTGAAGGGGAATATGCATGATAAGAAACAACACATGGCTTATAGCTTATGAAATAAGACTGGGCAATGAAGGGAGAAGAGATGAAGAGATGATGACCTTTTATCTGAGACCATCCTAAAGAAGAACTACTGGCTGTTTCCAAACCTTAGCAGGATATACTTGGTCCAGTCCAGAATAAACTTGGAGGCTGACTGTGGGCAATTCCTGTTTGAAGTTTTATACATAATCACAGAATATGGAATAAGCCACCAGTGGGGTTATAAGGAATAATAGAAAGAATTATTGTCTATCAAATATTTTAATATGCCAGGGCTTATTCTAAGCACTCAGCCATGTAATAGTAATAGCATTATTATAGTCATCATTTTATAAATGAGGAAACCAAGGCAAGTGAGCTTATTAACCAGTACAATAGCAGAGAATTAGAAAATGGCAGAGTTGAGATTCAAACCTAAATCTGGGGTTACCCCCAGATTATAACCACCTTGCTAAGCAATTTCATCAAAGTTTTCCATGGTCTAGAAAAAAAAAAAAAAATCCTTTAAGCAGCTAGTTTCCTTTGTTTGGGGTACATGCATGTTGGAGGAGTGTGAAGTGCCACATAATTAACTGACATACAATCTCAACTCCACCTTAAAAAAATATACCCAGAAAGGAAATACTTGTCCTAGAATTTATATGCAGGGTGTTTGTGGATTGTTGTATATTTCTGCATTCTATTCTTATTCCTTCCCTTTATACTATGTCATATGCTATGAGTTCATAGTCCCATGTCAAATTTCTTAAGGCAGCTTGTATCTGAGACTCTGCCCCCTGACAGAAGGCCTTTCTTCATTCCCTTTTCCACTAGCAGCAGTGAGATGAGGTATCAAAAGTTACTCAGATCAAGGAAGTCTTTTTCTACAGGCCTTCAAGCATCATATATCAACATTAATATTTTCATATTACTTTTTCTGGATTTGTATCCTAAGCAAACATTTTTCAGCCGGAAAAAGTGAGGATTTCAGATATTACATCTTTTACTCAAGGGTAATACATGCAATCAAAATGCTTTGCTTTCTCAAATGTTGTAAATTTGCGTAGCATATGGGAAAGCTGAAAGGTTCCCTATGATTGTAACTATGAATGTAGCAGTGTCTGAAAGACAGGGTTTATTTATTGGAGAAAAAATTTCTTATTTGGTAGAAGTTTTGACAGGAAGTTTTTGTGCTGTTTTGAAACTGTTACGTACCCCAGGAAGGGCCATGTTCTTTTAATCCAGTCTTGTGGGGGCAGACCTATTGTGGGTCAGATCTTTTGATTAGGTTGTTTCCATGGATATGTGACCCACCCAAACTGTGGATAAACCTTTTGACTGATTAGATTATTTCCATGGAGGTATGAACCCACCCATTCAAGCTGGGTCTTGATTAGTTTACTGGAGTCCTTAAGAGAGTTTGGAGCCTACACAGACCCAGATGCTTGGAGATGCAGACAGAAAGACATTTAGAGATGCTAAGCTAAAAGATGAAACCCAGAGTTTGCCCTGAAGAAGCTAAGTGAGAACCCACAGATGCTTACAGTGAAGGCCACTGGGATCAGAAACTGAAAGCAATGCAATTTGGGAGCAAAGGATGAGCAGACACCAGTCATGTGTCTTCCCTGCTGATTGAGGTGTTCTGGATGCCATTGCTCTTTCTTCAGTGAAGGTATCCTCTTGTTGATGCTTTAGTTTAGACACTTTTATGGCCTTAGAACTGTGAATTTGTAGCCTAATAAATCCCCTTTGTAAAAGCCAATCCATTTCTAGCATATTTCATTTCAGCAGCTTTAGTAAACTGGAACACTTTGCGAAGTAGAATTTTGTAAAGCAGCTCAGAATCTCTGAAGGTGTCAAAAGTAACTGTTGGAGTAGATCAGTGACCCCAACCAAAGCAAGAGGCTAAAAAAGTTCTCTTTTTTACCAGGAGCATTCATCCTTGGGATACAGCTGCCATGCTGTGAGGAAGCTCAGGCCATGTGGAGTGATCACATAAAAATGTTCCTGCTGATAACCCCACTAAGGTCCCAGACAACCACCATCAACTGCCAGACAGTTGAATGGCAAGGCACTTAAGAGGACACCAGCCCCAGATGTTTTATGAGTGTTAATGTCTATGAGGGATCCTGACAGGGAAACAGCTAGTTGAGCCCAGTTAATTCCCCAAACTGCGAGAAACAAAAATAAATGAGAGAAGCTGTTTTCATCCCCTGTTGTGTTGCCTTGCTAAATTGCACTTTCTTTCCAATAGGACTTTGTATATACTATTGTCATTATTTTTATTAATCAGCATCTAAGTCATGCTTAAATTCTCTATGAAGCAAACGTGGTATCTGGAAAATAGTAGAAATTTAATAAATATTCAAGGAACAAATAATTAATGAATAAATGAATTAACAAAATGAATGCTTCTTTGTGTGAAGACAAAAAAGCCTTTTGTCAGATAGAATTCCTCCCCCCCCCAAAAAAAACAGCTGTAAAGAATTTGGGGTACTTTTTTAGGCAGAAATAGGTAACTGAAACATCCTTCTTTTTAGCATCCCAATTTATAGTCTCTCTTGAATCCCTTTTTTATATTTTTCATTGCCATTACCATGATTTCATTCAAGAGAAAGACTGCAAAAATCAACACCAGAAAATTGGAATCTACTTCCTGACACTGCCACTTCTTAGTTACAAAAATCTGGACTTCATTTAACCTCTATAAGCCATGATTTAATGATTTGGAAAACTTAAAAAATATTTCCTGATAAGATTTATTTTAGATACATAGATAGAAAGAATGAGATAGATAAATATTATACTTAGATATAGGTATTATCTAGATAGATATAGATATACACATTAAATAAAATTATATATAATATACTGTTATATATGTATGAGAGTGTACAATTATTTGCTAACATTTGGATTTGAGATATTACATAAATATCTAGATTTCTGACTCATTTTTCAGTGAATATTAGTAGAATGTTTTTCTGCCACTCCTCATTGCCTCTTACACTTAATCCTTTAACTCATTACATACCATCCTGGCTATGTAGTCATTTTAATTTATGGTCACTGTCCTACATCGCTAAAAGCATATTAGAGATTATTTTTATTCTATTTGAAAGTTCTTTGAAATTGCCTTAAAATTTATTTAATTATTTTTCTTTCAGCTAGTTTCTCTAGATTTAATACAAATTACCAAACTTGGCTTTGAATTCATTCATTCATTCATTTATGATGCATTCACTCCATAAAAACTTTTAGAGCTTTCTATATGAGCCAGACACTGTGTTGGATACACACAAAATATAAAATACATAATCTTATAAGTATTATGACATCACCTGGCAAATATTGTTTTGCTTCCCATACACAAAACCATAGTTTTTGGAGTTCTCTAGATAGGACAGACTCCTCAGGCAGAGGGCTGCTGCTCCTTCTTGTTTAAGGCTGAGAAAGGACACTCCAGTTTTAGAAATTAGAATTGATCTAGGCTAGCACCGTCCAATAGAATGTTCTGCAATGATGAAAATGTTCTATATCCCTGTTATCCAATGTAATAGCTGTTAGTCACAGGTCAGCATTAATCAATCCAGATAATAGGGTCATAGAAAAAATATTGGGCATTGGGTCATCTTCAGTCAACGATAGGATGACAGAATCAATCACTCATATAGCAAAACCAGTCCCAACCTAAACAGAGAATGAAAGAATGTTTGAATTAGAAGAGACCTTTAGATATCATCTTTATCATCTTGTTTAGCCTCACTTTCTAAGTGAGAAAATTGTCCCAGGAAAAAGTGACTTGATCGATATCACAAAGCTAGTCAGCAACCAAACCTGTATAGAAACACATGCCTCTTCATTCCTGACCTTAGAAATCCATGGATGTATTCTGCAGGTTGGAAATATGGTTCAAAATATTTTTGCCAAATTATAATTTATCTATTTATGTCTTTATTCATTAAAACTTCACACATAATACTCTTGAATAATATGACACACTTTGGTCATCATAATCATTTGGAGTACGCCACAAAAAGTTTAAGGAAAAGAAATAATAGAGGCCTCTGATCTTTAATAAACAAATGCTATTCTATATGTGCCTTTTTTTCACCAGAAAAACAATCTTTGAGAACTAGAGGCATGGACAATTCTATCATATGCCAACTTCTCAGGTAAAAGCAGCTTTCAAAACACACTTCAACAGAAACCCAGTGATGCTGTTACCGTGGAGACAAAGTATTAGGAGAAGGCTGTAAGGGGTGGGTGCAGAAAGAGACACTCAGAGCCCTGTTTTACATGCAGAGCCATCATTTGACTCTATTTTATGCAGCACTGCTTCAATTTCTGATCACACAAGAGCAAAATGGTAACAGTTTTGACAACAGCTCTGTACAAAAGGTCAGGCAGCTTTCAACTATGTTTCTTGTCTTTCCCCTTTTCTTAATCAGAGGCTGTAGAAGAGCTGAAGAGGTTTCCCTTTGGGTAGCCACAGAAAATATCTCAGATGCAAAGTGTGTGTTGATTTTAATCAAATCTGATATTGGTCTATTCCAGCTTTAACCCCTCAACCCTATTACAGTAATAAATGTCATTATAAAACCATGGACCTGATTTTGTATTTGGTAGCTTCCTTGAGTCAAAGATATTGGGAAAGGAGGGGTTAGAGAATGAACCCTTTTGTATTGATAATGAACTTTATCTGTGAACATCAATTCATTCAAGAAATATTTATTAAAATGCTTTTTCTTTAATGTGCAGAGCTCCATTAGAGGGATTATAGAGGATGCAAAGAAGTGCTACACTTTGCTCTGAATGATTTGAAAATAACAATTTATGCATCTGACTACTGTAGACTGCAAGCCCTCATTGGAAGATATGATACTGACATATTCATCTTTGTATACCCAGGCCTGGCACAATATCTAGCACAGGGAAATAACTCTGTAAATGTTTCTCAAATGGCAGACAACTCAGCTATAGATACAGTTCTTACTTTCTTGGCATTTACTATCATGGTAGGGAATTTCTAAATATGATTTTATTCTACTTGATGATTTTTAAATGTGCTGCCTCTGAATGAGCTATTCAAAATGGAGTGAATGAACTAAAGAGTCATCATCAACTTATTCATGGACTCATTCATTCATTTAATGCCTAAACTCCAAAGTTACATGTTCAACAAACTCATTTTGGTTTCCCTGATATTCAACCAAAGTTAGTAGTGTGAAACCTCCTTTGTAGGAAAGTGGAAATAAATGGTAGCTCTAAGAGAAGAAATGAAACAAAGCCTGGGTTTTGAAATGCACAGCACCAAGAAAATGGCACTCAACTCATTTTTATTTCTTGCCCTGAGAAAGAATAGGCAGCTTAAATTTAGGTCTCCCAGGGCAACCAGGAAATGAATTAACTCAGTACCACCTACTCAAGCTAATCTCTGCCATCAGAATCACGATAGCTTCTATGTAAAGATAATGCAATAAAAAGAAGATGGCTCTGGGGCATGGTTATAATCTGCTTTATAATTTTAAAATCTCATTTTACAAAGTAATTTAACTCCTTGATTATTATAGCAACTGCCACCTATTGGGTTCAGATAAAAACCCCATCCTCATACAATAATATTTCTTAATCTTGGCACTGAAATAACCACATCTGCAAAGGAAAAGCTATTTTGGTTACAAAAAGTTCTTAAAACTTCTAATTTTATTTGTTAACTCACTTACAGGAATTATGTAACACTTGTCATTTCAAGACCATATGAATAATTCCTGTCCAAAGTTTCAATACCCATCAAGGAGAAATAACTTTAGTTGTAGATGACATTGACTTGAATCAAACAAAATACACTTCTATATATTTACATCTTATCACAGAAGCCCAAATAAAGCAACAATGCTTGAAATTTTGTTTACTGATTCATATGTATTATTATTTATAATAAATTTTATTTTTTGTCATTTATTTAAATTCTTTGAAGAACTTCATTGAGGCTGATGTTAAAACACATTTTTTTTTCATTTTGTTTTCTTTATTAAAGAAGTTGTGATTTTACAGAGCAATTATGCATAAAATTGAGGTTTCCCACACACCACCACACCACTGACACCTTGCATTGGTATGGAACACTTTTTTACAATTGATGATAGTACATTTTTATAATTGTACTATTAAATAAATAGTATTAAATAAAGTCCATGGTTTAACTTAGCATTCACTGCTTGTGTAGTGTGAATCCATGGATTTTTTTAAAAAAATGTATTCTGTTACCCTATATACAAGCTAACATTTCCCCTTTTAATCATATTCAGATGTATTATATTTTAGTGCTGTTAATTGCATTCACAATGTTACACTACTATCACCACCATCCATTACCAAAACATTTCCATTATTCCAAATAGGATCCCTGTATTTTAAGTCTTAACTTCCCATTCCCTCTCTCCACCCCATCCCCTGGTAACCTATATTCTAGATTCAGACTCTATGAGCTTGCTGATTCTAATTGTTTCAAATCAGTGAGATCATACCAATATTTATATTTTTGTGTCTGGCTTATTTCACTCAACATGATGTCTTCAGAGTTCATTCATGTTGTTGCATTCATCAGGACTTCATTCCTTTATACAGCTGAATAATATTCCATTGTATGTATATACCACGTTTTATCAAATTCATTCTTAATTTACTAGAAGCACAGGAATATATTTTCCTTTAAAGAAGGTGAAGTTCCAATTGATCTTTACTCACTTTTCTTTTCTCCTCTGCCTCCCTGCCTCCTCCTGGATTTGAAAGAGTATAGATTATATGGATACTTATGTAAAAATAAAAGATATATAGAATTATGTTTTTGGGTTTGTAGGTTGTATTTTATATAAAGCTGTGATTTTTAAAATTTAGATTTCATTGCATGACTACACCACATTTTATTATCCATTTTCCTATCGATGGGATTATATTTCCCATTTTTTCATTTCTTACTATTACATAGTGTGCTTATGTTCAGACTATCTTATGCTAATGCTGTGGTGTATTTAATATTACTACATTATAGAGAAGCACTCTTTCTTTTTCTCTTCTTCTTCCTTTCATTCTTTCACATACTATTCCTCTCAATGAGGATTCTTGACTCAAATCAACAGAAACTGACTCTGGCTGATGGAACCAAAAGAAGTTTCTTAAAGGGACATTGGGAGGCTCATAGGGCTGCTGAAATACCCAAAGAATATACATCCTGGTTCAAGTATATGTCTCCAGTAACAATGTTCCAAACTGCCCTGCAGAACTGGCCTTACGTCTGGTCCACAACCACTGCAGCTGCCCCAATGAGTGTTAGAGGGAACTGTAAAGACCTCTATATGTGGAATTTGACTGTGTGTGTACTGTATATCTCACCAGGCAGCCACTATTTCCACTGAAAGACAGAAGCCTCTGCTACCACCTGAACCTGGAGAGTGGGAGAGAGAGAGAGAGAGGGAGAGAGAGAATGAGAAATTGGAACACCCAAAGCCTATTTCCTTACAATGTACACTGCTCAATAGAATTCTGGTCCTAGTGATTCTGAGTCACAATACTCAGGTCACAAGCCTGTGTTTCTAGCTGCAAGGGAGGCTGGAAGTTTGAGTACTGAGTTCATAGGCAAGCAGAATGTATAAGGTTGAAACAAACTGAATTGGAAAAAAAAAACTATTCACAACATAATTGGCAGACATGAATATGCAACATGTTCACTTTGCCTAACTATTCTTCAAATTCATACCACCCAGCAGTGTATGATGATACTAATTTTCTCAATGACTTTGCCACATTTTGATAGTATAAAACATTTTCATTTTTGCCAATACTAACGAGAAAAGAGTTATTTTTAAACTTTGGTTAAAAAGAGGCTGGGCATCATTTTATATATTTATAAGACAATTATAATTCCTCTTCTATGGATTGTCTACCTGTAGCTTTAGCATGTTTTTCTATGTGATAGTTTTTTTTTTTCATTTCTTATTGACTGGCAGTTGTCATTATATATTCTGGGTATAGCTCTTTTATCTGTTATATATGCTATAATCAATTTCTCGCAGATTATTGTCTAACTTAACTTTGCTTATACTGGCTTTTTACTTTGATATATTTTAAATTTTGGTGCAATATTTATCAATCTTTGTTTTAATAAATTTTGTGCGTGTTTTAAGGAAATCTTATTAAACCAAGATGATAAAACTATTTTCCTATTTTTTTTTCTTCTAATCCCCTACAAAAAGTTTTTGTTTAGTTTTAATTTACAATCCAGTCTTTAATTTAACTGGAAATAATTTGGTTGTTAGTGTTCAGTAAGGGCAAAATTTAAATAAATTTGATTTTCCATGGAATTATCCAATTGTCCTAACATCCTATAATTAAACATTTCACCCTTTTTCAACTAACTGGAAAAGTTCACACTCATTTCTTTCAGTTCTTTTTATTACATTTCACTGAAAATCACTGGATGTTTGTCCATCAGTGTTCTACAAAGCCAATTTATCAATCTCTCAGGTTTTAGCTTAAACTGACACTCTGTGAAAGTTTTCCTAAATATCCAAGTGAAACTGTTCTCTCCCTCCTTCTGATTGTTATAGTTTTGGACCTAGTATTGATCACCCCTTTCCGTATATAAGAAAAGCATCAAATGCAGAAGGGCAATGTCTAGGAAGACTTCTTGGAGGGGGTGACATTAAGGTGAAATAAAGTGGAAGAGGGGAAAACATATTTCAGGCAAAAGAAATAGCATTCTCACATGTTTATTATATTATATTTGCAATTTATCACCTTACTTTTATTTAAAATATCTTGAGTGAAGGGAAAAAATCTATAATGTCATGTATTTCTACAACCTTACACTTACTAACTACTTGATAAACAGCTGCTAATTGATTTTTTAATTAAAGCAGTTATTCCATTTAAGGCCACAATTCATCATGGAAAGTACCCAAAGAGTGTACTCTGACAAAATCTCTTTCTTTTCTTCAAGCAATGGGAATCCAGCTAAACATAAAACAGAAACTACCATATTATTAAAATAAAATAATATTTTGCATGTTTGTTAATTTGAGGGGTGCCTTGGTGACTATATCCTCAAACAATAAAAAAGTGCAGGAAAGGGGTGCATATGTCTCTACAGCATGTTACCTGTACTTCCCCTGTCATCAGTATACATACTTATTTTCACCTATTGTTTTGTAAGAATTCTTAAAATTTGCAAATCATTGTCTTTTAACCTGTCAAAGTATTAGTTAAGTCATCTTCCCAGGTGCTTTAGTTTTGGCAGGCTGCTATGACAAATGCCACACAGTGGCTTAAGTAACAGGGGGTTTCAGACGCCATATGTCCAAATGAAAGCACTGGCTAGGAGACTGCTTTTTTTCAGTGTTGGTAGCATTCTAGCTGGCTGGCAATCCTTGGGTTCCTCAGCTTTCCCATTGCATGATGATGTTCTCTCCTTTCTCTTCTTGGTTCCTGCTGACTTCCAGCTTCTCTTTGTGGCTTTCTTTGCTCTGGCTTCTGGTTTCTTTCTCTTTATAAATCCTCCAGTAATCCAGATTAAGCCCCAACCTCATTCAGTCAGGCAACATTATAATCTAAAATAATATCTTCTAGAGGTCCTATTTACAGTGGGTTCACACCCACAGGAATGTGTTTTAAGACTAAAGACATATCTAAACTGGCATATATAATTCAATCTACCAAACCAGGGAACCTCTTAACACTGGATGCTGCAAAAGTACAATCATTTAAATCATTTAAATGTCATTCCCATATTCTTGTCCCAGCATACTAGTCTTGATAGGATATGACAAATGGACATTTCACTAAATCCTATTGACCTCAATTGTAGAATGTATTTATATGAAAGTTATGCCAGTGAGTGGATGGGGACAGTGGAAGGTGGTGGCTAGCGAGAAGAGAGAAACGGAAAATTTAAAGGGCAATATGCAGGTAAAACTTTGTTTCTAACTGAAGACACATTTACCTAAAATTTGAAAAGTTTACAATGCTCTTATCTTGAATATCTAAATGAAAAAAAATGCTTGAATTTTCTTATTATTTAAGGGTGCAAGATTTTATTTTATATAGAAAACCTCATAAGTAAATTAAAAGTTATTCCATTACCAAGAAAAAAGTAAATGTACCATCTCAGCTAACACAAATAATTAATTAGCCAGGAGAGTGGGCAAACAGGTTAATTGCCAGTCTATTTTAAACCTACATTTCCCAGACACTGTTACAAGGTCACATCAATTATTGTGGGAATAATACAAGTTTGATTTTCACAAATAGCAGTCTCCAGTAGTGTCAACCTTAGATGTGTTCTCAAGAAATGTACTATTTTAATCTCCAAGAATATTGACTCTGTTGTAAGAATATAATAGATCCCACTTGTTTGAAAGATCGATTTCTATGTATAGTGGTTGTTAGTGTGGTTTTTATCATTTAAGCATTGTCTCTTGGAGAAACAGCCTCTGAGAACGCAACATCTCATTTTCATAAGGGAACAAAGGACGAGAAAGTGCACAACTACCTTTATAGCAAGCCATCGCCATTAGAACAAACCTAATAGACAAACACTGTAGATCAAACAATAGTAATGGAACAAGAATGCACATCTTGGAAAGTTAAAAACAATTAGTAAATGACAAAGGTGGCTTTGAGGTTGTGAAGCTCACTTTTTGGCTCAGCTGGATAATATTAGCAGTTGAGTCTTAGTCATGCTTTCAGCTAGAGATATTTATAGACTGTAACAGGGCTGCAATGCTGAATATTTTCTTTTGTGGTGTACTTGGATTTTCTCTGATTAAAGAGAGGAAAAGTCTCCAAAGGAAGATAAACCATGGGCATTGTTATCTTTCAATAATTTGAAGGCCAAAACACTTATACATTAATATATTCCTAGTATCTATTATATTCTCTGAAAAGAGTGGATCCTCAAGAAATATTTTTTAAATAAACATGTAAATGAATCATAACCAAATGAATGAATGACCTGTGTGGGACAGAAAGCCAGTCTGATGTCACCATTCAAGAATTTAATAACAGGCCTTCAGTATTTTTAGATTTGTCCAGTGGCTTATCTCATCATTTTCATTTATTTATTTAGTTCAATTCAGTATCCATTCTTTGAGTGCCCACTCTTTGCCAGATAATATGCTATGCACCAGAGATACAAAGATAAATAAAATTGGCCTTAAAGAGTTTTTAAGGGAATTCACAGATTAATTATAATACAATGTCATAAAGAGTCACGATATTTTGAGGAGAAACACAATATTACATGAAAAGATGTTTAGAGTACAATGAAAATTTTGGAACACTTATAGTATATCTATCCCCCTTATAACTGTCCCCACCCTCAAAGCACATACACAAAAATTAGTGTAGAACAAATAAACAACTTCATAGAAATAAATATCAATAGTTGGGAAGGACAAAGCTGGAGGAGTTGATTAGATTGCTAGAGACTTTCAAGCTCTTGAAGCCTGTTTGCACAATAGACAACCTTATCTAAGTCTAATAGTAAAGGTAACTCACTGAGTTCCTTACTGAGTTATTCGAGTTCTAGTGTAGTTTCTTCAAGTGTCAACCCTTGGTTTCATTCATTCAGAAACACTTTTTATTTTCCTCCATGGAAAGGAGTTGCATAGTTTCCTTAACCATAGAGAAGCAATCATGTTGTGTTAAAAGGAGGACTTTGTACTCCGTTGCTCTCAGTAGTGATAAAATCTCATTTGATAGCCCTCGTTGCCTGAGATGCCAATATCACAAAATCCACATCTTTCCATGTCCTGTTATGAGTTTTTAAGAGGCAATTTGAAAGTAAAACTCCAATTCCTGCATCTTTTCTATTGGGTGACGAACATAATCATTATGAAAATAAAAAAAATTAATAGCCCTAAACCAACTGACTCAAAAGTTCAGTGTACTGACTTCAAAGAGAATGCAGGCTCATCAGACCTGCTGCCTGGTGTGCAGGAGAAAGGAGTTCAATAGGGAGAAAGGGTCATGGTCAGGGTCCTCTTCCTGGTCTATGGTATATCTTTTTGATGTATACTCAACCAATTTCACCATCACACATATAGTATCCAGATCTTTGTAGCCCTCAGAGAATCTGCTCATTCATCACAGCCCTTTAGGACCCAGACTTGACAAAGGAAATCAATGAGTTCTCCTAGTACCCAATGTTCTTATCTGATCAGAAGGGCACTCCCTTAAAAGCTTGGGATCACTCAATTGTAAAATCAACAAGACTGTGTTCAGCAATAGAGTATGTGTATGCCATATCTTATTTGTTTTTTATTTTATGTTTATTTTATTAAAACTTTAAAAATGCAAATGCCAATACTCAGAAGACCATATGTGTTTATTCCCTTCTGCATAGTCCCTAGTGCTGAGTCCATCCTATTTTTATACGTTTCAAGAAAAAGAACAGAAGAATGTGATTATGGGAGTTGGCATCCATAACCATGGTGATTTATAAGCTGACTCATTTGCATTTTTCAAAAAAGATGCATCCATACTGACAAAACACATCTGTGGTATTTTTAGATAAAATTTTATTCCATTAATGTGTGCTTTTTAAGCTTTTTTTAAAAAATTTAAATCCAGTTGGAGCTTTAAATAATAACATGCAATTTTGAGAAAGCATTCTTACAGGAAACAATCATGTTTAAGTGTACAATTCTACCAATTGTAATGCCATGTGAAGTGCATTTTTATTTTCTTTGTTCTTTAAGATGTGCAACTTTCAGGAGACATACGAGGACCAGGAAAGACAAAAACAAAAACAAAAATCAAACAAACAAAAGTAGACTACGAATGAAACCAGCCAGTCAATGCAATTTTGGAAATAAATTAATGCTAAAATGGAAACTTGCTAGCACTCATTCAGCAGAATAATTTGGGGTATGTGATGCAGGAAGAATAAGCTGTTTTTCCTTCCCTTCCCAATCATAAGTGAACATAGTTAGGGAAGGTTTGTTTCTTTGGAAATTTTCATTGTCATGATTTCAAAATTCAAAGAAAATGTAGAATTGCTGTATTCTTTGCATATAGTTATTCCCAGGGTACTTTTACGGTCTGGTCGGGAGTT
This sequence comes from Choloepus didactylus, assembly GCF_015220235.1. Taxonomy (NCBI): domain Eukaryota; kingdom Metazoa; phylum Chordata; class Mammalia; order Pilosa; family Megalonychidae; genus Choloepus; species Choloepus didactylus. Next base: position 39,991,831 of record NC_051312.1, on the reverse strand, counting down.
GTGATGTGTTCCTTCTCTAGTCATGGTTCAACCTCCCTCAAGTTTCCCTTCTTGTCATATTGATTTCTGTTTAAATTGGTAGTTACTTGGTGCCCTAATATCTTCTGCATCAAGCACTCAAAACCTGCTAATAGGAAAAAAGCCGAATAACTCATTCATCTTATGGCTATTAACAAACATAGTTTACAGCATTATTCTATCAAGGGATATTTGAATTGTTAAGGATGCACAAAATTCATTGCAATAGAATATTTCTAATGGTACATTTACAGGTAATGTCACACTGGTAAAGGGAATTTGGGTGGGGTGATTCTTGGAGTGCAACTAATTTCAATTGTCCTATAGGCTACTCTGTCTTCCAGGAAAGCCAGCCCAGAGCATGTGTTGCAGAGTCCTCATCTATGTTATTTCAAGCTTAATATTTTCTCCATGGATCCTTAGCCTTAGCCTTTTAGAAGCAATGAGTGATTTCATTTTCCTTTCTTTTTGTCTGTCCATCTTTTATTTTTTTCTTATTTCATTTTTTTCCTTCTTTCTCCTCCCTCCCTCCCTCCCTTCCTTCCTTCCTTCCTTTTCAACTTGAATTTAGGTTGCTCATATGAAAAAATTGTATCTCTTCACTGGGCTTCAATTAGGTGTAAAAATCAAGAAATACAGAATTGTGATTTTCAGACTTCTTAGAGCCTTGAAGTCCTACATTCAAATGAAATATTACTTGGCTTCTCTACAGATAAAATAGATTTAAAAAAGACCCTTCCCAGTTTGAAATAGGAGAGATGCTCAAACCCCACAGTGCAGCCTGCGTTTATCACCATTTTCTACCCTTGACGACTCCAAAGGTAACAACACCATTGCAGCTATTTTATTAGAATACTATTTCCAATAATTAATCACCTAATTGCTAAGCACATCTTAAGGAAACTCTAATATGGATGAAAAAAGAAGACTGTGGTTAATATTTCAGTGAACTTACCTGACAGTGGCTAGCACTATAAATAGTCCTGACAAGGAGAACAAAGGAGTCCTATTTTTCTTTTAAGTCTTTGGCCATTTTGTTTAGAAGCTAATATTTCTGCTGAGGAAACAGGGAGGGTTCACATCACAGATTTACTGCTAAACAAAGGGACTAATATTTGTTGAATGCTGTAAATATCTGTGCACTACAGGTTCTCACTCAATCCTCTGGAGGTAGACATTATTCTCCCCAATTTTATAGAAGAAGTCCCTGAGGCAGTGACTCAGATTCTATAATCACAGAGAGAGGCACAGAAGTAAGACTTCAAGCCAGGTCTGAAGTGCACACACCATACACATTGAGCTCTACAATGAATGGAGAGTAGAAGTCAGTTGTTGTGCTATTCTCTTCTCTCTTTGAATCAATGTTTTATCAGGGTAAATTCTCTTATAATTGTGCTTGGTGAGATGGACTTAGGAAAAAGGGTAATTCTGACTTTTCTAGGACCTCTGCAGGAATAGTGGGGTGGTGGAAGTAATGCAAAGATGCAACAGGTGGAAGATACAACTATCTACACAGGCACATGGGGCCTGCTGCAAAGATGAAAAGTTTTTCACCTCTTATCTATGAGGACAGGCATCACATTCAGAGCATATCACCACTGCAGTGCTCAAGCAACAAGCATTTCCTTCCCTCGCCCCATATTTTCACATTCTATATAAAGTTATGCTCACATGGCACTGAAATAGACATTTTTATATTCTACAAAAATATCATTGCAAAATGGCAAAAAAATGCCATAACTTGAAATAGATTACTCCTCTAAGATTAACTTTGCCTAGGGAACAGATTTCCCCCACAAATTCATTCTGAAATCTTTGAATCCCAGAAAAAAACACCACTAATCTCCCACCCCTATGGTACCTCTGGGTACCCTTATCTTGACTGTCTTCTTTAGGTAACATGCAGGCTATGTGAATTTGAAGCAAATCTGGCTACCTCACTTCCTAGCTGTTTGCACTGGGGCTGTTTACTCCAAACCTCTAAATCTCTCTAAACTCCTTAAATCCATATTTATAAAATAGGAATAATAATTCTTAACTGTCAAGGTCATTGAAAGGGTGAAAGGCTTAGTATAGTGCCTAGATCTTGAAAATGCAATATATGTCAGCTTTTGCTGCTGCTTCAGTTTAACATGTATTGAACGTCTGCTCTGTTTTGGCTCTGAGCTATACACTGGGGAACAGGGATTCCTAAGGCATCCTCAAGCCACAGGAGATTAAATTCTAATGAGACGCATAGACCAATAAACAACAAAACGTAATGCACCATGACAACTCTACAAGAAATGGCAATGCTAGGAAGGGCTGGAGTGGGGTAGAGAGAAATTGGAAATGGCTTTACAGGGAAAGTTAGAGTTGCAGAGGATCTCGGTAAGTATGTGTTTTCTAGAAGAAAAAGAGAAGAAAAGGCACTGAAACTGAAGCCTCACAGAGTATTTGGGAATGTTGGTGAATTAGTAAATTAGTTTGCAATAATCATAAAAGGACTTTGATGATGTTCTTCTGACTCTGGTCTTGATTCATTCATATAGGTTTTTAAGCAAGAAAAGAGCATGACAAGGCACAAATAGCAAACATTTTGAAAAGACAAAACAATTTTACAAGTTTGACGCTCAAGGTTAGTCTTGTGTTTTCAGGGCTCTGGCAATCACCAGAAATACAGAGCAGCTTGGTTGCCAGGACCTATATCAAGTGTTCAGTTTGACTGAGGAACATATAATTTTAAGTCATAAATAATTAAGCCATGTCCTCAGCCTATGCAGGTGAGTAACATTGAGAATTTCAAGGGGGATTTTTTGCCATTTCCAAAGACCAAAGATGATGATTATCAAGTAAGTTGTCACATTTCAAAATTACTCATGGAAATGTTCCTAATTACCTGTCTTAGTCTGCAGCAAATAACAGCCTTACTAAATTAGTAATGCTCAGCATGATTTAACAAATAGCCTTGACATCTAATTTCCTTATAACAAGAGGATGGAACAGAAAAAAAAAAGAGATTTTTCATCTTAAAACCAGTGGCAGTCTACAACTTAAGCAGTTTGTTCATGAAGAACATACTCTTCTACTTGAACCTCTTTAGTGATAAAATTTTGACTCTTGGACCAACATCTATTTAGAAAGGTCTTTGGAAACAAGCAGCACTTAACAAATTCCCCTAGAATCTAGATTTGAGGCTTTGACTGTGGAAAAGCTAGAAAAATGAGATTTGGTTGTCATTCAGTTAAGAATTGTAATTAGTTTATTTGTTCTAATAGCTGACAAATTAGCTTCACAAATGTTCAAACTTGAGATAGATAAAAATTTAAAAGGAAAGTAAAAAATAAGTCTCTGTTAGTAGCAAGCAAAAAACTAGTATGCCTCAGAGAGAGAAGATTTCTAATTTATGTTAATTTTTAAGACCAAACATGTTTTGTGAGAAAGGACAGACTTTGTGGTCTACTGATGGGGATGGTTTCACCTTCAGTGTTTACTCCCTGCCTTCAGCCCCGTTATCTGCCTTCTCACATTTTAGTTTCTTCATCTCTAATGTAGGGGTCAATGTTATCCAGGGAAGCATTTACTGACAGAATTAAATAATATATTATATAAGGGCTGCACATTTTTTAATGCTCTAATTTTAATATTTCAGTAATTTGGTCAAAATTTCAGAAACATTAAATAGGCTGAAAATTTTTATAGATTCAAGGTCTACTGAATGTTTTTGAGTAAAAGCAATCTGGGTACCACAAGGTTGAGACGTACAAGATATAAAGTAAACTACAAAATAGCAATACAGTATAAAATGGATTATTTTAAGACTACAGATATTTTCTATGTCTTATGTCTCTTCCTCAATTCCTTTTACTAGATTAAAAAAAAAAAAAAAAAAAAAAAAAACTACCTAAAAGACCATTTTGCTTAGCACTTATCTCCAGCTCTGATTCTTTTACTATTTTTTTTCACCTAAGGGAAAACACGCGCACACATGCACACATAAAACACAATTGAATTCTTCCCCTAAGCTTTATTTTTTCATTTACAAAATATGATAATTTCACTAAATAGTCTCCAAGATATTTTGATGCATTTGCTTTCTTTGGTTTTCATTTGAATCACCATCTCCAAATCTGCTTTTGTTCAAATACCTAAATATGTACTTAAATGCTATAAAAAAAATAAGAAAAGTGGGAAGGAGGGGCTCTGAAGGAAATAGCTTGACAAAGAGAAATAGAATTAAAATTCTGAAAGAATTGAAGCTGTAAAATACAAATTGTTCTTGAATTCTCTTGAATAAACTACTTCATTAAACTTCTTTATAATTCAATTAATAGACTATGCTTGTTTATAACTTAATCAAACTAATTATAAATAAACAAGCACTTAGAGGGTGTTACAAAAAGTCTGCACTTGACATCTATCATTAAAAGAGCATCAAAACTACAAAGAGAATTTGGATTGCACCGCTAGAGTATTTGCAAATTTTATTTATTTTATTTTATTTTTATTTATTTTATTTTCCATTTTTCAAAGCCCCCAGTTATTAAGGTTCTGCAAAATTAAATATAGGAGGGGAGGACAGGGCAAGGTGGCAGCATGGGGAGGTGTGGAATTTAGTTAGTCCTCTAGAGCAGCAAGTAAACAGCCAAGAACAACCAGTAAATAGTCTGGAACAACTGTTTGGGGGATATCTGTGACTGAACACACATTGTACACCAGCCCGGAATGGGAAGAAGGGCTGAGACCACAGCGCAGAACTTTAAGTCCCCCAAACTGTGGAGGTGGTGCCCCTCTCTGACTGGCATGCAGGTTGAGTTAGAACACTTCCCTGTGGGAAAAAGAAGTAGTTTCTTTTCCATTAGAGAATGGAAAACTATTTGCAGGGCCCCCTTAAAGGACTGGGGAAAAATAAGGAAATATTAGACTTTCCTACCTGGGGAATTCCTGATATTCTCACAAGCATTGGGGACTACTAATTTAATAGGCCAAGCCCTTGATCTTGGGGCTTGCCCTTATGAAATGTGTTTCTGCAAAGGAGCAGCTAAGCCTATTTATAAGTATACCTAAGAGTTACCCCCAGAGAACCTCTTTTGTTGCTCAGATGTGGTCTCTCTCTCTAAGTCAACTCTGCAGGTAAACTCACTGCCATCCCCCCTACATGAGACATGACTCCCAGGAGTGAAAATCTCCCTGGCAACATTACTCCTGGAGATGAGCCTGGCCCTGGCATCATGGGATTGAGAACACTTTTCTGACCAAAAGGAAGTGGCTGGGAGATTTCAAATAGAGTTGAGAAGCCATTCTGGAGGACATTCTTATGCATTATATAGATATCCCTTTGTAGGTTTTAGTGAATTGGAATAGCTGGAAGGAAATACCTGAAACTGTTGAACTGGAATCCAGTAGCCTTGATTCTTGAAGATGATTGGGAGTCAGTGGAACCCAGAAGAGAAAGGAGAAGATGCTGCCATTGTGCATTGGCATGGGACAGAGAAGCCAAGAATGAAAGATCACAGGCATCCAGCTCCAGAATGCTACAGTCTTCAGGGAGAAAGCATTGCATTGCTGATATCTCAACTTTGGACTTTCAGCCTCGAAAAAATTAGTCAATAAATTTCTGTTGTTTAAGCCAACCCACTATATGGTATTTGTTTAGTTGCTAGCAAACTAAAACAGGCCTCTAGAGGAGCAATTTCCAGTAGAAGATTGTAAGTTCAGGGACTATTTAAGATCTGTTATGATGTGAAGGGGAAATATTGGGAATATTATTTATAAATGCTTTAAATTTCAAGGTTTTAACTTCTATTTTGAATATTTAAAGTGTAGATTTATTAGTACAATAATACTTTTATATAATACATTTATATGATTTATGAATAAATATACATAAATTGCATTATATACAAATTCCATAACTAAGATGACTAATGAAGAGTGTTCAGAGACCAGTACTCTGTAGCAAAAGTTCTTAGACTTTTATAATGTTTATAATAAACATTAGAAAACATAAATAAAATTGAAACTGGGTAGATTATATGGAAACATATTTCCAATATTTATTTTGTCATGTGTAGTGCAAATTTTAATTGTGGCCTATACCTAGGAAACATTTTTCCATGCACTGTGCAAAATCTAAGAACTCACCAAATTTCTGATAATTTGTGGGGGATTTATGTTTACTTCTTCAAAAGAAAATCCTTCTAAAACCACCAAATTTAAATTAATACCCAACTAAAGTCACCATCTATTATACCTTACTCTACTTTTTCTATACCTTTTTACACAATCAGGAATTATCCTTTTAATTAATGTGTTTGTTTACTTTTTTGTCCCCCTCTCCCCACATCTTCCCCACTATATTATCAGCTTTCTGAAAGCCTGGACCACATCTAAGACTAATGAGAACCAGAGTCATATCTATCTGGCTTCCCATTGTAAATTCAGTGCCTAAAACAATGTCTAAGACTAGCAGGTACAGAAGATATTTATTCTTTGAAGGAATGAATGGCCCTCTTTTACTATGACTTGCTGTTTTAATAAATTCTTGTTGTCAAACATGACTTTTCTTCAAGTGTCTTCTTCTCTTTACATAACTGACATCAATAAGGAACTGAATACACACTTGCCTTGGAAATATTAGCAAAAGATCAACAACAAACAACACCAATTACTTATGCAAGAACTGTGTATATAACAATAGCAGACTTTTTAAAGATTTGAGGAAACAGAGTGAATTTATATCAAAATAAAACTAACAAATTAACATTGATACTATGCCAAAATGGTGAGCTACAATCTGTTGTAGTGTGTGTCACAAATAATTTGTTTTTAGTAAAAGCATTAAGTCCCACAGTTTGTGAATGACTGGTTTTCAATTTATAAATTGGAGTTGAGGCAATTTGCTTTTCTCATTTGCACACCAGTATACCTAACTGAAGGTGAAAAAATGATGTAGTTTCAAGTAGGATTCCATAATCTGTGAACTCTCTTTAGTAACACTCAATAGCAATGTGTCTTGCATGAGCATTCTATTTCCATTGTGTCTAATAGAAGCACAGTGACTATCACTATTTCAAACATTGGTGAACATCAAAAATAGCTTTGCTTCAACATTCTTCAAAATGTTTTAAGATATTATTCTATTTGTGTTGAAATTCTGGAAACTAGGGATTCTTATGTGATTTAGATTCAATCAGGCACACTCCCATGGAAGACAGGTGCAATCAAGAGACCATTTTCTGAAGGCAAACACAGTATGGAAGCACTGAATTTACTGTGGCAGAGTTCCAGAGACCAAGCACTAGCCTCCTGGGTATTCAGGGGCAAGTCCCAGGCCATCCATGTCTGCTGGCGGTAATCCTAGAATGTGACAAAGCTCTGGGTCCACAGATCTTGTGCAACAGTAGTTTCCTGATACCTGAATCACAGCTCAGCAGAATGTTCTTGGGACCACCTGGTGAGGGGGCATCCACATCTTCCCAAATTCTTGAGATGTTTGCTAAGGAGTTCTATTCCTTGAGCCAAAACTTTCATTGGAAGCTGCTTCCTGATCTATGGATCACAACTAAGGTATTGTGCTTTTTGGAGCCATGCTAACAATTTACAACATAGTACTGCATGGGGGAAAAAAAAACAGACTATAAAATTCTATATTTGTGTGTATGCATTTGTATTTAGAAAAATGTGGCAAGATATATAATAAAATAGGAATAACCATCTTTTGGCAGCATTCTTAGGAGTAATTCTCACTTTCTTCTTTAGAGCTTTTTATATGGCCTGAATTTTTAAAGGGTACCATAATTTTAATAATAATGACAAAAATAAAAGCTGTTTTAATTTTGGGGAAAAAAAGAGACAACATCATTTTACCATGGGTGTGTGGAATAGTTTTCCCTGACTACTCTTCCATGATTATCTCTAATCTGTTTTTATCTATAATTTTACATTAGTTTAATTGTTCAAGGTACACTCAATTCTTTTCAGAGTCTGAGGTTTAGAGGCTAGGATTAAAAATGAACACTCACTATATACTTACTTGGAAAAATACTTCTAAATGTGTGGTTTTTACTTGTCTCAATATATTCACTCAACATAGCAATCTTGCCACAGTATTCCACATACATTGAATGTAGATTGCCTTTTTAAAATTGCACAATTTTATGTTCTTGGGATCAGAGTCAGAGTTAGAAGTTTATGAATCTTCAATGTTCCCTCTTCCACTTCTCTATCTAAGGTTTCTAAGGTAATTGTACTTTTTCCCAACCCTTTATGGTAAGCCAAATGAAATAAATATGAAAGACCTATGACCTGCTATGTGTGCAAAAATAAGGAGAGGTTGCTTATGTGTTGACATATGAAAATTTAAACATTTGGGCAACAAGGGTTGATGAACACAAGAATCATTGCTTTGAATGGAGATATAAGTAGTTTCTGGATAGTGGAGTATCTGAGAGTATGAAAAGGCAATGGTGCTTGCTTTTTGCAAATATGCCTATTTAATTTCTTAGGCTGCTTAAGGCAAAAATCCATGAAATGGGGCAGATTAAATGGTGGGAATGTATGTGTTTAAAGTTTTGAGGCTGGGAAAATCCCAAATCAAGACATCATCAAGGGAACACTTTCTTCCCGAAGACCAGCTGCCAGTGATCCTCAGTTCCTCTGTCATGTGGCTAGGCACATGGCAGTGTTTGCTGGTCTCTCCCTTCTCTTCTTGGTTTTGTTGATTTCATCTTCTTGCTTCCATGGCTTTCTCTCTTTCTCTCTCTCTCTCTTTCTCTGTCCAAATTTCATTCTTTTATAAAGGACTCCAGTAATAAGATTAAGACTTATACTGATCAAGGTGGGTAACACCTTGTTCTGGTTTGCTAATGCTGCCATTTTGCAAAACACCAGAAATGGATTGGTTTTTATAAAGGGGGTTTATTTGGTTACAAAGTTACAGTCTTAAGGGCATAAAGTGTCCAAGATAATGCATCAACAATAGGGTACCTTCACTGGAGAAAGGCCATTGGCATCCGGAAAACCTCTGTTAGCTCAGAAGGCATGTGGCTGGCATCTGCTTGCTCCCAGGTTGCATTTCAAAATGGTGCTCTCCAAGGCATCAGCTTTCAATGGCCATCTTCAAAATATCCATCTCAGCTGCAGCTTTGAAATGTCACTCTTTGCAGGCTTTCAGGTCCTTCTGTTTGTAAACTCTTTTATATGACTCCAGTGATTTAATTCATAAGTGGACAGGGTAACACCTCCATGGAAATTATCCAATCAAACATTTCACTCACAGTTGATTGAGTCATATCTCCATGGAAACATTCAGTCAAAGGATTCCAACCTAATCAACACTAATATGTCTGCCCCCACAAGATTGCATCAAAGAACATGGCATTTTGGGGGACATAATACATCCAAACCGGCATACACCTTAACTGAAGTAACCTCATCAAAAGGTCCTTACAATGGGCTTACACCTACAGGAATGAATTAAATTAAGAACATGTTTTTCTGGGATACATACAGCTTCATACCACCACAATGTCGTTCTGTGTGTACCACAAAAACCACCAACATTTGGGGGTTCTTCTGTGAGATAATGGTAAAAGACAACAAGGAGCTGTATTCACCCAACATTAGTCTTCTTCATGTATATACTTACCCTGACAATTTATGTTTCAATAACAGAATAAAGACAACCTTTAAACAAGTCTTACCAATTCTCAAATTTGTGACCTGATCTAGTTCACCTAAATTGTAGCCATTACTCACAATTTTCTCTCTTTCTACTATGGTTGAAATTCCAAATCACTCATGTTTTTAGCTCATCCAGCTAGAATGGCAAAAATATCTGCTAATTTTAAACCCAAGTATTTATAATTGCTAGTTGCTTAAGGTATTTCTTCTTCCAGGGATAATTTTCTCAGGTTTTTGAGCTACCAACTTCATCTGAGGTAACTCTTGCTCAATGCTCCTGAGCTCTTTAAATTATAGCACTTATCATCTTTTGCTGTATGTTTTTGTAAACTTGTTCATATCACTAGACATCACATTCCTTGCATTCAAGAATCAACTTTTATGCATCTTTATATTTCTCACCATTTAACCCAGTCCCTGGCCAACAGAAATGTAACCTGAAGGTGCATTTGCATTTTAAGAACATACTTTAATTCAAAGAATGAAAATCTATGGTGGTTTGGAGCTATGTACCACAGAAAAACATGTTAAACTTAATCCATTTCTGTGGGTATAAACCCATTTTAAGTAGTAGTTTTTGATGAGTTTATTCTGTTAAGGTGTGGCCCAATTCAATCAGGTTGGGTCTTAATCCTATTACTGGAGTCCTTTATACTTGGAATGAAATTCAGAAAGACAGAGAGAGGGAGCAAACAAAAGCTGAAATCAACAGAACCCAGAAGACAAGGAAGAGGCCAGGAGAGGCTGCAGGTGCACTGACATGCAACAGAAATGCTGAGGACCAAGGATTGCCAGAAGCCAGCCCCAGAATACCAGTCTTCTGGAAGAAAGCATTGCCTTACTAGCACCTCAATTTTGGAATTCTGCTAGTCTCAAAACTGTGAGCTAATAAATTCCCATTGTTCAAGGCAACCCATTGCATGGTATTTGAGCAGCCAATGGAAACTAAAACAATATTATGATGGCTGATGGTGAAATGTTAGAAGAAATGGTCATACAAAGAAAAAGAGATTCTTTGGATCAAGGACCCTCTTACACCTCTGAAATCACATTTCAAAGTAAAACTGAGCCAAATACTGCCTCTGCTTGGGGTTAAATGGTATCTTTTTGCTCATATAGTTTGTATGCACTTCAGGAAGACCAAACAATCCAACAGAGGATGATAAATCAGAGGATTTCTAGGAAGCAAAGTTGAAGGAGTTCCAAGTTTCCTTTCCCCCATATTTTCTGTTCCTCCACACCTTGGAGCTATTCTTTCGTATCGTCTCAAGCCATTTGAGAGTTTCCTCAAGGACTTTAACCCACACCACTTACAGGTAAGTGTGGAAGATGCTACGGCCCTCTGCCCAGTATCTACTGTTCCTTCTAATTAACACAAGCCCAATATTTCTAGGAAAGACAAATATAAGCTCAAAACAAACAAATAAATTGCAACAAAAGTCTCCATTATTCCTTAGTTTCTCTTGCAAAAAGGAGAGTCTGGTAAGTACAAGCAAATTTACTAAGGAGGGAGTTGAGGAGTATACTTTTTTTTTTTTTTTTTTAACCTTTCCCTAATCTTTTTTTTTTTTTTAACTTGAAATACAGACTTGATAGGCATAGGTCCCCCAGTTCTATTGTACCATGGGTGACCTTCAATATGGAAAGTACACACCAAGGATTCTGAAAAAAAGATAAAACGAATATCCAAGTCTTATCTGAGACATCAAAGAATCACTGGATTTATTTCAGGGTAAGAAAAAAAACACAATAGAATCTCTAGTTTGTTTAAGTCTACTTCGTCCCCCTGTGTTTTGGTCTTAATTATAGACAAATGTAGAGCCTGGCTGATAGAGAGCTTAAACTTTTCTTCTTTTTCTCTACCCTCATTGGATGCTAAAATTCTCTTTCCTCCATAATCTGGATTTTATAGCTTCCATATATTTGAATGCTATTAAACTTTTCCTCCATTTGTCTCATTTAATTCATTGTCTTCATCTGGTTGACTTTATCTACCATTGTACAATTTGTGACTCTGTTGAATCATCTCTGAGTTTTTCAAATTCCTCCAAAGCAGATTGTAATGTTAATAGTAACATGCCAAACTCTCCTAATGAAATAAAAAGCATGCTTATTATCTTTTGGCATTCGCTTAAACTTTAAATCTTAAAATGAAAATGCTAAACTGTGTGATAAAAAAAGAGAATCATTCCCTTGAACTTAACTATCTCTTTTTTCCTTCCACATAAAACAGACTTTTAATTTCTATAGTGATGTTCTCCAAAGACCCCAAATCATGTACAAATATTAATTAAGACAACATTGAAAACCCCAACTCACCAACCCATTAATCAATGCATGTAATTGTAAAAGGATTTTCTCAAGGTTGTAAAACAGTCTCAACTCCCCAGTTCTATGCTAATACATGGGCAGTAACTAGGTTCACAATTCCACATTCTATCTGAACGCTAAAAGCTTTGTTTCCACCTGTCACTTCCCTGCTAGTATTTAACTCATCACTTTGAAAACCACTTTAATAAGCAGATACCTTGAGCACTGAGGGAGCTATAAAAAAAAAAAAGGCCTAAATTTCTGTTTCAGCTTTTTAAAATTCCATTACAGAACAGTTACTGAAATGGAGAATGTACCAACTGCTTATATGGGAATTTTCTTAGGGAAATAGGAGAATAGAATAGTGTTTTTCATTTCGATTACTCAGAGAAATACATGCTTATCTGTACTCCTCTTCAGGAAAGGCAATAAGAAAAGTAGTATTGCAGCTATCTGAGGATTCATTGCTTCCTAATCTTTTATAAGTGTCTGCTATAAATCTTAGTAAGAGATTATGTACATGTCAAACCCATTTATATGGTGGTTAAGTAGATTTGAAGACATTAAGCTGAGATAAGTACATTTTGGGAAGCAGTCTATATATACACAAAGAATGTGGGTGTCTGCACATTTTCTATTTACTCACATAGAGGAAGGTCAGGAACCCATTTTGAAAGGGCCTTCAAAGAGATGTAGCTACTTTGTTCTATTTAAACCTATATTGTTTCAAATAACCTCAATTTGATTTTTTTTCAGTCTTTCATCAAGTTGCTATGTTTACAAATCTGAAATAAAATTATCTCCACTATCTTCAGTGGCATGTTAGCAAGTACACCTGGTCTACTGATGAGGAAACCAAAAAGAAAATTTATATGCTTTTACCTAAATTCCTGCAGCAGTGTGGCAGATGAAACTGGTTTATGCACACAGATTGGAATTACCATCCCTTTGAACTTTGTTTTCGTCTAAGTGCCACTTCTCTCTTTTCTAAATGGTTTAATCAAAGTCAGAACTGTGGGTCCCTTTGTAATGAACTTGGATGGAAAGGACCAAGCTTGGTGTTTACTTTGTATGCTGCTTATATTGTTCCAAGGATTTATATACAATTATCAAATTATACCTCCTCAAGCTATTTATTCAGGGATAGGAAAAAGAAGTCTGCCACCCATCAACAGCTGATATTGCAAATTCTAGTCATTTTTCCTAACAGCATTCATTCATTTTTTTCCTTTCAGCAGGTGAAAATGAACATCTTTTATTTTTAAGACACCGGGTATACAAACCCAAAATATATGATCCCTAAGCTTAGCATTTTAGGAAGGCCTTCAAATTAAAATTTCCATTACTGTAATTATTCTGCCTCAAGTATTAGCCACTATCTTAGTTTCCTAGGACTGTTGTAGCAAAGTATCACAAACCAGGTGGCTTAAAACAACAGAAACATATTTTCTCACAGCTTAGGAGGCCAGAAATCTGAAATCAAGGTGTTGGCAAGTCCATGCTCCCTGTGAAGCCAGCAGGAAGAATCTTTCCTTGTGCCTTTTAGCGTCTGATGTTTGCCAGCAATCCTTGGCATTCCTTGGCTTTCAGCTGCAGCACTTCACCCTCTGGCTCCATCATCACATAGAGCTCTTCCTCATACCTGTCTGTGCCCTTCTCCCTCTTATAAGGATAACTGTCGTTGGAATAAGGGCCACCCTATTCAGGTGTGACCTTAGCTTAACTAATTCCATCTGAAATGTGCATATTTCCAGTAAAGGCCAAATTCACAGGTACTGGGGTTAGTTATCTTTTTGACAGATACTATTCAGCTGATAACAGCCATATCTCTTTTCTTAGAAGAAACTTGCTTCTTTCTAACAGAGGCAAAGGCTAGAAAACTTACAACATTCAGAAAGTTTTCAAGAATGGTAAAAACAAACCAGACCAAACCAAACAAACAAAAAAGTTGGAAAAAAAAATAAAGAGAATGATAAAAATAACACCCACATACTCTTTATCCAGATACACCAATTATTAATAGATTGATCCATTTACTTTATCATTTGCTTTGTTTCTATACATATATTCATATTATGTTTATTTTTACTGACCTTTTTGAAGCTGAGATGCATACGTCATGTCCCTTTACCCCTAAATACTACAGTATATATTTCCTTAGAATAAAGATATTCTCATACTTAAATAGAACACAGTTGTCACTCAGTAAATTTAAATGTGATGCAACACATTTTCCTCGCTTATCATCCGTACTTCATTTTTTTTAACTGAACCACAAATATCCATCATATACTTTTTTTCTTCAAGTATAGCATCCAGTTTAAGATCCTATATTACCTTTAGTTGTCATGTCTCATTAATGTCTTTTATTCTGGAATACGCTCTCAGCATTTCTTTGTCTTTTATGACACTGTCAGTTTTGAATAATGCAGTCTTTTTTTTAACAGAATGATCTTTATTTGGGGTTGTCTGATATTTCCCATTATTAGATTTAAATTGGGCTTTCCCAGCTGGAAAACTACATAAATAATATTGGGTCTCCCTCAGGGTATCATATATGGAGGAATTCAATGTCTATCTGCCTTTTTTATAAAATAAACTTTTATTTTGGAATAATTTTAAATTTACAGAAAAGTTTCAAAGATAATACAAAGAGTTCTCACATACCCTTCTCCCAAAACTAAGAAATTGACATTGTACTATTAAATACACTACAGACTTTATTTGGATTTCAACAGTTTTTTCTACTAATGTTCTTTTCTGTTGCAAGAGCCAATACAAGACAGCACATGCATTTAGTTATCATGTCTCCTTTGTTTCCACTGATCTTTGACAGATTCTCAGGTCTTATTTGTTCTTTGTATCTTTTACTGTTTCCAGAAATGCCATTGGATATGTTGTAGAACACCTCTCAATTTGGGTTTTTCTCATGGGGCGTGCCTTCCTTTTTTATGTTAATTTTCATATAGTTACTATTTTTTCCCCTGCTATTAATAAACAGTCTGTAGGAAAACACTTTAAAAGCAAGCAAGTATCCTGCTTCTTACCAAAACCCCTTTCTCATAAATTTAGCAACAATTGATGATTCTTTACTGAATCAATCTTTAAAATGATGGTTTCCAATTCCACTACCCCCTCCAAATTTACCCATTGGAATTTGGCCTTCTATTGTAAATAAGAGTCCTCCCTCTTCCCCTATGGATTTATTTATTTATCTAGTTATTGTTGGTATGTACTCATGGATTCCTATTTTGTCAATAGTTTGTGATTCATTAGTGTCCTTAATTATTTTGATGTTCAACGTATCCATGATTTGGCCAGAAAAGTCCCCTTATTCTGACTCCAGAGTCCTTGTGACATATCCCCATCAATTTTAGGGATATTTCCTTAATTTCTCACATAACAAGACAGTTCAGTCTCATCTTGTCCCATCTCTGCCAGCA
Source organism: Choloepus didactylus (assembly GCF_015220235.1). NCBI lineage: Eukaryota > Metazoa > Chordata > Mammalia > Pilosa > Megalonychidae > Choloepus > Choloepus didactylus. The sequence goes on along the minus strand of NC_051312.1, from coordinate 39,976,397 downwards.
CCGAAATTAGCCATTCTCCAAGGAAAATTCCCTTCTTAAATCTTTCCTGTAACCAGCAAAGCAATACTTCACAGTAGAAGCTAAAATAGTAATGTTAAAATATGTTGAAATGGCAACTAGTCTGTTAATTCTGATTTGATCTACTAAATATAAACTATGAATTACATCAATATTTCAAACCCAGACACTTTTCTTATAGAGTGCTTTCCTGACCTACCTTAACAGAAACCATCTTTTATTTATCTCAAATGGCAGATGTTTATCCTCCGATTCCAACATCAGTCTGCATTATCTGCTGGAGTGCAGAAGCTCAGCAGCATCATGGCTCTCCATTTTCCCCATTTTTACATTCAGACCATTATTCCTTCTCCTTTATGCATAAATTCTCCTCCCTTAAAGCCACATTAAATTCATTTATACATCATCTTGTCATTGTCTCTTAGCATTTGCTGGTGAGTCCTCAATCATCTATTCTCACAACTGAGTTTTATTTTTATTTTACATCTCACATTTTGTCAATATCTTAATAGATTTTAGTGTTCGTTAAGAGTCTTTAATATTCTGAGCTATGAGATCAACTCTACTTCAAGTTACTAATTCACAAAAAATAAAAGTATGACCCTATAATTAAATTGATTCATCTAGGCAATAGTAAACTCAAATACACCATTTTTTATCACAGCTAATTACATATCCCTCCAAATTCTCTCTCTCTTTCTCTCCCTCTCTCTCCCACATGACTGAGCATACACTCTCTGTCTCTAGCTGTGTCACCACCTGTGAAAATTTCATCCATTGACCCTCTGTGTTTTCTTTCTCTTCAGTACTGTTTTTATATTGCTTCCTTACTTTCCCAGCTTTCATTACTTTCTTACCGTCACTACATTCAGTGAATGCCATTGCCTCTCCACCATACCCACAATGAAATTCCCAAACTCTGGCTCGATTCAACCATATCCCTCACCCTCTCCAAAACCTACATGCATAAAATGGCAAAACTATGCAGCTTGATGCCACAAGTACACCATTTCTAATCTCAGACGAATCTCAGTTCCACTTAACAATGCCCATCAGTTACTTCTTCCCATTCTCTCAACAATTGTTTCAAACTTTTACTAAACCACACTTTGTTCATTTTCTATAGCACATAATTTGTCCCTGAAAAGAGACATTATGAAGCATCAACACCCTTAATTCCTCCCTAAACCTACACATTTATCCACATCTTCACAAATCCTTATCCCTTTGCCTATGTATTAGAAAAGGTCTTCATCCTCTTAGCCAAAGCTAGACCCCCTGCTTGTGCTCCTGGCCATCGGCGGAATCCTACTTCATCTCTTTTTGGCATCTTCAGCTTCTTTTCCTCAATAGGCTCCATCTCATCAGCCTGTAAGAATGCTAAAGGCTCTTTCCTTCTAAAGGCATCCCCAAGAAATTTGTGTTTTTTCAAATGTAGTGCTCTTAGTGGTTTTTCCTTCCTAGCTAAACTTTTAATAAAAGAAAATATTCTTAATCTCCCTTTCCTGACCTCTAATTTACCCACTTGGAGTCTGTACCTATCTCTCTCTACTTCAACAGTTCTTCACAATGTTACCACTGATCTCTTGATTGGAAATGCATTGATTCTTCTACATTTTTATTTTTTTCAACTTTGATCTCTCTTACATGTGTTGCTGTTAGATGCCTTCTGTCTCTCTTCTCTATGGTTTCTACTCCTCTTCCCTTTTGCGGTTCTCTGTCTTTCTGATCACTTTTTGGTTTTCACTGAATTGTCACCTTAATCCCTTAAATATTATTGTTCCTCATGGATCTTCTCTTGGCCTTTTTTTCTTCTTCTTAATCTCTGCTAGCTTGGGTGTTTTATTCAATCACTTCTATCACTCTATTCCTGACCACAAAGTATTTATTTTTAGCCTTAGTGGCTCATTCAAAATCTAAAAATCTGTATCTCCTATTTTTTACATGTCTTCATTTAGACACTCCCAAAATACATTAATCCAACATTTCTAAATCAAATCATTTCTCTTCTACCCCATTCCTGAATCTCTACTCTTTTGTGTACCTTATTCTTGGAATGGCTTCTCAATGGTTAACTCTTTCTTCTTCCTTTCATTCCCAAAATTCAATACTGAAACTTTAATCAAATCCTGCTATCTCTACGTCTATATCTTTCTTAGCATAAGATTTTATCCTTGCTCCTATTATCTCAGTTTATGGCCTGTTTACTTAACAATCCTTCAAACCTATTATCAAAAATTACAAATTCAATAATGCCCCTCCCTTTTTATAAACACATTGATTAACTGTATTAGTTACACACTGATATACTTTGACCACCTACCCTACTGAATAGAATGTAGACCCAACTAGGTGACTTCATCTTGATTTAAGCTCTTTACTTACATAATAGTATCAGCAGAACACCACAATCCCCAAACAGATGGCCAATGTATGTAACAGATCACCTCCAGCCGGCTAGTGCTTATCTAACCAACCAGTCAAGATATCACCAGCCGATAACCAAGACTAAGAGGCTATGCTTAACTAAGAGAAAGAAAGTTCATGGGCCCCTGAACTTCATTGTAAAATTCCTAGACTCTTCACTGAATTGGGTTCATTACTCAGCAGTAAAACTTTTCCACTCTGCATTTAATTGTTATTCTATTAATATATATTTTTTTCTCTTTAACAACATTAAAGTCTATATTCTATAGCAGGACACTTAAGATTTAGCTTTTTTTTCTCTTTTCAGTATTATGTCCCACAAAACTTCCATGCTTTATGCTCCCTTAAGACTGCAGTACTAATATTTCCTCCAACCTGTCTACCTGGGCTTTCATTTTCTGGTTCCTACCCATTCTCCAAAGCCTAACACAAGCATCTTCTCTTCTCTTTAGCATCTTTGTTATGCTTAGGAAGCATGAACCACTCTGCTTCCTATCACTCGCTTTTGTACAACCATTTATTACTTGGCTTCTGACTTTATACCATAATATATTAATTTAAAAACCTGCATGCTCTCTGAGAATGTGAATTCTTCAAAAGCAGGGTTCACGTCTTATGCATCTGTGCATCCTCATACTTGGCACGCAGAGCTATACAATAACTATTTGTTTAATACTTTTGAATAGTATACAACCAGTCAAAACATGATAGGGAAGAACATTTTTGGCTATAGTAGAACAAAGAGTGGTTTAAAGAAAACATGATGCAATTGACATCTCAACAGGATTTAGTGCAATGCATTATATAACCATGGATAGGTTTATAGTTCTACTTTATTAAACCACTAATTTAATACAGTTGGAAAATTTGTGTTTAAATGGAAATGATGGAGGACCTTTCTGAAATGCACTCAAATGACACTTTAGTGGTTACGTGGCACTAGCTAAGAGGAATTTCAGAAAGCCTTTACTTCCTACTCATTTTCTCATTCTCCTTCTTTTAAATTTTTCCTCATATGTCCTTTTATTACTTCTGTTTCCTTTCTTTTATTCCTTGTCATCATTTTAAATACAGCTTATCAAATAATTTCCTCAAATATTGCACCAGGAATTTTTATCTATTAAGTCATTTTTTACTCTTTTCTAATTTGTTTTTTTCTGTCTATTCTTCTATTATTGACTCTAAATCATATTCATCTTTTCCCTCTCATGTATCCCATCATTTTTCAAATATCGCTAATGATTTCATTCCTCTTAAAGATACACTGCAGTAATACTGTAATGAGATAATTCCATTGCCATTATTTCATGGGAGTTTCCTACGTACACAAAACCTAAAATTCTGCTTAACTATTCCCAACTGCAAATATAATTAATACTCAATATAGACTAAGATAATCTCTAACCGAGACAATCAGATTAGCAACAAATAAGACAAACCTCTGTCCCGCTTTCACAGCTGTTCCTTAAAGCTCCTGTCATTACCTAGATAAATGGTTTTATTTTTAACATGAGACTCTAATTTTTATTTATAAAGTTATCCCCTTTTCTAACCCATTCAATGATTCGTCACTACTGATTGGAAAATTACAAACCTAATAGCTTCTACTAATCACCCCATATTTTCACCCCTATTTAATTTTCCAACCTTGTTTTCCTCAGCTTTCCTACAAATATATCATGCTCCAGGCAATTTTTATGAGGCCCCATGCTTGGATGGCTTAGTACACATGGTTTCCTCTCCCTGAAATGCTCCCTGGTCATTTCTCTTTCCCTCTTTTTTTCTTAGAAATTAGGCAGCATGGTGTAGTGGGTTAGGGATTGATAATAGTGACTTTAGAGTTAAAGATTTCTGAGTTCAAACTCTGGCTTTTAATTGAACTTCTGTGTAAGCTTCAGGAAACTTCTTCACTTCTTTGAGTTCTAGTTTACTAATTTAAAAAATTATGAAATTATCTAAGTACCAAAGATTGTGAGGACTAGACATAATTTATGCAAAGTACCTGCCATTTAGAAGACACCCAATGATTGATAGTTTTTAAATAGCACAACTTTGCCCAAGTGTTCCTTGTTTTTTTTTTTTTTTTTTTTTTTGAGATTAAAAAGAATATATTTTATATCTGGAGATTCCTTACTTTCTGATGTCACGTCCACCCATATTGATCCTTCCCTGCTTCTGTTATTCATTACCATTTTTTTCACTTATGCCTAATTAATTACCACAACTTTTATATTAAATTTGTATTTTCCCTCTTATAATGATGCCTTTTTCATCAATGTATTTTCTGAGCTTATCCGAGAGCCTGGCATATAGTAGTAGCTCAATAAACACCTAGAGGAATGAAGAAAATTTATCCTATTAAAATATCAAATCCCACAACCACAACAGAAGGTGTTCCCTCTGAAATGTACCAAGAAGTTAAACATAATACATCATTATTTAATTTATCAAATTTCTTTGTTAAAATGGCAAGTACATATTTAAAATAGCTGAGAAGATCTTAGAGTGTTGGTGATAGCAGTTAACTCAGAATCAGGTCAGTACCACTCTCATATTCAAAGAAATGGTCTCCAGAATTAGGTGAATTTGCTAATGGAAAACGCATTATTTTGAGACTATTTTCTCAGCACAAGCCTGAAATCGGAAGCTCAGTTGGATCAATTATGCTCTAATTGCTCATTGCCCTTTGAATGCATGAACAATAATTTGTTTTTAATGAAAATCACACAGGGTTAGTTAAATACATAGAGGGCCCAACATCCAGAGGCATACCCAGTATATGCTGTGATTTAATAATGAATACATTCATTTAACCATTTGTAAAATTCAGTGGATTCCATAGCTATGCAGATATTGTAGATTAAAGAAGGACATTTCTGACTCAGAGATTAAAAGCATAAATGAATTAGAAATAGAAAAACTTTCTTCTAGTTTTGGTAGAGACAAGGGGGTACATGCCAAAAACTCTAGCAGGATTTATAATTTTTTGTTCCTATTATTCTATTCCAATTCTGCTTATCAATACAATTAAAACCCTTCATTTCATACCAAGTTTTCCACTTGGCACCAAGGCAGTATATTTATGAATAAAACATCACTTTTTTCTAAAATGAAATATGTTTAATGGCTTTGGTCAAGCTTTTTTTTTTAAATGTTTTTAAATATGCAGATTTACATAATAGTAAATGACAGTGATTCATTAACCCTATACCCTAGGGATAAGAACTGTTAATATACTGTTCTAAAAAACTGCTTTTTCACTAATATGTCATGAGCATCTTCTCATGCCAGTACAGTTTTACATGCCAAGACATAGGTTCTATTTTAAGATTTATTGGTTTTCTGCCTTTTATTGACCTAATCTTATGAATTTCCATCTAGGTTTAATTGGTCTTACTCTTTAGTTTTTTCCAACATTTTACTTGTAGCCACAATGACATCCTTTTGCATATACCTTTTTACTCTTGTCTAATTACTAGAACCAGGGTTGTTTAAACAGACAATTCTCCAGAAAATGTGTGTCCCTTTAATATGTGTAAAACATGTATTAAAAAAAAGTAAGACAATATCTATATCTCTTTAATTCAAGAATATTTCCAATCATTTTTATTCTAATCACTAATTTGAGAAGTGAAAAATATCACTTTTTAACATTAATGAATATGGGCAGCTTTTCATATTTAGAGATAAGTTGAGTTTCTTCTTCATTTGTCTTTCAACTTTGGTTATGATGTATTTGACCTACAAGATTTTACTTGTTTTCTTGTTTATCTCTTTCCTGATGGCTTCTATTTTTCATGTTATTCAGACTTGGAAAGATCTTTCCAATCCCATAATTATGATGATAAAATCATTCTTCTTAAATTTATTCCATGATTATTTTATACCTAGGCTCTCTAACTCTTCATAATTCAAATCTATAATATATGCTTTTTAAAATAAATCAATTTAATCTAGATTTTAAAATTTATTAGCACATGTGGAACTCAGAGGAGAGGCTGCTCACCAGATGTTTCTGGATTTCCTCTTGAAATACTGAACTATTCTGTGTATTTCTCTCAGTAAGAAAAACCCCATTGATATTTTTGCCCACTGAGATTTTGGATTACTTTTCAGTGCAGAATAACCCAGCCTATAGTGATAGATGCAGAAATGAGTCCTGGAGATGGGGAACTGCTGTAACAATTGCAAGAAAAATCAGTAGAATTGGCTTAAGGGACAGGAAGAAGGCAGTGAAAAAACTAACGCTGTAAAGATGGTGATCCGTGTTATCTAATGATGAAATGCTAAAATTGTGACTAGCAATAACTTGGAAGGAAGAATTTACAAATTTTTCCCATAAAATAAGTGGAAGAAAGAGAAAATATTGATAGCATGTGATGATTGATGCCATCTGTCGTTGCTAAGGTACTAAATGAATGAGATGACCTCAGCAAAGAATGGGTCAATTGCAAATGGGAAAAAAAAGAGAGAAGATCCTCAAATAAAGGGTCTTTGTAAGGTTGGAGAGCCAACATTTTTTGAATCCCAAATAATAAAAGACAAAATTTAGAGTAAGGAAGGCCCTCAAAAACCCAACCTGGTAGTAAGGATCCAATCTAGTGTTGGGCTTTGCAATCAATAAATGGATTAAATTCCTCCAACTGAACAAAATAGCTCAGGAAAAATGTGACTAAGAGTATGGCTCTTCTACCAATTAAGGTGAGAGAGGGGAAAAGAAATACAACTAAAAAATAACATATATATTACATATATATATATATATATATATATATACATAAACAAATATACATTCTGTATTGCACACATACACAAACATACACAAATTCACACATTGTCTAAAAAGTTTGTCTACAAGAGAACTGTTGGTTTGACTCTAGACACATGGAGATAACTGAACTCTCCTGAGAGATTTATATCATGAAATGTACTGCCAATCTGGATTAAACTATAGTGTAAGTGTTTGAGAAAAATTAAAATGATAGCTCAAGTGCAAAACATTCATGTAAACCAGCTAAGAAAATTGCTCATCCCCAAAGAGGTAATTTTCTTCAATGCACACTTTAGATGTGCCTAACAGAAATAGGAAGAAAGAACTTCTCAGAAGTCAGAGCCAAGAGCTACAGAGAATGAACTAATGAACCCCTTCCAGGGAACAAATTGGGCAAAATAAAGAATATTCTCCACCTATGGGTAAAGTGCTTTGGTAACATCTGTCCAAGATTTCAGAATTATTACACATCAGTAGCTGCTTTGTCAGCCATTATTCCTCTTTTTATATGGCATGGATTATTTCTTCTATGGCATATTTTGGTTGTGTGGATTTCAATTAACTTGCCTTTTTAATGCATCAGTTTGTGCATCAAGAAGATTCACATGTAGAACTATTACTACACATCATCCCTTATTATAGTCACTGCTGTGACTAATTGATTCTCAGATTAGATGGAATTTTGTTTTGTCTCTGGCAGATTGATTTATGTACCCAAGATAAATAGGTTTTTAATTTTAATCCCATTCCTATGGTTGTAAACCCATTGAAAATAAGACCTTTTGAAGATGCTATTTTTAGTTAAGGTGCAGCCCAACTGAATCACGGTGGGTCTTAATCCTGACACTGGAGACTTTATTAAGAAAAGGTGGGAGGGGATCTAAGATGGCAGCATAGAGAGGAGTAGAAGCTAAGTAGTCCCCCTGGAACAACTAAAAAGAAACAGAAATAACTATTAAATAATCCAGAATAACCGCAGGGGGACAAACATGACTGTCCACTCATCATACACCAACCTGAATTGGTAGGAATGCCCAAGATCACAGCATAAAATCTGTAAGTAAAAACTGCAGTTCCAAATCAGGAGACCCCCTCCCCGACAGCCCAAGCTACAAAGCCTGGTGGTGCCAGAGAGAAGCTTTCTCCCAGCAAGCAAATATAGCTCAGCTGAGCTCCAACTGGGGTTTTAATTAGTGTGAACTGCTCACTACGAGGTACGAATCCCCAAGAATTAGACAGAGGCTTTGGGTGATGACTGACCTTGGAGAGCCAGAGGGTTGCCTCGGACTAGCTCTGCTCCTTTTTTTGACTCAGTGGAGAAAGCCTCAGCCATTTTCAGTTCCCAGTTCTTTGACCCAGACAAGGGTATATCACAGGCAGAGAGAGACCATTGAAACACTAATGACTTCCAGCTAGGGCGTCTATCTTCTCTAAGAGGAAAGGGGTGGGGCCCAGCTCTACTACTTGCCTTTCATTCAGAACTTACATCAGTCAAGAATTATAGGCTAACAGGCAACACCTGCTGGGCAGAAAAGCACAGTGACTGGAGGCATCAGAGGGTGTACCAATTTTCTAAGACACACCCTCAGGGAAACCGGATATTGAATATTTCTTCCTTCTTGGACCTTAGCCCATTCTGATCTGGGGAGGCCTGATTGGGGTAACCAAGATAACCATGCCTAGACAACAAAAAACTACAACCTACACCAAGAAAAATGAGGTTATGGCCCAGTCAGGGGAACAAACTTGCACTTCAACTGTGATGCAGGAATTGAAACAACTAATAAGTGTATTCAAAAAGTTTAGGGAAGATATGGTGAAAGAGCTGAACCATATAATGAAAACACAGGATGTACATAAGGTAAAAACTGAAAGTTCAAAAAACCAACTGGCGGAATCTATGGAAATGAAAGGCACAACACAAGAGATGAAAGACACACTGGAAACATACAACAGCAGATTTCAAGGGGCAGAAGAAAACACTCAGGAACTGGAGAACAAGGCACCCGAAAGCCTACACACAAAAGAACAAAAAGAGAAAAGAATGGAAAAACATGAGCAACATCTCCAGAAGCTTAAGAACAAAACAAAAAGCAAGAATGTATGTGCCATTGGTGTCCCAGAAGGAGAAAAGAAGGGAAAAGGGGCAGAAGCAATAATAGAGGAAACTATCAATGAAAATTTCCCATCTCTTTTGAAAGACATAAAATTACGGATCCAAGAAGCACAGCATACCTCAAACAGAATAGATATGAATAGGCCTATGCCAAGACACTTAATAATCAGATTATCAAACACCAAAGATAAAGAGAGAATCCTGAAAGCAGCAAGAGAGAAACAATCTATCACATACAAGGGAAGCTTGATAAGACTATGTGTGGATTTCTCAATAGAAAACATGGCGTGAAGAAGAAGTGGGGTGATATATTTAAGATACTGAAAGAGAAGAACCACCAACCACTAATCCTATATCTGGCAAAACTATCCTTCAGATATGAAGGAAAGCTTAAAATATTCTCTGACAAACAGGCAATAACCGAGTTTGTGAATAAGAAACCTGCTCTACAGGAAGCACTAAAGGAAGCACTGCAGACAGAAAGGAAAAGACAGGAGTGAGAGGTTTGGAAAACAATTTTGGAAGATAGTAACACAGCAATGTAAGTACACTGAACAAAGATGACTGTGAATATGGTTGAAAGAGGAAGGCTGGGATCATGTGGGACACCAGAACAAAAGACGAATGATATAGACTGGGACTGTGTAACTTGAGGAAACCTAGGATGCTCAACGATTATAATAAAAGGTACAAATATGTTTTTACATGAGGTAGGACAAATGAATGTCAATGTTGCAAGGTGTTAAAAATAGGGTGGGATTGGGGGGAAAATACAATCAATGCAAACTAGAGGCTAGAATTAACAGAAACATTGTATTATGCTTCCTTTAATGTAACAAAAGCAATATACAAAAGCTAAATGCATATGGGGGGGTAGGGAATAGGGGAAGGGTCTGAGGCTCCTGGCATTGGTGATGTTGTCTGACCCTTTATTCTACTTCAGGTTAATGCTATCTTTCCTTTTGTCATCTTCTAGCTATCAAGTTTTTTTGTTTATTCATTTGTTTGTTTTTCTCTCTTTCTCTTGCCTTTTTCTCTTGCCTCTCTGCCTTCTTTGACTCTTCCTCTGTCTTTGTGGAAGAAATGTCCTTATATAGAGAGTGGCAATGGTGCTCAATACATAAATACATGGCTATACGGGGAACAAATGATTGTTTATTTAGGACGGAATGTATAGTGTTTGAACAAAACCATCTTAAAAGAAATGGGTTGATGAAGAAATCTTGAGGGCACTATATTGAGTGAAATAAGACAGACGCATAAAGGCAAATATTGCAGGGTCTCACTGATATGAACTAATTATAATATGTAAACTCATAGACGTGAAATATAAGTTACCAGGATATAGAATGAGGCTAAAGAATGGGGAGCGGTTGCTTATTATGAGCAGAATGTTCAACTAGGGTGAGCTTAAATTCTTGGAAATGGACAGGGGTGATGGTAGCATGTAATGAGAATAACTAACAGTGCTAAAAGGTGTGTTAAGGTGGTGGAAAGGGGAAGCTCAGAGTCACGCATGTCACCAGAAGGAAAGTTGGAGGTTAAAAGATGGGAATGTGTAAAACAGTGAATCTTGTGGTGGATGTTCTAGTTTGCTAATGCTGCAGAATGCAAAACACCAGAGATGGATAGGCTTTTATAAAATGGGGGTTTATTTTGCTACACAGTTGCAGTCTTAAGGCCACAAAGCGTCCAAGGTAACACATCAGCAATCGGGTACCTTCACCAGAGGATGGCCAATGGTGTCCGGAAAACCTCTGCTAGCTAGGAAGGCAGCCAGCGTCCGCTCCAAAGCTCTGGCCTCAAAATGACTTTCTCCCAGGACATTCCTCTCCAGCAAGCTTGCTCCTCCTCAAAACATTACTCACAGCTGCACACACTGAGTTCCCTCTCTCTGAGTCAGCTCATCTGTATGGCTCCACTGATCGAGGCCCACCCCAGGGGTGGGGCCACGCCTCCATGGGAACATCTCATCAAAATCATCACCCACAGCTGGGTGGGGCACATTCCAAGCAAATCTAACCAGCACCAAAATGTCTGCCCCACAAAACCACAAAGATAATGGCATTTGGGGGACACAATACATTCAAACCGGCACAGTGGACAATGTGTATTTTGTGTTCTCTCACAAACTAGAACAAATGTATGTCACTATAACTAGAGGTTAATAATAGAGAGGCATATAGGGAAAAAATATACACCTACTGCAAACTATATACTACAGTTAATAGTATTTTAACATTCTTTCATCAACAGTAACAAATGTACTATACCAAAACTATGAATCAATAATGGGGAGGGCATGGTTAGGGGTATGGGAGGATGTGAGTTTCCTCTTTTTGTCTTTGTTTCTTTTCTGGAGTAGTGAAAATGTTCTAAAAATTGAAAAAAAAATTATGTTGATGGCTGCGCAGCTGTATGGTGGTTCCATGGGCAATTGATTGTACACTTTGGATCTTTAGATAGTTGTATGATATCTGAACAATCTCAATAAAAATAAATAAATAAATAAATAAATAAATAAATAAATAAATAAATAAATAAAAAAGAAAAGGCCATGGGCAGGGGTAGGGGGTGAGCCAGAAGCAAGAAGCAGTGGGAACCTGGAAGAGAAAGAAAAGGACATCACCGTGTGATGGGAAAAAAATAAGGATTCCCTATGATTGTGGCAAGCCAGCACCAGAAGGCTGATGTGCTGGTTTGAATCTATTATGTCCCCCACAAAAGCCAGGTTCTTTAATGCAATCTTGTGGGATGGACTCATTAGTCTTTTCATTAGGTTGTTTCCATGGAGATGTGATGCACCCAACTGTAGATGAGACCTTTCGATTAGATCATTTCCATGGAGGTATGACCCAACCCATTCTGGGTGGTGGGTCTTAATTAGATTACTGGAGTTCTTTAAGAGAGCTCATGGAAAGAAGGAGCTCAGAGAATCTGATAGAGACATTTTGGAGACAAGGTAAGATACGTAATCCAGAATTCGCTCCCGGTAGAAGCTAAGAGCCAACAAAAACCCGGATACTTAGAGATGCTGGGAGATGTAGACTGAAGGATGTTTGGAGTTGCTAAGCTAAGAGATGAAGCCCAGGGTTTGCCCCAGAGAAGCTAAGAGGGGGCTCCTAAGTGCTTAGAGAGACACACCCCAGGAGAACCAAGCAGAACAGTGAGAGAAGCTAAGAAAGACAGAATCCCAGAGACATTTTGGAGAAAGCCATTTTGAAAGGCAACCCAGGAGCAAAGGACCAGCAGGCACTGGCCATATGCTTTCCCAGCTGACAGATGTGTTTGGGATGCCATTGGCCTTTCTTCAGTGAAGTATCCTCTTGTTGATGCTTTAGTTTGGACACTTTCATGGCCTTAGAACTATAAATTTGTAACCTAATAAATCCCCTTTATAAAAAGCCAATCTATTTCTGGTATTTCACATAATGGCAGCTTTAGCAAACCAGGACAGCTACCAACCTCCATGGAGGTGTGGCCCTGCCCATTCAGCATGGGCCTTGATTAGTGCACTGGAGTCTTATAAAGGGGCTCACAAACAAAAGGACTTCAGAGCAGCTGCATCTAAGAGAGGACAAAATGCTCCAAGAGCAACATTTTGGTGAATGCCATTTTGAAACACCACCTGGGAGCAAGTGGATGCCAGCTACATGCCTTCTGAGCTAACAGAGGTTTTCCGGACGCCAAGGACATTCTTCAGCGAAGGTACCCAATTGTTGATGCCTCACCTTGGACACTTTATGGCCTTCAGACTGTAACTTTGTAGCCAAATAAACCCCCTTTAAAAAAACTAATCCATTTCTGGTGTTTTGCATAAAGGCAGCATTAGCAAACCAGAACAGTCACAAAGGTCAGTTTCAGTTTCCTATCCACATGGAGTCAGAACAAGCCACTCTCTGTGCAGCAATGTATCTTCTCAAACATGGAGGCTCTGAGTATAGATGGAGTCTTATTACATAGGTGTGATTGATAAATAAATGTCCACATGGTTGAACTCAATCTGCAGGCCACTCCCCTTCCCAGAGTCAGGGAGAGGGCTGATATGACATGGCTCAAAGCCCCAATCCACTAATCAAATGATTGGTCTTTCTTGTGTGGTAGACCCCCACCTTAAGATTGCAGGTGTGACTGGCCCCACTCTATAACTATCAGGTGTGGTCCTAGGCCCACTATGAAGAACAAAAGATACTCCTATCACAGGACATTTCCAAGATGCTACTTCCCTGGCGACTAGGCACAAAGACCAGCCAAGTTTTCCATTACACTGCAGGGGCATTCTACAATTTCACTCATGTATTCACATTACTATATATTAAGGCACTAGCACAGTGCCTGCCATTAAAATAATTGTAAACAGATTGATTTAAATCCAGAAAAACATAAGAAATGCTTAAGTAAATTTCTACCTCTGTATCTGTCATCCACTATCCATATGACTTTCCCTCTTTTCTGAACATTTTTTATAAAAATCTTGAAAATGATTATCTGTTTTGTAGTTTTGTAATTTTGTATTATTTTCATACACCTATGCTCTTCCAATTCCAGAAATGAACCATGATTATTCAACCAACAAGAAGATTATTTGTATGTTTTAAATTTGTATCAATTAAGGCTATAATACCCTGGAATTTTTTTAGATGCAAATGACCAAAATTCAGTTCAAACCAGCTCTTGCTAAGGAGATAATTTTTGGACTCATATAATTGAAAAGATTCAGGTGCTCAAAATATGTTGACAGGAATCAGTCTTTTTCTTGTGCTATGATTCATTCAGTGTTGGCTTTATCCTTGGGTAAGATCTTTAAGCAAAAATAGCTATCAGCACCTCCATGCTTCCATCTACCAGCTCAGCAAACTCCCTGTAAGATGCTTGACTCATCTTGGCTCATGTCCACATTCAAGAACCAGCCACTGAGAACAAGGTGGTGGAACACATTGATTAGCTGAACTATGCTCAGAATCTGCCCTCCTGGCTTGGTTTGGGTGCTGATTTGGATATATTATGCACCACCACCCCTCCCCCCCAGAAAAAGCCATATTCTTTAATGCAGTCTTGTGGGGGCAGATGTATTTAGCTTGATTAGGTTGGAACCTTTGGATTAGGTTGTTTCCATGGAGATGTGACCCACCCAACTGAAGGTGATAACACTGATTGCTTTATTTCCATGGAGGTGTGGCCCCACCCATTCAGCATGGGTCTTAATTAAATCACTGGAGTCCTTTAAGAGCTTGGACAGAAGGAGCTCAGTGCTGCAGGTTAGAGAGACATTTTGGAGGTGGCCTTTGAAAGCAGACTTTTGCTGACACTTTGGAGAGTTTGGTGAGTTTGCTCCAGAGAAGCTAAGAAATGACAAAACACCCCAAGAGCAACATTCTGAAGAACATACAGGAGCTGAGAGAGGAGCTGGAACACAACCCGAGATAAGCAGAAGCCAGCCACATGCCTTCCCAGCTAGCAGAGTTTTACCAGACACCATGGGCCTTCCTTCGGTGAAGGTATACTCATGTTGATGCCTTAATTTGGACATTTTCATGGCCTTCAGACTGTGAATTTACAACCAAATAAAACCCCTTTATAAAAGCCAATCCATTTTGCTATTTTGCATGATGGCAGCATTAGCAAACTGGAAGAATTTGGCCCCACTCTCAGAACATACTCAGAAACTGGGTGAAAAGTACTTTCCAAAGGAAAACTGGAATCCTCTGAGAACAATGGGGTGAGGGATTTTGTGAAGATAAATACAACTACTTCCTACAGAGACTCAGAGTGTTAAAGTGATTTAAGTATTTTCCTCTTCAGAGCACAATGATGAAATTACTTTGCATTTTTGTGTCTAAGTCCTTATTATGATTGTTGTTGTTGCTATAGCTTTTAACTACTTTTATTGCTCTGTTTTGGTGTGAATTGAAACTACACACACACACACAAATGCGCATGCACAAATTCTCTTAGAAAACAGTTTCGATGTAATCTAATGAATCAAGCTTGCAGCCATGATTATAATTGAAAATAAATTTTGTTTAAAACAATATCCCATTAAATAATTGGTAAGAAGCATGATGAATAGCTTGATATTAGTTGGTAATGAAACTGAGTAACCTGAATTTAGTAAAAATAAACGGTAATAACTGTTTAGGCTACCGTGAATGTACTTTCCTGGTTCCAGTATTAATAGAGAGCATGAAATTAGGATCAATGGACAAAGAGAAGACCTTGCCTTTTCACATTAGTTGAAATAAAATAAGAAAACAAGTTATACACTACACAAAATGACATCATCCACTTGATCAATTTTTAAAGTTCTCATTGCATTCAAGAACAAAAACATGACTTAAACTTTCAAGGCATCAAAGTTATCCTCATATCTTTGTAGGGCTTGGGCTGCAAGTTAGAGTTTTAAGGTGAGGTAAAAGGACAGGCTCTACTCAAGTCAGGAATAAAACTTGAATTAGAAGAAATAATGATTTTTAACAGCTAAGGATTAATGAGTAAGTAATCAAAGTAAACTTGAGATCCAGTATTTTCTTCAAAACTTTGTTCGCAAGGATGTAAAGAAAAAAATTTCTAACCAATTTTTAATGTCATATTAAGATTTTTTCATTTGAAAAAAATTTCACTTTTATTTTAAAAAAATTATCAAGAGTAGGTACAAACATATCTCTATTATCCATTGCTGTGAAAATTGAATATGCAGAATGAACACACTGTTATTCCCCTGGAACAATATATTCTACTAAATAGTAGACAATTATAAATGACATCTTGAAAGCTCACCTTACAGTGGACCTTAAATATCAGAGACATTAAGATCCTCTTGTTGGCATTCACTTTTTAGTAATATAGCTTTATTACGAATAAAAAGATTAAGTGCATTTTATATAAGAAAAAGTACTGGATCTACAGCAGGAGATAAAATAAATAAATAAATAAATAAATAAATAACCAGCATGCCCTACTCATTATGAAGTTCTAATCCAGTTGACGAGATAAACTGCACATGAAAAAATCTTGCAAAGAAATGTACTGGCAAGCAAAGAAAAGAATGTCGGGTTCCTAAAGTCAGATATTGTTAATCAGTATTTACTTGATGGGAAGTGCTAAGTTTATAAAAGAAAAGCAGGACAACCATCAACTGAGTAGAAGAGGAAAGAGAAATTTTGCTTCTATAGTTATCACCGTTAGATTTGTCTCCACCCTCCCCATCTTTTCTTTTATTTCCTTGGCTTCCTTAAACTCAATCCTGTGGCTGATTTAACTTTACTTCCCCTTGTATAGCATAAAAGGTTTTCATAGAGAAACCACTGCCTCTTTACCCTTTAATGGTCAGCTTCCCACAGGCAGAACGCTCGATAGCTATGAAGAGAGCACAGCATTTAAACTCACATTCAGTTCAATAAATCTGCCTATTTTCCATCTATCTAAACAGTGGAAAAACGTTTTCCAAGGTAACGTACCTCACTTTGCAAATCAAGACACCTTAGTTCTAGTCCTTGCTGTTTGATCTTGAAAAACATACTTCCTTTTCTAGGCTCACTTCCCTCAATTTTAAATTAAATGTAAAAAATGAACTCCATAGTTATTTTTTTTTTCTGCATTTGAGTCATTCATCTGCTTTTTCAACAAATACTTAGCCACCATCAGCTAAGTGTTGTGGGCACTGTTCCAGGTTCTGGGAATGCATACATGAGCAAGAAAGTCTGAACAGCCATGCTCAAATCATCCATTTTCTTGTCTGAGAACAATAAAGAATAAACAAACATGATATTCAGTGCTGTGAGGAGAAGAAATGTCATAGTGAGTGTTGAAATTGAGTAGCTACTTTATCTTGGTCAGAAACGGCCTCTCTTAGGAGGTAACATTTGAATTAAACTCTGAATAGAAATAAAGTAGCCAGCCATACATTAGATGATTATTGGAAGCAGCCTCATGTTTCCTCTGCAAGCCCTCAAATTTATTTCCCAAGTCGCTGACCCTTTCATCCAGGCTAAGTCACTCAGCTTACCAGTGAAAGCAGATCCTCCCTCTCTTTGTAGTTATTCCATTATTATTCTTCACACACAGGGTTATGATTGCAACTCATTGTCTGTTGGACAGACTTCATACTGCAGAGGAACAATAAAATTATGACTTGGTGACAGATCTATTTTACTGCCAAGGTATGTTGTAGCTCCCCATTAATTTCACTGTTTTTCTTCTTTCTGTCTGTCATTTTTCAGGAAGCAAACAAAACTGATGCCTTCAGTGACAAACAGATGCAATGAAAGGAAACCAATAAAATAATAAAATAATAAAAATAAGATGCTTCTCAAAGATCCTTCAAATCCTGTCAGTCCAAATTGCAAAATCTGTTTAAGGCCTTACCACTCATTATCAAATGAAGATTGTGGAATATTAATGACAGTTTCTGTTGGTTTTTGTACATCTAATATCTGTCCCTCTGTTCAGTTTCCTAATACTGAGAATAGCACATAATGTGTCCATAAACATATAGATCTGAATGAGGAAATTAGAAAACTTTACAAAGGAAAACAAGTATAACTTATTTATGTGTGATTTCTGAAAGTAAAGTATTCACAGGAGCAAATAATTATACCATGGTGGTTATTAAATAGCTCCAACAAGACATTGTGTTGGGTCCTCTTCAATATGCGTTATATCGTAAAATGAGCAACCTCATATGGTCTGGGGATGTGTTAAGCCGGAAGGAAAACAACAGAAAAGCTCAAGCTAAACAAAGAAAGGAGTAATTAGAAGAGAAACGGGAAAGTGAGGAGTTGCAAACTGGGAAAGGTGAAAGAAAAGACACACTTTTAAATCTTTTCTCTGAATCTTCTAAAAGATAAAATCATCAAAATCAAGAATGGCCAGAAAGATGGGACATATGAAGTCCACACAATCAAAACTGGAAGCTAAGATTATTGCTCACATATGCACAATACTGAGTAAAACTCATTATTTATTAAATACTTACTATGCACCACCTAATATGCTGAAATATTCAAACGTGTTTTTATTTAACATTTACAACCCTTTGAAATGTGAATTATAATTGTGTCTCCTAGAATTTTAGATAACTTTCTCAAGTACCCATAGGTGGTAATATATGAGAACAGATCTCTTTGTCTCTGACTTTTTGCTTTTCCTGCTAATATCCTACTGTCTCTCAAAGATCACTCGTGTCTAGGACAACCCAAGCCCATCTGAACTTGTAGCCAGTTTTAGAGTCAGTCAATTGCCCAGCTCTTAATTGTGTGTGCCAGATCCAGTGGCCTGGATTTGCCTGCATAGTCAGTACTCTCCTAGAACTCACATCTCACACACATCACCTAGAAGTCCTGTCTCACTCCAGTCACCCAAGACCCTTAGATAAGGGAATTTCAAGGGGTGGTAACAGAGTGGTGGTTGGGGATGGGGTGGGGAACATTTTCAGCTGAAGTAATATATTGCCTGGGCAAATTTTTCAATTTTCAATAATCAACAGACTAAAGTTTGGAGTTATGTGTAATCTAACTGAGGAAATTATTTTGAGAGACTAATTTATACTACATATATAAAAAGTGAATAAATGTATTTGCTTAAATGATAATAGGAATTCCAGTTCTCTTAAATCCTTAAATCTGTTCTAAGATAAGAATAAATTTTAACTTAAAAGTTTAAAACATAACCTTGTGAATTGTAGTGAGGAAAGCAAATGGAGAATATAAGGTTCACTTGTTTGAATATGCAACAATCTGGATTTCTGGTTAAATATAGAAGAAACACATCGAAATAACTAATTATTTAGACTAAAACCATATATACAATATGGAAGTAGCAAAATTGCATTTGCAATTAGGCCAATATATCAGCACTGAATCTTCATTTAATTCTTACTTAAAAAGAGTTACACCTTTTTCTTTTAATGCAAATCCTTTAAATTCACTTCTTTTTTTTGTAATACCTCATAAATATGTTTCTATCTGCTCTTGTATTTAAAAGATGATCCTTCTAAAGATTTTCCTAATGAAGAAGTAATTTAGGAAAGAAAATGTACTAGTAAATAAAGATGTGTTGTAGACCAGAATGGGTTGCTGCTGCTGATAAATGATGAATAATAATAATAATACATGTCAGGAGTGAAAACTATTCGCAACATAATAGCATTTCATGACAGTTATATTATAGATAATCAGGCCAAACACTTGGTGGGAGCAATAAAATGGGTTAAGTAAGTTCCATGGCATTATGTTTCTTGGGTAGATGTCCCTCCCATTTTGTTTTATAGACTTATTGTGTCATCAAATGTAGCAGTGAAGTGATTTATTATTCAATTTCCCAAGGAATCTCAATTTTATTTATTTATTTATGTATTATTTATTCATTCGCTCTCTGATCAAAGGAATGGTGGCATTTATTTAAGTAGTATTGTAAGGATAAACACCTTAGGTTCTAGTAGTTATAGAAATAAATATTCCTTATATTCTCACCCTACCTGACCAAAATGAGTTTCTTATGTATACGTAAACTCACCTGCAAAGACAACCACCTATAGTGGTATTTAGAGACAATAATTGGCAAAATACGGAAGTCTTTTGTGAACCTTGGCAATCAGCTAAAGACAGGTCTTCCATGGGCTTGCTTTCTAGTCAAAGTGAAGTTTCCACCTTTCAGGGCTAACAAAATATCACACACACACACACAAAACTGTAAATGGTGGCTGCATGGTGTGTTAAATTAAAAAAAAAATGTTGAAAACAAGAAATTGTTGGGATACAAACCTCTCTGGATAGTAAAAGTCTGAATTATATTTGTTTAATTTTCCCAGAGCTGGGTAATGAAATCTGGCTATAAAAAGGATTGCCTAATTACCTTTGCAAACATCCCCAGTTGCATGGAGAATAACAGTTCATACTGGATAGAGTAGAGAATATTGACTTTAACTCGCCATCTCTGTAGCTCTTAAGAAAGCAAATGGAGTTCTAAAATATTTTGTGAACTGATGCTTATTTGTGAAGTCCCTGTATGTTTTTTTGTTTTTTTGGGTTTTTTTTTTTTGTCATCTGGAAGATATAAGATCATCAAACTCAGGAAGGAGGCAGATACTTATTTCCCTATGAAGAAACTAACATTTGGAAAAGATAAATATCTTATGCAATATCCATGGTTTGAAAATTCTGGTGTGTTTTAAATCTAGGCCTGTTTGACTATGAAACCTGTGATATTAAATAATACGATACTCTCAAGCATTCTATGTGCTTAATAGAATTTGTTCCCCCTATTACTTGCTTCCTTCCCTGCACACACATTCAGCACTGTGTATAGTAGATTTACTGATTATTTACTGAATTGGGTTTATCTTATATATTTTGAGTATTTTTATAAAAGGGTTGAGTTTTGGTAAATTGTCCTAGAACTATGATTTGCAATAGAATGGGAGCTTTAAAATATTTACTGAATGAATGAATGAATAAAAAGAAAGAAGTTTAAATGCTTAAGAGGTGTATGTTGTTTTCATGGTGGCTTTGTTCTCTAGCATTGGCTTTCAGCTTCTTTTTCTCAGCATTCAGTTTTGCAAACTAGTGAGTACTTAGTTGCAAGTAACAGTTTGCCAGAGTAACAAGGGTTTAAGTAAAAAGGACAGACGTTTTGTATGAGCTCTCAAAAATGTATACAAAATACCTACAGTCTTGCTTTACTCTCTCCCATTATCAATGTGTTAGCATACTTTTTGTTGTAGTTTGTAAACTTATCGCTGCTTGGTTATAATATGCCTGAGGAAGCAGCATGTATCATTAACCTTAATGAACTATGTCAAATATAGGAAGAAGGGAATGTAACATTTTTCTAATTTTCTTCATATCAGGGTCCAAAATCCTTCCCAGAAATTCTCACTGTCCATCCTAAATCCAACCCTAAGAGGATTAGAATCACCAGGCATGTCTAAGACCAACCATTGTTTACCTTCTGCCCTTGGTAGAAGGGAATACTTTCTCTGGGATTTTCTTTTAGTCCCGAGCAAAAACTGGGGAAAAAGGAAGAATGACTTTTGGTAGTTAGTCATCACTTTCCATTTCTTTCAAAGTCAACATGCCAATCTCATTCTCATAATTCCTTTAACAAACGATGTCATTATTGAGTTAAGTTTATTCAGGTAGTCCCAAGTCCCAATGCATTTCAAGAAATTGCATCACATATTAAAGTTGTAGCCTGCACCTGTGTTTGTCACACTACTACATTTAACTTATCATGTGCCTGCAACATCAGTTGAAGAAACTATTAAAGGGAAAAGTTAAGATATAGATCAGGCATCTGGAGTGAATGAAATAATAAAATACAACTTGTGAAGGCAAATAGACACTGGCTAAATTCCATGCACTAAATTCTTTTTTATATCACACAGTGTTTTCTTCAAAACCTGGGAAGGGAAAGTACTATTATCCAAAAATTGCACTTGAGAAACTGTGGAGAGGCTAATTAAGTAAAGATCACTCAGCTGGTCAGTGTTTGTGAAGTTGTTCCAATCCCCCAGGCAATGGAATCTAAAGCCCATTGCTTCACTCTACCACTCTACCTGCATATGAGGAAAAAAAGTCACTCACCATGGACAGCTGCTCTGCAGTATCCTTTATTTGCAAACAATGTATTAAGTTGCCACAAACTCTGTAATTACACTTGTGTCTGAAATAGTCATGGCAGGGTTTGGCTCAGCTATGATTCTGCTGAAGATTCTATAGCACCCCTAATATGTGCCAGCGATGGGGATGGTGCAAGGTGGAGGGGTGGGAAGCATTAATAATTTCCATCAACACAGCAATGAATTGACTAAGTTTTCACTAGACAAAATAATTTTCAGTTGTACTCCTTGGCAACGTCTTCCCAACACACAGCTTCTTGTCATGGTGGTTCCCCACAATGTTAAAGTATGTTTACTTTGGCCTTAGGCTGGCATGCAATCTTTCTGCTAGTTTGCTTTTCACTCAACTTTTCTTTCTCTGAGGGAGACAAGGAAGGATTGCTCAAGAGACTGGACTCAAGCTAAGCTCGGGCAAACAGTTCCATTCGAGTAGGTGGTGAAGGAATGACTCATCAGGCCATTTCTTTAAATCAAAAAGATCATATAATATTTACATCCTCATTTTATAATCCTTATTAAAAAGTCTGAGATTTTTCCGACTTAGGCAGCAGATTTGCTTATTCACTATCACAAATCTCTTTAACTGAAAGTATATAGAAGGTGATGAGAGACAATAAATGCACATATAAACCAGGGGAGATTAATCACTCCTCAAAAAAGAAAGCTGTTTACAATCTGTCTTATCTGGCTTACCCTATTCTGAATTCCCCTTGGCTGAAAGGGGAACAAATGGGTCAATGGGTAAAACAAATCTTTGAAACTGACCCAAAGTTCTACTATTTTTTTTCACAGAGGTCATTTTGAAGGTTCATACTTCCTGATCACTGAAAGTGATGTTTAAAGCATTATCATGTTTTCCCTGCCATGAATTTTGTCGTATTAATGAATGTGTGCAGTTTCAAAATAAATTCAAATTACTTGTAAAAGACACAAAAGGCCTTTGGTGGTCAACTATGTTTTAACCATTCCAAACAACTAGCCATTTCCCTAGGAAAGGAGAAAGATCTGTATACTTCTAAGCCTCTCCATACACCTTCCCCTTTGCCTGGCTAAGTCCATTTCACAACTAGTTTCTGCTCAAAAATAACCACAGCCAGGAAATCTTCCTAATGTCCCTCAGTGCAGAGTAGGCACACCACTTTTGTATCTCTGTAGGACCTCAATATGGTCCTGTCTTCTGTGAATGTGTTTTTTTTTCTGTTTGTGTGTTTATTTTTTTCTCACCAGATTCTAATATC
The DNA here is from genome assembly GCF_015220235.1 of Choloepus didactylus. NCBI lineage: Eukaryota > Metazoa > Chordata > Mammalia > Pilosa > Megalonychidae > Choloepus > Choloepus didactylus. The sequence continues at coordinate 39,953,211 of NC_051312.1, read as the reverse complement.
TTGGAAACAAAAGGTACCTAGTGTTTTTATGTGCCCCCAGAGTCTAAGACATAGTCTGGAAAACTACATGCCCCAAATGTCAGCTGAATGGCTAAAAGGTAAAACATACTCTTGTATTCCCTTGTGTGAGAGAAGTGGGCCAAGAGAGGTAATGCTGTGCCCACCAATATTCATCTTTCTGCTCTCACTCCTGGTAATAAAGCCCCTCTGTAGTTTGGTAGGACTATCAGACTAAGCTCTAGACAATGAAACTTCCAGCTTGAAATTGGGGGGTGGGGGGTGGGGGTGGTTAGGGGATTCTATAGACAAAGATGATTTTCTAAACCCTCAGTAACTTAATTATGCACATTTCCTTCAGATATCTTTTTTTTCTTACTCTAAGTCTCTTCTAACCTTGTTCTCTGGGAAAACATGATTTTGTTTCCTTCATTAAAAAAGTGGTCTACTTGATAATTAATAGTTGAGCATCCTCCAAGTAATATCTAACCTCAGTCTGGGAAAATAGGATATATTATCTTCCTCTAGGGGGAGCTCTCCCTTCCAATCCCATCACCAACTCACCTAGTCTCCCCCACAATGGGCAAGAATTAATTGGAGAGATGTTAGTGGTAGGATTGTGTTGCCCAAACAAACAAAATGAAGACAATAAATAATGAGAATCCCTGTATTAGGTAGTAACGTTTCAACATTATGTGAGTGGGAGGGGTTGGGGTGGGTCATTCCATCATCCCAGCTCCCTCCAAATGCCATCATGGCTGCCTGCTTAACTTAAGCTAGACATAGCATTGCCCTATTTCAGACTAGAAAACAAGTTGTTTTTGTAATAGAGTTCAAGAAAATACTTGGCCATATCCAAAGTAGACAGTAAAATCATTTTGAGATGGGCAGATTACTAAGAGCAGAACTAATTGCTAAAAGAAACAGCAAAAAAGTGTTAAATATATAGACAGATTCTGTGTTTAAAATAAGTACACCAAGGTAGACAATTAAAAGCTCCTAACCTAAACCCTTAGAGTCAACCTTGTCTCCTCTATTTCTCTCACTGTTCAAATCCCAATCTATGCTGAGAACCAAATGGTCAGAATATGTCTAGAATCTAAATATTTACCATTTATATCTCTTTCTGCCTAGCCTGCCCCCGTCTCCCCCACCACTACCACCAAGTTCCATCACGGCTCTTCTCTATTATTGCAATAATCTCCTGATTGGTTTCTCTTTTTTCCACCTTAAACCCCTACACTCTGTATTCAACATAGCAACCAGAGTGCTCTTGTTGAAATGTAAATTAAATCATATCACTTCTCTATCTATAACTCTCCAGTGGCCCCTCTTTTAGTTTCCTATTACTACTGTAACAAATTAGCACAAACTTAGTGGCTCAAAACAACCTGAATTTATTGCCTTACAGTTTTGGAAGTCAGAAGTTTGAAACGAGTCTTGCAGGGCTAAAATCAAGTGTCAGCAGGGCTGTGTTCCTTCTGGGGGCTCCAGAGAAGAATCCGTTTCCTTGCCTTTCCAGCTTATAGAGGATACCACCATTCCTTGGCTAGTGGACTATTCTTGTGTCTTCAAAGCATATCACTCCAACCTCTGTTTCACCCATTTCATCTCCTTTTTCTGACTTACTCTCTTGCTTTCCCTTTATAAGGACCCAACCAGATAATCTGAAATAATATCCCCATCTCAAAATCCTGAATTTAATCAGTTCTTCAAAGTTCCCTTTGCCCTATAAGGTAACATATTCACAACTTCCAGAGTTTAAGACATGAGCATTATTATCTCTAGTATACCCCCATCTCAGTAAGATTAAAAGTAAAATCTATACTGCTCTCAGGGGCATACAAGTCTGGAACAGTCCTGGCCAATATATGACTTGACATGTGGCAGAGATGACATTGCAAAAGGAAAAGAGATAATTATTCAATTAATGGTGCAGGACAAAATATGAATTATACCCCTCTTTCACACTATACACAAACATCAGTTTTGAATTGTATAAAGACCCTTTTTATAACCTTGGGATAGGAAGTTTTTTTAAAAAATAAAAACAAGACACAATGAGTAATAATCATAATTTGAAATGTGCCTAAAGACAACCAATTAAATTAAGGAGTTCCGTTACTTCAAAAGGAGCATATCAGGAAATGAAGACAAGCCACATACAACTAAAAAAGAGTCAGTATATAGAACAAAGGAAAATATCCCTACAAATCAATAAAAAAAAAAAATGGGTAAAAGACTTGAGCATGCACTGCAGAGAAAAGAAAAAAAAAATACCAATGGAAATTTATAAAGATGAGATTGTTCGAAAGAAACCAGGGATGTTTAAATTTAAATCACAAATAGATATTATCCCCCCCAGTTCAAAAAATAAGAATTCTGACATCAGCAGGTATTCAAGGGAATGTGAAGTAGTAGGGATCCTTATTTCCTTAGAGGGCTGTAACCTGGTGGAATCACTTTGAAATAGAACTTGGAAGCATTGTTTAACATTTATTATGCATATGTCAGAGAAACAGAAATTCTACTCTTAGATATGCATTAAAAAAACTCATGCACATGTATCCAGAGATATATGCAAGAATATTTACAGTCACATTGTTCATAATAGCAAAACAATTCTACAAACTACCCAGATGTCTAGCAACAGGATAATAAAATTTAAAATTGCAATTTTACACAATGGAATATTATGCAATAAAATAAATGAATTACAGTTGTATTCAACAATGTAAAATCATCTGACAAACATAACTTCATTGAAAAAAAGTGAGTCGGAGAAGATCATATATGATACTAATTTTATAATGCTCAAACAAAACAAAACTAAACAATGTATTATTTAGGAATATGTATACATTTTCAATGCAACAATGGAATTATAAACAAAATTTAGAATAATATTTACATCTGGGGTTAGTCAGAGAAATGAGCCAAGGGAGGAGGACACTGGAAGATTCAACAGTATTGGGATATTTTAGTTCTTAAGTCCAGTGTTTGGTGCCCAAGTATTCATTGCTCGTGAAGAAATGAACAATATATATTAAAGTTAATAATATCTAATAACAACATATTCATGTATATGTATGTAAAATGTGGGTTCTTGAAGAGATATCAAATATTACAAAGTTTAAAGTATGCTATTTGTGAAGTTTAATAATGTTAAATATTATTTATCTGACACACACAATTATTTAATAATAAATCGAAATATATGCAGGATCTTTCCTGTTGCTTGAGAGGATAAGACTGGAAATAACAAAAAAGAAAGTACATCTAAGTGGAAGTTGGTAGCGTGACATTGAGAGGAACTAAGGGATTTGAGAAATATTTTGGAGTTAATATTGATTGGGTATGTATTGATTACAGATGTTGAAGACAAAAATACATTAATATGCCTTCTATATTTTTTCTTGAACATTTGGTTTAATTAATGGAGTGATTTAACCTATACTCAGTTTCAGCTAAAAATGTTTCCTCCAGTTATATTTATTTTTTCCCTATCTAAATGAACTCTGCCCATCCCTACAGACACTATTTACCTCATCCTGTTATACTTTCTATATAATAGTTATCACTGTTTGAAGTAAATTTTATTCATTTATTTATTACATGTTTATTGACTTGCACTTCCTACCTGAATATAAGCTTTCTGACCAGAGGGGCCTTGTTTGTCTTGTTCAACACTTTATCACAAGCACCTGGCAGAGAGACTGCTACACAGGAGGTGTTCAATAAATATTTGAATGAAAGCAAGATGGAAAGTCAAATGCTTAGCAAGGAAGAAAGTCAGAGAGACAAAAAGAAGGAAAGAAGTAGGGGAAGGAAGGAAGGAGGGAGGGAAAGAGAGGGAGGAGGAAAGAAAATGGGTAATATTAGAAGAGTAACAGGGAAAGGTTCAAGAACTTTCTACTTAATGTAATGACACAAGACATATCACAGACACAGAGTAAATGCTCTATTCCTTCTTAATAGATTTAAAATAAATTTCTCTGTGTGTGTATGTGTGGATTTGAATGTGTAAATGAATAATGATTAATATTTTCTTAACTTCTGCATTCAAATTACTGTAACAAAATTTTTAATCTCACATTTATCTGTAATGTATAACTTTACACTGTAATTCTGATATAATTTGTCTACAATTGTGAAAGCAAAATCTGACGGCCAAATAACAGGAGGACGGAATTGTCAAATCAGACTCACTCAGTGAGGGATCTTACACAGGTATAAGCTATGCTTATAATTACAAGGATACAAGTAATCATGATGCATAGACGAAACAGGGAGAGTTCAGGGGCCACCACAGCAGCATCAGGATATGTTTCAGTTTGTATTAATGTATGTGATCACATCTTTCACAGAAAGTAGGATTGCAGAACTGCTTCTTCATCTTTTTTTCTTTTTTTCCAGCCTATGCTCTGACCTTGGTCAGTTATTACTTGCCATGTATTTCTCAATGTCTTTTATTATCTGTCTTACTACATATTCTGCACTATTTTATGGAAAAGAAAAAAGCCCCTAACTCTCTGATGACTGACAGTATTTGAACCATTCAATTGAAAGAAGTAATTCCTTCTTCAAAATGTGTTAAGTTTAACCATATTCTTTCACATTTCTTTTGATATCTTCTTACCAATGTTACTCTTTTCTCTTTCCTCTCCATCATCCACATATACTTGAATCAGTTTATACATATTATTGGAGGCAATTGTCTTTGTAAATTTTCTAGGCCAACTTCATTTCCTGTCTTGTCCAGTTGGTTTCCAAGGGTATAATATTAATTAAGGGGTTGAGGTCAGCCTCTAAAATATTTTCTCACCCTGAAGGTCATCTTCTACATATGCCTGGTTTTATTTAGTTATATCAGTAAAAGTACAAACCCTTTGTTGCACCACACATTTCTGTTTCAGAGATTAAACTATGTTTCTTCCCAACAGAAAAGGCTTTTCCCATATACCACAAATTCTGAGTGAGTGACTGGGATGGTGATTAGGGAACATTATGTACTAAATTGTGTATCCTTATTAGGCATTATAGACCCTAGCTTCAAGATCTCATTTAACACCAACCCTTAGCCACTCCCCCACCATAACAATGAAAATGCATTATTCCTTTTTCTGTGGAATCCCACACAGTTGCACCATGGGGAAGGCAATTTTCCTTTTTATCTGTAGCACTCAGGTCATTAAAGAACAAGGACAGAGCCATACTGTTCAGTGAATCCTGCCATAAATTAGGCTTCACTTTGTGTTCTCTTCAATGACCTTTAAAGATATCAGATCCCATAGGGATAAGAATATCCAACAGGACTTCCTGGATGAGGTTAAGAATCCTCTCCCAGTGTCATTGGTGAAAAAGGTTTCATTAGAGTTATTATTTGATTAGTCCATTCTCTTATAGCTTCTAAATTACAAACTTAATGATAGTTGAAGTTAACTACCAGTAAGTTGTGCAACCACATTTTTTTTTCCACCAAATTACCCAAGTAAAGTTTTTAAGTATAGTTTGGAAATCAGCAGGACGTACTATTCTTTTCTCCAGAGAAAACAAGTCTGAAGTCTTCCTCCAGCACTGGCCATTATTCAACTCTATATTTGAAAGGTATAATTAAGAGTATTTTTCTCTTGCTCTATGGTGCTCTTCTGAAAATAGCATGACTGCATTTCTCTCTGGGACCATGACCCATTTATGAGTACTCCTTCTGTTTACTATGATCTCCCTGTTTCCACTTATTTCTGGTTTGGACCCAAATCCTTCCCTTCATGGTCATGTCTTGCAGATATGCTGTTGTAGTGTTCACCCACAAGGCCGAGAGAGATGTCCTAGAATTTTACGATAATCAAAAAGTCAAGTGAACTGCTTGCACCATTGATTTTGGTAAACCTTGCAATGACTATTTTTGCAAAGTGTCCATTTGAATTGAAGTTTCTTCTTGGTGACTATGAATATGTGTTGTGTTAGTCAAGGTTCTCCAGAGAAACAGAAGGGATAGGATATGTGTGTGTGTGTGTGTGTGTGTGTGTGTGTGTGTGTGCATGCACGCATGTGTGGGTGTATATATAAGTAAAAATTAAGAGACATATATTATAGGCATTGACTTGTGCAGCCGTGGGGATTGGCAAGTCCAAATTCCATAAGGCAGGCCACAAGTTGGGAAGTCCAATTAAGGTAATCATGATTTCCACAGGAGAAGCTAGCTGGCCGAAGTAGAGATAGAAATTCTTCTTTCTGCCTGCTAAAATCCTTAGTTCTACCTCTAAGTCCTTCAACTGATTAGATGAGGAAACTCCTGTCATTACTAAAGGCAATCTTCTTTGTTGATTGTAGATATAATCAGCCATAGACAATCAATTGACTAATGATTTAAATCCATGAAATAACCTCACAATTACAATCAGGCCAGTGCTTGTTTGACCAAACTACTGGACACTATAATCAAGCCAAGGAGATACATGAAACTGACCATCCCACAGGTCGACAGGATTCCTAGATGAGGAATATGATTTTACCAAAACTCAAACAACACTGTCTCTAGGCTTCTCACTTATTAGTAAGATATGAGAAGGGTTACAACAATGTTTTTTTCTTCAGATTTTGAGGAATCTCTGCTCTAGATCTAGCCTGTGTAAATCCCAGAAATTTCATAGACTGGGCTGACTCTTTAATTTTAGCTAGATTTCTATTAATTGTATAGATAGCTACAGTCCTTAACTCCCTCTGAGAAGACAACGATCGTGATCACATCAACTTAGTGCATTAACTTGCTCTTAATGGATATCAAATCCAAGCCCAACCTCACCAGAAAAGGTGATTTGACAGAGAAATAAAACATCACTGTGGCAAGATGGTAAAGTATACCGTGTTCTTTTCCACAAGAATGCAAATTTTGCATGACTAGAATCCAAAATTGAGGTTGAAAGATAGTGTTAGCTTACCAGTCCCCCTTGGTCTGTTTTATCTCTGTATGATCTTTAGCATATCAAGTACAGCTAAAGCATTTGGAGGAACTAGCTTGTTTAATCCTTAACCATTTTCTATTAATTCTAGGAAACTTCAGCTTTATGTATTGGCCTGAGATGAGTATTAAAAAGGTAGTTAATGGGATTCAAAACTCCTGCCTCACCATTTTTGTAACCAAAGCAGTGATTTCTTATTCTTTCTCTGGAATTCTCTATTGTTTAATGCTTAGTACAAGCATGACTTGAGCAATTTCAAAGGTTCATATTTAGGATGGCCAGTTAAACTGATCAAGAGATGGGGTTGTTTTATGTACCTTGTGAAAATGATAAGGGCAAAATGCCTAACTGGCCGTAATATCCATCCTAATAGTGCACTCAGGGAAAGGCAAGATGACCACTGAATAAACTCTCCAGTTATGCTTTCTAGTACTTAACTTCACCCCTGCCTTGGTTCCCTCCACCATGACATCTATAGATACACAGTTTTGCCTTCTAGTCTATCAGAGCACCACCTCTATCTCCCATGTGCAATAAAGTACATTAAGCACACATATCTAAGAATACTGAGAAATTTTGCAGGTCTTTGGACACATCACCAAATAATTTCATACCTCCTAAGATCCCCTGCCAGAGGTTTGTCAAGCAGACTGGTTAATTAAAAGCATACATTCATCTTTTTATTCATATATTTTTGTTCTGAATCACAATCCTCATAGATTTTAACAGAAGAGACAGAGCGATTTTGCTGCAGCAATCCAAGAGGTGGGGTTATATCTGGGGCAGCTCATTCATACATATTTATTACGTGCTGTCAACTGCTTAGTAGAAATTCCATCAATTTCCTCCTTTTTCATACATTTCTTCAAAAGCCATCTAAATGACTTCACACAGATGAGCTGTTTCCTCACCATCTCATACTTTATTTCTCACCCTTAATTTCCACTGCATTTTGAATTGCACATTTTTCCCCATAAGCACCCAAGATCAGAAAGCCATCCTGATAATACCATTTATAATAATCCTCATCCATGTAAAAGTATTAATTGTGTTGCCCTCATCATCATATAGCCCTTTTAGGGCTGGGTTATTCCTACTCTGGAATCCTTTGGAAGGATTATTCCTTTTGTGCACTATGGAGTTGATGGGTCAACTATCCTTCTCAGGGTAAGTATTCTGAATCCTTACTTTCACCCACCACAAGAGATTAGTTGTCATATTATCTAGAAGTGTCTACTTATAAAGTTCACAATCACTTGGAGATCAATCATCTACCTAAATAAACTCTTACGTTTAGTAGTGTATAGAACTAGATATGTACCTCCGACCATTAATTCCAAGAAACTATACCAAAGTGACCAGTCTCCTGCATTTAGGTCTTTGTAAAGTGCTGTAGTTTTTTAACTTAATACCCTTGGGGTTCATTGTTAGCTGGCCCTGGACCTCAGTTACCTGTATGGTTGTCAGAGTAATCAGTGGTCTTAATTGAATTATTTGTGAGTGAAAGTAGCCACCATGTTGCCATCAAAGCTTGAGAAGACTTCCCTGTGACAGGAAAAATACTGTTCCAAGTCTTTTTCTTCTCCTCCTCCTATGTCTTTATTTAGAGATATGACTTTTACCAGAGCTATTACAACTCTTTTGCCTTACACTTCCTATCTACCCATTTAGACTATATTCTTAAGTCCAAGTTTATTTCTTCCAAATCCCAGTGATAAAACATAGCCTCTAAATCTGCCTTATCTATAATCTGCGTCAAGCTTTTACCACATAACAACTGGGATGAATGAACGGTCACCCTGGTATCAAGTCTATATAAGATTTTTATCAGCCTGCCAATTGTTCAGCCAAAAAGTTCCTTAGCCTTCATGATTCATGGATCTGAAGAAAACTCTACACACAGAAGCCATTTCATATAACACAATGGATCAGATTTTCAAATCAGACTTACATGAATTGCAGATTTTACATGTATTAAGCTTCACTAATAAAATCAAGAATAAACATAATTGTGAGGCACAGGAGAAAAAGGAGATAGATCCATAATAACCATTGCAGTCCCTCGATTCTTTCTTACTGCATCAAAATGCTCTCTGGACCAGATTAAAATCTGAGGTCTCCAAGAAATGTTTGCAGTAACATGACTTCCCCTGAAGAGATCCATTCATGTCAGCAAGCTTCTCTACTTTATCCTCACACAGTTACATTTTTTAGGGACATTTTTCTAGGAGCCATGTCCTGTAAATTCATAGATGATATATTTGCTTTCCATAAACAAAGCTAGACAGAGCAAGCACATCTTGTTAGAACATCCCACAGGTAAGAAGTATCCAGCTAGAAACTACATTGAGTTTATTTGCCAGTTGATCTATCGTTAGTCTGTTTACAAGTATGTTTGACTGAATCCCCTGCTGAGTGACCCTTGCCTTCCAAGGGAGTCAGGGACATCAGTCATCTTATCAGAATCAGAATCCCCCTAATATTATTTCTGTTTTAGCCAAACACCAGACTAATAACCTAACATGTGAATGTCTAAAATATTAATTATGTATGACTGACAGGAGCTGGTTTCAAATCACTGGAGCAACAGTTGCTTCTGCCCATTATGGCTTTTGTGACTTTGCAGTCTAGTGGCCACAGAGAAAATTGGACTATTGGTCACAAAAGAAGTGTCATCCATGGGGACTAAGTAGAGATCATTTGAGAGCATATGAATGACGGCCACCCATGGGCAGCCAACAAAAGCGAGTGGTAGTGAAATCAAAGCAGATTCAGCTTCACTTGCTCTAAAGAAAGTGCTTAATATGTCACCAGTATTTATAGGAGCCTTCAGAACAGAGCCTTTATGTTGACAACTGTTGGGTGTCTTTAGAGAATGGAGGTGGTTCCTGGGCATAAATGTAACAGAAGATCAGGTTAGAGATAGAAGCTTCCGACAAAGCAACGTCTTTCAGTACAAAGTCCTGCTGTCTGAAGAAGTCTCATTTTAGAGCCAGTGGTTTGAAATGTCTAGACATTGGTTAACTACATCTAATTTGACTATTTAATTATATCTTATTTATTCTTTAGAATATATATTATTAGCAGACAGCATATGAGGCAATGAGATCAGAGTATTTACAATTGCATGGTTTTTTTATACAATCTCAGACAAATGTTTCCATGTCAGTATCACATTATTCTCTTTCATCATCACATTATAAATGGTTTCAAAACTTCTTTTCGGAGTCTTTTCGTGGCACAAAATTAATGTGGATTGAAATTTTTAATTAGGAAATGATATTCGTTTGCTTGCTAGTGACGTGATAAAATAAATAAATACAAATGAAACTAGTTGCTGGGATTTTATCTTATTTTGGATCCCAGGTTTCACTTAGTTTCTACTCTATCATACTGCTTCTCTGAGGACTAAATGACTTTTTGATAATGGAATGCCTAAATTATTTGAAATTACTGGTGGCTGCTATAGATCACTTAACTTTTACTATAGAAGCACATTTATTTTAGATTTAAGTTATATTCTTAAGAATGTAAATTCCATGGGTGACTAAGTCTGTGCTGCTCACCACTTTATCCACAGAACAGTGCCTGGAACATATTAGGTACCTAAAAATATTTCTTGAATGAATGAATACATGATAAAACTATCTGGACTTGTTTATAAAACATTGGATATTCTCATAAGAAATATGCTTCTTAATTTTAAAAAAAGGATGAAAAAGTATGATAAGATATATTGGATAGTCAGAGTGTGATAGAAAATTGTGTAGTGTTGATTCAGTGATATTATTTATTGCTCTCTACATTAGCAGGCAGGGCAGCATGGTGTCCAAGGGTGATTGATTGCTTATGTTTGATGTATTAGTTACTGTCAGAGTTGGGCTGTTGTATGCAAACACACTTGACCTTATACACTAATATACTTTTCCAGTTATATTTAAAAAAAACAAATGACTGCCTTTCTCATGAAATCGGGTATAGAATTTTTTATTGGTTCTGATGAGCATAGCATGTCATTTGAAGGATTCATAAAGATGTGAGACAGAAAGGATTTTGGAAACCATCTAATCCAATGCCTTTATTTTTCAGATGGTGAAATAGATGCCCAAAGATGGCTGATTGCTTTTGAAAATGCCAAAAACTCTGTGAGAGGGGATCGGGAGAAAAATAAACTGACCTTACAAAAGTACACTGAGAACTAAGGGATTTTTTTTTTTTTTTAGGAGCAATTTCTACTAATCTTAATACTGAACAATCTTGCAAAATGTAGCCCTTAAGAGAAATTCTGTCTTAAGACAGATTTGTAAAACTCAGTGCAATTTAAACTGCAAATTCTGGGGATTAATGATATAAAGGAAAATACATGTGGTTTCCTGATACCGATAAATCCAAATTCATCCAAGGGCATTGTTGCCGCCACTTAGAACAAAGTGGCTGATATGTTTGCTTGTTGGTCTACTTATTTATGTCTTTAGGTACTTCTTGCTAAACAATCTATAAGTAGGGGTTTAAAAAATGAATCTTCTTTGGCCCAGCAAGTTCTGTCAGTTTGAATGTTGATCTTTCCATTTTGTATTTTCTCCACCACTAGCACTCAAGTCCCAGCTGCCAACATCTTCTACTGCCATATTTTTATAACAGCCTAATTGTAGTTGACCTCTCATTTCCATTCTTGCACCCTACAATTGTTTCTCCATGGTGTAGCAAGAATGATCTAATAAAACAAACAAACAAACAAAAAACCTTGAGATGCTGTTACATCTCTACTTGCAATCATGCAATGGCTTTCTTTTTCATGTCTAATAATAATAATAATAATAATAATCTCCTAAGGCATTTAGGCCCTATTAATGCAGCACCTAATTACCTTTCTGATCTTCCCATACTGCTCTTAGTCCTGCTCCCTGTTCTCCAATGATACAGACCTATTCTCAATTGCCTGAAAAAGGTCACACCTTCTCTGCCTCTGGATTTTTTGCATATGCTCTTCCACCTTTTTGGAAATCTTTCTCTTTGTACCCATGCAAAAAGATAGCTCTTTTTTACCCTTCAAATGTTATTTTTTATTACTGTGCCATTTTGGATGTATTATGTCCCCCAAAACACCATTATCTTTAATGAAATCTTATGGGGCAGATGTATTAGTGTTGATTAGACTGGAATCTTTTGATTGAGTGTTTCCATGGAGATGTGATTCAATCAACTGTGAGTGAAACATTTGATTGGATAATTTCCATGGAGGTGTTACCCTGTCCATTCAGGATGGGTGTTAATTGGATCAATGGTGTCATATAAAGGAGTTCACAGACAGAAGGACCTCAGTGCAACTGAGAGTGACATTTTGAAGAGGAGCTGCAGCTGAGACAGACATATTGAAGATGGCCATTGGAAGCTGGCACTGAAATTTTGGAGAATGACATTTTGAAACACAACCTGGGAGCAAGCAGACACTAGCCACGTGCCTTCCCAGACAACAGAGGTTTTCCAGATGCCATTGGCCTTCCTTCAGTGAAGTTACCCTGTTGTTGATGCATTAGCTTGGACATTTTCAGGGTCTTCAGACTTTAAGTTTATAACTAAATAAACTCCCTTTATAAAAGCCAATCTATTTCTGGTATTTTGAATTCCAGCAGCATTAGCAAACTGGAACAATTACCAAGAAGCCCTCCTCTCCAACTGATGCCTATGTACTATTACCCATCACCTCTCATATGTTTTAGCTCAGCCTCGTGTTTGTTTCTTTCATAACACCATTACAAATGGTGACTATTGTAGCTCTTCTTCTCTCAGATATTAATTGCCTGCATTTCCTTCCAGATTATAAGTTCCTTGAGGAAAATGTCCACATCTTTTTTTGTTCATTGCTGTATTATAGGTGTCTAGTACAGAGCCAGTGACATAATAAGCAGTCAGTAAATACCTGATGAATAAATAAATTTTCCATCATTATGATATAGTTATTCAGAGAGAAAAATCAATGAGCTCCATACTTAGCACTTTCTCAGTCATCAGTTCAATGAATTTATGTTTTGAAAGTTAAAGGCTCCCTTAGGTACATTAGCTAGCCATTCATGCATAGCTTCTAGAGCTGTGTTATCCAACAGACTAGTCACTAACTACATGTGGCTATTTACATTTAAATTAATTTAAATCAAATAAAATTTAAAATTTAATTGTTCAGCTGCATTAGCCACATTTCAAGTGCTCAATAGCTATATGTGGCTAAGAGCTACTGAATTGGACAGCACAGAAAAACATTTCCATCATTACAGAAGTTCTAATGGAAAGCACTTTTTAGAGACCTAGCTACATATCAGTGCTTTAATATCTCAATGAGAAGTACAATTGCCATGGATCTTAAGCATTGAAGTGTAAGGAGATCTCTATGGGAATAACTTCTGAGAGACTCAATACTCAATTGAGGAAACTTAGATAGTTTTGAGTACCTATTCTGTGCTAAGCTTAATAATAGATGCTGGCTATAAGGCATGGGCAAAATGTCACGGTCCCTGCCCTTAAGTATTTTATAATCTAGAGAAGTAAACAAATTAATCCATATTCAATGTGCCTCACCTCCTACTTACTAGAATACTACCAAGGTTATTCTAAGGATTAAATTATTTAGTTCTTTTAAAGCACTTATAATAGTGATTGGCACACAATAAGTATTCAGTATGAATTGATTATTTTTATTGTAGTAACAATACTATTAAAATTGGGAAGAAGGTGATGACAGAAATAAGACAATGAAATAATAAAGAATAATCATGGGGGTGAGGGAAGATGGGGGAATCTACTGAGATAGCGTGTTTTGTGACGGTCTGTCTGATGAGATAAGTAAAATGAGGAGAGAAAACCAGCACTGAGACAATAAGGGGAAATGTTTTACAGGTAAAAGAAAACATATATTTAAAGAAAAGAAAGAGTTTATCATATTTGAGGAATGTAGTGGCGCTGTGACAGCAAGAGTTATAAAGAGGCACGCAATGAACACGAAAAGCTAGAGGGTTCAAGGAGCCAGACAAAGTCTAGGGCTTAAAAATATAATAAAGTTTAGGACTTAAAAATATAATATTATTTTATTCCAAGTGCACTGAGAAGTCACTGGAGAGTTTTACATAGAAAGGATATATAATCTGACACATACTCTAAAATCTGATTCTGGCAGTATGTAGATGATCAGAAAACGGTTAGAGGAGAAGCAGAGCCCACCTTAGTATATAAATGTGTGATAAGCATGGTCAGTACACTTAATTTTTTGTAGGTATACTTATCAGCTTTGCTGAAATAATAAACAATCCCCAAATCTTAGAGTCTTAGGAGAACAAAGATTATTTCTTTCTTACATTACGTATAGGCTGCCAATCTGCTGGGATTCTACTAAATTCTAACTGTAGCTCTGTACTAGGCTGTGGGTAGGCTGTGGTTTTTTTCCACGTGTCTTTGCATTCTGAGACCTACACTAAAGGAGCAGCCCCAAATGGGATATGTATATTCTTATAACAAAGAGAAACAGCAAAATGGCTAATGGAAACACACAATGACTCTAAAAGTGTCCAAGTCCACTTACTCTTCATTAGTGAAAGGAAGTTGTATGGCCTGACCAAACATATATGAGGCGAAAAGGAATATTATTTATGGAAAGGCAGCACAAGTAAAGACCTTAGACTACCATGAAGAGCTAATGGTCCCCAAGAGAAGATCACTACTGTATGAAGTCTCTGTCCTCTCTCTGTATGGTGCTTTCTTCTTTTAAATATTAATGTCATTGCAAAGTTTCTTCTGCTGCAGATAAACTGGGAGTATACTTTTCATAGAAAAATAGACATTCAGAAACCCCTTCATCTTTATTTACATATTACTGTTTGGATGATATGCTTTACAAAACAATTTCAAATACTCATCGTCATTGTTAAGGGATGCCTCAGTGGCCCTCCTGTGTCCTACCAAGAAGTAAAAATAATAGTAATATTAGAGGCAACTACTATTTACTGGGTGGTTATTACTGTCTAGCAGTTTTTATACATTGTATCAAATCTATATCAAAACCCTGCAAGGGAGGTGCTTTCCCCTCCATCAGTTGAGTAAATTGGGATTTATAGATCTCAAGATACTTGCCCAAGGTCAAAAGAGCTACGAGATTGAATTGGACCCAGTCCTGAGGCCAAAGTCTCTTGTCCAAAGTTCAAAGAAACCTTAAGAATAATTTATCCACACCATATAGTGTTATGCATCCCTTTTACTCATCTCCACTCAATATTTATATACTTGTTCCCTATTTATAGAAAGTTTAAAATCTGTAAATATTTGTTGCTTTAAGTAGCTATTTGTAAAAAAAAAAGTTAATCTAAATAATTAATCCCATCAGGAGTGACATCTCAATTGAGTGGCCCCAAGAAATGTCTGCCCAAGAAAGATCAAGTTGTTCTTTCATAACTGCTCTGATCTTTCAAAAACTGGTCATTTTGGTAGATGACCAAATTACTGGCCAACTTCATAATCCTTTCCTGTCACACAAAATTAAGTACCATCTAATCTAACTTGTTCTGTACCTTGCTATGAACAGATGCTCTGGAGGAGAAAGTGACGTGCCCTAACGAGAGTGCACATTCTACTGGTGCTCCTCACTTGGTATTAATGACTGTGCAAGAAAAATTGATTCATTAGTATTTATTTCTTCTATTATTTATGGTAAAGCATTGCTACAACATTTCATAATTAATATGCCCAGTGTTCATTCAACATTAACTTCGAGTCCTGACAAATCACCAAAAAGAAATTTTGAAGCCATTTAGAATATACTGAAAGAGAATCATATGATGCTGATATGAAATAAAGTGTCTGAAATTTGTACAGCAGAATAAAATACTCTGCTCTCATTACAGTTATGATCTTTAGCACTCTACAACTGACAATCTCTAAATGCCATGAATTTTAAAGTATAAATAAGATATGATTGAGAATCATTTCAAATCCCTACATCTAAAATGAGAATTCTTCCTATGGTTTAGCAGTCCGTTATTATACTGAATGCTGTTGGCTTTATCTGGAGCTTCTGTCTCTAACCTAACCTTCTGTAATGTGCCCACAAACAACCGCCATTCTCTAAATCCAGGCAACAGTTGCCAACATGAGAGTGCTTCTAGTGGAGTTGATGCTGAGTCTGCTTTGATTGCACCATCATCTGCTTTCATTGGCTGCCCACATCTGGCCTATCATTCATGTGCTGTCATTATGATCTCAGTTTGCTCTCCATGAAAGAATCTAACTTTGAAGCCAATAGTCCAAATTTCTTTATGGACAGTAGCTTCTCAAAGAGCAATAATGGGCAGAGACATCTCCTGGTCAGCAAGAGATTTGTTATCTCATTATAATCCTTAGAACAACCCACTGAGGTGTGATTGCCCTTATTTTTCAGATGAGGATACTGAAACTCAGAGTTCTCAGGTTTCATGCCCAGGCTCAACAGACAATAACAACTCCCCCAGTGGATTGTTCAAAGAATTTTAATGCATTAACAAATCTGCATCTATAAACTGAAGTAGTTAGTATATTCGATTTCTTTTTCTGAAGAAAAATAGGAAAGACTGCCAGCAGCCTATTGAGAGTTTGTCATACTTCACTACAAACCTGAATATCTTCAACACTGTATCTTTCATATTTAGTTATCAACCTGAAAAAAGTATAGCTCATGCACACATGAAAGATAGCAGTTATAAGTATGAAAAAAAGTGCAGTTGTAAAACTGGTCATTTACCTTGGGAGGAAAAGTAGCGACTATCTTGTTTGGCTCAGCATTTCTAAGGAGATTCTGCATATTAATCACATCAATTTTAGAGAACTGCATAGAAATGTATTACCAAGTCAAAAAAATATTTATGTCTATCTATTTATACCTATTGGGCCAGGATCTCTTGGCCAATATGTTGGCAGAAAAACTCATGTTTAAAATGAGCTCTGCCAACACCTCTGCATGGTCAGAAAAGCCTATACTTTAATTTTCTCTATATGCCCCTTCTTTTTTTCCTCAAAGCAGACTTTTAATAGTTTCCCAGTTACAGTGTAAAGGGAAAATTAAGGGATTATACCTTTACTTTAGTTAAAACTATGAAATTTAGGGCAGAAACCTGTCTTAAGAATCATAGATTTTATCTTGGAGAATACTTATTCTGGGGTTCTTGTTCACCCATAGCCTTTGCTTGTGGAAGGCTCATGAAAAATCCTCAAAGAGTTTATGAATATCTGAAATTTTATAAAATTTTATTTCCATTTTTCTCAGTGTGGGTTCATAGCTTTCATTAGATTCCAGCTGCCTGGAAAATAAACAGGGAATAGCCTTCCTTAGCACCTGTGTTAATTTACAATATCAATTAGCATTTTCAAGATGCTATATCCAAGAGGCAGCATCCAAATGTTTGGGTCATAAATGGAAATAGCAGAGAGAATAGTTGGAGGAAAATGCCCCTACAGCAAAGAAACTCAAAGTTCAAAGAAACCTTAAGAATAATTTATCCATACCATATAATGTTATGCATCCCCTTTACTCATCTCCACTCAATATTTATATACTTGTTCTCTGTTTATAGAAAGTTTAAAATCTGTAAATATGTGTTGCTTTAAGTAGCTATTTGTAAAAAAAAAAAAAAAGTTAATATAAATAATTAACCCCCTCTGGACTGATATCGCAACAAAGAGTGGCCACAAGAAATGTCTGCCCAAGAAAGATTAAGTGGTTTTTTCATAACTGCTCTGATTTTTCAAAAATAGGTCATTTTGGTAGATGAGCAAATTACTGACCAACTTCACCATACTTTCCTGTCATACAAAATTAAGTACCATCTAATCTAACTCCTCACTTTAAAAAAATAAAATAAAATGAATATTATCACATTAGAATGACTTTAATCATTCAGCTGAAGGAAAAATTTGCACCTGGATGTTCCAAATCCCAAGTCATTTGGTGTTTTTCCACACTAAAAGCTTTTATCAACTGACCCAAATTTTCACACAGTAAATTCTATCTCAGCACATTCCAACACAGTGAATGTGATACCTTCACCATACCCATTTTAAACCACTATCAAGAAAGATTCTATGATGAGTAGTAAATGTGGCTGAAACTAACTTTTACCCATGATTTATGCTTAAACTCTGTCTAACCAAGCAATAAGAAGCAGTTATATGTAACTCAGGACAAATTCTCTTTGATTTTAGAAGTCTAGAGTTATTAAAAATAGAGTTATATATAAAAGGATAGAGAATGCTGCTTCCCAAATGAAAATCATCAGTAGTTTTAATATTACAAATATGTGATGCATCATCAGGAGCTGTGATGGCTAAGTTCATGTAATGGTGCCCAGTTGTTTGGTCAAACAAGCACTGGTCTGATTATTACTGTGATGATATTTCATGAACTTAAAATAGATTGATTGCATCTGTGGATGATTATGTCTACAATCAATTGAGCAGATTGCCTTCAACAATGAGAGTTGAAGAGAAACAGTAAGAATCAGCAGTAAGAAGAGGAAATTTCCATCGTATTTAAGCCAGCCAGTTTTTCCTGGGGAATTCATCAAAAACCTTCATTGGAGTTCTCAGTTGCAGACTGCCCTTCAGAATTTGGACTTTTGCATCCCCACAGTTGCATAAGACAATTTTTATAAAATCTCATAATATTTACAGATATGTCCTGTCAGTTCTGTTTCCCTAGATAACCCTGACTAATACAGGAACTGACATAATGTCGAGCAAGAAATGATTAAACCATAATGCCCTAAGCTAACATAGTGATAAAAAAATGTTTAATAATATAAGCATAATAATATCCAAGGCTGTGTGAGATACATTTAAAACTCAGTTCATAGCCAAGAGCAAATGAATAGTAAGTCCATTATTTACTTGCATTTTAAATGATTAAACAGGATATGATTTATAACCTTTAAGAAACATTTTTTTAGCCTTGTTCCTTTCCTCCCCAACTGTCTCCTGAACGCCTCAAAAACCAAACTCCTAAAATTCTCTCACACAACAGGCCCATGAGCTTTTTGATCTATCTCTTTGTCTCAACTTTTTGCTTTATGAATAATTTTAACCTCCCTAAATAAATTTTCCCTCATATCCTATCATGAAACTCCAGGAGCAACTTGAAAAGGAACAACTGTCCTTAAAAAGATGAGTATCAAGAAGGAGAATATACCTGAGTGGATAAATAGTGATGATAAAGATGGGAAAACTCTCATGGTGCTATGCTTTATCCCTTCACAGAACTCTTAGTCAAGAATTATAATGACATGTTCTACAAAATGAGCCTTCACTTTCATTCCATAATCAATCAGAAGACTGTGTCGTCATTAAACAATCAATAGGGTAAATCCCTGTTCTATATTCCATTGTTGCTTAGTGGGTATTTACTTATAAGCAACAGAAAAAAAAAAAAGAGAAAGGAGTCATGAAATCAAGAGGCATAAAAGATTCAAGAAAGCATATATAAAAACAATTGTACATAAAAAGCATGGTCACAAGAATAAAATTCTGAAATAGTTTAAACTCTACACAGGATACTATTAAAGAGAAGAATAGTGAAACTGCATGAAGTATCAAGAGATTCACCGTTAATGTATCATGAAGAAAAAAAATAAGAAAAATATGGAAGAGAATTAGACAGTGATGGATGATAGAAGGAAAGACTCCACATAAATCTAATATTACTAAGAAAATGGAGAGAAAGGTATAAATACAATCTTGAAGAGATAGTGCCCAAGAATTATTTATGAGTATTCAAATTGAAAGTGAACTGAGTACTGAACATGAAAAAAATATTAATCCACACCCAATTGTATCATGCATAAGCTTCAAAACATCAAAGACTAAAATAAAATCTTCAAAGTACCTTAGAGAAATATAGAATTAGCTGTGAACAAGTGACAATTACTCTGATAGCAGGCTGTTTATGCAAAAATATATTTCAGAAGCTTCTTGAGTACATCTTCAAAATGCTGATAATGTACCTGTTGATCTAGAATTTGGTACCAAGTAAAATTCTCATCTAGGAGTGAGGGCAAAATGAAGACATTTTCAGACATAAAAAGATGAAGAGTTTGCAACTTAGAACTTCCCCCTAAATGAATTATGAAAGATAATTTCAGCAATTGTTAACCAAGAAGAAAGAGGAGGGATGTCAATAATAATTGTGAAAACAGGCATACAAAATATATTGCCTTGTGACTGTGAAATAATAACTCATGTTTTGTGTCCAGAAAATTAGACAGCAATACTAAGAAGGAAAGTTATTCCATTTTATATAATGGCCATCCAGGTAATAGATATAGAGAATAGAGATACAATCTACAACTTCCAAGTCAGAAGTGTTACTACAAAAGGGGTGAAGAAAAAGAGAGAAAAATTTATCAAACTAACAGAAGGCATAAAAAGGGGGTGGGTGGGTGGTGAAACAAAGAAGCCAAAGAATAATATTGCCAATAAAAGAAAAGGAGAAAAAATATGAAGATAAATAATATCAAAAATATTTGGTCACAGCATTAAAACATAACTTGTACTGTTCTGATGTGTAACATGGAAGGCCAGGTAATAAATAATGACATTATAATGGAAAAAAAAAATGAAATGGGTGCAAAAGGATAAAATATAGCAGAGATTAAAAAGCCAAGATAATAATACGAACAAAATTTATGATAATAAAAACACAGAATAATTTTTCTTGAAAATTCTAAATTACCATTATTGATTCCCAAAAAAATAAGGAAATCTAAATATAACCATTAAGTTAGTTACCAGAACAATCAAAAGTCTCTCCAACCCAAAACACTAGGTTCAAACAAATTTGCAGCAAGTTTTGCCAAATCTTTAAGGAATTCTCAACATCATAATGGAAGGTAGTGGAATGATGCCTCACAGTTCTGTGGGAAAATGTTTTTCTGTTGATAATTTTACACTCAGATTTATTATCAATCAAGGATTAAGGAAAACTAAAGGTAAATTCTATGGGCAAATATTCAAAAATGTATTATTTCTTTCTCTTAAAATATTTTTTAAGCAAGTAGAGAGAATTACATAATAAGCATATGTGTACTTATCACTAGATTTGTCACCTTTTAAATTTTGCTATATGTGCTTCATTTTTTAAAGATAAAATCACAGATTCAGTTGTGCACCCCTGTACTATACTTATCAATCTCCTTACTATCCCTTCTTCTCTAGAGGTGAGAACTAGCCTGAGCTTATCACTCACCCATACATATATTCATATGATATAAGCCATAATGTGATAAACTGTTTATCCACAGTAATATTATTTTAAACATTATTATATATATAATATACATTAAACATTATATATATATAATATACACCATGCTTCCTTTGCTACTTTTTTTCAATCTTATATTCTTATTTTTCCATGTAAATTGGTAAATGTAAATTGTGTGTGTTTAACTGTTATATAGTGTTGCAAACTAAGAATTTACCATGATTTATTTCTCAATTTCTCCCTTTTCAGGCATAACGGTCTTTTCTTTCCCGTCTTATTTCTTTTTTTTTTTCACTGTATTTTGTTTTTGTTTTTAAAACCATTACAATATTCTTGTGGATGTCTCCTTGTGCACCACATGCTCAATTTTCTCTGGGGTATGCACATCTTCACATTTACTAGACATTGCCAAATTGCTTTCCAAAATATATGTACCATTTCATATTCCCACCAACAGTGTATGCATCTGGCACCTGGTATTATCATTTTAATAATTTCTTGTCAATCTGAAATGATGTGAAGTAATGGTGCTTTGATTGGCATTTCACTGATTAGTAGTTTAGTTGAGTTTTTGTATGTTTATTACTTTTGGGTTCCCCTGATGAATTGTTCATTCAATTCTGGGAAACTTTCTTAAGTGTTAATTTGAGATTGTACTGCAGGAAAATGAAAGTAAACCAAGAAAAATGAAAAGATGGACCCCAGAAAGCAAGGAGTCTCATATAGAGCAGTTGAGAAAGGGCACCCCACAATGAAAGCACTGCATCTATGTGGGGATGTTGTGTAAAAATAGAAGAGAAAAAACAAAGAAGCTGATAGATTATTATAATTGGTTTAACACTTGTTAAAATTATTGTGAGACATTTCTAAAGGAGGATTAAGTGATGGGTCTGTGGGACATTAACCTTATTCAAAAAGAGACTGGTGACTACTAACCCAAGGAAAACCAAAAAGCTAAAGAGAAACATTTAATTATACATAGTAATGTAAATGTAGGCCATTTATTTAAACAACAGCTGTGATACAATCTTTCAGGGAAACTGGGAAAGAGAAGTGGAGGCAGTATTGGTCTAAAAGAGTTAAATCCTCATCTTACATAATAAGATATATATTTATATAATTAACTTAAAATAGCAATATAAACATTATTTGAAATATGGAAACAAATATCACAAAAAAACAACTATAAGAGTTGTAACTCCTGCTTTTAAGGGATGAGAATAAGGCTGAGACATATAAAATAGAAAACTGCTGTTTTCTATATAACTAATTCAGTAATATTTGACTTTCAACCATGAGAATTCTAGTAATTTAATAGACTCATTCTTAAAAATTTCAAATTTATCACAAATATGTAATTCAAGTATGTGCAGTCATCAGGAAAAAGGCAAGGCATATAGTATTAATTTCACTTATTAGTTAGGGTAGGCTAAACTGTGTGTCAAAGTAAATCTGAAACCTATATTGTCTTAAACAAAAAAGAACAATCTAAGGTGTTATGGCAATCCCAGGTAAATTTCAAGATAACCTTTACTGATCTTTGATAATTCAGGGCCTTTGAGCTAGTTGACTCCACTGACTTCAATGCTGCTTCTCTAGTTCTTTGCACAGATGCCTCCATTTCACCTTTTAGATCTCAATATAAATGTCAGTTTTGTAAAGAGATGTTATTCATGCACCATATCTAAAAAGGATCCTCCCAATAATCAACCTGCTTACGTCCTTCACAGTACTAGTCATAAACTGAAATGAGTTTATTTGTTTAGTGTATATATTCTAATACAAGACAAAATTTTTTCAAAATTATCCTTTGGGGAAATGAAAATCAAATGCCTGTAAAGAGGCTCTCATATTGCAGAGCACTTCAGTTGTTTGCTAGATATAGATACATGGATATAATTTCTCTTTCTGTATTAATATATAATATACACTCCATTATGCTATATTAATAAATTATACATATATGCATATAAAATATGCATGAAATATTTTTTGCATAACATATGCATATATATATATATATATATATATGAGCAACTAAGTTGTTGTTTCAGAATAGAATATTAGCCTGAAAGTAACTTAATAATTGTTAGTTTTAGGTGTATATTAGATTGGATAATGCCACCCTCACCCCCATGCCCACCCCCAAAATTCATGTCCACCTAGAGCACCACAATGTGGTTTTATTTTAAAATATGGCCTTTGGAGATATAATTAGTGAAATTAAGATGAGGTCACACTGGTTAGGATAGACCCTAAATCCATGACTTTGCTGGCACCTTGATTTCAGACTTCTGGCTTCCAGAACTGTGAGATAAATTTCCGTTGTTTTAAGCCACCAAGTTTATGCTACTTTGTTATGGCAGCCTTAGGAAACCAACGCAAGGGACTTATGGAGAACACATGAGCAGATTGATTCTAAAGCAGGGAAACTGTTTAACTCAGATTTTTCAATCATTACAAGTACTTGAATGCCCCAGTAAACACTTGCGGACCTCTTGTGCACCCTGTCAGAATTCTCTGAACTCCAGCTCTCTTTCCACCTATGGCTTCAGTGGCCAGTTTCGTGCAGCTTTGATGGCTTCACAAAGGTGCTCAGGAGACTACTTTGACTTGGCCTAGCATGACTCACACATCCTCCTGACCCTGACTTCTCAGATGGCTCCTCTTGGGATGTCTGTTAGAATCTGCCCTGTGCTCATATATTTATATCTCTGCATTCACATATTGCAGGGAAGTTCAACATCCATAGAGGCACTCTTGATCAATGGGAGGTTCTAATGCTTCTTATTTTTACCCACTGGAAAGACAGTGTTATGACATGAGGCTCCTCAGAAGATCCAGGAAGGATTATGTGCATATTCATCATCTGTAACAGGACAAATTGATAAGCATTCTCATACTGGCTTTCTTTCCTCTTTTTACTCACGTGGTATATCCCTGCAGAATGCCTCTGCCTCTGCCTACAGGGATCTTGGGCTAAGATAACTCATTTTTATAAAGCAATGCAGGAAGCATGCCACTTGAGATATAATTCCCAATGACCTTGTCAGGCCTCACCCAGATGCCAAAGTTCTCTTTTGGAAGCTGGCAGCCAGAACACAGCTTATTACCCCTCTACTTCCAACTCCCATCTTATTTTCCTGAGAAAAACAGGAGCCAATGAGTAGTGGAGACTCCATGAAACTTTACACTCTGTGGGAGTACTGGAAGGAACAATTGTTCTTTTGGTGAGCTAAGAGAAGAGACTGGAAATGCTATCCCAGTTCTTTTGAAAAAGACACTAAAGACACCAGAATCAGAGCAATCTATCCTTAAAATAAAGGGGAAAAAAAAAAAAAAGACAATTGCTCTGTCATTTAAATTGTTCTAGAATGTACAAAAAGTTTAGTACTCCTCAAGTTATGTGATGAAAGGAAAACTTTAAAATCTAAATTATCTGAAAGACACAATAAAATTATGTTAAAAGCAAACAATTGCAGAATATACAGACAGAGAAAGAGAACATATGCAGACACATGTAATATTTAAATAATATATTAAAAAGAGAATCCAGCAATGATCAATCCAGTATTAATTTTCACCAAATAGGGCTATTTTTAAAATTGTTCATTACCAGGAAATCTATGCATATGGGCACATCAAGTACAAAAATAGGTACTCTATTTCTAATACATATAAAAACAAAGAGATACTCTGAAAAACTTTATTAGATGACTTAGAAACTTGCTTTACTGATGACAGCCTTGATAGCAAAGAAACATGGATAAGTTTGAATAAAATGATTTTCATTAAATACAATTGGAGAAAATCTATATATAATACATTTCATGTAATATTGGATTAAAACATGTATATCTCATTTAATTATACAAAAATATAATACCTTTACTTAGCTCATCTACATTATTAAACATACAAACTTACAAGTTAGAAAAATAAGACATCTCTTTATTGCAACTTCTTTTTGGAGAAATATGGGGCCACTTGATAGTTGAGTTCATTTTGTAATCAGACATTTAGAAGCACTAGTCTATTATTTGTTTTCCAAACCAAATTGAATCTCTTACAGGCAAGTACTTTTCCTCTTTCATACTTTTTTATTTTTCTCATTGATGATTTTGTTTCTGACATTTAAGACTGAAAAATGACTGATGGGAGTGGGAAGATTTCTTTACTAATTTGAGGGTGTCATCAAATTCTCCAAAGATTCTTTTCCTTGGTGAAGTTCAAAAAGTTAGCAGAATAGCTGGTTCTTAATGAAATGGTTTTCTTACATCTTTTCAAGGATTTCTTGACTATTTCATAGTAAAATAAATCGCTTACTTATGAATCTGATGATATTGAGTGGCATTCTCTCCCTTCCTTGTGCTCCAAAATTTCAGGTATATCCCTGCAAAAGAAGTGATTTCACACCACTTAGCTGTTTATGACTGATTATTTGTCAGCAATATTTTCTTTGTATTGAAAAATAATCTTTATGGATGGGGTGCAAGATTTAGCAAATAATTCAGGACACCTACACCCAGTAAATTTGAATTTCAGATAAACAATGAATGGGATATAGTTATACTTTTTTTAAAAAGTTGTTTATCTGAAATTCAACTTTAACTGAATGTCCTGTATCTTATCTGGCAAACCTAATTATGGACTGCTGCAAAAAACAAGAATTTCTCTTTAGTCAGGTTAGTCTACTCACCTGATCATTATATTCTTTTTTGTACAGATATGCCTTTAGTCCCTAAAACTACAAAAAGTAAACTAATAAAATATATCCTGTTGGGATTTGAGGGGGATCTGTCATGTAAATGTAGTTGTAACAAACCAAAAGCATATTGAAATTGAAAGTAAATGCCCCTCTTGAAAGCAGATCCCACCCAACTCTAGTTTGAATGCTCAATGCAATTTATTTCCTTGCGTAATTGGAAACTGATCAATGCACAATAACCAGGTCAGGGGCACACAACATATTTAAAGGTGGAGCATACTGAATCTTTAAAATCCATCTGCCCCAAAACCTACTGAACTGCAGAAAGATATCTTTAAGGGGTGGGTTGGGAAGCCAGGTCCCACAGGTTTAGAGGAAGGTGTTGATCACAGTTCTACACTGCTGCTGGGAGTTTAAGAGTGACTGTCAATCTGCCTCAAGCTGATGCTCGCTGAAGTAACTTCTGAACTGGGTTTTTATAAGAAGTGCCCGCCTGGCTGGCAATATGCAAGTCCATGACATGTCGTCATACAAAAGGTTGGTTATCTCTTACTATGAACATATCCTCGATTTGTTTACATACTATCTGTGATCGACACATTTACAATGTTTTTTGGGATTCAAAATCATTAATACCACTTTAATACACAACAGGATCTGACGTCTAAATTAATTACGAAATAGGCAATTGAGATCAATATGTCACCTTTGTTATTGATGCAGCCGACACTATGTAATGTGGCTCAGTTGGACCACAGTAACGGCATTTCTAACAGTGAATCCCAGATTTCCAAAAATAACCACAAGCAGCTGTGATCAGTCACAGTCTTTCCTACTCAGAGATCTTAAGCCATGTGAGTTAAGGATATGCAATTTTTGTCAGGTACTAAATTCATGAGGCTAAAATGATTTTGTTACTATTAAGTGTAGCAAGCAATCTGACTCAGGAAACAGTGGAGATGGCGAACCTTACCTCCAGTTCCCTATGCCCAACCCACCTTTCAGATACTCCATGTCTGTGAGAGTAAGGCAGAGGCTTGGGGTATTTAGAGTAAACCTCATCTTGCAGAAATCAACAGTGAACAGAGGAAGCCTCCTCCTGAATAAGTTGATTCACAGCACTTCTTTGTAGACTGAAGCTATTCGTCTATAAAATGAGTGGGACAGACCACATGTTTGGCTTTATTCCTTTCTAGATCTAACTTTTGATGAATGTAAGATTCTCCCTCTTTACCAAGTAACCACATCTTCATTAAAGTCAACTTGTCATAGGTTTCAATGGGATGAAAAACATTAGACATTCAAAGTCCATTTATATGTGTGAACTCTGGTTGAAAGAGATCTCTATAAAAATAGATGTAGTTTAAAAATAATTAATATTAGATCCTTTAGGAGTATTCTTATTATTCATTATTCATCTTTGTATCCTTCACTGGATCTAAGTCCAACAAATTTTTGCTGAGTAAAAAAAGAGAAAAAAGAGCAAACGATTTAGTTTTAGGCTTTCACGTGACATTCATCTGAAAGAAAGAACCTGAGATAAATGTATCAAACTTTGGAATGCATAAAAGTACATATCTGAAAGGCTAACATGACCACTTAATTACAACTTTTTTATCTCTAGAGATTTCCCTGTAACTAAACAACCGCAGTTTGGGTTATATCTTTGTTGACGAATTATTGGTAAGCAGATGCAATGGGGAGAAGCAAAATGGAATAAAAACAGGACATCTGTCAGCACACCATAAGAAGTGTTGTTTCTCACCTTTTCATTGCTCCTATTATGGTGACTGAAAAATCATTGTGCATTTCTCAGCTTAGCTATCAAAGACCAAGTTGTCTATAAACAACTATATTGATTTCTGACTATGGAGAACAAAGTCAAGATTTTTTTTTCTTTTGAATTACCTATGAGTAAATAAACAAAATGTAATTTTTACTCAATGATAAATCCATGTGACAAAAATGATTTTGATATTGTTTTGGGTGATATTAATATTGATACAAAAAAATTACTCATAGCTCCTGTGGGGTTGTAAATTAAGAATGCCATATTAATTGTGATACAAGGATGAGTAACTAAGAAAGATTCTTAAGTACAAAGTTTAATATATATATATAAATAGGCACATAAGTGTCAGTCATTTTCTATTAATCTCTCAGTACAAAAAAAGAAATTAAATGTCGTGAAGTAAATAATTATAAAACCAAGAGTCTTGTCAATAAAAATGTATGTTTAATTTAAAAAGAGGCAAATTTTGGATAAACGTTTCATCAAAATTGCTCCTTGCTTCTCCCTGCCCCAAAACCACACATAGGGAATATTTTCCTTTTCTTTTTTCCATTGAGGGTTTTAAGTTTGGCCTTATGTTCTTTTTATCTGGTCCTAGCTTATCCTCTCATCTCCCTCTCCCCATTCCTTTGCTTTTTGTTTGTGTTGTTGAGTTTTTTTTTTTTGTTGCTTTTGTTTGTTTGTTTTTTTAATCTCATAGCTTTGCTCCTTCTCAAAAAGTTCCTTTGACTAGAGAGCACTTTCCTAAAAAGTCAACCCATTGTCCTCTTTCAGTTTCTTTCATGGAGCTTTATCTGATCAAAGTGAAGAACATGTTTTCTTCCTATTCAGAAGACCTCACAAGCAGTTTGCTTTATCTTAGCTCCAAATACAAGCAGACCTTGGTTCTAGTGAGAAACAATGAAAAGAAAACCAAGGCATTATCAATAGCCACAAAAGCCACATTGTTTCTCTAATTTGCAGTTCAGAAATTAGAAATTTCACATTCTATAAAAAAATATAATATTTTGATCCATATATTCACAAATTATTTAAAAGAAGACCATTCTTATATAGCTGTGGAATGGTGGTGGGAAGAAGGTGGAGAGTAAAAGGAAGTCAATGTCCTGTCTCATATTAAGTACAATTATTACATTTAAATTCTAAATTGGATTACTTTTAGACCACTGCCTTCTGGTATTTCTCTCGTCCCTTATACATGAATTTTAGATAATAGATTTTGCTTTGCATGCTTTTTTGTGTTTTCACATAATTAAAGACAAAGGAATCCTCAGGAAAAAAGCAGCTGCCTACATTTGATGCATCTCCTGAGAAAAGTAAGCCATTACGGAGAGAATTCGAGTAACAAAAGCAGTCAATAAAAACCTGAAGTGAAGAGAAAAAAAGAGTTTTGCTCTCTCCACACACAGATAATATAAAAAATATAATGAAGCCTGATTTCACATATTTGTTCCTTTTAATTTCTTTTTATATCTATGCCTCTTTTTGTATTATTCATTGGAAGACTAATTATATAGGGTGGTGTTTTATTTGTGTCATGCCCATCTTCTAACCCCAAATATGTAATCCACTCCTAGAAGTCACACTATGCAATCCAAACAGCACCTAGCACATTGTTCAAGTACTATATACATTCAATAAATATTAGTTAAAAGGATAACTAATTTATGGAGGGTCAAGCAGCAAGTACTTAATTAGTATGCCTAATATGAAATATATACCCTTGGAAAGACTTGCTGCAAAAGAGAGGCTAGGCCTCCCTGTAATTGTGCCTAAGAGCCTCCTCCCAAATGCCTCTTTGTTGCTCAGATGTGGCCCTTTCTCTCTACCTAAGCCAGCATGAAAGGTGAAATCACTGCCCTCCCCTCTACGTGGGATCAGACACCCAAGGGAGTGAGTCTCCCTAGCAACGTGGAATGTGACTCCCGGGGAGGAATATAGACCCAGCATCGTGGGATGGAGAACAACTTCTTGACCAAAAGGGGGATGTGAAAGGAAATGAAATAAGCTTCAGTGGCAGAGAGATTCCAAAAGGAGCCGAGAGGTCACTCTGGTGGGCACTCTAACGCACAATTTAGACAACCCTTTTTAGGTTCTAAAGAATTGGGGTAGCTGGTGGTAGATACCTGAAACTATCAAACTACAACCCAGAACCCATGAATCTCGAAGACAATTGTATAAGAATGTAGCTTATGAGGGGTGACAATGGGATTGGGAAAGCCATAAGGACCACACTCCCCCTTGTCTAGTTTATGGATGGATGAGTAGAAAAATAGGGGAAGGAAACAAGCAAACAAACAAACAAAGGTACCCAGTGTTCTTTTTTACTTTAATTGCTCTTTTTCACTTTAATTATTATTCTTGTTATTTTTGTGTGTGTGCTAACGAAGGTGTCAGGGATTGATTTAGGCGATGAATGTACAACTATGTAATGGTACTGTGAACAATAGAATGTACAATTTGTTTTGTATGACTGCGTGGTATGTGAATATATCTCAATAAAATGAAGATTTAAAAAAAAAAGAGTTGAAACAGTTAATGCATGTAAAGAACACAAATACATTCTTTGTATTAAAGTTCTTTGATCTTGAAAAAAAAAAAAAACGAAATATAGCTCAGGGCTATAGTTGAAAAATTAGGGTAAGTTTATGGCCTAGCCCCTAGTCAGATAAAGTTTATACTTTAAAAAGCTCAAAATAATTATCATTTATGATTTTATAAAACTTTTGAGAGTGTGCAAAAAAATGCAGCTAAGTTCTACTTTCAAATATCAGTGGGCAGCAAAAGAAAACATCTTAGAAAAAGAATAAAAATCAATGGAAGGTGAACTCAAATAGTTATAGGCCAACAATAAATTCAATTCATGTTCTTGCAATAACTCTTCCAAGTCTCTGTGAACGTGTTAGTGTTCTACAATAAGTGGCAACCCATTAATAATTCCTTATATTCACAGAAATACCATTAGCACCATCTCTTATGCTGCTATGGCTGTCATATACACATTCGCAGAAAATATAGGCAAAATAATAGATGGCCTAGCAGTAGAAATACAAAGCTATCATATTCACCTTGCATATACATACCCATATTATTAAAGGAAACTGAGAAGTTTCACCCTGGGAACTTATGGAAGACTTGGAACATGGATCATTAATGAGCATTCACTCCAATCAAAAGTTTCTGACTAGAGCACAGAGATATTTGTCTAGACTTCTCATGAATTTCTGTGGCTCTCTTGACTTGTATTGCACCTTTACTGAGAAAAATTTCAAGAAATACACATTAATGAATCTTATCCCTTAGGAGGATACAATGTGATCCTTCAGTGTCAGTAAACTTCTGAGGTATATCTTAATTTGAAAACTTTGAAGAGATTCTAATTATCCAAATATTTTAAATCAAGTTATCATATTTTAAAATTTAAAATATTTACTGTGTTGCCATAAATTGAAAAGCAGAAAACTGCAAATGAGATTTTTTTTTTACCTTTTTGTTATTATTAGTCTTGGAGGCCAACAACCCACAATGTGGTAATACCCATGTCTGGTAATGTCTCCTGTGGAATTTATCCAAGACAGGAAAAAAAGATAATTCATTCCCTAATTTATCAAGAAAATTGTATTAAGTCCTGTAAGACATGGTCTCTGGCATCAAGGAGTTTGTGTATACAGTAAAATACCCTAAATATTTATTGAAATGCTTAATAAATCCAAAAAAAAGAAGTATATTCAGAATAATATGGTGGCACAAGTTACAGGAACCCAATTCATTTTAAATGATAGTGAGGCTTGGTGTGCATCTTGAAGAATCAGAAAGTTAGCTGTGTAGAAGATCGCTGGACAGTCAGGCTAGGAGAATAGAGCAGTGTATTAAAAAAAAAGCACATGAACATGGCTTCTAGAACTTAACTGATTAGAAGGATGAGGGCCAAATACTAAAGAGACTGTTACACCATCCAAAGTAGTGTCAACTCTCTCTCTCTCGAGAAATACTGAACAGGAATAAGCAGGAAGATGGCCTGATCAAATTTGCATTTTAGAAAGGAGCTGCATTTTTGGTGAGATATAGGAGAAAGGAAAGCCTAGTTAAAAAAAAAAAGTTTAGGCAGGAATTTTCAGTGTGGAGATAAAAACAGAATGGATTTTGAGGATAAATAGGAGGCAGAGATAACAGAAATTGGTATTTTAAAAACAGAAATTGAATCTGGAGGTTAATGAGAGGGAAGGTGATAAAACTATTTTTTTGACCTTGACAATTACATAGGTGCTTGTGCTATTTACCAAAACAAGTAACTCAGGAGAAAATTTCAGATTTACAAGATGGGGGTTCAAGAGAGTGGCTAAGTTGAGTTTCAGACAAATGAATTTAAGGTATGTCAAAGAAAAACTGCACTGGATAAGGTGAAACAGGTAAGGATGACTTTATTCATAGCTACCAAAGTAGGGAATAGAGTAGAACTCAACGCTGAGGAAGGCAGGGAGGTACTGAGTTTTATAGTCAGGGTAAGGGCAGTGGAAAAGTCCCATTAAACCATCTGGAGAAGGGGGGTGGAGGAGTTTAGGGGTGAAGTTGATAACTTGGAATAGCTAGTATATGCAGTTGTCTTTTTTCCCTTTTTTTCCTGCAGTCTGAGTTATTTTTCTCTGCAATCCCACAACTGCAGGATTAGTTACAAGGCAGTCAGGGTGCAGGGCGGAGCGGGGAGAGGACCCGTAGGGGCAGAGGTGGAGCAAGACTAGCATCTTGATCAATACAAAGAAAAATAATCTTGTTCAAGTGCCAAGAAGTGCCTACATACACTATTATAACTAAAAATCTGATGGTCAAAAGAAAATGTTAGGCTAAATTCAGTAATCATTTAATGTTCCTGATAGAACGGTGGGTTGGCTGAGGGGTTCTGCTTACTTGGGCTGGGTTGGGCTGATCTCAGCAGGGCTGGCTTCTGGATGCATGATCAGGTCAGCTAGGGGTTGCCTGGAAAATGGTTAAATACGGACTACTTAAAATTGCAAATTGCTCCACTCCCTTTCCCCTCACCCTTGACACTACCTCTACCACTCCCAACAGGTGGTACGTAGTGAAGGTGAAATGCACTGGTGCTTAGCAAATGAAGAAATTGCAAGTACGTTATGTCAGGTGGCACATCTGTCAGTCCCTGGAATCATTTACAGTGATGACAGAAAATGGAAGGGAAGGGTGACTGAAAGACAATGCTGAAGTCCTCAGTAATTGTCAATTTATTATATAATGGGTAAGAAACAAATAAAATGAAATAAAGACTAGGATAGCAAATAGCACTATCATTACAAACATGTAAATATGGAAAAATTACATAAAATTGGGCAAAAATGTTGAAAAATGAAAGCATATTTTTAAAGTAAAGGTATTAAAATTATGGATCAAAATGTTTAATTATTATCATGCTTTTACAAGTTAATATTACAGAAAATGGTTAATATTACAGGAAACACATTTTATAGGAAGCGAATATAGGCCCTTATATATAAATAAATAAGAAATGGCTAGTGGGAAGTTTCATCTGCCTTGAAAAATTCTTTTTGACCCTTTCATTTGAATAAGTAAACTTTCATTAATGAAATTAGTCCCTAGCACAAAGCTCCTAAAAGGTTAGGAAGTATTGGCTTTAAGTCGAAAACAGACTCTGAAAACCAAAATGCAGCGTAAGTTTATTGAACTAAGCGGCATAAGCGGCACGTGTGGCAGCAGAACTAAAAGAAAGTTGCTGCTCAGAGAAAAATGGTGGGGAAAGAGTTTATAAAGCTACTTTAGTACAAAGAAAGGGTTTGGAGGGACTGGGACCGGGAGGGAGCGGCAAGGAGGACTGAGCTATGTGAGTGTCCGGGGCAGGATGTGTTGGGTCATGTGACATAAATTCGCAATGACTGTTTGCAAAGGTGTTTATGTAGGAATGGGCTTGTCTGGTGAAGGTAAGCAGAATTTCTTGTGTCAGTATGACTTGTTTTTTAACAGTTCCTCTTTTCCCGTGGAGGTAGGGTCTTAATTAGCACCGCAAAGGATTGTTGGTATCACAGCTTGCTTCAGTTATTTTGTTTCTTCTTTGTAGTTTCCTGAGTGAAAAATGGAAGTTTAAGCAAATTAAGATGATTAGAAAAGCTATTTACCATTCCAACTTCACAGCTTTCATTTCAAGTCACAGCTCAAAATGAACCAATAAACATATTCCTATCGACCATTGTCAGTCTACCTAGATGCCTTTTTTTTTTCCTTTTAAAGTATGATTTAATAACTGGTTATACAGGAATTTTCCAAAAATATTATGAGTTACTGTACCACAGTTTCAGTTATTTCCTTATTGTGAAATATAACATATATACAAAAGGTGATAACTTTCAAATTACAATTTAACAAGTAGCTATAGAACAAATTTCAAAAGATGCTATGGGTTACAGTTCCATGATTTCAATTCTTTCCTTCTAGCTATTCTGATATCCTAGCAACTAAAAAGAATAAAATTATATAGAGATTCAGTATTCACGATCCTTTAGCCATAGTGACTTCCTCAAGACTGAAATGTTTCAGATTTCCTATTGCATTTTTACTCTCAGGCTAAAATCTTCTGTAAAGAATGGTTCTCTGTTCTTTACTTGTGCTTTGGGAAAAAAGGTCTGAAGCTTGTAGCTGTGTGCCAAGATCTCAAGGCCATATTGAAAACTTTCAAGGCAGGAGAGAGAACCTTTGAAAAATGTCTAAATACCACATACATATAAGACACTTTACTCATAAATGTAAAATCTGGAATGAGTTTTCATGGGAGATTTATTGCCAAAAATATAGCAGAAACCCCACGATCTATTTGAAGACTGTTACATGTTGTCCTACAAAACCTGCCTTTAATATTTTTTTCAACAGCAAAAGAACTTAAGAATGAATATCTTCTATTTCTATAGGCAATAGAGAGAACATTTGAAACTAAATAGGAAAACATTTGGAACTAAAAAGCACACAGTATCCGATATTGACCTTTTTTCACTGACTTTCAACAATGTAGTATGGGGAGTCAAACTAAACTGATTTAAAACTTTACTAATATTCTGATCTTGGACATATTTCTTCGACTTGCTGAACTGGGGAGATTGTAAAATAAGAACATTAAAATCTATCTTCACAGTGTTTTGTGAAAATTAAACAAGTGTTAATCTATATGGTCACATAGTTTCTGGCATACAAAAGACATTCATTCAATATGCATCTTACCACCATTGGAATTCAACATGACTGAAATGGGTCTGAAAACAGTGAAACTAGTGTCTTCTGGCAACTTACAGTAAAATACGAATAAGGCCTCTCAAATTCCCTTTTGGCAGCTCTGAAGGCATTTTAGAAATTCTTTTAACATGATTTCCCATCCGAAAGTTATAATATGTATCTTTGGGTCCATGACAGAGAAATGTGTTTGCCCATTTGGTAATTATCAAATGCAAATGTGCAAAGAACAGCATGCTTCAAGGTTTCAATAAGAATCAACTCAATCTCTACACTATTATTACCGAGCTTAAATTTGGTGATTTAAAAAAAAACAATTAGGTTATTAAAGCATTCTTTCCATTTAATTCAACAGATGATGAAATTAATTTTATTTCTTTTTAAGCTTACTCATTCTTAAAAACAGAATGGGGACTTTTTAAATGCAATTAACTGTGAAACCACAGTTATGATTTATTGTGTATAATTCAATAAAATCTTTTTAAAACTAATTTTATCCCGTTAAGCCTAAAAATGAAACTTTTCTGTAATTAGGTATATTCAACAGCCTAAACCTGAAAGTATGTGATCTTTTCAGACATTAGGCACCTTCTTTTTAGGAGGAATTGCTCAAAATATGTTCAACTTCAATTTCAGAAGAGTGCATGTTAAGAATCCAAGAGACAGTTCACAGAACGTGGTAATTTGAGAATGAGAAATAATCTGTATAGATCTAGCCATGGAAATGACCCATCTACACACAAAACAAATATTATTTAGCAATTTTTCCTGCTGAGTCCAATATCAGCTATGACCACAGACAGTGAAGAACAGCTGTTGAGGTCTATTAGTTGAGGTCTATTTGCTGTCCGTTGAATATATCCTTTGAATGTTTGCTTCCACAATGTGCAAGAAATCTATCATATAATACATTTCCTTTTAACCTCTCAACATTTGAGCCCTACTTTTTCCCTTCAGGAAACTATAACCACAAATAGAAAAGAATTTATTAAGTATCTATTGTATGGTAGGCACTGTCCTAGAAAGATAATCGTTGCTACAATACTGAGAACAAAGCTTTGTTAACCACCTCCACCTGTTTATTAATAGGTGTAACATTGGTCCAAGCACTTAGTTCAAAACCCATATATCCTTCCATACCATAAAAAATAAATATAAAGCGTTATCCAAGTTGTCTAAAATTCAAAAGATAGTGAAAACTAATTAGATATGTAGTTCTCCTGTCTAATTGTAGTATTCATATCTGTCACATACTAGGAATTCACCTATTGTTTGTCATATTGAATTGCCATATAAATGTTCAATATCATTATATTCACTGTCATTGCACTTGCACACACACACACACACACACACACAATGAATGACGGGGAAAAGGAAAAGATCATATGGTTTCAATCATATAGTTAAATGAAAAGTTAAAAAAAAACTCAACTTACAATAACAGTGCCTAAGGTGAATTGAAATCTATGTTGAGAAAAAGGTTTAGAATGATGTGTGATTTCCCAAATTGACTTCAGATATTAATAGAATTGTGCCTGATGTTTAGTTTTGTTTTGGGTTTGTTATCTTGAAACAATAACCTAGTTAAGCTGTTTTTTAACATGCAAATACTAAATACTGCCCTTGAATCTTGGAGTATGTTTGGACCATATTGTTTTAATGGCTTTTCCTAATTATGCCTCAAGTCATATGGCTTACATTGTTAAATTTTGAAAGACTCTCTTCCCTCAGTCTTAACAAGGATAAAATAATGAGATTCTTTTCTTGTATTTCATGGAATAAAATGTTCATATAAAGGAAAAAGAATAAAGCTCATTATTATGAAATAAGCTAGTTGATAACTTCTATATCATTCTAAAAATCAACTGAATATTACAGGAACATAGTGAACAATTGTGAGCATGTAATCGTTGAGTCAGGTCATTTTGACAGTGAGACATCTATTTTTGTTTTCTGTTTGGTAGGTTAGTTGGGTGGTTTATCATCAACATGTAGAAGAATCATAAAGGAAAGATATTGAAAATATAGCTGAAGATTATCTGGTAACAAACAGATATATTCTTTATTTATCAGAAATACATGTATATTTGTTCTTGCCTTTTAAACAGATTACAAGAAAGAGATTAATTTTATTTTTTAATTAATTTGGATAACCTCTGTGAATATTAATTGTTGTGATATAATAGAGGTTGAGGTTTAATTGCACATGTAGATGGTGTAAGAGGCATGGCCAGCAACTTTTCCCTTGAAATGCTTATAGGGAATCAGTTGTTCTGCTTATTTGATTAATTTTATAAAAGGTAAATGTGTGTGGGGGAGGAGAGTATTTTATTGCATTACCAGATATTTGTAATTCAGTAAATACAAAAATATACATTTCCTTGCTGAATTGTGCTTATTCTTAGTTTCGATTCCTATAATTGATAGTGTATAAAGGAGGAATCTTTCTCACCATGTTGAGAATTTGTCTTGCACCAGTGTGGGAGGGGCATATAACAAGGACTATTAACACTTCTATTGTTATGGCCATTCAATATTCATGCATTTTTCTTATACCCATCATGCACCTACTTATTGATCAAATGCACATGCCAGGCAGTGAACTACAACTTTTTCCAAATATTTCCTTAATATTTAACTTTGAACAAAATCCTGGTTGTGATTGATATTAAAAATGATAGTAAATATCAGATATTTTGATTTTATAATTAAAAATTATGTTTTATTATATGCAATATAGAAAAGGCAAATATATCTTTATATTTATGTAGAATTGCTATAGTTGTACACACATATATATATTTTGTTTTCATAAAATTTGGATGATAATTATTATTATTTTACTTAAAATATATTCTGGGCTATACTGATAAAGCATGATAGTGGTGTAAGATGCTTCAGGATGCTGCTTCCCCACAGAATCTGAACAAGTAGCAAAAACTAATCGAATGTGTTACATATGTAGAATGTTAAATTCGAACCATGGTAACCACAAAGAAAATGTCTGAAAAATATGCAAGAAAACTGAGAAATGAAACGAGAAAGGACTCCAAATGGAAAAAAAAAAAAAAAAAGAAAAAGAAAAACCATAAATATTAATGGAGGAATTGAGAGGCATAAAAAGTATAAGATTTATAAAAGGCAGAAGAAAATCCTGCATTATCAGTGGTTATTGTAATTTAAATGGTTTAAGGTCTCCAATCAAAAGGCAGGGATTGGCAGAATGGATGAAAAAGCATGACTCAACTATATGCTGTTTACAAGAGTTTCACACTAAATTAAAAGACACAAGTACTTTGAAGGTGAAAGGATGAAAAAATGTGTATCACGAACTATAAATCAAAGACAGCTGGGGTAGCGATACCAATATCAGATAAAATAGAGTTTAGGTAAAAAACTATTACAAGGGACAAAGAAGATCACTATATACTGATAAAGGGGTCAATTCAACAAGAAGACAAAGCAATTATAAATATTGAAGCACCTAATGACAGAGACCCCAAAACAAATGGAGCAAAAATTGACATATTTGAAGGAATAAATAGATGATTCAAAATTAGTAGTAGGAAACTTCAAAATACCACTTTCAATAATGGATACAGCATCTAGACAGAAGATCAATAAGGAAATAGAAGACTTGAATAATACTATAAACTTTCTAGATTTAACAGAAATATATAGAAAAATTCATCCAAGAGGAGAAGAATACATATTCTTCTCTAACGAAATGGGTCATTCTGTAGGATATAACATATGTTAAGTCACAAATTTGACATGTAAGGAGAAGCCACAGGGACCAGCCAGAAGTGAGAGGCACTGGGATACAGGAGCAAAAGGAAAGGATGCTGTTGTGTTCATTGCCATGATGGAAAAGCCAAGCATCAAGGATTGCCAGCAGTTAGCCACAGAACACTCTGCTGTTCAGGGAGGAAACATAGCCTTGCTGACAACTCGATTTTGGACTTCTCTCAGTTTCAAAACCATGAGCCAATAAATTCCTGTTGTTTACGCCACCCATTGTATATGGTTATTTTTTTTCTTTTAGTAGCTGGAAAAATGAAACAATGATAAAGAGCTTATAGGAAAACCCTCAGCTAACACCATACTCAATGGTGAAAGACTGAAAGTTTTCTTTCTTTGATCAGGAAGAAGACAAGGATGCCCACTGTCATGACTGTTATTTAACATTGTACTGGAAGTTCTAGCCAGAGCAGTTAAGCAAGAGAGAGAATTAAAAAGCATCCAAATTGGGGAAGAAAATGTAAAACTTTCCCTATTTGAAGATGATGTGATCCCATATAGCAAGAATCCTGAAAGATCCACGACAAAGCTACTAGTGCTAATGAACCAATTCAGCAAAGTGGTGGGGTACAAGGTCAACACCCCCAAATCGGTGGTGTGTCTACATATCAGTAATTAATAATCGGAAGAGGAAAGCAAGAAAAAATCCATTTATAATAGCAATTAAAGAATAAAATATCTAGGAATAAATTTAACCAAAGTTGTAAAGGGCTTATAAACAGAAAACTAAAACATTGTGAAAGAAATCAAAGAAGATCTAAATAAATGGAAGAAAATTCCATGTTCATGGATTGCAAGACAAAATATTGTTAACACACCAATTCTACCCAAAGCAATATACAGATTCAGCAAATCCCAATCAAAATTCCAAAAGCCTTCTTTTGAAGAAATAGAAAAGTCACTTATCAAATTTAAATGGGAGGGAATGGGGTTCTGAATAGCCAAAACCATCTTGAAAAAGAACAAACTTGGAGGACTCACACTTTCCAATGCTAAAATTTATTCCAAAGCTACAATAATCAAAACAGCTTGGTACTAGCACAAGGTCAGACATACAGATCAATGAAATTAAATTGAGAGTTCAGAAATGAACCTTCACAGCTATGGACAATTGATTTTTGACAAGGGTGCCAAGCCCACTTAATGTGGAAAGAAGAATCTCTTCAACAAATGGAACTGGGTATCCATATGCAAAAGAATTAAGGTATACCCTCACCTCACACCATATATATATAATTTAACTCAAAATGGATCAGAGATATAAATATCAGAACCAAAACTATAAAACTCCTAGAAGATAACATAGGGAAGCATCTTTAGGATCTTGTGTAGGCAATGTTTTCCTAGATTT
Source organism: Choloepus didactylus (assembly GCF_015220235.1). Lineage (NCBI taxonomy): Eukaryota > Metazoa > Chordata > Mammalia > Pilosa > Megalonychidae > Choloepus > Choloepus didactylus. Next base: position 39,913,086 of record NC_051312.1, on the reverse strand, counting down.
TTACAGCAAAACACAAGCAACAAAAGAAAAAATGGATAAATGGGATTTCATAAAAATTCAAAACTTTTGTGCATTGAAGTTCTTCATCATGAAAGTAAAAAGGAAACTTACATGATGGAAGAAAATATTTGGAATCCACTCAACCTGTAAGCATTTAATATACAGAATACATGAAGAAATCTTACAGCTCCACAACAAAAAGACAAACTAATTAAAAGATGGCAAAAACCTCTGAAACAATTGCCAGTATTCAGCTGAACAGTAGCAATGTGGCTGTTGCAGCAGCCTTCAGCAAAGATGTCCTTCTGAACTGGCTTAATGGATACAATTCTGGGGATGACCAAGCCATAGAGGAGTTTACTGTGTCCTGTGCCAGCTACTGTTTAGTTTCTTATGTCCTTGGGATTGGTGACAGAAATAGTGATAACATCATGGTCAAGAAAATGGGTCAGCTCTTCCATATTGACTTTGGACATATTCTGGGAAACTTCAAGTCTAAATTTGGCATTAAAAGGGAGCAAGTGCCTTTTATTCTTACCTATGATTTCATTCATGTCATTCAACAAGGAAAAACAGTAAACAGAAAAGTTTGGTCATTTCTACCACAGCACGGGAATCTCTTCATCACTCTATTCGCACTGATGTTGACTGCAGGGTTTCCTGAGCTTACATCAGTCAAGGATATACAGTATCCCAAGGACTCTCTTGCTTTAGGGAAGAGTGAAGAAGAAGCACTCAAACAATTTAAGCAAAAATTTGATGAGGCACTCAGGGAAAGCTGTACTACTAAAGTGAACTGGATGGTCCACACAGTTCTGAAAGATTACGGATCTTAATGATCAGCCTTTGCCCCTAATGTATTTGTTGGTTTCATATAATGTTCATTTTGCACTTGCACTAAATTGAAGATGATTCTACCAAAGATCTTACAAAGGGAGTGAAATCCTGGAACTCAGTTAAAATAAAAACAAGACAAAATCTAACCTGAACAATTCCTGATGACCACCTCTGCTTTTGAATGCTTGACCAAAACTCATAATGAAAACTGTCAACATTATGGATAACCATTTCCTGCAGACTTTGCATGCCAAAGAATGTTACTAGAAGTTTTCTATGTTTTTTTTTTTTAAAATGTGTTTGGTACTTCTACAGAATGGTGTAAATAATTTTTTTCAATGTTGTGACCAAGTGTTATTACTCAGCCAATTTATCCACACCTCGGTGCTCATGGCTGTCCTTACTTTCCAAATGAGGCTTAAAAGAAAGCCATATTTCTTCTCTTTTAAAATTGTGTAAATTAAAAATTATGACATAATTTGAAATTATGATTCTTTTTCAAAAAGTATTTTAAACTTTTGAAAACTTGTTCATTCTTTTGTTAATATTTATCTTCCATGATAGTGTCATTCCATCCATACTTGCTGAAAAATCTATTGGTGAGGCAAATACTGTGTGTGTGTGTGTGTGTGTGTGTATGTTTTTGTATATACATAATATATGCTGCATATGTATTTGTAAAATTTCTGGTGGGGCTTCTATATAAAGAAAAAAGTGAGGAAAAGACTAGAATAGATATTTCTCCAAAGAAGATAGACAGATGGCCAAAAATTACATGAAAAGATGACAAACATAATTGTCCATTAGAGAAACGTGAATCAAAACAAGACACCATTTCATTCTCACTAGAATGGCTACTATTTTTTAAAAAAAGGAAAATAACAATTGTTGAAGAAGATGTGGAGTAATAAAAACACACGTTCATGTTGGTAGGAATGTAAAATACGTACCTGCTGTGGAAAGCAGATTGGTTGTTTCTCTGAAAGTTAAAAATTGACCCAACAATTCTATTTCTAGGTATATAGCCCAAAATTTGAAAGCAGAGACTCCAAAAGATATTTTCTCATCTTTGTTCTTAGTGGCCAAAAGATGGAAAGAACCTAGTGTCCATCAACTGATGAATGGATAAACAAAATGTAGTTTATATACACAATGGACTGTTACTCATCTGTAATAAGGAATGAAGTTCTTATACATGCAGCAACATGGATGAACCTTGAAGACACCAAGTTGAGTGAAATAAGCAAGACACAAAAGGTCAAATATGGTATGATCTCACTGATATGAAATAATTAGAATAAGCAAATTCATAGAGCCAGAAACTATAACATAGGTTACCACAGGCTGGGGCAGGAGAGGGGAATGGGGATTTAGTGTTTTGGCTTTTACAGCATTTCACTTTGAGGTGATGGAAACATTTTGATAATGGATGGTAGTGATGGTAACACAATATTGTGAATGTAATTAATACCACTGGATGATACATTTGAATGTGGTTAAAATGGGAAAGGTAGGGGGTGTACTAGTTTAGATCTATTATGCCCTCCATAAAAGACATGTTCTTTTCATCCAGTCTTTTGGGTGCAGACTTATTATGGGTGGGATTTTTGATTAGGTTGTTTCCATGGAGATGTGACCCATCCAACTGGGTGAGACTTTTGATTAGATTATTTCCATGAAGGGGTGACCCTGCCCACTCAAGGTGGGCCTTAACTAGGTCACTGGAATCTTTAAGAGAGCCAACAAAGACCCAGATGCTTGGAGATAGACAGAAAGACATTTGGAGACACCAAGATAAGACATGGAAGCTAAGTGAGAACTAAGAAACACTTAGAGAGAAAATGCCCAGAGACATTTTGGAGACAGTCATTGAAACCAGATGTTTGGAGTTCCTAAGCTAAGATATGAAGCCCATAGTTTGCCATGGAGAAGCTAAGTGAGAACCCACAGATGCTTAAAAAGAAGGGAATTGGAATCAGAAGCTGAAAGCAATGCAACCAGGAGCAAACAACCAGCAGATGCCAGCCACATGCCTTCCCAGTTAACAGAGGTGTTCTGGACACCATCAGCCTTTCCTCAGTGAAGGCATCCTCCTGTTGTTGCCTTAGTTTGGACACTTTTATGGCCTTAGAACTGTAAATTGTAACCTAATACATCCCCTTTGTAAAAGCTAAACCATTTCTGGTATTTTGCATTCTGGTGGCTTCAGCAAATTAAAGGGGGTATATATTTTCTAGAATAAAAAAATTTTAAAAATGAAATATAGGACTATACAACACAGTGATCCTTAATATAAACTATGGGCCATAGTAATAGAAAAAGTATGACAATGTAGTTACATCAGTTCTAACAACTGTACTGCATTAATGCAAAGTGTTAATAATAGGGAAAAGGAAGGATATATGGCATCTCTGTATTCTTGGCATGACTTCTCTGTAAACCTACAAGTTATCTAATAAAAATTAAATTAAAAAATACTCTAATAGTTCAATAAGGATTCCTGAGTGACAACAACAAAAAGCTATTTGTTGTTGATATTTTTTAAATGATTAATTTCCTACAGCATCCTGAATTGGATCTAGCAATGAAGGAGGAATTGCCCAAAAGGACATATTGAGACAATCTAAAAAAAAAATAATATAGACATTATGCATTATTTAAATGCTAAATTTCTTGAACTTGATAACTGTACTTTATGTGGTTACTTATGTGAGTATGCTTACTTCTAGGAAAGATGCATGATAGTATTAAAGGAGCATGATGTATGTAATCTACTCTCAAATGTTTATAAAGTAAAGTTAGATGATAGATTACATAGCAAGATAGGGAGATGGATAGAAAGATGTTAGATGTGAAAGAGAGAGAATGGATAGCAAAGGTGGCAAAAAGATAAAATTTGGTGAATCTGGGCATTTGGGTAGAGGTCTATTGGAGTGTTATGTGCTGTATATTGTTTCTGTAATATTTTTGCAACTTTCTTGCATATTTTAAATTATTTCAAGATAAAAAGTTTTTATTTAAAATTTAAAAATAAATATTCTAAATAGTTCCATGATACTAAACATTATCCAAGAATATGATTTGTAAAGATTGAATAAATGGTCACTCTTTGGATATATCAAAATGTATTATCAGAAATTTAGGTGTTCTCAGATTTGTCTATTATATGTAAAGCCCTTTGTCTATCTTACAATATGTCCTTAAAAACAATTCATGAAAGAATCTGGCCAAAGGTAATGGGAATTTTTAATTTCATACATTTTAACAAATGGTCCTATAAAATGATCATCAAAGATGGACTCAGTATAACATAGTGAGCTTGAGCTGAGCATATTTGCCTCACACAATATTCATTTTATATAATATTTTAAATATAATAAATATATAATTACTAGAAAATAAGAAAATACTAGAAAATAAGACAGACTCATAATATTGAAGAAATAATCAAATAAAGGTAAGATTTACAGTCCAAAATTGAAGAAACCATAGCTTAAATTATTTGCAGTAGAGATGGCTGTCAAGGCTAGTGTGCTTCAACTTAGACTTAATTAATAACGGTATAATGAGTGATGGTGGTCCCCAGAGTCAATGTTAGAGTAATTACTTAGGAAATTGCATGGAGAATAAATGGAACTACATTCTTTTTCACTTGAGTAATAGGTAAAAAAAGATCTTTACTCTCAGATAGCTGAGCTAGAGACAAAGAAATGGACCTAGTAGCTAGCAAACCTCAGCAGAATGATGGTGCTCCACACTCAGAAGAAAAATGATGGGCCTACCATAGCTGTCCTACCCTCCATTAAAATAAAAAAAAACAAGTTCTAGCAACCAATAGTTAGGATAAAAGAGAGAAAAACATGGGTATTCATTTTTATCTTTTAAAGCAATATTATTGAGACATATTCACACACTATACAATCCATCCAATATATGCAATCAATGGCTCACAGTATCAACACATAGCTGTGCATTTATCATCACAGGATATTCAATTTTAATCATTAGCAGGGTGCTGATTTGAATCTATTATACCCCCATAAAAGCTTTGTCCTTTAATGCAATCTTGTGGGGGCAGACTAATTAGTCCTCTGATTAGGGTGGGATCTTTTGATTAGGTTGTTTCCATGTGATGTGACCCACCCAACTGTAGGTGAGACATTTTGATTAGATCATTTCCATGGAGGTGTGACCATGGCCATTCCAAGTGGGTCTTAACTAGATCATTGGAGTCCTTTAAGAGAGCTCAGGAATAGAAGGAGCTCAGAGAAGCTGAAAGGGACATTTTGGAGAGAAACTAAGATATGTAATTCAGACTTTTCCCCAGGTAGAAGTTAAGAGCCAACATAGATGTTTGGAGATGCTTGGATATGCAGACAGAAGGATGTTTGCAGATGCTAAGCTAAGAGATGAAGCCTAGAGTTTGCTCCAGAGATGCTAAGAGAGGATCCCCAGATGCTTAGAGAGAAAAACCCTGGGAATACAAGCAAGGATGCACAGGGGTTGAAAGAGAGAAGCCAAGAGAACAGAAGCCCAGAGACATTTTGGAGAAAGCCATTTTGAAACCAGAATGCAGGAGGAAAGGACCAGCAGACACCAACCACGTGCCTTCCCAGCTGACAAAGATGTTTCACATGCCATCAGCTTTTCTTCAATGAAGGTATCCTCTTTCTGATGCCTTAGTTTGGACACTTTTATGGCCTTAGAACTATAAATCTATAAGCTAATAAGTTCCCTTTATAAAAGTCAATCCTTTTTCTTGTATTTTGAAAAATGGCAGCATTAGCAAACCAGAAAAGCAGAAACCAAGAAACATCAAACATTTGAGGAAACCTAACCATTTTGAAGAAAGAGATCAATTTAACAAAAGAAATAATACCTGAAGAAACAGATATTGCAAAGAGCTTAAAATTGAATTAGTAATCAAAAAGTTCCAGCCAAAGACCTAAGCCACAATTCAAATTCTATCCTAGCACATAATTTCTACACTAGAATGTAAACCCTGTAAGAGCAATTACTTTTCCTGTTTGTTTGCTGCCATATCCCTGATGTTCTTAGCAGGTAATTTCTCAACAAATGTTTATTGGAATGAAAAAATGTTGCACAAAGCAGAGAATGTAAAGGGAAAAGTTTTAAAAAAGACAAAAATTTGCAAAACCTGTCTTCTTATGATATTATGGGGAAAATATTTAAATGAGACACAAAAAACACTTTGCAGAGTTGAGAAAAGACAGCACATATTCTGAGGAGTATTAAAAAGTTAAATGAATATGATCTTTTAGACCATCCCTATTAAAAAGGATTGTCAGGTATAAAATTTCTATCAAAAAAAAAAAAAAAAAAAAAAACAAAAAACAAGGAAGAAGGAAAACTTTTTTTCAATTACCCATAGATCATTCTCAAAATAACTCTATTATTAAAACCAGAAAATATCAATGGCACATCACACATTCTATATTGTCTGACTAGAATAAGAACAATGTAGGGATTAACAATAAAAGAAGAGCTTTAAAAATCCATCCAGAGGAAGAAAGGCAAGATGTTGGCATAAGGAGGTGTAGAATTTCATTCATCCTCAAGGGCAGCTAGTAAATAGCCATGAATTGTCTGGAACAACTGTTTGGGAAATTCTGTGACCAGACACACATCACGCACCAGTCTGGAAAGAGTAGAAGGGCTGAGATCATAACACAGAACTGTAAGTAAAGACTCCCAAACTTCTAGGCTGGTGCCCCTCCCACTAGCATGGCAAGGTGCTTTGGAATCACTTCTCCATGGGAAAAGAAGCAGTCTCTTTTAGGAACAAGGGCAAGTGGCCCAACCATGTTCTAATTGCAGATTTAATTAACAAATCTGGATGGCTGAAAACAAGGTCCAAGCACAGGTAAATCAGATAAACCCAGAGAAAGCACAAAAGGAACCTAGAGGTCTCTCCCCAGCAGAGAGGAGGTGGGGATGACAGAAAATAAAACAAAAACAAAAGCAAAAAAAAAAAAAAAAAAACAGGCATTTACTGTTGGCAGAGTGCAGAATAATAAAAAAAGGATGTGCCCCAAGAAAGGGGGCACATAGAGCCAGGTACAACTCCAGCTCTTGATTGGCTAATCTGGGGGACTGGGATGGGGCCTGAAAAGGAGTTTTATTTTTTTTTAACTTTTTAGCAAAAAGAAAGAAGCAGGCTTTTTCAGTTGTCAGCACTGCCATAGGCAAGGGTGAACCTAAGGCCTGTCTAAGAGAAAAAGCAACTACTCTTCTGAAGGACATAATACCCTGAATGGTATATCTTCCCAAAGAAAGGGTCAGCAGGGCCCAGCACACGTGGCCACTCTCATTAAGATAATTTAGACACCAGGGGTGGAAAACAGAAACAGTTTAAGACCACTTCTGCCTTAGCCTCAGTCTCATCCATGCCTCAGGTAAGAAACAGGGTCTGCTGATATTTAAAGGCACTCTACCACTTTACACCAGTGGGGAGCTGTGGGCTAAAAAGCTGGGCAGGGTAGGAAAAGCACAGAATCAGGAGGCTTCAGAGGAAATACTGGCACCCTGCTTAACCTCATCGCCAGGGAATCTTGATACTGATTGCACTCTTTTCCTGGGTCCTGGGCCTGTCTTGTCTGGGAAACTTTGATTGGGGTTGATTCTGTCTGGGGACATCCTCCACAAAAAAAATTCTATATAGGCAGGGCAAGAATCAGATAAACAGGTGAAAAATTCTGATTAGTTAAACAGAAGTCATGCTAGGTGTCTAGATTGACACCTAGGAAATGAATGTCAAAGAACAGGTAGAAAAAAAAGCCAGCCAACAAGAAAATTCTAGGTAAAAGAATGAAAAAACACCCAGAATAAACAAATCAAGGAAATCAGGTGTCTAGACAACAGAAAAATTCACAAGTGATACCAGGAAGGACAAAGATATGGCTCAGTCAAAGGAGCAAACTAACACTCCAAATGAGAGACAGAGGTTGAAACAACACATTAAAGATGTTTAAACAAGTCCTCTAAATCAGATCATTGAGATGAAGGAAAATATAGCAAGCGGGAAGAAGGATATAAACAAGACACTGGGTGAACATACAGAAGAAATTGAAAGCTTGACAAAACAAATGGGAGAACTTGTGGTAATGAAAGGTAAAATGGAAGTGAAGAAAAACACAATGGAGACATGCAATAGCAGATTTGAAGAGGCAGAAGAAAGGGTTAGTGAACTAGAGGATAGGACATCTGAAATCCTATATACAAAAGAATAGAAAGGGAAAAGAATGGAAAACTGTGAATGGGGTCTCAAGGAATTGAATGACAGAAAGAAGCACACTGTTATACATGTTATGGGTGCCACAGAATGAGAAGATAAGGGAAAAGGGGCAGAAAGAATAATGGAGGAAATAATCTTGAAAATTTCTCAACTATTATGAAAGACATAAAATTACAGATCCAAGAAGTGCAGCATAACCCAAAAAGAATAAATCTGAATACACCTAATTGAAGACACTTACTTTTCAGTTTGTCAAATGTCAAAGACAAAGAGAATTCTGAAAGCAATGAGAGAAAAGTGATCTATCACATACAAGGGAAGATCAATAAGACTATCTGCAGATTTCTTGGCAGAGACCATTGAAGTGAGAAGGCAATTGGCATGACATATTTAAGATACCAAAAGAAAAAAACTGTCAGGTAAGAATTGTATATCCAGCAAAAACTGCCCTTCAGAAATGAGTGGGAGTTTAAAATATTTTCAGACAAATGGACACTGAGACACTTTGCGAACAAGAGACCTGTTCTACAGTATTCTAAAGTGCAATAGGCAGATAGGAAAAGACAGGAGAGGGGTTTGGAGAAGTGTGTAGAAATGAAGATTATCAGTAAGGATAAAAAGAGAGAAAAAAATAAGATATGACATATAAAATCCAAAAAAGATAAAATGGTAGAAGAAAGTACTGCTTTTACAGTAATGATATTAAATGTTGATGGATTTAACTACCCAATGAAAAGACATAGACTGGCAAAGTGTATTAAAAAACAGGACCCATCTAGATGTTGTCTTCAAGAGACACACTTTAGACCCAAGAACAAAAGTAAGTTGAAAGTGAAATGCTGGAAAAAGATACTTCACACAAACAACCAGAAAAGAGCAGAAGTAGCTATACTAATATCAGACAAATTGGACTTCAAATGTAACACAATTAAAAGGGACAGAAAATGGCAATATGTATTAATAAAACTGACAATTAATCAAGAAGACATAACAATCATAAATATTTATGCACGAAGCCATAGTGCCCCAAAACGCCAGAAGAAAACACTGAAAACTCTGAAAGGAGAAGTAGACACCTCTACAATAATAGTTGGAGACTTTGGTACACCACTTTCATCAAAAGATTGAACACTGACAAAGGAGCAATAAGAAAACAGAGATTTTGAATTGTATAATAAATGAACTAGACTTAACAGACACTTACAGAACATTGTACCCCCAACCATAAGTATACACATTTTTCTCAAGTGCTCATGGATCATTCTCAAGGATGGTCCAAATGTTGGGTCACAAAGCAAGTGTCAATAAATTTTAAAAGGTTGAAATAGACTAAAGACTTTCTTGAATCATAGTGGATTGAAGTTGGAAATCAGTACCAGGAAGAGGCCTGAAAATTCACAAATATATGGGGACTAAAAAACATACTCTTAAACAATCAGTGAGTAAAGGAAGAAATTACAAGAGAAATCAGTATTTATCTTGAGGCAAATGAAAATGAGAACACAAATATCAAAATTTATGGGATGCAGCAAAGGCAGTGCTGAGAGGGAAACTTATTGGCCTAAATTCCCATATTTAAAAAAGAAGAAAGAGCAAAAATTCAGGATTTAACTGCTCACCTGGAGGAACAAGAGAAAGAACAGCAAACTAATCCCAAAGCAAACAGAAGAAAAGAAATAACAAAGATTAGAGCAGAAATAAATGAAATTGAGAACATGAAAACAATAGAGAGAATCAACAAAAACAGAATTTGGTTCTTTGATAAAATCAATAAAATTGATTCACCCTTAGCTAGGGTGACAAAGAAAAAACAGAGAGTATGAAAATAAAATAAAATCAGAAATGGGAGGGGGCACAATTACTGACCCCAAAGTGATAAAGAAGTTAATGAGAGGATACTATGAGCAACTATATGCTAAGTCTAGACAACTTAGAAAAAATGGACTACTTCCTAGAAAAGCATGAACTACCAACATTTACTTGAGAATAAATATAAGACCTCAACTAACCAATCACAAGTAAAGATATTGAATCAGTTTCAAAAAAACTCCCAAAAAGAGAAGTCCAGGACCAGATGGCTTCACATATGAATTCTACCAAGCATTCAAGAAAGAATTAGTAACAATCCTGCTCAAACTCTTCAAAAAATTGAAGAGGAGGGAAAGGTACCTAACTCACTCTATGAAGCCAATATCACCCTAATATCAAAGTCAGACAAAGATACTCCAAGAAAAGAAAATTAGAGAACAATCTCTTTAGTGAATATAGATGCAAAAATCCTCAAGAAAATACTTGCAAATCAAATCCAGCAGAACATTAAATAATTATACATCATCACCAAGTGGGCATTATTCAAGGTATGCAAGGGTGGTTCAACAAAAGAAAATCAAGTAATGTAATAAACCACATCAATAAATCAAAGGGGAAAAAAAACCAGGATTTTGATTGATGTGGAAAAGTCATTTGGCAATCTTTCTTAATGAAAACATTTTGAAGGATAGAAATAGAAGGAAACTCCCTTAACATAATAATGGGAATATATGAAAATCCCACAGCTAGCATCATACTCAATGGAGAAATACTGAAAGCTTTTCCTCTAAGATCAGGAAGAAGACAAGGATTCCCACTGTTACCATTTGTATTCAATTTTATGCTTGAAGATATGGCTACAGCAAGTAGACAGCAAAAAGAAATAACAGGCGGGAGACCCAGAAGTTGGAGGCGTAGAGGAGTGGAAGTTAGTTAGTCCCCCTGGAACAACTAATAAACATCCAGAAACAACTTGTAAATAATCTGGAATAACTGTTGAGAGAAAACTGTGACTTTCCACACATTGTACACCAACATGGATTGGGAGGAATGCCTGAGATTGCAGCACAAAATCTGTAAGTAAAAACTATGGAATGGTGCTGGGAGCCCCCACCCCCCACAGCAGCCCAGACTGCAAAACTTCATTGTAGTAGAAAGCAGCACTCTCTGAATAAAAGTGAATATACCTCAGTCCAGCTCCAACTGGGATTTTAATTAACAAATGTGGACTGCTTAATTCAAGCTACAAATCCCCAAAATGCAGAGAGGCTTTTAGTGATGACTGACCTTAAAGAACCAGAAGACTTCTCTGTCCCAGGAGGAGGAGCCCAGAAGACCAGGTGCTATCTCTGGCTAATGGATGAAACTGCGGGGAGGGCATGGACTAGCCCTGAAAAGGGGCTTTCTGTCCCCTTTTCTCTCTCTCAACCTGAGCAGCTCAGTGGAGAAAGCCTCACCCATTTTCAGTTCACATTAACTTGACCCAGACAAGGGTGGAGATAGCAGAGTCAGAGAGACAAAGAGCCTATTTAAATATATATGATAATTCCCTAGGAGTGTATCTTCCCTAAGAGGAAGGAGGTGGTGCACAGCTCTACTACCTGCCTCCTATTTGGAACCAGAGCCCAGAGCCTGGGGGAAAACAGCCAAAAGAGAAACTAAGGGAACCACTGCTCCTCATACCAGTCAGGAGTGACAGGCTGATAGGTGCCACCTGCTGGGCAGATTATGGAAAATACAGTGGCTAGATGCCTCACAGGATGTGTCCTGATATTGAATATTGCCCCCTTCTGAGACCTGAGCCCACTCTGGTCTGGGAAGACCTGATTGGGGTAACAAAAGAAACCATGCCTAGACAACAGAAAACTACAACCTACACTAAGAAAAGTGAAGATATGGTCCAGTCAAAGGAAAAAACTTACACTCAGGAATTGAAACAACTAATGCTAAATCAATTTAAAAACTTTAGGGAAGATACAGCAAAAGAGTTGAAGGGTGTAATGAAAACACTGGGCAAACATAAGGTAGAAATTGAAAGTTTGAAACCAATTGGCAGAATCTGTGAAAATGGCACAACACAAGAGATGAAAGACAAAATGGAAACATGCAATAGCATATCTCAACAGGCAGAATAAAACACTCAGGAACTGGAGAACAAGATATCTGAATCCTACACACAAAAGAACAGATAGGGAAAAGAATGGAAAAATATGAGCAATGACTGAAGGAATTAAATGACAACATAAAGTGCATGAATATGCGTGTCATGGGTGTTCCAGAAGGAAAAAAGAAGAGAAAAGTGGCAGAAGCAATAATAGAGGAGATAATCAATCAAAATTTCCCATCTTTCATGAAAGACTTAAAATTACAGATCCAAGAAGTGCAGCATACCCCAAACAGAATAGATCTGAAGAGACCTATGTCAAGACACTTAATAATCAGATTATCAAACATCAAAAGCAAAGAGAGAATCCTAAAAGCAGCAAGAGAAAAGTGATTCATTACAAACAAAGGAAGATTGATAAGACCATGTGTGAATTTCTCAGCAGAAACCATGGAGGCAAGAAGGAAGTGGTGTGATATATTTAAGATACTGAAAGAGAAAAACTGCCAAGCAAGAATCCTGTATCTGGCAAAACTGTCCTTCAAATATGAGTGAGAGTTTAAAATATTCTCTGACAAACAATGAGAGAGTTTGTGAACAAGATATCTGTTCTACAGGAAACAGTAAAGGGAACCCTACAGACAGATGGCGAAAAAAAAGGAGTGAGACATTTGGAACACAATTTTTGGTGATAGTAGCACAAAATGTAAGTACACTGATCAAAGAAGACTGTGAGTATGGTTGAAAGAGGAAGGTTAGGAGCATCTGGGAAACCAGAAGGAAAGAGGAAAGGTAAAACTGGGACTGTATAACTCAGTGAAACCTGGAGTGCTCAACAATTGGGATAAAATGTACGAATATGTTTTTACATGAGGGAGAACAAATGAATTTCAATCTTGCAAGGTGTTAAAAATAGGATGGTATTGGGGGGAAATACAATCAATGCAAACTAGAGACTAGAGTTAACAGAAACTTTGCATTAAACTTCCTTTACTGTAACAAAAGGCAATATACCAAAGAAAAATGCATATAAGGGGACATAAGGGATTCTTGGCATTGGTGATGTTGTCTGACTCATTATTCTACTTTAGTTTAACTCTATCTTTCCTTTTGTTGCTTCCTAGCTTTCACTTTTTTTCTCATTCTTTTTTCTTTTTCTTTTGTCTCTCTACCTTCTTTGACTCTTCCTCTTTCTTTGTGCAAGAAATGGAGATGTTCTTATATAGATAGTGGTGATGGTGGTGAATACATAAATACATGACTATAAGGGAACCATTGATTGTTTACGTAGGACAGAATGTATGGTGTGTGAACAAAACCATCTTTTAAAAAAATGGGTTGATGAAGACACCTTGAGGACACTATATTGAGTGAAATAAGTCAGACACATAAGGACAAATATTGCAGGGTCTCACTGCTATGAACTAATTATAATATGTAAACTCATAGACATGAAATATAAGTTACCAGGATATAGAACGAGGCTAAAGAGTGGGGAGTGGTTGCTTTTTATGAGCAGAATGTTCAACTAAGTTGAACTTAAGTGTTTGGAAATGGACAGAGGTGATGGTAGCATATTATTGTGAGAATAATTAACAGTGCTGAATGGTGAGTGAATGTGGTGGAAAGGGGAAGCTCAGAGTCACATATGTCACCAGAAGGAAAGCTGGAGGTTAAAAGATGGAAATGTATAGAACAGTGAATCTTGTGGTGGACAATGTCTGTGATAAACTGTACAAGTATTAGAAATCTCACTCATGAACTAGAACAAATGTATGACACTATAACTGGAAGTTAATAGTAGAGGGGCATATAGGGACATACATACCTATTGCAAGCTATATACTACAGTTAGTAGTATTTTAACATTCTTTCATCAACAGTAACAAATGTACTGTACCAATAGTATGAGTTAATAATGGAAGTGGAGTGGTTAGGGGTATGGGAAGATTTGAGTTTCCTTTTTTCATCTTCATTTCTTTTCTGGAGTAATGAAAATATTCTTAAAATTGAAAAAAAATTAATTGTTGTGATGGATGCACAACTGTCTGATGGTACCACGGGCAATTGATTGTATACTTTGGATCTTTGGATAATTTTATGGTATGTGAACAATCTCAATAAAAAAAAATAGAAAAGAAATAAAAGGCATCCAAATTGGAAAGGAAGAAGTAAAACTTTCACTGTTTACAGATGACATGATCCTTTATGTAGAAAATCCTGAAAAATCTATAGCAAAGCTATCCCACCTGGTAAAATTATACAGTAAATTGGCAGGATATAAGATCAACACATAAAAATCAGTAGTGTATCTACACACTAGTAAGGAGCAATCTGAGGATGAAATCAAGAAAAAAGTTCCATTTACAATAGCAACCAAATGATTCAAATATTTAAGAATAAATTTAACCAAGGACATAAAACACCTATAACAGAAAATTAAAAAAAAAAAAAATGCTTTAAAAAATCAAGGAAGACCCAAATAAATGGAAGGATGTGTTCATGGATTGGAAGAATAAATATAATTAAGATGCCAATACTACCCAAATTGATTTATAGATTCAATGCAATACCAACTAAAATTTCAACAACTTACTTTGCAGAAATAGGAAAACCAATAATCAAATTTATAACAACAGTGTGACAGTTTGTATATATTACGTCCCTCAGAAAAATTCATATTCTTTAATGCAATCTTGTGGGGGCAGATTTATTAATCTTTCTGATTAGGGTGTGACCTTTTGATTGAGTGTTTCCATGGAGATGTGACTCAATCAACTATGGGCTAGACCTTTGATTAAATTATCTCCATGGAGATATGGGCCCCACTAATTCAGGGTGGGTCTTAATTAGATCATTGGAGTACTATAAGAGAGGAATATTTTGGAGAGAAGCTGAGCAGGACATTTTGAAGAGAAGCTAAGCGCTGACACTTGGAGATGCTTGAAGATGTTTGGATATGCTAGCCTAGAATTTTCTCTGGAGAACTAAGAGAGGACCCCTGATGCTTTGATGCATAGGAGATGAAGAAGCTAAGAGAGACAAGCCCAGAGATATTTTGTAAAAAGCGATCTTGGAAACGAAAACCCCAGAGCAAAGAATCAGCAGACACCAGCCATATGCCTTCACAGCTAACAGAGGTTTTTGGGACACCATTGGCCATTCTTCAGTAAAGGTATCCTATTGTTGATATCTTAGTTTGGGCACTTTTATGGCCTTAGGACTGTAACTTTGTAACCAAACAAACATCCCTTATAAAAGCCAATCCATTTCTGGTATTTTGAATAACAGCAGCATTAGCAAACCAGAATAAGCACAGAGCCTGGAATAGCCAAAAATATCTTGAGAAAGAAAAATGAAGTGGGAGGTCTCACACTACTGGACTTTAAAGCATATTACAAAGCTACAGTGATGAAAACAGCATGGTACTGGAATAAAGCTAAGTATACCGACCAATGGTATTGAATTGAGTGTTCAGAAATAGACCTTCTTATCTATGGACAATTGATCTTTGATAATGTGGTCAGGTTGACTCAACTGGGACAAAGCAGCGACTTCATGAAATGGTACTTGGAGAACTGGATATCCATATCCAAAAGAATGAAAATGGACCCTTACCACACACCTTCTACAAAAATTAACTCAAAATGGATCAAAGATCTAAACATTAGATCTAATACCATAAAAGTATTAGAAGAAAATATGAGAAATATTTTAAAGATCTGGTGATAGGAGGTAGTTTCCTAGACCTTACACCCAAAGTGCAAGCAATGAAAGAAGAAACACATAAATGGGATCTCCTCAAAACTGAATACTTGTTTTCACCAAAGGACTTTGTCAGAAAAGTAAAAGGGCAATCTACACAATGGGAGATAATATTTGGAAACCACGCATCAGACAGGGATTTAATATCCAGAATATACAAAGAGATCCTACAACTAAACATCCAAAAGACAAAAAAACCCAATTTAAAAGAATATCTCAAAAACATATGAAAAGCAGCCTAACTTCACTAGCTGCTAGGGAAATGCAAATCAAAACCGTAATGAGATATCATCTCACATATAATAGAATGGCCATAATCAAAGAAACAGAAAACTGCAAGTGTTGGAGAGGAGGTGGAGAAAGAGGTAAACTTATTCAGTGTTGGTGGGAATGTAGAATAGTGCAACTGCTCTGGAAGGCAATTTGGTGGTTCCTCAGGAAGCTAAGTATAAAAGTGCCTTATGATCCAGCAATCCCTTTAGTAGGCATGTACTCAGAGAAACTGAAGGCAGGGACATGAATGGGTGTTTGCACACCAATGTTTATAGCAGCAGTATTCACAATTGCCAAAAGATAGAAACAGCCCAAATGTCCATCAATGGTGAAGTGAATAAACTGTCGTATATACATATGATGGAATATTATGCAGCTCTAAGGCAAAATAAAGTCAGGCACATGCAACAATGTGGATGAACCTTGAAGATATTGAGCAAAATTAGCCAGAAACAAAAGGACAAATACTGTATCATCTCACTGATATGAACTAACTACAATGAGCAAACTCTGAGAGTTAAAGTTAAGAACACAGGTTATCAGGAAGTAGAAAGGGGTAGTTATTGGCCTTTGATGCTGAAGGAATACAGAATGTTCAACAGGATTGAATGTAAAGATGCAGAAATGGATAGCACAATACTTCCTGGTGGTAGTACAATATTTTAAGTATAATGAACAAAGCTGAGTATAAGTATGGTTGAAAGAGGAAGGGTAGTAACATGTATGACACCAGAGGTAAAGGCTGAGAATAAAAACTGGGACCATGTAACTTAGGAAACCAAGAGTAGACAATGATGGTGATTAAATATAGAAATGTAAGAAAGTTTTTACATGAGAGAGAACGAGTGAATGCCAGCATTACAAAGTGTTGAAATGGAATGGTATATGGGAAAAAGATACAATCAATGAAAACTAGGGTCTATAGGTAACAATAACATTGCAATTTTCTTCCCTTAATTGTGACAGAGATAATATACCAAAGCTAAAGCTAAATGTCAATAGAGGGGTACATAAAGGAGGGTTAAGGGATTCTTGTTGTTGTTATTGTCTCTCCTTTTTATTTTTCTTTATTCTTTATTTTTTTTCCTCTTCTTTCTTTGTGGCACAAGTAGAAATGTTCTCATATATTTTGTGGTGGTGAATGCATAAGTATGTGATTATACCCGGAGTTAAAGATTGATCACTTAGGATGGATTGTCAGTGTGTTAATAAAATTGTTTAAAAAATAAACAGAAAGATATAAGTGCTGGAGATGAGGAGAGAGAGAATACCTATTCACTGTTGGTAGGGAAGAAGGACCTACAGACCCTAGAGAGAGCACTGTGGTGGGCTCCACAGGAGGCTAAGTGTAGTTGCCATCTGTTCCTGCAGCCCCATTATTTGGTATATACTTGGAAGAACTGAAAGCAGGGAAAGGAATGGGCATTTGTATACAGGTGTTTATGGCAGCAGTATTCACAATTTGCGATGGACGGTGGTGGCCTAAGGGTAAATCTATGGGTGAATGGAAGGGCAAACTGTAGTGTATTTATACAATGAAATATTGAGTGGCTGCAAGAAGGAATGAAGTTGTGAGGCATGCAACTACGTGAATGAACCTTGAGGACATTATGTTGAATTGAAAGAAAACAGAAACAAAAGGACAAATATTATAGTGCCTCACTAATATAAACCAACTGTAATGAGCCAATGCTGAGAACTGAATTTGAGAGCACAGGTTATCAGGAGATAGGATGTGGGCAGAGATTGGGCAATCAAAGATGAAGAAGTATGGAGTGTTCAATAAGGCTTATTGTAAAGGTTTCACATCTATTCCTGAGTTTTAACTGTTATTTAAGAGATGTGTATTTGGTACAAAATTTATATTTTCTGTAGCCCACTATCTAATTTAACATGTATGGTCAGTTTATTTAAACAACATAATTACATGGATCCTAGAATAGGGATTAAGATCTTGTTATTCTGTACGGATTGATGTAATACCCCCAATAACACCACAGAGCATTTTGGGCAGAAAATAAAAAAGTATTTTCCAAGTCCCCAGAGGGACTGAGGAAAAATGTGGAAATATTAAAGTTCCCCACCTGGAGAATTCCTGATATTCTCAGAAGTATTATGGATTCCTAATTTAATAAGTTAAGCCCACTATCTTGGGGCTTGCTCTTATAAAACTCATTCCTGCCAAGGAGAAGCTAAGCCTACTTATAATTATGCCTAAGCGTCACCCCTAGAGAAGAACCTTTTTTGTTGCTCAGATGTGGCCTCTTTCTCAGCCAACTCTGTAAACAAACTCACCACCCTCTCCCCTATGTGGGACATGACTCCCAGGGGTGTAAGCCTCCCTGGCAACATGGGACATGACTCCCAGGGATGAGCCTGACCCTGGCCTAATGGAATTGAGAATGCCTTCTTGACCAAAAGGGGGAAAAGAAATGGAACAAAATAAAGTTACAATGGCTAAGAGAGTTCAGATATAATCAAGAGGTCATTCTGGAGGTTACTCATGCATTATATAGATATTCCTTTATGGTTTCTAGTGTATTAGAATAGTTAGAAGGAAATATCTGAATCTGTTGAACCGTTCCAGTAGACCTGATTCTTGATGTTGATTGTATAACTATATAGCTTTTATCATGTGGCCATGCGATTGTGAAAACCTTGTGACTGACCCTCCCTTTACCCAGTGTATGGGTAGATGAGTAATAAAATAAAGACAAAAAAATTATGTATATATAACAATATATATTTATATATATAGAGAGAGAGAGAGGCTAATGGGTATGGGAAGTTTTAAGTGTTCTTTTTTAGTTTTATATTTATTTTTTTCTTTATTTTGGAGTAAGGAAAATGTTCTGAAATTGATTGTAGCAATGAATGCACAACTGTATGATGATACTGTGAGCTACTGACTGTATACTTTGGGTGGATTATATGGTGTGTAAATATATCTCAGTAGAGTTGCATTAAAAAATCCATCCAGTTGTAAATTTAAATGCATCCATATAAATTACTACTTTTATAAAAGAGGAAAGCAAAATTGCAACTCAAAACTATTTAGAGATAAATTAAAATGAGAACCCTGCATATAAACACTTGTGGGAGTGTCTAAAATAGCACAGTGAGAGAAATTATATGTCTTCGATGTACTCATTAGGATGAAGACTTAAACTAGACAGTGAAAATAATCAAGAGCCTAGAATAAGAGTTACAAGATGTAAAGGTTGATATTAATAGGGATATTCATTCATTCACTTATTCATTAATTCATTGAGCATAGAATACATGCCAGGCAGTAAAAGACACTGGCTAAAAAATGCAATAGCTACCAAAAACAGATACTATTTCTGACATTAGTCAGCTTATTGTCTAGTAAAAAAGCAGAGTAAATATGTGTAAAGCCAAAGCTCAAAGAAGAACATTTAATGAAGTGTTTCACCTAGCTGGGTCCCTCTAACTACTTATTGCAAATTGATCAAAGGGTGGAGCTGGGCAGAGTAAACATGGGGACACCATTTAAGAAGCTACAGCAGTCCAGGTGAGAAAACAAAAGTGCTTGGTGTAGGATAATAATGGGGGAGGAAAGATGAAGTAGCCAAAATTGAGGGATGTTTAGAAGTTAAGATCAGTACATCACGAATAAATAAAATAAAATCAACAAAACCATTAGATTTGATCAAAAAGCTCAAAGTCATTAGAAATCAGAGATATGCATATTAAAATAATGTGAAAATTTTCCACGTATAAATTTAGCAAAATTAAATACAAAACAATACCAGGTACTAGCAAGTGTATGATCCTGTGAACTTATATATAAATTGGTACAGCTACGTTCGAGGATGACTTGGTGGTATAAGTTAAAATTTTAAATGTGCATATTCTTATATACCAAGCAATTCTACATCCTGGTCTACCCAAAGGATACATTCATGCAAATAGCAAGGAGTCACGAACAAGGATGTTCACTGAAGTAGTATTTGATAATAAGAAAAAAATTGAAAACATCTCAAAAATCCATAAAATGGGGATTGCCTGAATAAGAGGTGATAAACACACATAAATACAGTTAGGACCAGGGAATATTTTTACAAGATAAAGTCTAAGTTGGGAGTTAGAAAAAAGTAAGTTACAAAAAACCCTGTGGTTGTGGAATAAGCACTGGACTGAGAGTAATCATCAGTGGGTAGTAATCAGTTTTCTTTATTTTTTCCATAATAGTCCTTACTTCTGCTTTGCCCCATTTATCGATTTCTAAGTAATAGTCAACATTTGTTTTCATGATTAGATTGTAAAATTTTTGAAATATCAGAGATCATGTGTCTTTTTCACTGTTGCATCTGCAGCACATAGTACTGTAACAGGCATAAAATGCATAGACAATATACGTTTATTATTACGTATATGCATGTTTGCATGAATGAATGAACAAATTGATAAATGAATGGATTTTTTTGCTATTGCATCTAATGTTGTTTAACTCAGATATACAAATCACCTCATTTCTCTTAAGATCTCATCTGTAAAATAAGGCATTCGTCTTAAATTTCTCAGTACCTTTCCTACTTTAAAATTGTGTCATACCTTGGAGAAGATGTGGGGAAATAGAAACACTCATTTATTGTTGATGGTATTGTAAGACAGTACACCCACTGTAGAAAAGAGTTTGGCAGTTCCTCAGAATGTTAAGAATGCCTCAGCAATTCTATTTCTAGGTGTCTAGCAAAAAATTTGAAAGCAAGGACTCCAAAAGATATTTGCACACCATTGCTCATACTGGCATTATTCACAATTGCCAAAAGATGGAAACAGCCCAATGTCCATCAACTGATGAATGGATAAACAAAATGTTGTTTATACTTACAATGGAATATTATTCAGTCATCAAAAGGAATGAAATTCTGATACAAGTGACAACATGGTTGAAGCTTGAAGACACCATGCTGAGTGAAATAAGCCAAACACAAAAGGTCAAATACGGCATGATCTCACTGATATAAATAATTAGAATAAGCAAATTCAGAGTCATAAACTAGAATACAGGTTACTAGGGGCTGTGGCAGGGTTAGGTAATGAGGGGTTACTGCTTGGTTGGCAGAGTTTCTGTTTGGGTTGATGGAAAATTCTTGGTAATGGATGGGTGGTAGCACAACATTGTGAGTGTAATTACCATCACTGAATTGTATATTTGAACATGGCTACATTGGTAAATTTGGGGTTATATATGCATTATCAGAAGGAAAAAAAAATTTTAAGTACAAACCTGTACAACACAGTGAATCCTAATATAAACTATGGGTAATAGTTAACAGTATAATTATAATAATATTTTTTCATCAATTGTAACAAAAGTACTAATGCACTAATTAATAACAGAGTAAGCTTTGTGTGTGAGGAAGGTATATGAGAACTGTATACTTTCTGTATGATTTTTCTGTAAACCTCCAACTCCTCTAATAAAAAATAATTTAAAAAATTGTATGATACCAAGTTTTTACTTGGGTTGTCTCAAAACTTTTCTGCAGTTCTTTATATCATAATATGATTTTAACCCTTACATTTCTACAGGCCACATAAAACCTATACTGAAGGTATTATGCTCCTATGGGTACCATAATAAATTACCACAAACTGGGTGGCTTCCAACAATGGGAAATTATTCTCATACTTTTGGTGCCTAGGAGTCTAAAAACAAAGTGTTGGCAGTGCCATGTTCCTTCTGAAGGCTCTAAGAAGTAATACTTCTTTGTCTCTTCCTAGCTTCTTGAGGCTTCTGGCAATTCTTGGCATTCCCTCACTTGTAGGTACTCCACTCCATCCTCACTCCAATCTCTGTCTCCATCTTCACATATTTTCTTCCTGGTGTGTCCCTGTGTCTCTATATGTCCTTCCTTTTCTTATAACGACACCTCTCATTGGACTTATAGCCCAACCTAATTCAGTGTGACTTCATCTTATCTAATTACATCTGCAAAAAAAGATACATCCATTTAAGGTCACATTCTGAGGTTCTAGTTGAACATGTATTTTGAGAGGACATTATTCAACCCACTTCACTGAGTTTTCTATGTTTAAACTGAGGTGTATTAATCTCATATGAATTTAAACATAAAAAGCTCTAATGTTGCTATGTCTTCTGCTTTGGAAAATATTTTAAATTTTTCAATGAATCCACAGTCAAACAAAATCTCCCAAAATTTTCAACATATAAGGACAATGGAATATATGGTAGAGAATCTTAGAAAGATCAAAGATAATTATAAAATTGACAACTGCACTGAACATGAACTGAGTAAATGTTTATTTAGGCTACTTTAGTTTCTCAGTTATTTGGGGCTAGGAGGATCCTAAAATAAAATTGGAGAGATTCTCCCAAATACCTGTTTTCATATCACAGGACTGCTAAAGCTCATGCTTCCTTATCTGTATTACAATCTTATAAACTTATAATTCTATAACATCACCCCACTCCTTCATACATGATATAAGTGAGTAGAAGAATGTCAAACCAATTATGTAGTATCTTTCAGCTAAATGGCTTATTGGCACAAGTGTCTCATTTTGCACTTCATTACAAAGAGGCACACTGCAGCCTGAGGGGAACATTAATTGATGCAAACTTCTCTGAGTCACAAGACTCTGACAGCCTATTGGCTTATTTCTCTCTAAATACAAGCAGAAAATAAAGCAGTCATTCTGTCAGAATAGTTTTGAGATCGCTTTACAAGACAGTGACGTGCCAAATCTCTCTAATCTCTTTATTGAAGCAACTAAATGTTAATCCCCCTCCTGTTACCCTTTCCCACCATATATGAATACACTCAAATAATGACAGGAAACATATAATAAAAATGTACAATCACTGGAAAGAGAAACAATGTAGATGAAAATGTTTAGCCCAAATGCTTGTGATACGTTGTATTCTTGATGACTGTCTGCCACTCTCTCTGGTGCGTCCCCCCTGCTTTGGAAGGTTTTTACAACCTTACCTCCATTTACTTCCAAGTCAGCCATGTCACTTGCTTTGGCTAATGTAATATAAACGGATATGGTGTGTGCCATATCTGAGCACAGTCTTTAGTAGCCAGAGTCGTCAGCCGCATTCTATTATCCCTCTGCTGTTTCTCCAGCCTTGAATCTAGGGTGAACAACAAATCAAGCAGGGCCTTCAATTAAAATGTAAGATGAGCAAAGGGGAATAAAAAAAAGCAAAGGAAAAATATCTGTTTTAAGACACTGAGATTTTGAAGTTGTTTGTCATGCAGTTTTATCTCACAGAAACTAATACAATGCTTAAATTTGATATATTAGGATTCTCATCAGGAAATTAGTGAATATTTTTAGGAAACTACAACATGAAATTGAAGTTTAATGTCTTTAAACCAGCATTAATTTCTAATAGAACTATTAGAACTAATAGAATTGTTAAAAGAACAAACATTGATTTGAGAATTGTTTCTCCTTTATTGTTGAAGAAGGTTAGTATTAGGTCTTCAACCAAAATTCTATTTTTAAGTATAATTATGTTTCTTTTCTTTTTTTATCAACAAATGAGCTCTTCCTTTGGGAAGATTTTCTTTCCATAGATAGGTCACAGAGACTGTCCATTTATTTTTCAGTAAATAAATAATTCTTCCTCTGAAAGGGATTTTCCAGGAGTTAATATTTGGTAACCCAGAAGTCTCATGTAAGTTAAAAATATAAAGTTTGATTTTTGAACTGTGCTATTTAGAAAGATTTAAATACAATTTAGCATAAATGAAACAGATTTTTTAACACCAGTTAATGCTAGAATAGGAATAATGACATATATTGTGATTTCACTAGACATAAGGTCCAAGAGGCAGGATATTCTTTTCCAAATTCCATCTCAGTTTGACCTCATATTTGCTAGCTATTTGATAATATCATCAATTTGATAAGGTATTTTAGGTGAATTTAAGAATGAAATAAACTTTATAGCTTTCCAATGAAACACCAGGTCTTTCTGCAGAACCTACACTTATATGAAATAAATTTCCCCTAAGTTACTTCCTCAATCACAAATTGCAGTCAGAAATAAAAGCATCGGGTATCTTAGCTGAGACTTGCTTTTCAAAAACTCCAAATTCTGTTTACAACAAGTTGTTTTGCCTCCATAAAAACTAATTTTTTGGTAAATTATTAAAAATCTGTCCTTACTGACAAATTAGTATTAATAGGTAGAATAAACCTGTTGTTAATCAAAGTTTCTAGTCTTATGAATGAATAAATAAATAAACAGTATGTAACATTTATGGAACATCCAATCTGTGTAAAACATTATGCTCTGGATTTTATTTTCTATATGTATTTTTTTAACTCACCCAAAATCCAAAACAACAGAAATAATTTTCCCATCATTCAGATAAGGAATATGATTTAGAGATGTTACACCAATTTCCCAAGATCTCAAACCTGGTATGGAATGGAAGCAACATGTAAAACTAAGTTTCTTTGACTTCAAATAACTTGTTCTTTTGTTGTTGTTGTTGTTGCTGTTGTTGTTTGGTGGGGGCTGTAGATTATATTATTTTTTAATAAGTAATTCTTCTCTCCATACTGTTTGGGCTTGCCCATGTGACATGCTGTAGTAGATTGAATTATATACCCTAATTTAGACAATTTCTTGGTCTTGATCTGCATTCCTGTGGGCATAAACCCATTGTAAATAGTATCTCTTGACGTTATTTAAGTAAGGGGGTGGTCCATTGAATGAAATTGGGCCTTAACCCAGATTATTGGAGTCCTTTATAAGCAGAAGAAATTCAGACACAGAGAGAAAGCCACAAGGAGGAGCCCAAAGCTAGAAGTCAGTGGGAGCCAGAAGAGAGAGGAGAGGACATCACCATGTGACAGAAAAAAACAAAAAAAAACAAGTATTACTGGCAGACAGCCACAATGCAACTGACCAGGGAGGAAGCAAACTTCCTAGCCTCTGAAACCACAAACCAATAAATTTCTATCATTTAAACCAAAACCAGTTTGTGGTATTTATGATCACAGCCTAGCAAAACTATGATACATGCTTTAGCCATTTTGAAACCAGAACTCTGGAGCGGACACCAGCCACATGCCTTCCCAACTAACAGAGGTTTTCTGGACACCATTGGCTATCCTCCGGTGAATGCACCTGATCATTGACACCTTATCTTGGGCACTTTATGGCCTTAAGACTGTACCTTTGTAACCAAATAAACCCCCCTTATAAAAGCTGATCTATTTCTGGTGTGTTGTGAAAAGGCAGCATTGGCAAACTGGAACAATTTCATTCAGTCAGTTTCTCCTAGGGAATTCATTGAGTTTCCAACTTGCTGCCTGTGCTACAGAGTTTGGAGTTGCCAATCCCCACAGTTACATGAACCAATTCCTGTAATATGTACATCTTATTGGTTCTGTTTATCTTGGGAACCCTGACTAATACACCTCTGTTCTGGAATAAAAAGACATGTGGAACCAAAATAATCCCAGCTGAGCCCAGCTGAGCTCAGCAGAGCTTTTCAGAGCCTATTTGAGTCCAGGAAAATGATTGCTGACTCACTATTCCCATGTAACGTGAGCTAGAAATGAATGTGATTTTGTAGGCACCTGAAATTTTGAGGCTAGTTATTACACAACATAACCTATTGTATTTAACCATTACAGAAATTGGTATCTGGAATTAGGGGCCATCATAAAGTAAAAACTAAAATATATGGCAGTGACTTTAAGGCTGGGTGGCAGTTGATAAGGAAATTCTCAAAGGAGGTTGAAAAATGCTACTCATTTATGCAGTGGTCACAGTTGAAAAACTAGAAAGCAAAAAATATAATGTACCCGATGAATCTGTGGCTTTGGGTGATAGGGTTTCAATGGATAATTTAGGTGGGTTGAATTGTGTGGTTTGAGGTGCACTCAATATAGTGAAGTAAGTTTAGAAAATAATTTGTATTTTTGTAACTACAGATGAAAGAGAAAGGGAAGAAGTAGGAATTCTATGAGTTTCAGGGTTGAAAGAAGCAACTTTTCTCTTCTCTGGTAAAATTTCTCAATTTAAGATTCAGTCACTAGACAAAGACCAAAGTGTGATTACATTAAGTTGGCCCACCAATAAATCCTATCTTTTAGACTGAATGGCCCAGAAAAAGAGACCAAACGTATGGTTGTATGGAAGCCTGCTAAGTTAAAAATACCTTTAATTAAATCTAGATAGAAGAATGTAGCTAAAAAGAATTGTTGGTGTTACTATTAGCATACGTAACTGATTGGAATCAAGTAGTACAAAGATTTTGAAGGAGCAATATATACAAAACTATTGGCAGCCTAGATTAAAAGAGGCTGTGATTGTTCACGAGCTGGAAAATGATACTTGAGCCCCCAACATTTGATGTCACAGAAGGAGGCTAAGAAAACTGCTTAGCTTCCAGTGGAATCACATTCTTCAACGCCCTTTTCAGTTGTGGCCCTAAAGGATAACGGGAAAAGGAGGACCTCCCAGAGGAAAAAGCAAAGGGTGTGAAAGAACAATGGTATGGGGGGGGGGCTCCTAATCCAGGAATGGTCCCTGTTATGAGGATAGATGGACCTTATAGCATTTGCCTGGGGGATTTCAGAAATGCTTAGGACCAGAAACTGTTCTCCTCCCCCTTTCCTTTTCTGAATGGAAGTATTTAACAGGGAGTGTTGCCCCTATGTCACCAGAGTATAACTATGTTTCAGCTCTGTTTAGCTCATTTGTTTCTGGATAGCTTGTAATTTTGGTACAAAGATATCCTGGTCAAGAGGAACTGAGTACCTAGATCATGAGATCCTGGATTGTGAGCCTGTTATGTAGTGGAATTTTTTGGACATATTGGAGAACAGTTGAGTGGCTTTTGCTCACAGGAGGGAAGCAAATGTTTGCAACCAAAAGAAGACCAGTGATAAGATTATTTTCTTTATTCACAATTGCCATGTTTTCCTGTAGGCAGAGTATATTTCCTCACCCCAAGATTGGACTTGGCCATGTGATTCATTTTGGCCAAGAAAGAGAATGTGAGCAGTCATGACACGTACCTCCTCAAAGTAGAAGTTAAAGGTTCCTGCATGATTTGTCTCTGCCTGCCCCACCCCCCACGCCTTTGAACTTTTGCTCTGCACCATGAGGAAAGTCAAAGTGGCTGTGTCCCAAAATGGGAAGCAATGTAGAGCCAAGCCAAGCCAAGCCTGAGCCCAGAAGAACCCATGAGAAGCAAGCAGAACCAGAGCCACAGCCAAATTGCGGCACTTATGTTACATAAGTATATATGTATATGTATATATATATATATATATATATATTTGCAATCCACTGAGATTTAGGGAGTGCTTCTGGCCACAAGGCAAGTGCTATTTACTGCTTTTGTCTTCAGACCTTACTCTTTGTCCTCAGGCTCTGACATTTCTAAAATTTTCTTTTCAGTCCCTGAGAGAACTCGTTTTCTCTTTGCCTTGATCACATTGCCCAGATCCTTTCCCAACACCCACTTTCCATAAAGAGTCTTCACATTTCATCTAAAATCACACTTGATCAGGAAAACTATACCAATTCTCCAAATTAGGGTTGCCCCTATTACATGCACCTTATAATTTTCTTAAAATGTATCACAGCTTATAATTATAAATTTTAATTTTGTGATTATTTGAAAAATATTTGTCTCTCCAATTAGACTGAAAACTCCATGAAGACAGAAACTATGTCAATTCTTTGTTCTGCTCTAAACCCAGCAACTGAAACAGTGCTTGGCACACAATACATATTTTTCATCTGAATAAACAGACCTCAAATTAGCTATAAAATGAAGCTAAGCCACAGATTCTCTATAGCTACATATGCCTGTATATTTTGCTTGAGGACATTACTGATTTCTATCTACTCATTGTATAAGCTTGAAATTAGAAAGGTAGTTTATTAGTACTTCCTTTCAATTGCCTCTTCTATTCAGTGCTGTGTGTCTTTTTGCTATCCAATGTGCTTTTTTCTCTGTATAATACAGTCTCTTGTTTCCTAAAGCTTTGAACACTTTGAACAAAGCTTTCAGGGCACTAGAATGAACATTGTGATGTTGTACAAATGAATTTCTTGTGGAATCTGCTGTAAAGCAAATAATATTTTAATGTTTGCAGTATAATAATTAAATTAATGAGTAGTCACTCCCCCTTTTAATAGTCTTTTCTATTATAAGCACACTTGAAATGTTTAAATTAAATCCTTTTGTGGTAAAGCAATGGCCCAGGGCAGGTTATAGATAGAAGATAAGGAAAGCACATTCTAACAGGTATTTTTCACTGAAGACCATATCCGAGAGATTTGCAGATTTTTTTCCCCTTCTCTTTCATTGGGGAACTCGGCTACTGAATTTTTCATCTATTATGTACTTTAATTTTCTATTTGGCAAAATGGTGTTGGGAGACTTAAATGTAAGCTTAGTTATCATAAAGCTATGAGTTTATTTTCTGGTTTTATGCAAGTTGTATCTCCTTAGTTGTTTTTTGTTATTTGTTTATCTTTTAAGAAATATAGGAAAAACTATGTCATGCATTGTCTTGAAAATTAAATTATGTGCCAATATACAGAACCATGTAATATGTGCTAATACAAGGTTTGCTCTCAATATTTTCCCCTAATATTTTCCTGGAGTCAGTAAGATAATTAGGTAAGATCACTTAACCTGTGCACAGTACAGGATTAGTACTCAGTAAACATTTGTCTTTCTTCTTTTTCCCATCAATCCAGCATTATTCTGCACAGGGGAAATTTACAACAAAATACATTTATCTTTCCATTCATTTATGCTTTAATAACTCTTGCCATTACTTATTGTTGAAAGTCTCAAAGAAAGTGATTAAGATCACTCTATTTGCCACACAAGTTCAATTTAGTTATCTGATATGTAGCTTTTCTGGAAGCACCAAGATCAATCCCATACATTAGTCCTCCCCTGTTTCCACACTAAAACATAAATCCTGTGGAGGATCAAAATATCATATGTTTATGTTTACAGATAATCAACATATCAATATGCCTAGAAGCAAAAGATTAATTTCTCCTTTGTTTGATCAATAGATAATAACTACAAGTGGAATGAATGAAGACAAAGCTATCTCTTCTATTTTCATAGCCAACCATATTATTTGTCTTGACCTCATCTGAGTCAGAGAATTCTATCACTTGACTACACTCAATGAAAAGGATGTATTCCTTTTATTGATTTTCAATTCTCCCATAATTAATTTAATTGACTGAGTAGCAGGCTTTCAAATTAGAGAAAAACAAAGCTCAAACAATGCAGTTCCATCAGTTTGCTGATCTTTCTTTCTTTCTTTCTTTCTTTCTTTCTTTCTTTTCTTTCTTGGGAGATCTTATTGTTGTAGCATTTTCTCAAGTTACCCCAGAAAGAACACAAAGGCAAAGCATACAAAATACTGAAATATTGGTACCTGGAATAGTGTTTGATGAGTACAAAATAAATAGTAAAATAGATTGAATCAATACACAAATACTATGCATTCACCAAATAGTCACTATAATATTTATTGTACAAAGGCGGTGAAGAATGCTGGAGATAACTGGTTGAAAGTCATGGTTCTGCTCTCACGGAGCTTATAACCAAGTAGAGGTAAAATGTTTATTTCAGTTGCGATACATACTTGGTGCAATGGGAAGAGAAAGGATGGAGCAGCTATTACTCCTTGGAGAAAGTAGAGAGTTCTCATTCATTCATTCTCATACGGTTCTTTCTCTTTCCTTGCCACATGATACAAATGGCTAATATTTAAATTGATTACCTTATTGGAGATGAGAATTAAATATTTTAAATGACTCACTTTTGATACAGGTTTATCGAACTTGGTCCCACCTCTTACTTTTGTCCTAATCTAGTCCAGTCCTCTTCTTAATAAACTCAATTTTATTTTATAGCTTAGGTGTTTATTAAGACCTATGTGTCAGGCATGTTAATGCTATATTCCTTATGCTTAGAATCATGACAGGTTTAATAAATATATGCTGAAAAAAATCAAAGTACCTGTTCTAACGTAGCTTACATTCTAGTGGGAAAGAATTTAAAAAACACATGAATTACAAAGTACAGGATAACTTCCATGAAGGATATAAGTAGGTGATGAAATAGAAAATAGCTAGGTGGCTATTTTAGACAAGGTGAGCAAGAAAGATCCTGGGGAGGTGACATTTGATCTGACACATGAAGGAATCAGTTAGATGACTATCTGGAAAAACAACAGTCTACGTTGAGAGAACAGCATATTTAAAGGCTCTTAAATTGGGGATGAAATTGCCAATTTGGAGGAAGAGAAAGAAGGCCAGTATGTCTACAGTACAGTGAGCATGGAAGAGGATTGTTTTGAGATATATGAAAGGCCAAATATGGACAGGTCATTTGGGTTTTTTGATGCCAGGATAGGATTGTGAAATTTATTCTATATTCAATAAAAGTCTTTGAGTGATTCTCAACTGGGGGCAATTTTGCCCCCTCCAGGGGACCTTTAGCAATGTAGACACATTTTTTGATAGTTAAAACTTGGGGAAGCATACTACTGGCATCTAGAGAGTGGAAGACAGGGATGATGTTAAACATTCTGTAATGCACAAGACAGCCTCCCACAACAAAGAATTATCTGACCTACTGTCAGTAGTGCTAAAGATTGTAAAGAGGTAGACATGAAGTGTTACAATCTAACTTACATTTTAATTACTCTGGATGCACAAAACCTAAGTGACGAGAGACCTTGGCAGTGGTCAAAAAATAAGACATAATTGCAGTTAGGCTGATCAGACATCTTCTCTATGCAGTTCTATTTCTGAAGATATGATTTCATCTGTGTTATATATAAATCCACATAATAAATCATAGTCTAAGTTCTAATGCATTTGTATTCTCTTCACCTCTTGCCTCAGAGAAAGCCTTTCAGCTCTAACAACTTTGACAATAAGGAGCGTAAGGAATCAATCCATCATAAACAGAATATTTAACATTTCAGAGAAATTTCGTATCAATCTTACCCCCATCCAAAGCTAATTTTTATTTATTTTGCTTTATTCAGGGTCATAGGAAATAAAATACAGTATTTCTTCCCATTAGGATTTATATCATGAAAGAAAATGTAATGTGAAAGCTGAGCATTATCCGTTAACTATTATTTATATACTATTTCGACTTGTCAAATGTTATTCACTGAAAATCAAAATGTGATGGGGCTTTTTTTCTTCTCCAATTCAAGGCAATTTGATTAAGTTGCTACACATTCATACATCATTCAGTGAAAAATGTTTGAACTAAAGCGCAAAAGTAGAAATCATTTTGATAGCTCAGAAAATAATTCAGGGCATCTAGGAATTGGGAGTTTCGAAAGAATTTTCAAATTGGCCATATACTTTGGATGTAAAGCTAATGAAAAACAAAACAAAACAAAACAGAAAATCGGGTGATCCTTCCATTCAAAGACCTGTAGTCAACATTTACCAGGTATGAATTAAATGTAGGCTTTGTAGATAACCACCTATTCATTCAAATTTTGACTCTACCATTTATTTGGTACACGATTTTGTAGAAAACACAGTTAAGCCTTTCTGAGTCTCATTTTGCTCCATATGAGAATAATATGAAGTATTAAATAACAAAACAATACATAGGGCATATGATATATGCTGTTAATGTAAAATGAGTTAAAGGGAATCCTATTTTCATATTTCTATCAAAACTCTGTGGAAATTGTTAGATCAGTATGGTTTTTAATGTGGGAGGCACATTTCATTTGGATAACTTCATCAAAACTGGAGATAAGAATTTATTTGAATACTGCTTTTTTCCTTTCACTTCAATCGTCCAAGTGAAACTTACATTCAGACACATTTATCAGCCAAACCTTGGCCCTCAGCATCCCCTGGTTCAGAGATCCATCAAGAAATAAATTCCTATGTGATCAATTCACAAAAACACCCTTAGGTATTGGAGGATGGCAGAGAACAAAGAGATATTAGACTTTTAACTCTTTACCTATGGATTAAAGAACCCCTCTCTGAGTCCCTGAAACTAAAATGTCCACATGAAACAGCCAAAAGAGTAGTTTATTCCCAAGAATGAATGGTAACCATAAAATTGAAGCAAGGAAAAGAGGAGATAAAGAGAAAAAATACATATAGAAAGAAAGGAAAAGTATGGAGGCCAAATTTCACATGTGATCTCTCATTTATTACCCCTAACAAAAGAGTGAAGAAAATATTGTGTATCTATTTGTGGATGAGAAACATGAGATTGCAGAGGGAGGTTAAATAAATTGCCCACAACTTCACAACTAGAAAATAAATAATAGAAACAGGGTTTTTACATCAGTTTTATCTCTATACAAAGATAATGATCTCTCTACTACAATACATTTTCTATCTGCATTGTAATGTAAAATAATGTGTCAGCTAAGCATTGAACTCAAAAGCACAATAAATCTTAGAATCATGTTTAAATTCAAGCAAATGCTTGAAATAAAATTTGAGTAACAAACACAAATGAGGTGATGTATCTCAAATCAAAAGTATGGCCAACCAAGTTATACAACAGACATCAGGAATTTAAAACATATGGCAAGTAATTCCTTATGATTCAACTCATTAAGATTTTAAGAGGGAAAATAACCCATGTTGCTTATTAAAAAACAAAACTGTTTCTTCCACAAAATACTTGGTAAAGTTTTCTGAGACTAGTCTGATCTTCCTTTGATTTCTTCTTTGGAACTGACATTTAAGTAAAGCTACCAATAAGTGAGTAGGTTCCTCAATTTATAGGGTTTCATTGTCTCATATGTTTACTTGGAAACCACATTCAATTATAGCTTTTCCTGACCTTTTCCTTTTCAAAAATAAAAGTATAGGTCTTCATAAAAGAGTCATAAAAATACTTGAAAATATGACGTTTGAAAATGATAATTATAGAGAAGACTTTTAAAGGAGCAAATACCTAAATGCAATTTGTAATATTTTCCTCTAAACTCTATACTAACAAATACCCCACCTCCCACGAATTTGAATAAAATATTTCTATATATTTTGAATACAGGCTTGCAGTCATATCTCTTTGGAAACTGATATGTGGCTTTGTGGGCTTGGGTGATTAAATATAAAGTAATTTCTAGCAATTGATCCTCAACCTATAGAATATTTGGCTAAAAGAGAATGGATGAATGAATGAATGCATACATACACACATACATATATACATGCATATGCATAGATACATGCATAAATAAAAAGGTTGCCCTCCTTCTTACAACTACATGTACAGGTAGCCTGGTATGGGTTACATGGAGCACTAAACTCCTAATGAAGAGGCACAAGTCATTAAAGAATTACAGAAGAAATTTAACCTTTCTAAGTGTTTTCTCCCTCATCTAATACAGTGTGTATGTTTAACAAAATGCTCCTTTGTGTCTTTTAAATATCTGAAGATCTTCTTTATCCTAGGAACCATCTCTTAATGTCTCCTGCTGAATTAATTTACTTTGTTTCAGCCACATTAGAAACTCTATTTTCTATTGCTAAACATCTTTA
This sequence comes from Choloepus didactylus, assembly GCF_015220235.1. NCBI lineage: Eukaryota > Metazoa > Chordata > Mammalia > Pilosa > Megalonychidae > Choloepus > Choloepus didactylus. The sequence goes on along the minus strand of NC_051312.1, from coordinate 39,879,474 downwards.
CCTTGTGAAGACCAAATAATTGCTAGTAACTATTTTCTCAATAATAAAAAGCAAATCTCTCCCTTAACCCAGTGGAGAATTTCACCACTATTATGTGGTGATAAAGACTCCCTAGTCAAGATGCAACTTTTAAGACTTGCTTCAGGAAAAGAATATGACAAATTTATTTCCTGAGTAGATTTTTTAATCAAAAAGATTTTCAAAACAAATACTTAATATATTTCACATGAAAAATGCAACAAAATTCTTAATTTATGTGGAAGATTGGAAACGAAAAAAGGTAAAATTCTTAGGATGATTGTCATCCTATATTAAACTTGTATGCTGCAAGGGAAGGTTGTTAGATTCAGAGTTCTAGTCTAGACCCATTAACGTTAAAAAGAATGAACGTTCTAAGTCTCATTTTTTTCAGTTGTAAAATGGCTGAAACATGGATTGATACTGTATTTGACGGCTGTTTAACTGTAATCCTCCATAAATATTGATTATCAAACTAGATATTATATATGTGTGTGTGTGTATAATCACTTGAATTTCTCTCAGTAAAGTTTTTTAATGACTTCTGAAAATTTCTTAACTGGCAGTTTTATGCCTTGTAAAATATGCTTCTTTTGAGCAAAAACATGTTTAGCTTTTTATTGTTTCCTTCCCTTGAAATTGACTTTTATGTGTTTCAGTGAAAGCTTCAGATTTCTCAAATAGAAGATGAAAAATATATTAATTTTATCCAGTTTTATTCAGTCTGATTTGGTTTTTATATTTTTGGGGTTATATGAGAAAACAACTTCTTTCCTGAAACATTTTCTTAAAGCACAAAAGCATCTTATTGTGAACCAGAAAGAGCATCTCAGGATGAGGAAATATTGAGGATATTGAAAGTCTTACATGCTCAGAAATCTCTGCAAAGATTCCTCTTTTCATTTTTCCCTTAACCACTTCAGATTTTTTTTTTTAATGTAGTTCTTTGATACTTTGTCCTTTGCTTATATGCAAAGGGTAGACTAGTGATTATAGGAAATGAAGACTCCATTAGCTTGAGTGGTGCCCTTTGGCTGATAGGCATAATATTCTTAAACTAGAGTACTTCAGGCTGCCAATCTCTACTAATGGAGAATCACTTATACACATATCTATGGCTGTTCTAAGTACTTTTTCTCATTATAAAGAATTTGACAGTAACAGGTAGAACATGAAAAATCATTCAGTAAGTGCAGCAGGAGAACTATTAGGATCATATTACCCAGGCATTAGGAAAGGCATAATGAGCCTTGGAGAATGGTGATCTTATGTATGTACATATGTCATCATCTTCCTCCTAATAGGAAAAAAGAGAAAGGCTAAAATGATTCAAATGATAGATAAAAAAATTTCTTCTTGGAGTAACACACCCATCACAAGTATACAAAAATGTTGCTGGTCAAAGTCTCTCAACCTGACTAGAGAAAATAGCTTTTATAATTTAACATAAAGTATTAAGTTATTCCTCTTTGCCCCTGGTGAAAATATGTTTTGTAGATTTGGATTTTGGAGATTGATGGCCCAATTTTAAAAACCAATATAATAGAAGCTGAGAGGAGAAATGAATATAACTAGCAAAATAATAAAATAAATAGATAAATAATGGCATTCGTGCTTCTCTATACAAATGTTTCCATGTATAGGAGGTCAGTGAAATTTAAAGGTTCATGAATGCTGATCATAGCATTATCTACCAAGGGTGCTTTACTTACAAAAGCTAGTCTCAGCTTCTTAAAGCAACAAAAGATTGATTCCTTTCTGTTTATAACCAGCAATGCAGAAAACCAAAAAAAAAAAAAAAAGATGACTTAGACTATGAACCCATTACATGAATTAACTTCGTAGCTAAGGTTACATCTCTCAAGTTACTAGTTTCATAGGTCCACAGTCTTTTTCTCTATATCCAAAGAACAGTCATTTACCTTTCTCTGCCTTTCTCTCCTCTGCCTGTTTCTCTGGAGATTGCTTTTGTTACTGATACCAGATAGCCCTGGCCAGTTGTAATCCTTATATCTCAAACTCTAATCAACTAGCATAATTAAAACACATCATGTGGAATCACCCACATACATAATGTCTTTGCCATGCCCCAATGATACAATAAAAAATATGATGGTTTCAGCCTTGTGATGTCTAAGCCGGCATCATATTATGCACACCCAACATTTTCCACAACAAGAAGGAGTGGGGTTGGCATCAGCACCAAACAGCCACAGTTTCATCAAATTCGAGACTCCCTGCTCATATTGGATTTCAATACTGCAATCATTGTTTATGGATACAGCCTTAACGATTGCAGAAAATATGGTTCAGTAATTATAGTGCTCTCTTCAACATGTAAGAGAAACTAAGATCTGTAGAGGTAAAAGATACCAATATTTAGATACTTAAAAGAACATATGAAGAACCAAGAGTACTCAGACATCTAAAGCAAAGTTGCCACGAACTGACTATTATTGCAATTTCTACCTTATATTTCATTAGTTCTTTTTGATTTACAGCCATTCACATATATTATTTCCATTAAGTCTCAAAATTAAGTAGGCAGGATTTTAAATGCTTATTACAACTGAAGAAACTAATACAGAGAAAGGTAAAATCATTTCATATAGATGGTAAGTGATATATCTGAGGAACTCAAGCTTAGGGCTTTAGACCCCAAACCTTGCTCTTTCTACTACTCCAAAATGTAAAATGTTCATTTTACACTTTCTGGAAGGTCAGAGAGATTTTTAGTTCACTGTAGTCAACTATATTTCTCTGTGGCAGACATAGAAAAGGAGAAAATGTTAGGACCATTTTGCTATGGTAAGACTTGTATGTTTAGCATATAGCAGAGGCTTAATACACCTCCTGATAAAACAAGTTATTCAAGTATTAGCGCCACCAGAGGTTCATCAGGTATCAAGAAAATGTATTAATCATTAAACATTTGCCACAATTTAAAAATAATTAAATGAGGGAAGAATTGATTTTTGAAGTGAGATGGGAATTTAGTGACTATCTAAAATTAATCCTTTATTTTACAGAGGAAGAAACAAAATCCTATAGGGGTACAATGATTTTCCTAATATGTAAGCCATTGGCAGCAAATGTAATGAGGAAGAGGATCCAAGGCCAGGAAAGAGGGATGTATGATCTGTGACATGAACATTAACATTTTTTTTTTATTTAAAATTATCAGGGTAAGGATATTTATTAAGGACTTTCCATGCAACAAGATCCCTGTATGTTTCCCATGTCCTGAGAGCAGTCTCAAAAGATAAGTGATATTATAATATCCAATTTAGAGCTAATAATAAAGATATAAAATAATATATAATTTGCCCATGATCACAAAATCAGGGATTCAAACCCCGCTCTGTAACACTCTTATACTATGTAGCAGTGGTTTCAATATTTATCTTAATGTTCTTCCTCACTTTCCCATCCCGAATGAAGACTATATTCCCTGCCTTCCTGGCACCTATTTTTTGGTCATGTGACTAAGATTTGGCTAATGGAATGAGTATCTGCCATGCCTGGTTACTTCCTGGAAAGAAACGGGACATGCTTTCCCCACCTCTTTTGGTCCTTCTGGCTGGCAGGAATTCAGATAAAATGGTAAAACATGCTGGACCATGTGGATGAGGACAGAGCTCTAGGAATTGCCCAGCCACAAGACAGAAGGAATCTAGTTCTCTAGAGGAGCCACCAGATTAGAACTGAGTCTTGCTTATGCCACTATTATTTTGGGTTTTTGTTGCAGAGGTCAATCTACATTGTAACTAAGAAAACCCCCTTTTAGCATACAATGTAATAGAATCATGAATGTCTGTGCAATAGATCCATGAAGCAGACTGAGATGGACCCATCACAGACAATTCAAAATAGTACTTCAAACATGGTATTTCTGATCACACAATGAAACAAAAAATAACTCAGGTACATTACTTGATTTTGGCCCCACAACACTTCCTTACTTTCCTTACCTGACTGACTGATTACCAGTATTCCTTATAAACAATTTGGGCATGTCCATCTTTTTTCCTTGACTGCCATTCAGAAAGTCTTGCCTGTTTAAGTGTTTCCCTTTTAAACATCTTACAGAATCTTTCGTCACTTTAAGTTGACTTCTATTTTTACGTCTGGCTTCATTGTGCAACCGCACATTCCTTTAGAGAGAAATCAACTCATATTCAACTTTGGATTCTGAGTTCCTAGAATTGTGTCTAGCCTGTCATGGGCAATAAATAAATGTAGACATTACTCAATTCCTTGCTGACATGGCTTTTGAAGGTTATGCAGAACTGGCAACATATAGAGAAGCATACAGGAAACTGTAGGTGACATTGACAAACTGCAGTAAAGTAGAAGAGTTAACTGCCCAGGTAACCATAGCATTCCTCCTAAAACCATAATTTTCATTGGGAATTTAGAATAAAAAGTGTTACTAAATTCTGTTTTTTTTGTGGAATGCTTTTCAATTATATTATACAATTAAATTATGTATTTCTATAAAGGAGTGGAGGGAAATCATCCTAAGAAATATATCAGTCTATAAGGATGCTGAAGATTTTGTGTAGGAAACAAAGAGCAGCCGGCTTTTGTTCAGAAGCCAGATTCCTCATCAAACCTTGCAAGATATTGGAGGATCCAGGGCTGCCCATCGCTCTAGCATTGCCTAACTGATCACTCTTCTTTGTGTACTCCAGCCACATTGACCTGCTTTCTATTTTCTGAACACACCAACATCTCTCTTTCATGGGGACCTTTGCTCTCACTGCTCTTTCCCCTTGTGAAGTTCTTTTCCCAATATCTTGTGAGGTGAACTCCTTTTCATCTTTCAGTTTAACTCAAAAGTCACTCCTCAGAAATGCCTCCCTGGGTGCAACTAAAAGATTTTTTACATCCCCTCTCTCCCTAACTAATATTATATTTCCTATAACACCATGTATTTCCTTCATAACGATTTTTTTACAGTTTTACTTGTCTTGCTTTTCATTTATCCCTTTAGCATCTATTTCCCCTTCAAGTGACCATAAGTTCTTATGAAGAGGAAGCTTGTCTGTCTTATTTACTGTTACATCCCCAGTACCTAGAATATGGTCTGACAGACAGATAAAACATAATAAATTCTTGAAATATGGAATGATCAAGTCCATATATTTTGAGTTTGATGTGTACTGATATGAGACTTGCTTCTGTAATCCAGCTCCAATGCTGAGTAGTATTTGAGAGATGATGGAAGTAAGGATGAAGGAGCTGCTGTATGGTGAGATAAACGAAAGGGGCTCTAGTTAAACTGGAGGATCAAGAGAAGTAATACTGAGATATTTTAATAATGTGGCTCAATTGGGAAATGGCGGAAGGAAACAGACAATCAATGAGCCACCATGAACATAAAACCAAACTGTGAACCATTTGAAAGTAAGCACCATATGTAAAGCATTGTTCTTTGTATATTGAATTAGTGGTGGTGGGGGGAGAGAGATAAGGGAGGAATTGAATGGAAAAAGCAAAGGTATGGATACAAGGAAGGCAAGGGAATCTGAAAGATCTTGTGTGGTAAGGTGATTCATTCTGAATGAAGGGCTGGATTGCAAGTAAAATGACATGATAAGTGGTAACCCTCACAAACTCTGGATTTCAATTTCTATACAAAAAGGGTCATTATTTCATATTAAATGTAAAGTGAATGCCAGCAATACACTGACTTTTTTTAAACAAATCTTAATATTGCAGACATTTCAAAGCAACTGGAAATCAAGAGAGACTGTTGTAAGTCATTTATTTTTAATCAAACACTGCTTCCCTATTTGGATTGCAAATTCTCCAGAGTCTAAATCACAAAAAAATATAAAACATTGAACACTAAAGAATTTTAACTATTTTATCAAACAATGTAAACACAACATTTACAGAGCTTTATGAAAGAAGGAAGTGTTCTCTTTTTAAATCTGTAACCAGATGTGAGATTACTGGTCTTTGTTTTAACCACAATGACGATAGAGAGGAAGAGATTAATTGCAATTTTGATGAATGGAATGCCTGGCAAAATAATAGTTTTTAGCAGATCATTGTTTTCACTCTTTAATTTCTATCCAGCAAAGTTTTATTTCAATGGTACATCATCATAATTGCCATTTTTATAAACATCAAACTGCAGGTGCATTTGCAAACTCACCCTCTGCAGCAAACACAATGAAATAAAGAAATGTAGAACAGATTATAAAACTGTAGAATTTCATTGAGCATACGGTTATATGCAGAATATCTGCTTTAAAGAAAACTGGAAAATGTCCAGCCCTTCCAACCTGGTAACCAGCCATTGTGCAAAAGAGGCCCTAGGTTTCAGTATTTGATGATTTAATAATTCACCTCCACTGCCTTTTTATAGACTTTGGCTCCTTCTACCATATTTCTCTCACTTGAATATTAACTTTAGTGTGTTTATATCCTTCAAACAAGTATTTAATTAAATGTTAGCACTGAATTTCTCTTGAGTTGACATGTGAAACATGAGTCAGAGATAGGTCAGTCTGAGTGTACTTTGGGATGGCATGGCAACATCAGCACAGTTAGTGGGACAAGTTATTCCCTAAAAGAAAGTCCATGAAATTTGAGAACATTAAAAAAAGTTCCTCATTCTTCATGGATGTGCATGAGTTTGTTTTGTCCCAAGGATTTTCCATGTACCTGAAGATACCCTCAATACAGAATGTGTATTTTAGTCATTAAAACTTGGTTTTAGTTCTCTTCCATTAATTAATATATAAATTGCAAAACCCAAGCTCAAGTCTAATATGACTATAGTTGGTGTTATCTATCTGAAAAACAGACTGATAACATATGCAAATAATTTCACTTTTTAATAAGTGCATCCTATTAGTACATGATTCAGGCAATTCAGCATTGTCCATAACAATAAACATAGAAAGAGATTATAAATATAGTGTTATTTTTCTGGTGGCCAGAAATATCCCCTACCCAAAATATGTTCTCACTCAGCTGTTAAATTGCTAATATTTCACTGCAATGAATTCATTCATTTTGGCTAATACTGAATTACTTCTTTGTTCTAAAAGAATGGTTATATCCACACTTACTCTTAAAGTTCCTTTTCATGTCTTTATAGAAGGTTAGCTCTAGGAACATCTTTAGGAGAAGTGGTTTTAGTCAAACCAATTTAATGCATGAGCTTCCTCTCCAACCTCTCTGCCAGCCTGAAATCCATTTCCTCTTTGAATATACTTTATGGACTAGAAGACCCTTCAATTGTCAGACAGCTTTTTCCATCCATAACTTTAGGCATAACATTAGGAAAGCATTTTTAGGAAACACAAAAACCGTTAGCTGAGTTTTGCCTTCCTAACTAGCCTCTGGAGTTACATACAGGAAATCTAATTTTTCTGCACGATTACTTTTTAAATATTTGAAAATGTCTATCATGTCCCTATTTAATCTTCTCTCTTTTAAACTAAATATTCTGAATTCTTCAATGATTCCTTCCATGGCATGGTTTCTTGATCATCCATTCCTTGGACTTAATAGATAACAGTAAACAGTATGTGACAGGCACTCTTCAGGAGTTGAATGTATGGTGGCGACTAAATGCAGCTCCTACACTCACGGTGTTTAGAGTCTAGTGAAAGGAGACAGAACACGGGCAAATAAACAAATATAAAAGTATAACTGCTGATAAATGCTATGAAGCAAATTCCAAGAGTGACAGAGAACTGTAAGAGTAATTAGATAATTAAGACTGGGCCTAAAAGTCTAGGCCTTAAAGATAACATTTACTCAGAGGTAAGGAAGGGGGATGGAGAGAAAGGAAGAAGAATGTTCCAGAAGGTGAGAACAAAGACAAATGACAATATGGGAAAATATGTTGACAAATTATATCACAAAAAAAGAGCCAATCTCCTTAATAAATAGCTCTGAAAGACCAAAGGGATCTATGTAGGATTCTGGAACAGAAAAAAAAAACACCAGTGAAAAAACTGGTGAAATCTGAATACAATTTGTAGTTCAATAAGACATTAATTGATTGGTTTTTATAGTTGTATTATGGTTATGTAAGATGTTAATACAATTGGTAGTTCAGTAAGATGTTTATTTATTGTTTTTTATAGCTGTATTATGGTTATGGAAGATGTCAACACCAGGCGGAAGCACTATGGAAGACATGCTGGGTAACTATTTCTTTTGCAACTTTTCTGTAATTATAAAATTAGTTCAAAATAAAAGGTTAAAACATTTCCATGAAAAAAAGGATCAAGCAATATCATAGGCAAATCTGCAAAGGAAGACACTTTGCTGAAAAAGGTAGACAAATGCCCCTTAAATATAAAAAAAGACAAATTTTCTCATAGTAGGAGAAATGGAAGTTAGAAACACACAAAGAAAAACTTTTCACCTTGGCAACAGCTTAGCAAAAATTTTAAAAAGCCCAACAATAAACTTCTTAGGTATATCTCTAGAAAACAGACACTATCTGTGCTGGTTTGAAGCTGTTCTGTACCCCAGAAAATGCCATGTTCTTGTTTATCCATTCCTGTGGGTGCAGACCTACTGTGGGTAGAAACTTTTGATTAGGTTTCTTCAATTCAAGGTGGGTCTTAATTCTTTACTGGAGTCCTTTATCAGGATAAAAGACAGAAAAAGCTGAGAGAGCTCAGAGAGAAGCACCCAGAGAAGTTTGGAGAGAGCTTAGAAAGAAAAAGTCCCCAGAGGAGCTGAGCAAAGAAACGCAGGAGAGAAGGACCGGCAGATGCCAGCCATGTGCCTTCCCATGTAACAGAGGTGTTCCAGATGCCAGTGGCCTTTCTTCAGAGATGATCTCATCCTGTTCGTGCCTTAATTTGGACATTTTCTCAGCCTGAGAACGGTAAATTGTAAGTTAAGAAATCCCCATTGTAAAAGCCAACACGTTTCTCGTATCTTGCATTCCAGCAGTTTTAGCAAACCGAAACACTATCTTACTTTGCTAATCAGAGTAAAATGATGCAATGCCTATTGAGGGGAATTTGAAGATTCTCCAGAAATCTGGAACAAGTTAATTCACTATGGCATTTTTTGGAAAAGCAAAATATTTTGAACCACATAAATAGCTTCCATGGGAATAGGTTGAATAACTATAGTGCAGTCACATAACAGAGTGCAGTGAAACTTAAGGGAGAAGAATTCTACAAACTGGCCTTGAGTATTTTTCAGCATTGGTTACTAAATGAAGAAAGACAATGTACAAAAGGTTGTATACAACAGGCTACCTTTTGTGTGAGATAGAAGGGGAAATAAGAATCTGTATATGCATTTGTGTCTTTGTGTGTATATTTTGCTTATCTGTGCAAAAAGAGATGCAGAAAGATAAATCAGAAACAAAAATTGTTACAGAGGGTGGAAGGACATAGAGAAGAGATAGGAATGAAAGTGTGATGTTTCTGAATATTTCTTCTTGAATTCTTTTGTATTTTGAACCATGTAAATGCTTTGTTTATTTAAAATAATACAAAATAAACAAAATAGGAAGGAAAACGAAACCTAACATCGACTACAAACAGCAATTAAGAAACTTAACTATATGAAATCAAAATCATGAAAACAGAGATCAAAGAATTATTTCAAGTATTTCTCAATAGTAATAATAATAACAATAATAATAAAGAAACTAAAAGGGAAAGCTTTCCTTTACAGAAGGATTCTAGATAATCCTAGCTAATAAATATAACAATGGATTTAGGTAAGGGTCATCAATGGATGCTAAAATCACTTGATGAAAAATTTGGGGAGGAATTGATTATTCACCTTACCACCCCACATGTTCCTAATTAATGCCAAGGAGAAAAGATGACTGCTTTCACAATTTCTGGTGGTCACTGCACTAACCAAGAAATCAAACTTGACATCACCAATATAAGGTCACATTCTTTCTGAAAATATTTAGCCCAGATATAATAATGAGGAAATAATTGGATAAAGAATGTAGAATGTTCTGCCAGATAACTGGCATGAACTCCAGGAAAAAATTACATGTCATAAAAAAAAAGAAGGTAGGGGGGCTGTCTTAGATAAAAAATAACTAATGAAATATACAAATAGAATGCATCAACTTTGGATCTTTGATTTAAAAATAATAATGATAAAATAAATTTGATGATAAACTAAATATGAACTGTGTATTAGACTGTAATGTTGAGTGAATATTAATTTTTAATATGTGCAAAACTGGTACTGTTTTTATGTAGGCAAATATCCTTATTCTTATGAGATGCTTGCTGAAGTATTTAGGTGTGAAGTTTCATGATATCTTCCATTTATTTTCAAAAGTTTTGGCTGATGATAGAGAGAGAGAAAGGTAGGATATTAGCAATTGTTAACAAATGTTAGCAATTAGTCATTCTAGGTGAAGAGTATGTGAATATTTACTGTAGCCCGCTTTCAACTTTTCTGTAGGTTTGAAATTTTTCAGAATAAAAAGTTGGCATAAAGTAAATAAACTGAATTAAGATTAGGATCATTCTTAATTACCTGGCAGAAACAACAAGTACATGCCTAATGAATGAATGAATGAATGAATTGAAAAATCACTGCATCTGTTTCTTAACTGTCCACCTTAACACTAGTGTTTCAGTGCATTCAAATTATGTCACATTGACACTTCCACTTCATTGTAATTTTAAAGATGAATCAGCGTTTGCAGATGTGTGATGTTATTCACTCACACAACTAGTTTTTTGTATAGGACATATGCTGTATATGTCTACACTGCATCCTTTCACCCACCACTTCCCTGAGGTTCTAGTTAATTTCCAGTCACAGTTCTCAAAACCTCTGATACATGGGTAAACACTTGTTTAATTATAGGAAAATTATTATATTCAATATCTCTACACACCATAGTGATCATATCAAGTGACAGACATATAAACTGGACAAATGAGAGACCTTCTTTAGTATTTTATGTGAAGTTCCATGTTGAGAGAATTGTTTTTTCTTCTACCCTGCTAAGTTGAAAGGATGTGTGCTTCAACTCTCTTGGGCAATGATACCTACCACAACTTCTAGAACAAAGAACAAACAAAGAGGGGAAGGGAGATACAAAAACACAGGTAGACAGAGGGACATAGAAAATGGGCCTAATGACATTATTTGCATTTCTTAGATCTTTAAGCCAGCACCATACTCTGAGCAGATTTCAAAAAATCCCCTTCTTTGCTAAAGAACTGAGTTGAGTTTCAGTTATATACAACTGAAAAGAATCCTAATACACAATAGAATGCAGTAAATATGTTCATGTTGCTATACTAATATTACAATCTCATTCAGATACCATTAAATTGGGGATTTTTCTTAATTTTCACTGCAGCTAAGCATTATGAAATAATGGAGGCTCCCAAAACAGACAATGCAAATCCATTCAAGGATACACTATATAACAACATATATTATAAAGTCCATATTTCAATTACAAACCTTTGGAGTTATATGGATTTAGTTGTAGCTTGTTTTTGCCCTTGTTCTTGTGATCTTTTGGCATATGAAAGACCAGAAAAAGGAATAATTTGGTCTCTTGACTAGATGATGGTTTAGCTAATAGCAAATTTGTCATTATATTCCCTCTGAGAAGCAGAGGTGGGAGATGGCCAAATAAGTTAAAAGTCAATAAAACTGACAAAACTGTAGCCAACCTGGCACAGAAATATGGAGAGAGGATACAAATAACTAAAATCAGGAATGGAATTGGGGACATTACTACTGACCTTACAGAAGAGTATGGTGGCTTTAAGCTCTATGTACCCCAGAAAAGTATGTTCTTAAATCTAATCCATTTCTGTGGGTATGGATCCATTGTAAGTAGAATATTTTGATGAGGCTCCTTCAGTTAAAGTATGACCCACTTCATTCAGAATGAATTTTAAACCTCTTACAGGAGTCCTTTATAAATGGGATGAATACAGGGACAGAAAGCCATGGAAGCAAGAAGCTGAAAGCAACAAAACCAGGAAGAAAAGGGAGAGACTAGCAGAAACCGCCATGAGCCTTGCCCTGTGCCAGACGAGCCCAGGATCACCGGCAGCAGGTCTTCAGGAAGAAAGCATCACCTTGATGATGCCTTGGATTTGGACATTTTTGTGGCCTCAGAACTGTAAGCCTGTGAGCTAATAAACTCCCATTGTTTAAGCTGAAACTATTTCATGGTATCTACATTGAGCAGCCTAGGACACTAAAACAAAAAGATACTATGAACAATACATGCCAATAAATTAGAAAACATAAATGAAATGGACAAATTCCTTGAAACATAGAAATTGCCTAGTCTAATGCAAGAAGAAATAAAAAACTCAGTAGACCCATATGAAGGAAAGAGATTAGATCAGTAATTAAAAATCTCACAACGAAGAAAAGTCCAGGAACAATGGTTTCACTGCTGAAACCATTAAAGATTTAACACCAATCCTTCTCAAACTCTTCCAAAAATTAGAAGAGGAGGGATTATTTACTAATTCATGCTATGTGGCCAGCATCACCCTGTGTTCTGGGTTGCTAAAGCTGCTGGAAATGCAAAATACCAGAAATGGATTGGCTTTTATAAAAGGGGGTTATTAGGTTGCAAATTTACAGTTCTAAGGCCATCAAAGTGTCCAAATTAAGGCATCAAGAGATAGATACCTTCCCTGAGGAAAAGGCTGATGGCGTCTGAAACACCCCTGTCAGCTGGGAAGGCAGGTGGCTGGCATCTGCTGGTCCTTTGCTTCTGGGTTGCATTGCTTTCAGCTTCTTATTCCAGTGGATTTCTCTTTAAGCATCTCTAGGTTCTCACTTAGCATCTCCAGGGCAAACTCTGGGCTTCATCTCTTAGCTTACCATCTCCAAACATCTGGGTCTGTGTCAGCTCTGGTTTCAACAGCTGTCTCTAAAATGTCTTGTGCATTTTCTCCCTAAGTATCTCTTGGAGCCCTCTTCAAAATGTCTTTGCCTTTCATCCTCTCATACAGGATGCCAGTAAACTAATTAAGACCCATCTTAAATGGGTGGGGTCACATCTCCAAAAGAAATAATCTAATCAAAAGATCCCAACCCCAATATGTCTGCACCCACAAGATTGGATTTAAAGAACAGTCTTTTTCTGGGGTACATAACAAATCCAAACCAGCAGACCCTGATACCAAATCCAGATAAAGACAGCACAAAAAAAGAATATTACAGACCAATATCCAATATGATTATAGGTGCAGAAATCCTCAACAAAGTACTGGCAAACCAAATCCAGTAGTGTATTAAAAGGATTACACACCATGACTAAGTGGGGTTTATTCCAGGAATGTAAGTATTGTTCAACATAAGAAAATCAATCAATGCACTAGACAACATTAATAGAATGATGGGAAAAAAACACATGACCTCCTCAATTAAGGCAGAAAAAGGATTTGACAAAATTCAATATCTTTTCATGATAAAAACATTCACAAAACTAGGAATGGATAAGAATTTTCTCAATATGAAAACATGCATTTATGAAAAATTCACAGCAAATATCATACTCAATGGTGAAAAATGGAAAGATTTCCCCCTAAGATCAGGAACAAGACAAGGATGCCTACTGTTACCACTCAGTGTTATATTGGAAGATCTAGCCAGAGCAATGAAACAAGAGGGAGAAATAAAAGCCAACCAAACTGGAAAAAAGAGTAGTCAAATTATCCCTGTTGGCAGATAGCATGATCGTACATATAAAAAATTCCGTAAGATCCACAAGAAAGCTAATAATAAACAAATTCAGCAAAGTTGCAGAACACAAGATAAACTCATAGAAGTCAGTTGAGTTTGTATATACCTGTAGTGAATAATCTGAAAAAGGTATCAAGAATATAAGAACATTTACAGTAGCATTTACAAGAATAAAATACCTAGGAATAAATTCAACCAAGGTGGTGTGGAAAGATTAACAAAAATCCTTTAAATCAGCTGCAAGGACTGCCAAGTTACCTAATCCAATTCAGTTCTGACTCAACAGATTAAGGCCATACTCCACAGATCAAGGGGAATTCTGTACAAGATTACCTTCAGGAACCAGTTGCAAGTTCAAGGACCCAAGCTACCCATACTTCTCACAAATAGGTTACAAATTTTGGAGCTCCCTCCCACTCCCTAGGGTTCAATAATTCGCTAGAATGACTCACATAACTTACTGAATACTACACCTATGATTATAGTTTTATTACAGATAAAGGATACAAATAAAAAGAAAAAGAAAGGACACATAGGAAAGTCTGGAAGGATCTCAAACACAAGCTTCCATATCCTCTCCACTGGAGTCAGAAAGTGTCACCCTCCAATCACAGCAATGATATATTTTCTCAATCATGGAAACCCATACGAGTTTCAAGTGCTCTGATTTTATATGGGATCTCATTATGTAGGCATTATTGATATAATCACTGCCCACATGTTTGAACTCAATCTGCAGAGTTTGGGAAGAAGGGGCTGTTATGTTGGGGTTTAAAGCCCCAAACTCCTAATACATGGTTGGTCTTTCTGGTGGGTCAACCCCCACCCTAAGACTGCAGATGTGGTTGGTCCCTCCCTGTTGTCTCATTAGCATATGAACAATCAAGTAAGGTCTGGCCCACCATGAAAAACAAAAGAGACTACTATCCCAGGAAATTCCAAAGATTCAGTTTGCTTCCCCAGAAACTGAGGACAAAGATCAACCAAGTTTTTTATTATCCTGCAAGGTGAAAGACTTGTACACTGAATGGATAAACAAAATGTGGCACATCCATATATTGAAATATTACACAGCTAAAAAAATATTAAGTGCTGGCACCTGGTACAACATGGATGAACCCTGAAGACAACACATTGCATGAAATAAGCCAGACACAGAAGGATAAATATTATATGATTTCTTTTATATGAAATACTGAGAATAACAAATTCATAAAGACAGAAAGCAAAATAGTGGTTACCAGGGGTGGAGGGAGGGGGAAATGGGGAGTTATTGCTAAATGAGTAGGAGTTTTGGCTTAGGTTGATGAAAATAGATAGTGGTAAAAGTTACACAGTATTGTCAATGTACTTAATGTCAAATTATTGTCCACTTATAATGGTTAGAATATCAGTAAAATGCACAGATTGTCTCTGACCAGAGTAGTTCAGGGTCCAATCAATATTTTTGTGGGTCCCTCAGTAATTGTTTACTTGGATTATTTGGATGACTTTGGATTGTTTTGCTTAAATTTATGCATTGTTGTTCTATTTGGTATGTTCCTCTGTATTCTATTCTTTAGGAGGCTGGAACTCTGCCCTCATGCTTCTTCCCTAAGAAGCTAGACATTCTTAAAGTTAACTTCTTAAATCTTCATGGCAGATACCCATGAAGCAGTCCTTCTGATCCCAATGTCCATTACCAGCCCTCTTCGGGACCATTTGAATAGGTTTCTTTTAAACCTCTTCACTGATGATTGCTCAATAACCTCTCAGGTCCCAGCAGATCAACATAAACCCTGATATATTGTTATATTTTTCTGCATAACAAACTGTCCCATAATTTAGAGGCAGAAATCAACCATCATTTCATTGGGTTTACAGATTCTGTGGGTAAGGAATTTGGACAGGGCACAGCTGATACAACTTGTCCCTGCACCACAAGGTCTGGGGCCTCAATAGGGAAGATTCAAAATATCTGGGTATGGAGGGCGGGGCAAGATGGCAGACTGGTGAGCTGTATGTTTCAGTTACTCCTCCAGGAAAGTAGGTAGAAAGCCAGGAACTGCGTGGACTGGACACCACAGAGCAATCTGACTTTGGGCATACTTCATACAACACTCATGAAAATGTGGAACTGCTGAGATCAGTGAAATCTGTAAGTTTTTGCAGCCAGGGGACCCGCACCCCTCCCTGCCAGGCTCAGTCCTGTGGGAGGAGGGGCTGTCAGCTCCAGGAAGGAGAAGGGAGAACTGCAGTGGCAGCCCTTATCGGAAACTCATTCTACTGATCCAAATTCCAACCATAGATAGACTGAGACCAGACACCAGAGAATCTGAGAGCAGCCAGCCCAGCAGAGAGGAGACAGGCACAGAAAAAAAACAACACGAAAAACTCCAAAATAAAAGCGGAGGATTTTTGGAGTTCTGGTGAACATAGAAAGGGGAAGAGCCTTGAGGCGCATATGCAAATCCCGAAGAAAAGCTGATCTCTCTGCCCTGTGGACCTTTCCTTAATGGCCCTGGTTGCTTTGTCTCTTAGAATTTCAATAGCCCATTAGATCTCTGAGGAGGGCCCTTTTTTTTTTTTTTAATCCTTTTTTCTTTTTCTAAAACAATTACTCTAAGAAGCCCAATACAGAAAGCTTCAAAGACTTGCAATTTGGGCAGGTCAAGTCAAGAGCAGAACTAGGAGAGCTCTGAGACAAAACGCAATAATCCAGTGGCTGAGAAAATTCACTAAACACCACAACTTCCCAAGAAAAGGGGGGTGTCCGCTCACAGCCATCATCCTGGTGGACAGGAAACACTCCTGCCCATTGCCAGCCCCATAGCCCAGAACTGCCCCAGACAACCCAGTGTGACGGAAGTGCTTCAAATAACAGGCACATACCACAAAACTGGGCGTGGACATTAGCCTTCCCTGCAACCTCAGCTGATTGTCCCAGAGTTGGGAAGGTAGAGCAGTGTGAATTAACAAAGCCCCATTCAGCCATCATTTCAGCAGACTGGGAGCCTCCCTACACAGCCCAGCAGCCCAGAACTGCCCTGGGGGGACGGCACTCACCTGTGACATAGCACAGTCATCCCTCAACAGAGGACCAGGGGTTGCACGGCCTGGAAGAGGGGCCCACTTGCAAGTCTCAGGAGCCATACGCCAATACCAAGGACTTGTGGGTCAGTGGCAGAGACAAACTGTGGCAGGACTGAACTGAAGGATTAGACTATTGCAGCAGCCTTAAAACTCTAGGATCACCAGGGAGATTTGATTGTTAGAGCCACACCCCCCCTCCCGGACTGCCCAGAAACACGCCCCATATACAGGGCAGGCAACACCAACTACACACGCAAGCTTGGTACACCAATTGGACCCCACAAGACTCACTCCCCCACTCACCAAAAAGGCTAAGCAGGGGAGAACTGGCTTGTGGAGAACAGGTGGCTCGTGGACGCCACTTGCTGGTTAGTTAGAGAAGGTGTACTCCACGAAGCTGTAGATCTGATAAATTAGAGATAAGGACTTCAATTGGTCTACAAATTGTAAAAGAACCCTATCAAGTTCAGCAAATGCCACGAGGCCAAAAACAACAGAAAATTATAAAGCATATGAAAAAAACAGACGATATGGATAACCCAAGCCCAAGCACCCAAACCAAAAGATCAGAAGACACACAGCACCTAGAGCAGCTACTCAAAGAACTAAAGATGAACAATGAGACCATAGTACAGGAGACAAAGGAAATCAAGAAGACCCTAGAAGAGCATAAAGAAGACATTGCAAGACTAAATAAAAAAATGGATGATCTTATGGAAATTAAAGAAACTGTTGACCAAATTAAAAAGATTCTGGACACTCATAGTACAAGACTAGAGGAAGTTGAACAACGAATCAGTGACCTGGAAGATGACAGAATGGAAAATGAAAGCATAAAAGAAAGAATGGGGAAAAAAATTGAAAAAATCGAAATGGACCTCAGGGATATGATAGATAATATGAAACGTCCAAATATAAGACTCATTGGTGTCCCAGAAGGGGAAGAAAAGGGTAAAGGTCTAGGAAGAGTATTCAAAGAAATTGTTGGGGAAAACTTCCCAAATCTTCTAAACAACATAAATACACAAATCATAAATGCTCAGCGAACCCCAAATAGAATAAATCCAAATAAACCCACTCCGAGACATATACTGATCACACTTGCAAACACAGAAGAGAAGGAGCAAGTTCTGAAAGCAGCAAGAGAAAAGCAATTCACCACATACAAAGGAAACAGCATAAGACTAAGTAGTGACTACTCAGCAGCCACCATGGAGCCGAGGAGGCAGTGGCACGATATATTTAAAATTCTGAGTGAGAAAAATTTCCAGCCAAGAATACTTTATCCAGCAAAGCTCTCCTTCAAATTTGAGGGAGAGCTTAAATTTTTCACAGACAAACAAATGCTGAGAGAATTTGCTAACAAGAGCCCTGCCCTACTGGAGATACTAAAGGGAGCCCTACAGACAGAGAAACAAAGACAGGACAGAGAGACTTGGAGAAAGGTTCAGTACTAAAGAGATTTGGTATGGGTACAATAAAGGACATTAGTAGACAGAAGGGAAAAATATGACAAACATAAACTAAAGGATAAGATGGCTGATTCAAGAAATGCCTTCACGGTTATAACGTTGAATGTAAATGGATTAAACTCCCCAATTAAAAGATATAGATTCGCAGAATGGATCAAAAAAAATGAACCATCAATATGTTGCATACAAGAGACTCATCTTAGACACAGGGACACAAAGAAACTGAAAGTGAAAGGATGGAAAAAAATATTTCATGCAAGCTACAGCCAAAAGAAAGCAGGTGTAGCAATATTAATCTCAGATAAAATAGACTTCAAATGCAGGGATGTTTTGAGAGACAAAGAAGGCCACTACATACTAATAAAAGGGGCAATTCAGCAAGAAGAAATAACAATCGTAAATGTCTATGCACCCAATCAAGGTGCCACAAAATACATGAGGGAAACACTGGCAAAACTAAAGGAAGCAATTGATGTTTCCACAATAATTGTGGGAGACTTCAACACATCACTCTCTCCTATAGATAGATCAACCAGACAGAAGACCAATAAGGAAATTGAAAACCTAAACAATCTGATAAATGAATTAGATTTAACAGACATATACAGGACATTACATCCCAAATCACCAGGATACACATACTTTTCTAGTGCTCATGGAACTTTGTCCAGAATAGATCATATGCTGGGACATAAAACAAGCCTCAATAAATTTAAAAAGATTGAAATTATTCAAAGCACATTCTCTGACCACAATGGACTACAGTTAGAAGTCAATAACCATCAGAGACTTAGAAAATTCACAAATACCTGGAGGTTAAACAACACACTCCTAAACAATCAGTGGGTTAAAGAAGAAATAGCAAGAGAAATTGCTAAATATATAGAGATGAATGAAAATGAGAACACAACATACCAAAACCTATGGGATGCAGCAAAAGCAGTGATAAGGGGGAAATTTATAGCACTAAACGCATATATTAAAAAGGAAGAAAGAGCCAAAATCAAAGAACTAATGGATCAACTGAAGAAGCTAGAAAATGAACAGCAAACCAATCCTAAACCAAGTAGAAGAAAAGAAATAACAAGGATTAAAGCAGAAATAAATGACATAGAGAACAAAAAAACAATAGAGAGTATAAATAGCACCAAAAGTTGGTTCTTTGAGAAGATCAACAAGATTGACAAGCCCCTAGCTAGACTGACAAAATCAAAAAGAGAGAAGACCCATATAAACAAAATAATGAATGAAAAAGGTGACATAACTGCAGATCCTGAAGAAATTAAAAAAATTATAAGAGGATACTATGAACAACTGTATGGCAACAAACTGGATAATGTAGAGGAAATGGACAATTTCCTGGAAACATATGAACAACCTAGACTGACCAGAGAAGAAATAGAAGACCTCAACCAACCCATCACAAGCAAAGAGATCCAATCAGCCATCAAAAATCTTCCCACAAATAAATGCCCAGGGCCAGATGGCTTCACAGGGGAATTCTACCAAACTTTCCAGAAAGAACTGACACCAGTCTTACTCAAACTCTTTCAAAACATTGAAGAAAATGGAACACTACCTAACTCATTTTATGAAGCTAACATCAATCTAATACCAAAACCAGGCAAAGATTCTACAAAAAAGGAAAACTACCGGCCAATCTCCCTAATGAATATAGATGCAAAAATCCTCAACAAAATACTTGCAAATCGAATCCAAAGACACATTAAAAAAATCATACACCATGACCAAGTGGGGTTTATTCCAGGCATGCAAGGATGGTTCAACATAAGAAAATCAATCAATGTATTACAACACATTAACAAGTCAAAAGGGAAAAATCAATTGATCATCTCAATAGATGCTGAAAAAGCATTTGACAAAATCCAACATCCGTTTTTGATAAAAACACTTCAAAAGGTAGGAATTGAGGGAAACTTCCTCAACATGACAAAGAACATATATGAAAAACCCACAACCAGCATAGTACTCAATGGTGAGAGACTCAAAGCCTTCCCTCTAAGATCAGGAACAAGACAAGGATGCCCGCTGTCACCACTGTTATTCAACATTGTGCTGGAAGTGCTAGCCAGGGCAATCCGGCAAGACAAAGAAATAAAATTCATCCAAATTGGAAAAGAAGAAGTAAAACTGTCATTGTTTGCAGATGATATGATCTTATATCTGGAAAACCCTAAGAAATCAATGATATAGCTACTAGAGCTAATAAACAAATTTAGCAAAGTAGCGGGATACAAGATTAATGCACATAAGTCAGTAATGTTTCTATATGCTAGAAATGAACTAACTGAAGAGACACTCAAGAAAAAGATACCATTTTCAATAGCAACTAAAAAAATCAAGTACCTAGGAATAAACTTAACCAAAGATGTAAAAGACCTATACAAAGAAAACTACATAACTCTACTAAAAGAAATAGAAGGGGAACTTAAAAGATGGAAAAATATTCCATGTTCATGGATAGGAAAACTAAATGTCATTAAGATGTCAATTCTACCCAAACTCATCTACAGATTCAATGCAATCCCAATCAAAATTCCAACAACCTACTTTGCAGACTTGGAAAAGCTAGTTATCAAATTTATTTGGAAAGGGAAGATGCCTCGAATTGCTAAAGACACTCTAAAAAAGAAAAACGAAGTGGGAGGACTTACACTCCCTGACTTTGAAGCTTATTATAAAGCCACAGTTGCCAAAACAGCATGGTACTGGCACAAAGATAGACATATAGATCAATGGAATCGAATTGAGAATTCGGACATAGACCCTCAGATCTATGGCCGACTGATCTTTGATAAGGCCCCCAAAGTCACTGAAGTGAGTCATAATGGTCTTTTCAACAAATGGGGCTGGGAGAGTTGGATATCCATATCCAAAAGAATGAAAGAGGACCCCTACCTCACCCCCTACACAAAAATTAACTCAAAATGGACCAAAGATCTCAATATAAAAGAAAGAACCATAAAACTCCTAGAAAATAATGTAGGAAAACATCTTCAAGACCTTGTATTAGGCGGCCACTTCCTAGACTTTACACCCAAAGCACAAGCAACAAAAGAGAAAATAGATAAATGGGAACTCCTCAAGCTTAGAAGTTTCTGCACCTCAAAGGAATTTCTCAAAAAGGTAAAGAGGCAGCCAACTCAATGGGAAAAAAATTTTGGAAACCATGTATCTGACAAAAGACTGATATCTTGCATATATAAAGAAATCCTACAACTCAATGACAATAGTACAGTCGGCCCAATTATAAAATGGGCAAAAGATATGAAAAGACAGTTCTCTGAAGAAGAAATACAAATGGCCAAGAAACACATGAAAAAATGTTCAGCTTCACTAGCTATTAGAGAGATGCAAATTAAGACCACAATGAGATACCATCTAACACCGGTTAGAATGGCTGCCATTAAACAAACAGGAAACTACAAATGCTGGAGGGGATATGGAGAAATTGGAACTCTTATTCATTGTTGGTGGGACTGTATAATGGTTCAGCCACTCTGGAAGTCAGTCTGGCAGTTCCTTAGAAAACTAGATATAGAGTTACCATTCGATCCAGCGATTGTACTTCTCGGTATATACCCGGAAGATCGGAAAGCAGTGACACGAACAGATATCTGCACGCCAATGTTCATAGTAGCATTATTCACAATTGCCAAGAGATGGAAACAACCCAAATGTCCTTCAACAGATGAGTGGATAAATAAAATGTGGTATATACACACGATGGAATACTACGCGGCACTAAGAAGGAACGATCTCGTGAAACATATGACAACATGGATGAACCTTGAAGACATAATGCTGAGCGAAATAAGCCAGGCACAAAAAGAGGAATATTATATGCTACCACTAATGTGAACTTTGAAAAATGTAAAACAAATGGTTTATAATGTAGAATGTAGGGGAACTAGCAATAGAGAGCAATTAAGGAAGGGGGAACAATAATCCAAGAAGAACAGATAAGCTATTTAACGTTCTGGGGATGCCCAGGAATGACTATGGTCTGTTAATTTGTGATGGAAATAGTAGGAGCAAGTTCACAGAAATGTTGCTATATTAGGTAACTTTCTTGGGGTAAAGTAGGAACATGTTGGAAGTTAACCAGTTATCTTAGGTTAGTTGTCTTTTTCTTACTCCTTTGTTATGGTCTCTTTGAAATGTTCTTTTATTGTATGTTTGTTTTCTTTTTAACTTTTTTTTTTCATACAGTTGATTTTAAAAAGACGGGAAAGTTAAAAAAAAAAAAAGAAAAAAAAGAAAAACAAGTTAAAAAAAAAAGATGTAGTACCCCCTTGAGGAGCCTGTGGAGAATGCAGGGGTATTGGCCTACCCCACCTTGATGGTTGCTAACATGACCACAGACATAGGGGACTGGTGGTTTGATGGGTTGAGCCCTCTACCACAGGTTTTACCCTTGGGAAGACGGTTGCTGCAAAGGAGAGGCTTGGCCTCCCTATGGTTGTGCCTAAGAGCCTCCTCCCGAATGCCTCTTCGTTGCTCAGATGTGGCCCTGTCTCTCTAGCTAAGCCAACTTGAAAGGTGTAATCACTGCCCTCCCCCCTACGTGGGATCAGACACCCAGGGGAGTGAATCTCCCTGGCAACGTGGAATACGACTTCCAGGGAGGAATGTAGACCTGGCATCCTGGGACGGAGAACATCTTCTTGACCAAAAGGGGGATGTGAAAGGAAATGAAATAAGCTTCAGTGGCAGAGAGATTCCAAAAGGAGCTGAGAGGTCACTCTGGTGGGCACTCTTACGCACACTTTAGACAACCCTTTTTAGGTTCTAAAGAATTGGGGTAGCTGGTGGTGGATACCTGAAACTATCAAACTACAACCCAGAACCCATGAATCTCGAAGACAGTTGTATAAAAATGTAGCTTATGAGGGGTGACAATGGGATTGGGAAAGCCATAAGGACCACACTCCACTTTGTCTAGTTTATGGATGGATGAGTAGAAAAATAGGGGAAGGAAACAAACAGACAAAGGTACCCAGTGCTCTTTTTTACTTCAATTGCTCTTTTTCACTCTAATTATTATTCTTGTTATTTTTTTGTGTGTGCTAATGAAGGTGTCAGGGATTGATTTGGGTGATGAATGTACCACTATGTTGTGGTACTGTAAACAATCGAAAGTACGATTTGTTTTGTATGACTGCGTGGTATGTGAATATATCTCAATAAAATGAAGAATAAAAAAAAAAAAACAAAAAACTAAAGGACAAATGGGGTGGGATGGGGGGATGATTTGGGTGTTTTTTTTTCACTTTTATTTTTTATTCTTGTTCTGGTTCTTTCTGATGTAAGGAAAATGTTCAGAGATAGATTGTGGTGATGAACGCATAACTATGTTATCATACTGTGGACAGTGGATTGTATATCATGGATGATTGTATGGTATGTGAATGTATTTCAATAAAACTGAATTTAATAAAAAAAAAAAATATCTGGGTATGACTGAATGGCTGGGGGCTGAACATGCCGGGAGGCTTCCTTATTCACATATCTGGCAGCTGGGCTGAATGACTTCATAGCTGAGCTCATCTGGGACTGTCTCCTAGAGCTTTAAGTGGCCTTTCCTTGTGGTTTAGGCTTCTTCATATCATAGTTGCCACTGGGTAAACTTCCCATGGAGCTCAGGGCTCCATGCAACAGAGCAGAAGCAGGCTGGTTTTTTTACCAGCTGGTCTCAGTAGTCAGAATCAATTCTAGTGCACCTCGCTGGTTGAAGCAGTAAAAAGCCTGAAGTGATTCAGGAGGAAAGGCCACAAACCTTACCTTTCGAAGGGAAGAGTGTCAAAGAATGTGTAACTGTGTTACAAAATCACCTCAGATTACCAACGACTTAGTGGGCATATGGTTGACAATCATTTCCATTCTGTTCTGAAAGCTCAAAGCAGAAACCCTGTGGAAGGTCCAACGCAATATGTGAAGACAACATGGTGTTTTTACTGCTCACGTGGCAAACCTCTAGCAAGTCTTTCTAGGTAACACAGTGGATCAGAAAGAGCACATGAAAATGAGAGGGCTTAGTAGACATACCTACACACCCAAGACAATAGGTGAACCTGACCTATTAACTGTGGCTAGTCAATATGCTTCAGATAATACCTGGAAAGAACAAAAACCTCTGAGGAAGGGGGAAGATTAGGAATAACACCCAAAATGAGTAATTATGATAATTAGCTTATTTGAGCTTTTACCTGTTGCTAAGCACCATGCTAAGCAACACTACACCAATTCTCAGAAATATTTTATAATGTAGGTATTTCAGCTCCTATTATACAGATAAAAGTGAATTGGCAAGGTTCAGTAAAGTGTCCGAATTCTCATGGCTACTTTTGCCATAGCAGATATCCAAACACAAGTGTTTCTGACACCGAAGGACTCTGGCTCTAGGAACTTTGTTTTAATAAGAACTGATAACTTCACCTGTCCTAATGTAGGTTATCAATCTCTTTTTATTTCAGAGGAGGGGTTGCCATGGAAGGAAGACTAGTAAAGATAAGATAGAAAGGGAAAAGGAGTTTCAGGCACTTGGAAAATTTTACCAAGCAAGTACAGCTTGATAGGAACTTGAGGCTGCTTTAGGTTGAGAATTCTGTGCTTTCACAAACCTGTTAGTTTTTCACCTGCTGCAACAGTTTGCGTTTAGTTTCTATTTTCTTTAGAGCTTTGCTGGAGAAGTTCTTTTAGCAAACTTCCGGCTTGGTTAACTGAGGGAATGGGAAATTGAGAAATGACCAGACATATATCAGCTCATAGTGCAAACACGGGCCAGATGGGAGGGAGAGCAGCAGCCACACCAGCTGGAGATAAAAGAAAAGCCTGACGGCTTTTACAGAGAGAGACAGGAGGGTAATAATGTGAGAGCAGGGGAATCACAGATTGCTATGGCTGTGATTCCTCTTGCCTGGGATATTCTTTATGCTCACACTGAGCTTCTATTCTGACATTTATGCTTTGCTCATTCCCTCCCTGTGAAACCAGGACCATCTCTACTTAATTAGAAAAGAAGCCTAAGTAAGCACAGGCTTTTATTTTTCCTAAATGGGAAAGGGGATGCCATAGATAATTGTTTTGTCATCAAGGCAAGACCAAATTGCTGACCTTCTAATTATATTGGGAAAAATAACAACGGATCTTACTGATGGTCTTCCTAATTCTGGAGCTCAGAAATCAAATTAAAATGGGAGAGATTATGCTTATGGACTAATTTGCACAGAGTTCATTATATTGGAGGCTTACAAAAGGGCTTTGTGACTAATTACTTTGCACTGTCTACTTCCTCAATATTGGAGCTGATATCATCTGTTTTAAATATAATCAAATCAGATCATTGCCAGATCAATGATCTGACAGAATCAAGAGTTAATTTAATGCATAGTTGACTCTGAGCAAGTTTAAACATGCATATTCTTCAAAATATATATGTGACATGTAGAATTAAATGGCATTTCTTGTTCTGAAGTCATAGACTTAGTCACAGTACACTCACATTTGCAGAAAAATGTAGTTCATTATTCCCTAAAAATGATATATCATCCTCTTGGGTACCTATCACTCCTCATGCCACCACTGGTAATAAGAGTCAGAAAAAAAATCAAAATTAAATTTTGAGTATCAAACCTGGCAATCTTAGTTTAGTTTCATAATTTTATACATGCTTTTAGGCAATTAGTTTCTTTGAATAAATACCTAGGCAGTCAGATCTCTTCTTTTGTCCCCTTTCTACTCCAAGACAAAGTCCACTGGTATGAAGGGACTTACTGTACATAAGCAGTCAGACGAAGAGGGTCTCAAAACTGACAGTACAATTATAAAAATGTGTTATCATCGCTTGTAACAAATGTTTCACACCAATGCAAAGTGTTGGTGGTGGGGTGATAAATGGGAATCTTGTATTTTATGCATGATTATGCTGTAAACCCACAACTTCTCTAATAAGAAAAAAAAAGATTTAGGTGTGCTGTACCATTTTCTGGATTGAAGTGATTGGTCCATCCCTGGGCACTCTGTTAATGTCAAACTGACATAATCTGTGATCTTGTCTCTATGAGCTTGGTCTGGGTAGGCCTCTGTGGCTAATGTGGTCATTCCTAACTGAGGTTCTCTTTTGGCTCCATATCTCCAGTGACTTCCATTGTCCCAACCCAGCTGTCCACCTTTCAACCTTTGCCTATAGGTCCCCTTTGAACCACCTGTGATGCCCCTTCTCTTCCAACCTACTAAGCCAGGTCTTCAACTAACTTCCATGCCACCCTCACTGCTAGGAGAAAATGGAACATCTGTATTTGGAATATAGACTCAGTCTCTCCTACTTAGCAACACTGTGCCATTGAGTTTACATTAATAGACTATACCTACCGCTAGCCCCCTTGGTGCAGCAATGCTACATCCCAGAGTTCCATATTTGGATAAGGGGGAAAGCCCTTGCCCTCGGTATGCTCTCCACTTAACAAACACACATCACCCTCTCTGGGATGGGATTCTCTTCCCTGGCTCTTTCATCCTCCTAGTTTATGGTGTTGCCCTCATGGTCTAGTGAAGGAATGAAGAAGGTTCTTCTCTATATTATGTAAAACATTATGACCTGGATCCAGGATTGATTACTGATATGCTGAGAGAAATTATAAAATCTCCTATCTCTTCTCAAATAATGGATTCCAAGCTCTGCTGTCTTACTGCAAAATCCGCTTTTGTAAATTCCATTAGTTGACAAGCAACTCTTTATCACTCTTCACATTTTCTTTGCAGTAAACATCCTGTCTATTCCCAACCCCCTTCCTACCTGTGCCAGACCTGGAATAGAGGGGTGTCTCAGACTGAAGAACAGGTAGACAATTAAAAAAAAAAAATAGATACATTAATAATTTAAAGAATATTAGCCAGCTGGGTTGGTTAGTTTCCATTGACCTCCTTCCTGTCTCCAAGCAGATCCATTTCGTATCCTTTTCTATCCTGTTTTTGCCTTAGGTACAGCCTGCATCTTTCACACTCTCTTCCTCTCAAATGCACAATTGCTTTAGGGCAATGGGACATACCAAAAAGAAATAAGAGAAGAGAGGAGAGGAAAGCCCCTGCAGATTCCCTGTTTCACTATGGCTTGGGCAGAGATTGCATTCTCTCCAGTCTCAGTTCCAGTTGGACAGTTCTATTCCTGAGCTCCAGAAATACTTGTCCTTCTTCTTGACCCTTCACGCCTAGAGAGGCAAATGGTTTCCCACCATGACTTATGGCTTCCTTTAAATCTGCCCACCGCACTTTAAGTAGTGCTTCCACTAGACTTTCTCCAGTTAAATCTTTTTGAATGTTCTGTTTCCTACCACAATCCTTACTTGTAACACTTCTTTTACATTATCAATTTAAATAGTTAATTTATTTTTTCAACAACTATTTATTAAGAACCTATTGTATGTCAGATATTGATCTCAGGGTGGGATTGATAAATAAAATAGCCAAGAATTAAAAGGGAAAAAGTTCTTGATCTTCTGGAAGTTATATCTTACTAGGGGACTAGTGGGAGATACATAATAAATGATAAATATATATATCATAGTTTAAATGGTAGAAATGGCCATGAAGAAGAATAAAGAAGGGCAGGTAGATAACAGGTGGTGGTGAGGGGAATGTGATCTTCAAAGGCTGATCAGAGAAGCTCTCACTGATAGAGTAATATATGAAGTAAGTAAGGGAATAAGCCATGGGATACTGAAGGTTAGAATATAGCAGGCAGAAGAGACTCACAAGTTAGTAACAGCCCTGGGTCAGTTACATCCTTGGCATGTTCAAAGCATAGTCAGGAAGCAATGTTGCTGTAGCAGGATAAACAAGGGACAGAGTATCAGGAGTTAAAGTCAGAGAGGTAACAGATGCCTAAATCATCAATGACTGTGTAAATTTAATACTCTGCAAGCCAAGAAGCTCTGATAACTGAATTGGGAGTGGACAACAGAGGAGCACAAGTGGGAGGAAGGTGATCCATGAGGAGGCTACTGCAATAATTCAATGGAATGCTGGTTTGGATAAGAGAGAAAGGGGTGGAGATGGTCAAATTGTAGATCAATCTTGAAGGGAAAAGTAATGGAATTTTTATAGATTAAATGTTTATTGTGATGGACAGAGAATTACCACGGATGAGTGCCAATGTTTTTGGACTCAGGAACAAAAATATGAAATTGACATCTACTGAGATTGGAGGACAAAGGGAAGAACACATTTTGTTTAAGGGAAGATGAAGTGGTTAGCTTGAGTTAATTATAGGCAACCAAGTACAGAGGCAGTGTGGGCAGTTGGAAATATGAAACTGAAATTCAGAGGGGTGAGGGGTGAAGATATAAAGTATTTATGTAAAACACTATGCTGATAAAGAGTGAGTGCAGCAAAGATAAATCAGGCATTTCCCTGCTTCCAAACAGCATATAATTTTAGTACAGAATATACATACAGTAAAGCACTGACAATTCTATGAAATGTTACCATAATGAAGAGGAATGCATTACGACCACAGATAGTTCATCAGAATTGGTTGCATATCTGGGTTCAGAATCTGCATTATTTTTCTGAAATATAGTTAATAAAAATGTGCAATATTTGTACTTTAATAGCCTGTTCATTGGTTTTATAATATATGTCCTGTCTGTTTTGGGCTGCAAAAGAATGTTCAAAATATAAAATCATCCAAATTCTTCAGTGTTGAAGCTTTATCCTGTTTCTAAGACTTGTGAAGTCCGCATATAGTGATTGCACATGTCATCTGAGGATAGCCAGTTAAACTAACCAAACATGATATAATATTCTATAAAGTAGAGGAGGTGTTAAGGGAGTAGGGAAGTTGGTGGTGAGAATACAGACTGATATGAATGCTTTCAAACAAAATCATGGTTAAACTAAACTAAACTAATACTGTATTTACCTTTTAATTGCATAGGAGAACTCTAATTAGTTTTCAAATAATTGCAGTTAAGGAGACTTAAAGATCATATCCAATTTCACCCCCAGTAGTAATTATTCTCTAAACATCAATTTATTAGCACTGGTTTCCAACCTCTCCATGCCTGTCCTCATCCATCCTCCTTCAACAAATAAGTATGAGAATAGTAGACCTTAACAACATGTAATCTATGACTGATTTAATTCCCAAATATAATCAGGTCTTTCTAGTTTGAATATTTCTGGGTATTTATAATCACTGTGAGTATTTATTCAATTTCAAATACTGAAGTTATGACAGCAGGAGTATTATTTTGGGTTTACCTAGCCTGAGATAAGGATATAGGTACAGGTAGATTGCTTGAAAGACTTTCTTAGGAATCAGGTAGATTGTTTGAAAGACTTTCTTAGGAATCATCAGTGAAAATGAGCCAGAGAAGGAGTAAAAAGTTCATAAGAGGGTGTGTTATACAGACCACTAACTTAGGCAATAGGGTCTTAATTCTGCCAGGTTCTTGGAGAAGCTAGAATTTTTGTAACTTTTTCTGCCTAAAGATAAAGGGCTGGGGCATTTATGCAAAGGGATGTGACAGGGATCAGCAAATTCACTGCTGTATCAGTTAAGTCAAAATTCAACCATTTATTTCAAGTTTTTGCAGCAAAAGGGACAAAAATAAAATTGTTCTCTAGGATCACTGGAATACAATGAATTTATGATAAACTAGAAAATTTAGAGTAAACTAGAAAATTTAGAGTAAACTAGAAAAATCATTATCCCTAAAAAAGGTCTTCCAACTTATAATCCTACCTCATTAACATTCAGAGTTTGATCTGTTCCAAAGTTTAATGTGGAAGCTAATTAAGCTTCCTAAAGTTTCCATCTTTCCACTATACCTCCCTAAATATATCAGTGATACCTGTACTCATGGTCACAAGATGGCTGCAGCATCTCCAGGCATTACATGCAGACATTTAAAGAGGATGATGAGGCTCTTGGGTAGGTAATCAACACTGTCTGCCACACACTAGATCTCACTATATTTATCTATTTAATGATCTATTTGATAATACAAATTTAGCAAGATAAAACTAGCAATAAAATTGTACTTTCATTTACAACAGATAAAATTTGATGCCAATGCAAGAAATATTTGCTTCTTGATCTGAAGGATGCATTCTCATTTCAAGCAACTATCTTTATTTGTGAGTGCTATTTTCATGGATATTTTGATATCTCAATATCCAAATATAGATAATTCTATATGTCAGATCCTAAATGCAATTTAAAAGACTTAATACTTAAAGTCTCTTTTACCATTATGAATGGCTGCATTCCTTATTCATTATCCTTTCCAAGTCCCATATTAGTTTCCACCAGACATGTATATTTCAAATAAAGCTAAAGCAAAATGCTAGACAGTCATCTGCAGAAAGGATGAACAAGCTTATTTATGATTCATTTGCCTTTTTAATCTGGGCTCTCCATTGGAAGCCTCTAATACTGACAGTTTGAAGAGATAAATAGGACAACTGTGGTCATTACACAGACACAGGCTCAAGTGCATCAGAATATTCTTGTCTCCTCTTTTAATTTACATAATTTCTAAATGTGCTAAGAATGGAAAGTAGTGTTCACTTGGTGGCAGTTTTTACTATAGAACAATCAGCAACACAAAACAAATCTTGGCTCAAACAGAGTTGAGAAAAGTATTTGCTGTAATGGTTTTAATGTCTGCCTGGTCAGAAACTTTGCTTTTAAGCTGCAGCTGTTTCCATCAACCACCACAGGCACATTTAAGAGTGATCCAAGCAACAAGTAGTAATATCAGAGGAGCAAATAGCTTTAGAAAGAGAATGTTGATACTGCATGGAGCCAAAAAAAAAGAAAGAAAGAAACGCTTTCACTTAAAAGAGGGCATAGGTTGGAGGAAAAATAGTAAAAGGGAAAAAAGAGAGGAGAGAGAGTATGGAGGAAGGGAGAGCAAAGGAGAGAGGAAGAGATGGAACATACATGGGAAAGAAAGAATAAGAAAAAATGAGTGTGAAAGTGAAAAAGAGAATGAAAGAAAAAGAGTGAAGGATATTGGATGAAAAGAAGGAAGGGAGGGAAGAAAGGAAGGTATGTAGGTATGTAGGAAGGAAGGAAGGAAGAAAGAAAGCAAACCAGCCAGCCCTGTACCAACATTTAGATCCTTAGGGTATCTGTTCCAGTTTGCTAATGCTACCTTTGTGCAAAATAGCAGAAATTGATTGGCTTTTATAAAGGTGGCTTATTTGGTTACACAGTTACAGTCTTAAGGCCATAAAGTGTCCAACATAAGGCATCAACAATTGGTCCCTTCACTGGAGGATGGCCAGTGGTGTCCAGAAAAGCTCTGTTAGCTGGGAAGGTACGTGGCTGGTGTCTGCTCCAGAGTTCTGGTTTCAAAATGATCTTCTCCCAGGACATTCCTCTCTAGGCCACAGCCCCTCTTCAAAATGTCACTCTCAGTTGCTCTCCAAAATGTCACTCACAGCTGCACTGAGTTCCTCCTTTTCATCAGCTCATTTATATGGCTCCAGTGATTTAACTCAGACCCACCCTGAATGGGTGGGGCACCTCCATGGAAATTATCCAATCAAAATCATCATCCACAGTTGGGTGGGTCATATCTCCATGGAAACATCCAATCAAAAGTTTACACCCTAATTAAAAAGATTAATCAATCTGCCCCCATAAGATTGCAACAACAATAATGGTATTTTGGGGGCCACAATACATCCCAACCTGCCCAGTACCAGAAGATACAAGACACAGGTAACAGGTAATAAAGTTTCTGACCACAATTGTCTCCTCCTTTTATTAAAATCAGTGAGTATTATCTCCAGATTAGCATATACTACTTAAATATGTGGTCATGAGAACACATTGCACTAATTCTAGTTGTATCATTTTTATTTTGAAAAGTGTACGAAAAAGGGTCTAGAAAAAGTGAATAGCCCCAAGTAAGCCAAGTTCTCTAGAGTCTGTAGCTCCTCCCTGGGTTTTTGAAAATCAGAGGAATAATCTTGATTTTTTTTTCCTCTTGAGGGATCCCTATGGAGAGCTATGCAGATAGGCTTAAGGAGACATTTGGAATGGGTGTCACAAGAGCATTTATAAAACAACTGAACACCTTAAACATTTAAATAAAAAGGCTTTGTGACAATATTGAATGGTTCAGTAGAAAGACCATAAACATTCAAGTCTGTATTATCTGAGTACTTATTCTGGCCCGCCATCTGTGGGAACTTGAACAAGCAGCAATGTTTTTGCACCCTAATTATTCAATCAGTGAAGTGTAGTTAATACCACTAATTTCAGAGATGTTGTGAAGAGTGAAGATGATTTTATGTAAGCTGAGCATGTGGCCCAGCCTCCAGGAGCAATTAAGTTCCTTCAGAGTGCAAGTTGCACCATGCTCTTTATTTACCTATTTGATTTGCAAGATATTGATCAAAAACTTTCCAAGTTCATGACACTGTGCAAGGTACTAGGAAGTGGTTTTTCAGATTTCTGGATCCAGATAAATGAAAAATCATTCTATTTATTTTAATTCATTTTGTCTTTTTTTTTCCTTTTATTAAGAAAGACTTAATAAGGGATGTTTATATCTTAGGAATATCTCTGCTTAGATTTTATCATTCTTCCATTCACTGGGCAAATTGCCGTAATCTGAATTATTGAGAAAGCTGTAAATTAATTCATATTGCTGTGTATGTATTTAAACACCTGTATTGTCCCATAGAGAATAAACTTCCGTAGGACTTTGTATTAAAGTTCTTTCTACTTCCCCTTATACCAAGATAATCCCATTGCACATAGAGAAGTTATTGATGATTGAGAGTCCTAATTCTATTTAATTTGTCAAAACCAGAGATGTTATTATCACCCATTCTACTGAAAAGTTTTATCTGAATTTTTGAAAAACCATAGACTAGCTCAAAAACAAGTCTTATTTATGCTCTGGTTCCAAATTATTTCTCAAGTACAATTCAGTCTGCCTCCTTGTAATATACCAAATCAAAGAGAAAACATGTACTCCAAATTCTTTGTCAGATTGCAATTGGCAGATTCTTGATCAGATCATAAAGGAGTGACATACAGAGAAATAAAAAGTCCTGGAAATACAGAGAGGTAAATATGTTCTGGAAAGCATAGTGCTATTTCACATAATGGCAAAAATTGGAGATATTAAAGATTTAAAATATTAGCATTTTGTAAATTATCCATATATGCTATAGGATTAAACTGGTTCTTAAAATTACATATACCATATATTTAAATTACATTTAATGAATATAATTACCTGTTAAAATTATTTTATTAAAATATGTTGAACTTTATGGAATATTTGTATCACTTTCTGGCTATTTTCAAAAAATGTAAAAATCTCTAAAATTAAAAAATTATATTAAAATAAATTTATGCTGTCTAGATTTTTATTTTTGTACAGATACAGAGAATTATACCTAACAGATTCATACAAGAAGTTGAAAAAATTATCTTTTAACATCTTTTAATACTTTATTTTATAATATCTTATTTCTTAATTTACATTACAGATTGGTCTGTTTCTTCTGATACCTTACTGCCATTATTTTCCAGTTCAGTCCTATCATAATAAGGAAAACTTTATATATAGTGCCAGGAATTCTGACTTTGAAATCCAGCTCTGTGGCTGACACAACAATGTGGTGTGACCTTGGAAAGCCTCTATCTCCACTGAGCACAGTTTCCTCATCAGTTAGCTTCACTGTATTGACCTGAAGATTAAATGAAGCAATGGATGTAAAAACACCTACAACTTATCAGAAAACCAGGTATTTCCATTTATAAAGCAAATTTGGACTTCAGTATTATAACAAATATTAACTCTCACCAAAGTTTACTTCTCTCCTGTCTTTTAAAGTTTAAACATTTATAAAAGTGGATAGTAATTTAACAAGAAGAAACCCTCAAGCAAACACAACACTATACCTCTTTCTATCTTTTGCAAAATTGAAAACTCCTGGAAGCAAAAATGCTTCATTTTTTTTTCTTTCTTTCTTTTTTTGCATTTTTGACTTCTACTATGGTTTGTCTTTAGTAACCTAAATTATTTTCACCAAAATTGCTGCATAGTTTTAAGTTTTAAAATCCAGTTGTCTAGCTTAAACAAAAATTGAAGGGCTAAGAACTGTTTCACCAGATGAGAAGTAGGTAAAGTAATTTTATTCTGGACATATCAGCTGCTGGATTTCTCTAGTTTGCTAAGATCGTCTTGCTTTTTAAAATGAAGACTTAATTAAAAACGACGCCAGCTCTAATCGCATATGTGATGGGGAGAGTAGGTAAGTCCCAATATTTTGGAGATTATTGAGGTCTTGGATATCTCCTCATTACTTCTAGCTTTGCTTTCCTGCTCCTCTGAATTATAGATATTCCTTCTGAATTTTCCTCCTATGTATATTGATCCATCTCAACAGAGGCACCCAGCTCTGGGTACCTATCTAAATACTGTCTACCCCCAAATTCCAAAATCTCCAAATTATATATGGCAGGATTTTATCAAAGTTGTGCTTAATAACAGAAGTGACAGGGAGAGTTGGAGAAAATGAAGACTATGCATATTAAATCATGACGCCTCTTGGAAATGATTGTATTGTAGCAATGTTGACAATGACAGAAGCAAACACTTATAAAGACTCTCCACATTCCAGCCACTCTCTGAGTGCTTTGTGTACAAGACCACACAATAGCACTATGAAGTTGACAGCAGACTGTTAATATCCCCATTCTTTAATAGCTAAAAGAAAAAAAAAAAGAAAGAAAATGACTTAAGTACGTTGAAATAACGTACCTGTTAAGGGAATCACAGACACCTGTTAAGCGGCCATTGCCCGGACCTCATTTACCCCTACCTCCTTCCCTGGGGAATTCACTGCACACAGGCTAAGTGGCCATCCTCTGGCCTTCTGTTACCTTCCTCCTTTTCTACTGTGTGCCATTCCACAATCTGGGGAGATGTAAAATCTACTGAACATGCCTGGCAAGACCTTAAACTTGGAAACCAGGAGCAAGCAGCTCCAGATGCTTATAAGAACAGGAATTCTCAGTGGCAGGGCTGCCTCCCCCGAAAGTGGATAAAAAACACACTCAGACAGTATAGATTGGTCTCTCTTCTCTGAGATGAAGTGGGGCTGTAGTGCTACCATCTACCAACACTGACCTGAGCAGTTTTCAGCCACCCAAGAGACCCACCCTGATGAGACTTCTTTCCTTTGCTCTCTTGAATTCTTTGTGCTGTGTAAATAACAAGGAGATTATTTGCCCTTTCTGGACTCTTTATTCTGTGCAAGCAATGAAGGAATCATTTACTGACAGTTTCTACTGTGCCCTAAATATGTGTTCCCACAATGCAACATTGTAGCAACTTGCTCCACATTAGCCTAGTTGTCAGAACCAGGATTCTGGACCTATAACCTGACCTAGAAGGTCCCTTGTCATTCTCCTTGTCCTTTAAACATTCCTTAGCTAGACTCACTGCCCATTACCTCATCAAGATTTCACTGAGACATCTTCTTTAGTTTCTCCCTCTATCTCCTCCTTCTGGCTCCTTATTCCTCCTTCTTACTTAATCATCCAGAGTGGTAGAGGATTTTGTTCATGTGTTTTCATTTCTCAATCTTCCAAGTAATGCTCTGAGCGTTTTCCCCTTCATATCCAATATGGTCTCAAAGGATACTTTTCCCAAACAAAAGTTATCTGACAGGAAAAAAAAATATGCCACTGCCATAGATACTGAATAGGATACAGTTACTTGTATGCCTGGTGATGAATGTAGTTTTTTTAAAAATTTCAATTAAAAATCTGCTAGATAAAAACAAATCATTTTTTGGTATTATTTCCCTTTGGTTTTCTGGTTCTTAATTTCTGAGTATTTGAAAAACATAGCATGTCCCTTTTCTTTTTTAATACTATCTTTTGATGTTTTAAGTCACTGTTTCTCATTAATTTTATAAACTTAGTTTTAGCTTTTTAAAAGATTTCAATGATCACATTGATTCTCATCAGAAGCTCATGACATGCATGAGAAAATAAATTCAAGGAGCATCAGCTTTCATTGTGTTAGAAACAATTTTTTATGGATATAGCTATAGAAGAAGCAATGAAAATAAAACAGAGACTTCAGTGGATTATTTAACTTTTACTCTAGCCCTTATAGCGTCAACCAGCTAATCTTACTTACAAAAGGTTAGTGTCTCAACATTCTTGGGCTGCTATATTGTGATGGTTTGAAGCTTTATGTCCTCCAGAAAAACATGCTCTTAAATTTGATCCATTCCTTTTGGGTATAAACCCATTGTAAACAGGAACTTTTGATGAGGTTACTTCAGTTAAGGTATAAAACACCTTAATCAGACTGGGTCTTAATCCTATTACTGAAGTCCTTTATTAAAGAAGGAAATTCAGACACAGAAAGAGAAAGCCTCAGGAAACAAGAAGCTGTACATCAGTGGAACATGGAAGAGAAGGGAGAAACCAGAAGATGCTGCCATGTGCCTTGCCATGTGACAGAAGAGCCAAGGATAACCGGCTGCCCGTCCCAGAGCACCACAGTCTTCAGCAAGAAAGCATTGCTTTGATGATGACTCAGTTTGGACTTTCTTTTAGCCTCTAAACCATAAGCAAAAAAATTTCCATTGTTTAACCTGACCCAGTTCATGGTATTTGCTTAAGCCGCCTAGGAGACGAAAA
Source organism: Choloepus didactylus (assembly GCF_015220235.1). NCBI lineage: Eukaryota > Metazoa > Chordata > Mammalia > Pilosa > Megalonychidae > Choloepus > Choloepus didactylus. The sequence continues at coordinate 39,842,484 of NC_051312.1, read as the reverse complement.
CATACATTGGACAGATTGTCACCAGGCTAATCTGATTACATGTAGACAAAGACTCTTATCTAAATCATTTACTCATGTGTTTGGTTAAGTTTCAAAATAAAACATTTAAATTCATAACTTTCTCCCATAAAGCTCCAGGTATCTTTCAAAATACAATGACCATTAAAATGACCAGGAAATTTTGAAAGATTCATGGGGCAAGACAAAAGACCAATTTTTGAATGACTTCCATCTGACTTCAAAAGGGATAATTTGAGTTAAAAGAAATATGATTGCAAATGATTGGAAAGAAAATATGTATGCATGTTTATTATATAGGTAGATAAATATAAGAATATGATACTTATTTCCATTAAAAAAATCTCAAAATAAAATTCAAATAACCTCTTTGATCAACTTTTGAAATTACTAAGGAATCAACTATTGTTAAAAATTATAATTAATTTAATTAATTTAATTTTAATTAAAGGGAAATTAATTTTCCAATGGAAATTTTACTTTGGAATAACCAGATAGTTGATAAAGGAAACTGTTCTTTATAAAGAACTCCACAGAATAAATGGAAGAGGAATGATTGAATTATTAAAATCACCATTTTGCAACTCCTAATGAAATAATGGATCTAGGCAAAAATCATTAATAGGTAAAACCATGAAGTGAAATGTTGGGAGTTGGGACAGGATGACATCTGAATCTAGTCGAGGCTCAGTACCACAACTGAGAACTAGCAGACAGTATGTGTTTCATGTAGTGATGTAAGAGGTATGCACATAGCCATGTATGAATTATCCCAACTTAAAAAGCAGAATCTGAAGCTTCTGGATCTAAATTTGTAAAAGATACAACAAGGAAGCCATCAGTCAAACACAGAATATGGGGGATTCTATAGAGCACTAAACTGATTTCTGCAAAAACAGTTTAAAATTAAGGAGAGTACTATTATAGAATAAAGGAAATGTAAGAAACATAATAAACTAAATGTAATATGTGGACCTTGTTTGGTTACAGATTTGAATAAAATATAAAATAAAATATTAGTCAATTTGGAAAATTTTAAAATGGAATTGATATTAGACAGTATTATGGATTGATATTAACATTTTAAGAACGACAATGTCATGATGGTTACTAAACACAAGAAGAAAAAGATGTCTCTTTCAGTATGCATTTGTGGATGAAATTAAATACTCTCTTGGGGATTCTGGGAAGATGGCAGCATAGAAAGAGGTGGAAGACCTAGTCTCCCCCAGAACAATTCATAAATGAACAAAAAACCAGTAAATAACCTGGAATGGTAGCGGGGAGACAAATGTGACTGTACACTCAACATCCACTGACATGAATTGGGAGGAATGCCTGAGATCACAGCATAAAATCTGTAAGTAAAATTGCGGACCCGCACTGATAGCCGAGAACCTAGAGCCAGGAGCCCCTCCCTCACGGAAGCCGCGCCGTGCACTTTCTCAGCCCAGCCCCAAGGGAGGTTTTAGTGATAACAGCTCAGTACAGACAGCGAATCCTCAACAAGCAGACAGAGGCTTTTGGTGACGGCTGACCTTGGGAGAATTGGGGGAAATATTCTGACTCTCGCTCTCTCTCTGTGGAGAAAACCTCGGCTGCTCTCAGCCCACAAGGACTTGCAGTGGAGACGGCCTCACACAATCTGTATTCTGAGGCGAGCTGAGAGCCACACGGCACAGCCAAGCGGCCCAGGGCTTCCCTAGAGGGACAGCGCACACTGATGACGTAGCACGGCATTTCCTCTCGGCTGAGGGAGGATCGTGGCTGGGAGGGGGGATCTGCTTAGAGAACCCAGAGGTGCTATGCCAAGTCTGGTGGTTTATGGGACACCGAGAGAGAGCTGCCCCTCCTCCCTGACCACCCGTGCACGCGCCCCGCATTCAGGGCGGGTGACTATAGCGGCGCACCCAGGCTGAGCTCCCCAACTGAACATACAAGAATCATTTCCCCACACTACTGACTGGAGGGATATAGGTGGCTCACAGATGCCATCTGCTGCTTACCTAGAGAAAGTGCACATCACCAAGCTGTGCCTCTGAAAAATTAGATCGATATCCTTTAAGAACCCTATCAAGCAAAACAAATGCCAAGAGGCCAAAAACAACAGAAAATCTTAATGCATATGATAAAACCAGATGATATGGAGAATCCAGCTCCAAACACACAAATCAAGATTTCTGAAGAAACGTTATTCCTCGCAAAATTAATTAAAGAGGTACAATCAAAGAACGGAAACATGGCAAAGGATTTAAAGGACATCAAGAGGACCATGGCCCAGGATATAAGCGCCATAAAAAAGACCCTAGAAGAGCATAAAGAAGACATAGAAAGAGTAAATAAAAAAATAGAAAATCTTACGGAAATAAAAGAAACTGTTGGCCAAATCAAAAAGACTCTGGATACTCAAAATTCAAGACTAGAGGAAGCTGAACAACATCTCAGTGTCCTAGAAATCCACAGAACAGAAAATGGAAGAATAAAAGAAAGAATGGAGAAAAAAATTGAAAAAATTACAATGGATCTCAGGGATACGATAGATAAAATAAAACGTCCAAACTTAAGACTCATTGGTGTCCCAGAAGGGGAAGAGAAGGGTAAAGGTCTAGAAAGAGTATTCAAAGAAATTGTTGGGGAAAACTTCTCCAACCTTCTACACAATATAAACACACAATGCATAAATGCCCAGTGAACTCCAAATAGAATAAATCCATATAAACCCACCCCAAGACGTATTCTGATCAGACTCTCAAATACTGAAGAGAAGGAGCAAGTTCTGAAAGCAGCAAGAGAAAAGCAATTCACCACATACAAAGGAAACAATATAAGACTAAGTAGTGACTACTCAGTGGCCACTATGGAGGCAAGAAGGCAGTGGCATAACATATTTAAAATTCTGAGAGAGAAAAATTTCCAGCCAAGAGTACTTTATCCAGCAAAACTCTCCTTCAAATTTGAGGGAGAGCTTAAATTTTTCAAAAACAAATGCTGAGAGACTTGGCCAATAAAAGACTTGCCCTACTTCAGATTCTAAAGGAAGCCCTACCAACAGAGAGACAAAGAAAGGAGAAGGAGATATAGAGAATTTTAACAGACATATATAGTACCTTACATCCCAAATCAACAGGACACTCATTTTTCTCTAGTGATCACAGATCTTTCCCCAGAAGGGACCATAAGCTGAGACATAAAACAAGCCTCAAGAAATTTGAAAAAAAAAATTGAATATACTCAAAGAACATTCTCCAAACACAATGGAATACAAATAGAAGTCAATATTTTTTGAACTATAACTCCACTATTTACTTCCTACATGATAAAAAATACACAAACTCTAAGGACAAATCAATGGTTTTTGAACTCAATGTAAAATACGTAATTTTAGACAACTATATAAAGGTGGGGGAATGAAGGAATATAGGAACATAGTTTATGTGCCCTATTGAAGTGAAGGTGGTATCAAAGAAAAACAAGATTGATAGGGATTTAAGAGGTTAATTTTAAGCCCCACAGTAAACACAAAGAAATTATCAGAGAATATAACCATAGAGATGAAAAGTAGAGTCTGGATTAAGAGAAATGGGGGAAGGGGCAATGGGAAGTTAAGAAAGGAGTGTAGGGTTGCTGTTTGAGGTGAAGGGAAATTTCTAGTAATGGATGGTGGGAAAGAGCATAACATCATTCTAAATGTGATTAATCCCACTAATGGAAGGCTAGGAAAGGGGCAGAATGGGAAGATTTAGGCTGTATATATGTTTCCACAATTGAAAAAAGAAAAAAAAAAAGTCTAACTAGATGACAATTGAATACTAAGGATGAACTTGGATGGGATTGGAGGGTGGAGGACAGGTGGCTTGAAGGGACGCAGTTTAGACATAAGGAAAAGGAAATATAGAATGTAAGCATTGTATCATTGTTGAATCTCTTATACTTCTTAGCTGTGCTTAATGGAATTACATAAAAGAATGTTCTTGTTCATGGGGAGTACATATGTGAATTATAGTGTATGTTCAAGGATGTGTGCAGCTAACTCTCATATATTCAGAAGACAGAGAAATATATGATGAATGATAGGGAGGGAGGGAGGGAAAGAAATAATGATGTGACAGCATGTTAAAGTTGGTGGATTAAGCTATTGGGGGAGGGGGGTCAGGGTATGATGGAATTCTGTGTATGGGGCTAGTATTGTTTTTGCAACTATTCATGTAACTTTGAATTTATTTCAAAATAAAAAAAAAAATACTCTGTGGGATTTCTTGAAATACTCCAGAATTTAAAAAAAAAAAAGTTAGGGGAAGAATTATACATAAAACAGATTGGCAAAAAGATGATACTTGTTGAAACTGAATGATGTGCACAGGGGTTCATTTTACTATAATTCCTACATTTTATATTTCTGATAATTTCACTTATGAAAGGTTTTTTAATCTCATATACAAACTGCTAATTATACAAATTTAAGGTAACCAGTGGTGAAAATTGCTATTCTTCCAATATTTTACATAAGATAGAGTTATCAAGCTAATATTAAATGAAATCACATAAGTTACATAACAGCTGCCACTTGACTTTAACCATAACATTTATAGAAACTGCCAATGTAAGTTAATATAAAATGACACACATCATTGCTTTTTTGAAAACTTGTGTATATTTAAGTTGGGTTTGCTTTGTAATATGTACATGAATTATAAATAATCCCAACTTTTAGAGTTGGAAAAATTATAGCTACTGATAAAACTAAGGATATAATTAAAAATTGATATAACTCCTACAATTATGCAAAAATTCAAATCTAACTAAAGGCTCCCTTTTAGACAGTTTCAATGTGTACTAACATATCAACTACTATAATAAATTCTTCAAAAAGTTAATGATTTAGTCACAATAATTTTTAAAAATTTGACAATGGAACACTTTTTTTCATGATGTCCACCACACACACATGCAAATACATATTGTTATTTATAGGTATATCTTTTTCTAGATACACACATAGATGATTATTCTTCTGAATTTTATTCAACACAATAAACATAATTTAAGCTAAAACATTAGCTTTAACAAGTCTTCATTGTGTTCAATCTCCTCAGGTAGATTGGCTTGAACGGTTTTATTTACCCTTTAAAACAATGAAAATAGAAGTCCCTGCCTTTCAAGATTTAATTATCTATCATAT